>NC_090034.1:58066679-58754179 GCF_037176765.1 Anolis sagrei | reverse complement strand
CCTCTTGAATTGCTTTGCCCAGAAATGGACACAGGGTCATTCCAGGCCTGACTTCCGTTGATCCAGACACTATTGCTTGTTTTTCCTGCATGAAGGCAAAAGGGGTTGGACTAGAGGGCCTTTAGAGGTCTCTTCCACATCTAGGATTCTAATAGCTCCTTGCCGTGCTTTTACAAACCGCTCAGTGTTCTGGAAATATCTTTTTTTCTCTCCCTTATTTTCACAGCAAGCAATTGGTGCGAAGTCAACGTATTGATTCTGCCCGCTCTCCTCCGATTTCGCTCATTTCCTCCCACCGAAGCTTACAAAGCAGGCTAAAAATAAGAGCGGAATATTCTCGACTCTTCCCAGGTTTTAAGAGAAAGACAACAAGGAAACAGGCAGAATTAATAGTAATGGAAACCTTCCATACCTTGCAAAGGACTAGGAGGGCAGAACAGCAAATCCTTTTGCTGCAAAAGAAAAGAAATAAATGAGAATGGAGGGGGTTCCTTAGGCTTCAAGATAATACCAAGGCATGGATAGACACATACACACATATATATACATACACATTTAGTTTAAATATGTATTTAGATAATGTAAAATAAAATAAAATAATAATAGATACACAGCCGCATTGAGTCTCCTTGTGGAGAGAAAAGGAGGGATATAAATAAACATAATAACAATAGTAATAATACATTCTAATACAAATAGTATTAGAATGTATTATTATTATTGTCGTTATTATGATGTTTATACTCTGCTTTTTCTCTCCACCTAGAGACTCAAAGCGGCTCTGTATCTATTATTAGTATTAGAATGTAATACATTCTAATAATAGATACATAGCCACTTTGAGTCTCCTTTTGAGTTATTCTATTCTATTCCACAATGCAGAGAAAAGCAGATGTAACACGCTTTGGTATAAGAAGCACCCATCTGCGTCACCTTACCCATCATGGAATGCAAAGATCCATTTGTGTTTTGGACTTAGTGGCAGGGAGTGTGGGAGTTGTGGTGTCAGCTGCATTAAGATCACTCTGACCAAAAGGTCATGAGTTCGAAGCCAGCCCGGGTTGGAGTGGGTTTCCAACCAATTGTGTAGCCTGTTGTCGACCTTTGCAACCCGAAAGACAGTTGCATCTGTCAAGTAGGAAAATTAGGTACCACCTTATAGTGTGGGGAGGCTAAATTAACTAATTTATGAGGCCATAAAAAAGACTCCAGCAAAAGACTCCAGCAAAAGCATGCGGGGAATGTGGAAGTACTTCATCAGTGTCGCAGATGGAAGATGAAAGCGACAGCTCCCCTGGTGGCCAGAAAAAGTTAATAGCTTCTGTCTATGTCTGTATATGTTGTATGTCAAAATTGGCACTGAATGTTTGCCATATATGTGTACACTGTAATCCGCCCTGAGTCCCCTGCGGGGTGAGAAGGACGGAATATAAATAAATAATAAATAAATAGTCCTACCTTGAGTCTGCTGCTGCTGGTGATGCTGCATTCAGGTGCAAGGTTCTTGCCGCTTCTGTGGGCAATGGTTGTGCAGTCTGAGAAGGAGGAGAGAATCAGCCTTGGGCTATGTGATCAGGTTCAATTTCAAATCAATTTGATTATTGAGGCTGGATGGCCATCTGTCAGGAGGGTTTTGATTGTGCTTTTGCTGCATGAAGGCAGAAGGGGTTGGACTAGCTAGCCCTTGGGGATCTCTTTCAACTCTATTATTATTATTATTATTATTATTATTGCAAAAGGGGGTTGGACTGGATGGCCTTTGGGGATCTCTGACTTGACCATGGTGGTCCACGCCTTAATTACCTCAAGACTGGACTGCTGTAATGCTCTCTACATAGGGCTGCCCTTGAAGACGGTTCGGAAACTACAGCTGGTGCAAAAGTCGGCGGCCAGGTTGTTAACTGGAGCAAGTTACAGGGAGTGGTCAACCCTCCTGTTTAAACAGCTCCACTGGCTGCCGATAAGTTTCCGGTCCCAATTCAAAGTGCAGGTTGTTACCTATAAAGCTCTAAATGGTCCAGAACCTGCCGATCTGCGCGACCGCCTCCTCCCCTATGAGACCACGCGTTCCTTAAGATCGTCCGGGGATGCCCTTCTCTCGCTCCCGCCCCCGTTTCAGGCGCAATTGGTGGGGACGAAGGAAAGGGCATTCTCGGTGGTGGCCCCTCATCTCTGGAACTCCCTCCCTAGGGAGATCAGGCTAGCGCCCTCCCTAGCCACATTCTGTAAGGAATTAAAAACATGGATGTTTCGTTGTGCATTTGACTGACGACCCCATGACGTACGACCAGTATTGCAACCTAATTATCATTCAACTTGAATTTCCTATATTACATTACTATTCAGATTTTATAAGTCATACTGAATTATTTCTGATCCTGTTAGATTGCTCTGTTTTAATGATATTTCCTATGCTATGACACATTTTCATCCACCTTGTTGAACTCTTTAATCAGCTCGTATTTTTGGCCTTCCCCACCCCCCTTAGTTCTTTTGTTGCTTGACGCTTGTCGATTATTGTTATGTTTGTTTTATGTTTTTAAATTGCATTTTGTTATTGCTCTGCTTTTAATTGTATGTTCCCTGGGCTTGGCTCCATGCAAGCCACCCCGAGTCCCTTCGGGGAGATGGAGGTGGGGTAGAAAAATAAAGTTCTTCTTCTTTCTTCCAAGTTTATTATTATTATTATTATTATTATTATTATTGAGGCTCGATGGCCATCTGTTGGGAGTGCTTTGATTGTCCTCTAACTGCATGAAGGCAGAAGGGGGTTGGACTAGATGGCCACTGGGCTTTCTGCTATTATTATTATTATTATTATTATTATTATTGATAATAATAATAATCTGCTCTGACTGCAGTCTTGGGTTCTTTTTTCTTTTCTCACCCTCTCAGCTGGCCTGAACATGTTCGGACCCAAACCAGTATCTGGTTGAAACGAGTTTGCAGACCAGGAACTCCCAAGGCCTGACCTCACCCTGAAAGGCATTTGGAGCATCTAGGAAGTTGAAATGAGTGAGAGCGAAAGCAGAAACCGAGACACCAGTCGCTGCTTCTTCCGCCTCAAAGCAATTCTGCTTGAAGTTTCCCAGCCAAAGGGAAGATTGCCATCCAGATTCGTCCTCCCTCCTCTAGCCATGGATAGAAGCAAGTCAGAGCAGCACATATAATACATTAATATTAATTTCTTGCCCACCTCTCTCCATGAATAATTCAACATTAATTATTATTATTATTATTATTATTATTATTTCTTGTCCACTTCTCCCCATGGATAGAAACAAATTTTTGGGTGTATTATTATTATTATTATTATTATTATCCTCTCTCCATGGATAGAAGCAAGTCAGAGCACAATATATAATACAGGAAGAAAAGATGTAACACGAAGGTGAACCTTCAAGTTGTTTCTTGGGGTCGCTCCAGGGCTGACATGTCCAGCATGAAGTTCTAGCTAAAATAGGGTGCATTAAAAGCAACGCCATGGGCTAATGTGTAACCGATAATGCCTGAGTATTCAGGTATTTTGCAACCTCACTTTGCCCTGAAGACTTTTTTTTTTTCTGCTTCAATCCAGACAATGCAAATGGGTATTGGCTGTCTCTGGGTCAGAGGGGGATGCATTATATAACACACTCCAATTATTATTATTATTATTATTATTATTATTATTAGCGCGCAGTGACGCAATTATTAGTGATGTGATGGAAGGACTGCTGACCAAAAAGTCGGCGGTTCGAATCCATGGAGTGGGGTGAGTGCCCATCTGTGAGCTCCAGCTTTCCATGCGGGACATGAGAGAAGCCTCCCACAGGTTGGTAAAGCATTCAGGCATCCCCTGGGCAACGTCCTTGAGGACTGCCAATTCTCTCACACTAGAAGCAACTTGCAGTTTCTCAAGTCGCTCCTGACATGAAAAAACTATTATTATTATTATTATTATTATTATTATTATTATTTCTTCCCCAGTGGTGCCCAGAATGGCAGGAATGAAACATTCAATCATAGGCCTATTGATACTGCTGCAGGGAGTCTCCCCCCTGTCCCAAAGGCCTGCTATAAAACACGGAAGGAGTCAATGTTGTTTTGCTTCTCCTTGAAGAAGCCTGGGATTCGTCCACTAAGAGGCTGCGTAAACATTGGGAGGACATGTTTATGATGAAGGGATGGATTCCTTCTCCATGAGAGAGGAGGAGGAAAAGAGGGAAGAGGGAGGGGAGAAGGATGCATGAGGAAGAGGAGGAGAGGAAGAAGGAGGGAAGAAGGAAAGGAGAGGAATAAGAAAGAGGAGGAGAAAGAGGAGAGGAAGAAGGAGGGAAAATGAATAGAAGAGGAAGAAGGAGGGATGACAAAGACAGAAGAAGGAGGGAGAAGAGGAAGAGAGGAAGGAGGGGGGAAGAAGAAGACGAGAAGAAGAAAAAGGAGGGATGAGAAAGAGGGAAGAAGGAGAGATGAGGAAGAGGAGGAGAGTTAGAAGGAGTGAAAAATGAGGAAAAGGAAAGAAGGAGGAGAAGAGAAAGAGAAGGAGAAGGAGGGAAGAAGTAGGGGAGATAAAGAAGGAGGGATGAGAAAGAGGGAAAAAGTAGAAGAGGAAAAAGAGAGAAAGATGGATGAGGGGGAGAAGGAAGAAGGAGGGAAGAGGAGAGGAAGAAGGAGGGATGAAAAGAAGGAGAGGGAAGAAGGAGAAAGAGAAGGAGGAGTTATAGGGAAAGGACGAAGGAGAGAAGGGGGATGAGAAGAGGAAGGAGGAGGCACGAGAAAGAGGGAAGAAGGAGGAAAAGGAGGAGGAAAAAAGGAGGGAAGAAGAAGAGGAAAAAGACAGATGAAGAGAAGGAAGAGGAGAGAAAGGAGGAAAGAAGAAAAGGAGCAGAAGGAGGAGGGGGAGGGGGGAGGAAGGAGGAGGGAAAAAGAAGAGGAGGGGAATGAGGGATGAAGAGGAGAGGAAGGAGGAATGACAAAGAGGAAAAGGAGGAGAGGGAAGAAGGAGAGAAGAGGAGAAGGGGGGTGAGGGAAAAAGAAGAGATGAAGGAGGGAAGGATGGATAAGAAAGAGGAGAGGTAGAAGGAGGGGAGAAGAAGAGGAAAATGAGAGGATTGATGAGGAAGAGAAGGCCGGAGAGTATTAACTGGGCAACAAGCCCTATTTTACCCAGTGAGCAAACACAATGGGCGCAGCACATTATTGACCAAGGGTGTTAGGCATTCTCAACTCTGAACCAGGATTTAATGAACTGATCAACATAATCGTGGGGTACTGGAGGTATTCGCAGTTATTATTATTATTATTATTATTATTACTTATCTACCTCTCCACATTGATAGAAGCAAATCAAAGCAGCACATATAATACAACATTAATATTAATACTGGCAGTACTAGCAGTGTATGCTGCTGTTATTGTTATTATTATTTATTATTACTATTATTATTGCTTATCTACCTCTCCCCATGGATAGAAGCAAGCCAGAACACCACATATAATACAACATTAATATCAACATTATTATTAATAATAATATAATTTCATACACATCTCTCCCCATGGATAATACAACATTGTTGTTATTATTATTGCTGTTGTTGTCCACCTCTCTCAATGGATAGAAGCAAGTCAGAGCACCATATATAATATAACAATAATAACAACAACAGAATTGCTTGCCTACCTCTCCCCATGGATTAAATACAACATTATTATTATTATTTCTTGTCCACCTTTCCCCGTGGATAGAAGCCAGTCAGAGCAGCATATATTATGCAACATTATTATTAATAATTATAATATATCTTGCCCACCTCTTTCCATTGATAATACATTATTATTATTATTATTATTATTATTTCTTGTCCACCAGTCTCCGTGGATAGGAGGAAGTCAGAGGAAAGCATATTAATAATTAATAATAATAACAATAATAGAATTTCTTGCCCATTCCTCCCCATAGATAATACATTGTTGTTGTTATTATTATTATTATTATTATTATTATTATTATTACATAATGTAATAACATAAAATATAATGCTTATTATAACATATTTTATCATTCTATAATATTATAATAAAATTTGTCAACAGCATATTAAAAGGCAACCTAAAAAATTATTTGTCATTATTGTGGGATAAACATATTAATATTTTATTATAATATAAAATTATTTTAATATTTTATAATATTATATTGTAATAATAGAATACTTTTTCAAAAGCATATTAAAAGACAACCTATAACACTTATTATTATTATTATTGTTATTATTATTATCAAACTACAGGAAAGGAGATTCCACCTAAACATGAGGACGAACTTCTTAACTGGGAAAGTTGTTCAGCAGTGGAACTCGAACTCTCTCTCTAAAATGATCAAGGGTCTGGTGAACAAGCCCTATGAAGAGCGGCTTAAAGAGCTGGGCATGTTTAGCCTGAAGAAGAGAAGGCTGAGAGGAGATATGATAGCCATGTATAAATATGTGAGAGGAAGTCACAGGGAGGAGGGAGCAAGCTTGTTTTCTGCTTCCCTGGAGACTAGGATACGGAACGATGGCTTCAAACTACAAGAAAGGAGATTCCATCTGAACATTAGGAAGAACTTCCTGACTGTGAGAGCCGTTCAGTAGTGGAACTCTCTGCCCCGGAGTGTGGTGGAGGCTCCTTCTTTGGAAGCTTTTAAATAGAGGCTGGATGGCCATCTGTTTAATGAATGCAATATTCCTACTTCTATAGGGGGTTGGACTGGATGGCCCATGAGGTCTCTTCCAACTCGATGATTCTATGATTCTATGCCCGAGGAGTGTGGTGGAGGCTCCTTCTTTGGAGGCTTTGAATCAGAGGCTGGATGGCCATCTGTCAGGGGTGTTTTGAATGCAATTTTCCTGCTTCTTGGAAGAAAGGAGTTGGACTGGATGGTCCACAAGGTTTCTTCCAACTCTATGATTCTATGGGGTAAATATAATCATATTTTATTATAATATAATATTATTTTTAAAATATATTATAATATTATATTATAACATAATAATTTTTGTTATTTATTTTCTATTTATTATTGTGTTCCTGTGAGTATTTCGGGCTGTATGGCCATGATCCAGAAGCATTTTCTCCTGACGTATTGTCGAAGGCTTTCATGGCCGGAATCATGGGTTGTTGTAGGTTTTTTCGGGCTATATGGCCATGTTCTAGAGAACATGGCCATACAGCCCGAAAAAACCTACAATGTATCCATCCCATACTCTCCTGACGTTTCGCCCACATCTATGGCAGGCATCCTCAGAGGTTCTGATGTCCCCACCATAGACATGAGAAGAGCTGCAACACCAAAACAAGCCAAATGCGGGATCACTCCAACAACCACCACACAGGGGAGCCATGGAAATACACAAGAAGCATGTGGACAATTTCAACAGAAAGGAGAGAACCATGAAAATTTACAATATCTGGCTGCCAATATTTTTAAAAAAATCTAAAATCAGGCCAGTGAATAAGGAACTGGGGAAGACAGGAAACAACTAGGTCCAGCTAACACCTCCCAACAAAGGATTCCCCCATAGAATCATATAGAATCATACAGTAGACTCAAAGAGTTGGAAGAGACCTCATGGGCCATCCAGTCCAACCCCATTCTGCCAAGAAGCAGGAATATTGCATTCAAATCACCCCTGACAGATGGCCATCCAGCCTCTGTTTAAATGCTTCCAAAGAAGGAGCCTCCACCACACTCCTGGGGCATAGAATCATCGAGTTGGAAAAGACCTCGTGGGCCATCCAGTCCAACCCCCTGCCAAGAAGCAGGAATATTGCATTCAAAGCACCCCTGACAGATGGCCATCCAGCCTCTGTTTAAAAGCTTTCAAAGAAGGAGCCTCCACCACACTCCGGGGCAGAGAGTTCCACTGCTGAACGGCTCTCACAGTCAGGAAGTTCTTCCTCATATTCAGATGGAATCTCCTTTCTTGTAGTTTGAAGCCATTGTTCTGCGTCCTAGTCTCTAGGGAAGCAGAAAACAAGCTTGCTCCTTCCTCCCTGTGGCTTCCTCTCACATATTTATACATGGCTATCATGTCTCCTCTCAGCCTTCTCTCCTTCAGGCTAAACATGCCCAGCTCCTTAAGCCGCTCCTCATAGGGCTTGTTCTCCAGACCCTTGATCATTTTAGTTGCCCTCCTCTAGACACATTCCAGCTAGTCAATATCTCTCTTGAATTGTGGTGCCCAGAATTGGACACAATATTCCAGGTGTGGTCTAACCAAGGCAGAATAGATGGGGAACATGACTTCCCTAGATCTAGACACTATGCTCCTATGCTCATATCTCATCTCAGCCTTCTCTTCTTCAGGTTAAACACGCCCAGCTCCATAAGCTGCTCCTCATAGAGCTTGTTCTCCAGACCCTTGATCATTTTAGTCGCCCTCCTCTGGACACATTCCAGCTTGTCAATATCTCTCTTGAATTGTGGTACCCAGAATTGGACACAATATTCCAGGTGTGGTCTAACCAAAGCGGAATAGAGGGGGAGCATGACTTCCCTAGATCTAGACACTATGCTCCTATGCTCATCTCAGCCTTCTCTTCTTCAAGCTAAGCACGCCCAGCTCCTTAAGCCGCTCCTCATAGGGCTTGTTCTCCAGACCCTTGATCATTTTAGTCGCCCGCCTCCAACAGACAAGAGTTCTTTCTCCCACCCTGGACAGGTATAAAATCCCAATTGCCAGACCTCACAACCTCACGACAAATGCAGGCGAAATGTCAGGAGAGAATGTTGCTGGAAGATGGCCAGACAGCCCGGAAAATTCACAGCAACCCCATTACTAGTATTATTACTATTTCTATTCAGTGTACAAGGCGTGGACTTCAAGGAGCCCCCCACTTATTTCAAACTCTGAGGGAAGGGGCTTTGCCTATGACGTCATACGCCGCCGCCACCGCCGCCGCCGCCTCACCTGCGAGAGCGACGCGGCTTCTCCTCCGAAACGGCGACCGTCTCCTTTCTGACCTGCCTTCTCGCGAGAATTGCCGACTTCCCGCGGCAACTCTAGGCGGTTGCCGGGGAAACCTCGCGTGATTTTGAGAGAGAACGGGTAGGACTTCGGGATAAGGCGACGCCTCTCTTCTGCCAACTATTTTGGGTAGCCGCCAAACTATCGCGAGATCTTGGTTAGCTCCTCCTCCTCCATCCCATCGCCATAGCAACGACGCAATCCAATTTGTCTCATACTCACTGGTGGCAGCGTCCGGCAAGGCCTGGTTTGAGGCCTCACCCACGGCCTCCTTCTCCCGCTCTTTGCTTTTGCCCTGGGAAAGGACAACGACAATAGTAATAGAAGTAACATCTCATTTTGTGGGAAGGGGCGAGAGGGAGGGGGGTCCCAAAGCCCACCCTTCACCTTCTCCTTGTCCTTCTCCTTCTGCCAGGAGCCGGTGACGCGGCTGCGCAGGTGGCTGAGGCGGCGCTTCACGGTGGGAGGGCCCCTCTCTGTGGATGGGTCCCTTCTGGGGAAGGAAGGGAGGAAGGAAGGAATCAGTGGAAGGGATATGATTTATTTACTTATTAACTTTATTTGTACCCCGCTACCATCTCCCCAAGGGACTCAAACACAACAATAAAAGCAATAAAACATCAACACAAGCAATTAAAGAACATAGACAATAAAATACACAACATTATCAAAAAAGCAACACATAATTAAAACAGTGGGAAGGCCAAATGTAGAGTTAAAATTGGAAATAATGCGGGGCCATAAGCGATAGGTGATACTAGTGTTTGTGGAGGGCATACAAGCAGACTCAGGGAAATGTAAAGTGCTTTAGAGCAGTGTTTCTCAACCTGGGGGTCGGGACCCCTAAGGGGGTCGCGAGGGGGTGTCAGAGGGGTCGCCAAAGACAATTAGACTACTGCAACGCTCTCTATGTGGGGTTGCCTTTGAAGACAGCTCAGAAGCTCCAACTAGTCCAACGCTCGGCAGCCATGATTTTAACAGGAGCGGAGCGCAGGGAGCATACAACCCCCCTGTTGCGCCAACTCCACTGGCTACTGATCTGCTACCGGGCTCAATTCAAAGTGCTGGCGTTGGCCTTTAAAGCCCTAAACGGTTCCGGCCCAAGCTACCTATCCGACCGCATCTCTGCCTATGAACCCACCAGGACTTTGAGATCTGCCGGGGAGACCCTGCTCTCGATCCCGCCTGCTTCTCAAGCTCGGCTGGCGGGGACGAGAGATAGGGCCTTCTCGGTGGTGGCTCCTCGGCTGTGGAACGCCCTTCCTACGGACATTAGACTAGCACCATCTCTAATGGTATTCCGCAAAAAGGTGAAGACCTGGATGTTTGTGCAGGCGTTTGAGTAATTTAGTGCAATGATTGGTTAATGAACACTTTCCTAAACTGCACCGGTGTCCACATTTGGTCACATTGAGTATTCATGCCAAGTTTGGTCCAGATGCATCAGTGCTCTCTGGATGTAGGTAAACTATAACTCCAAAACCCAAGGCCAATGCCCACCACACTCTTCCAGAATTTGTTGTTGGTCATGGGAGCTCTGTGTCCCAAGTTTGGTTCAATTGCCTCATTGGTGGAGTTCAGAATCCCCTTTGATATTGTAGGTGAACTATAAATCCCAGCAACTACAACTCCCAAATGACAAAATCAATCCTCCCCTCAACCCCACCAGTATTCAAATTTGGGTGTATCGAGTATTTGTGCCAAATGAATGAAAATACATCCTGTATATTGGATATTTACAAGATGATTCATAACAGGAGCAAAATTATAGTTGTGAAGTAGCAATGAAAATAATGTTATGGTTGGGGGTCACCACAACATAAGGAACTGTATTAAGGGGTCACGGCATTAGGAAGGTTGAGAGCCACTGCTTTAGAGGGACAAAGTGCTATGGGATCATTATTCCGGGAAGGCACACTGGAACAGCCACGTCTTCAAGCTCCTCCTGAAGACTGTCTGATATCTTTAGGGGGTGAGTTCCAGAGTCGAGGGGCCACCACCGAAAAGGCCCTCTCCCTCGTCCCCACCAAACGCGCCTGCGATGGTGGGATCGAGAGCAGGGCCCCTCTGGAAGATCAAAGGGATCGTGTGGGTTCATATACAGAGATGTGATCACGTAGGTAGGTGGGTCCCAAACCGTTCAGGGCTTTGTAGGTAAGAACCAGCACCTTGAATTGGGTCCGGTAGATGAATGGCAGCCAGTGGAGCTCCTTGAACAGGAGGGATGACCGCTCCCTGTAAGGCGCCCCAGTTAACAACCTGGCTGTCACCTGTTAGATCATCTGAAATTTCCGGGCCGTTTTCAAGGGCAGCCCCACGTAGAGTGCATTGTAGTAATCCAGTCTAGAGGTGACTAAGGCGTGGACCACCTTGGCCAGATCCGCCTTCACAAGGTATGGTCGCAGTTGGCGCACGAGTCTTAATTGTGCAAAGGCCCTCCCGGCCACCACCGACACCTGAGCCTCAAACGTAAGTGAAGAATCCAGGAGGACATCCAAACTGCTGACCTGTGACTTCAGGGGGAGTGCAACCCCGTCCAGCACAGGTTGCCACCCTATACCCCGATCCGGTTTACGATCGACCAGAAGGACCTCTGTCTTGTCAGGATTAATCTTCGGCTTGTTTGTCCTCATCCAGACAGCCACAGCGGTCAAGCACTCATCTAGCACTCGAGGAGCTTCCTTGCAGTTTGGTGGAAAAGAGTAGTAGAGTTGTGTGTCATCTGCATAGAGATGGCACCCAACTCCAAAACTCCGGATGACCTCTCCCAGCGGTTTCATGTAGATTTTAAAAAGCATGGGAGACAGAATGGAGCCTTACAGGACCCCATAGGTCAAAGGCCAGGAGTCCGAGCAGGCGTCTCCCATCTTCACCATCTGGGATCGTGGCTCCAGGAAGGACCGGAGCCACGACAGAGCCGCACCTCCAAGGCCCATCTCGGAGAGGCGTCCCAGAAGGATACCATGATCGATGGTATCAAAAGCCACTGAGATGTCCAAGAGAACCAACAGGGTCACACTCCCCCTGTCCAGTTCCCTGCAGAGATCATCCAGCAAGGCGACTAAAGCCGTCTCGGTGCCGTGGCCAGGCCTGAAGCCAGACTGTGACTGCTCCAGGTAGTTGATGTCATCAAGGAAGCCCTGGAGCCGAGCTCCAACACCTTGCCCAGAAAAGGGAGGTTTGAGATTGGTTTGTTGTTGTTTGAGATCGTGGAATCAAAGGAAGTCTTTTTCAGGAGTATAAGGGAAGGGAAAGATACACAATGGAGGATGCGTGGCTCGAGAGCAGTACGTGTGAAAAAGATGTTGGGAGTCCTCGTGGAGAAGTGAAACATGAGCCAACAATTATTATTATTATTAATTATTATTGTTTACTTATTACATTTATATGCCGCCCTTCTCACCCCGAAGGGGACTCAGAGCGTCTTACAAGTAATATACAATACAATCTATCTTCTATATAAATAAAAATGTAATGTTCGTTTGTGGGATTAACATATCTCAAAAACCACTGGACAAATTGACACAAAATTTGGACACAACACACCTATCAGGCCAACAAGTGACCATCATTCATAAAAACATTGAAAAACACAGCAGATATGACTATAAAAGCCAAAAAGCAAAAAAAAAACCATTACAACGCATGTGCAAAACCACATATATACACATACAAAACACATATACACAGAAAGGAGGAAGGAGAGAAGGAAGGAAAGAAAGAAAGGCAGAGAAGGAAGGAATAATAATAAATAGTAATAAAACTTTATTTGTACCCCGCTACCATCTCCCCAAGGGACTCGGTGCGGCTTACATGAGGCCGAGCCGACAATACATTAGCAAAAACAACAGCAATACAAAAACAATATGAAACTCATAAAAAACAGCAGTAAACATTAACAATAGCACAACAATGCATTAAAAACCTATTGCTGGGCCAAATGTAATAATTAAGTTTTTTAAAAAATAATGCTGAGCATGACCAGGTGAAATATATAACTAGGATATATACTGCCAGAGTTGGGGCATGCCTGATGTCCTTGGGAAGTGAATTCCAGAGTCGAGGGGCCACCACCGAAAAAAAGTGAAAGAAGGAAGAAAGGAAAGAAGGTAAGAAAGAGGGAAGGAAGGAAGGAAAGAGACAAGGAAGGATGAAACCAAAGAGGAAAGGAAGTGAGGAAAGAAACAGGTAGAGAAGGAAGAAAGAAGAAGGGAAAGAAAAAGAGGGAAGGAGAGGAAGAGGGAGGGAAGGTTGGCCACAGCAACGTGTGGCAGGTACAGCTAGTCTATAAAAATAAAAATGTAATGTTCGTTTGTGGGATTAACAGAACTCAAAAACCAGTGGTCCAATTAACACCAAATTTGGACAGCATACACCTAAAAACCCAATGTTTGTCCTTCATGCATTTTTTTTTATTTTGTCACTTGGGAGTTGTAGTTGCTGGGATTTCTAGTTCGCCTACAATCAAAGAGCATTCTGAACTCCACCAATTATATGGCATTGTACCAAACGTGGCATACAGGACTCCCATGACCAACAGAAAACACTAGAAGGGTTTGGTGGGCATTGACCTTGAGTTTGAGAGTTGTAGTTCACATACATCCAGAGAGCACTGTGGACTCAAACAATGATGGCTCTGGCCCAAACTTGGCACAAATATTCCATATACCCAAATATGAACACAGATGGAGTTTTGGGGAAATTGACCTTGACATTTGGGAGTTGTAGTCATTGGGATTTATAGTTCACCTACAATCAAAGAGCATGCTGAACCCCAACAACAACAAAATTGGGGCAAACTTCCCACACAGAACCCCCATGACCAACACAAAATACTTAAGGCCACCCAGTCCAACTCCCTTCATCAGTGCAAGAAAACGTAATCAAAACCCTCCTGACAAAGAGCCATCCAGCCATAGATACAGATAGATATATATGATTCACACACACACACAGATATATTATCATAGATTTGGATCTAGACTAAAACTGCAACACAGACAAACAATGCCTTTTTCAAATAACCCAGGCACTGCCGGGTCCCCAAGCTAGTAAAATATAAAACAATTCTGGATTGTTGATTGTATATCACTCACTCATTGGAGAGAAACTCAAACCAGGTCAGGTTTTGGGGAGGTGCTGCTTCTACAACCTCTGGCACTCGCAGACCTCGCTTTGCCCTGAAAGGGAAACGACCTATATATAAGTTTGCATGTGTGTGTGTATGTATATATTATATATATATACACACACACCCCCAAAAGGCAATAAAATCCACATTCGATCCATAACCAGGACGATGGGAATTGTAATCTGAGGCTCACCCGTGGAACTGTGTCAGCTCCTTCAGCACCTGCTGAACCATCAGCCTGTTGGGAGAAGGAGTGAATTAATTTCTCCCCCCAAAAGCAGGTATTATTATTAATATTATGAATAACAACAACTTAAGATAACAACTTAAGACAAGGGTCCTCAAACTTTTTAAACAGAGGGCCAGGTCACAGTCCCTAAAACTGTTGGAGGGCCAGATTATAATTTGGAAAAAAAACATTTGTAGTGCAAAAAAACACTTGGAAACAATAGAATAATTAAAATGAAGAACAATTTTAACAAATATAAACTTATTAGTATTTCAATGGGAACTGTGGGCCTGCTTTTGGTTGATAAGATAGGATTGTTGTTGTTGTTGTGTGCTTTCAAGTCGTTTCATACTTAGGTTGACCCTGAGTGAGGGCCGGGTAAATGATCTTGGAGGGCCGTATCCGGCCCCCGGGCCTTAGTTTGAGGACCCGTGACTTAAGATATAGGAATCTCTCCAATCCCAATAAGGAGACGGAGAGTAACTTTTGATTCTCTTATGGAGAGAAAAAGTAGGGTATAAACAAACAGAATAAACATCATAAAAATGTTAACAACAACAACTCACATCTGTTCCGGGGCCACACGGTCCCTTCCAATCACTTCCAACACAGGCGGTCCAGTCCCTGAAACGCAAGGGAAAAGATGGAAAGGAGGATGCAACCCCCTTTCTGCTTTGGAGGACACAATCCGATCCCTCCCGACAGATGGCCACTCAGTCTCATAACTAGAAGTTCATGAAGAAACAGGGCTAAATAATAATAATAAAATGGACATGCAAAAATACTGTGGGACTTTCGAATCCAGACTGACAAAGTTTTGGAACACAATACACCAGCCATCACGATTGTGGAAAAGAAAAAAGTCTGGATTATTGATGTCGCCATACCAGGTGACAGTCGCATTGAGGAAAAACAACAGGAAAAACTCAGCCGCTATCAAGACCTCAAAATCGAACTGCAAAGCCTCTGGCATAAACCAGTACAGGTGGTCCCAGTGGTCAAAAGATCTCAGCCGGCATTTGGAAACAATAAACATTGACAAAATCACGATCTGTCAACTGCAAAAGGCCGCCTTACTTGGATCTGTGCGCATCATTCGAAAATACATCACACAGTCCTAGACGCTTGGGAAGTGTTCGATTTGTGATTTTGTGATACAAAATCCAGCATATAGATCTCGTTTGCTGCGACATACAGTGCTTTTGTGTCAATAATAATAATAATAATAATAAATCCAGCCTAAATATCTCATTGGCTGTGTCATACTGTGTTTTTGTGTCAGTAAAAAAAAGCTATAGACCAATCTCCTTGTGCCATCTTTTCAGGAGAAATGCTTCTAGAATATGGCCATACAGTCAAAAAAACTTACAGCAACCCATCTTTACAAAGTTCTGGAGAAACTTATTTTGCATGAAATTATGGGAAAAAATAGGCCCATGAGATGGTTGAGCAAAAGCTCTCCAAAGCTTTAGGTGCTCTTACTGCCTATTACAGGGAAAATCAGCTGATTCCTAATCCATCTAAAATGCAGACGTGTGCTTTTCATGTTAAGAACAGACAAGCATGTCAAGCTCAGAGAATGACCTGGGAAGGAATCCCACTGGAGCATTGCAGCACACCAAAATACTTGGGAGTTGCCCTGGACCGTGCTCTGAACTACAAGAAACACTGCTTGAATATCAAGCAAAAAGTGGGTGCTAGAAAAATATCATACGAAAGCTGACTGGCACAACCTGGGGATCACAATCAGACACAGTGAAGACATCTGCCCTTGTGCTTTGCTGCTCTGCTGTTGTGTATGCATGACCAGTGTGGAATACATCTCACCGCGTTAGAACAGTAGATGTGGCTCTTAATGAGACATGCTGGGAAGTAGCAGCCAATAATAAAAGGCACTGACATCTCTGACCCATCCCCTGTTTGGATATCAGCCAACACGCCAACACCTTCAATCAAGAAATAGTTTTCCAAGATCTACAGAGATACTTGCTGGAACACCTCAGCAAGCAAGAGTCCAAAAGTGGCAGGCAAAACCCCAGAACCTCAAGCCATGACTGATACCGAATGAGAGACTCCCTCCTGGGCACACAAAAGACTGGGCAACTTGGAAGGCACTAAACAGACTGTGCTTGGGCACCATGAGATACAGATCCAACCTTAAGAAACAGGAGTCGATGACATGCAAGTGCGGAGAAGAGCAAACCACAGACTACCTATTACAATGCAGCCTGAGCCCTGCCACATGCACAATGGAGAACCTCCTTATAGTAACACCAGAGGAACTCCAAGTGGCCAGCTACTGGTCAAAGGATCTGCCAAGCTTTTTAAACTTTGTATTTTTTTAAATGCATTACAACTGTACCCTCTGATACAATACCCAGTATGCCAATCACCACTGGGACCCCCTTGAGTGACTTGTGCCAAAGTCTTTGCAGTTCTATCTTTAAATCCTTGTATTGTGTAAGCTTTTCTAGTTGCATTATTATTGTTGTTGTTGTTGTTGTTGTTGTTGTTGTTGTTACTGTTTTTACTGCTTGACCGACTCACCCGTACTGACGGCCAAGGCGACCTCCGCTCTGTGGGGGGTGGGTAGTGGGGAAGGGGCCACATCATAGGGTGAGGGGACGGATCGGGATCGCAGACGCTTCCCCGCACTGCCACTGTCCTGCAAAGAGGGAAAAGTGAGTGCCCACTCTGGCCACCCATCACCCACCCATTATCCACCCATCGCCCTCGGGACTCACCACTTGTCCACTCTTCGGACCCTTTGAAAGGGCCTTCTCTTCCAGATCGGGGCCATCCGAGGAGGAGGAGGAGGCAGCGTCGAGACTGAACCTGATGGTGGTAATAATAATAATAATAATAATAATAATAATAATAATAATGGTGATTAATGATGATGATTAATAACAGTGATGATGATTTCCACCCCGTGCCTGTTTGCCTGGCCAAACTCACCTGTCTTGGGCCAAACCTGGACAGGGTTCTCGTCCTTGGTCGGCCCCTGCCAAGCGGCAGGAACAGGCGTGGCCCTCATCCAGGAAGTGGGCTACTTTCTCCGAATGGGGATCCGGGACCCCCGAAAGGCCCAGGTCTTTGTAATACTCCGAACCGTGGAGAGTCCCGTCCAGGGAGGGCAGGTCTTCGCTGCTGCTGTGGGCACGCGCTTCCAGGGAAGAAGAGTCATCCTCCTGGAATGATGATGATATAGTAATAATACAATAAATAATAAAAAATAATATAAAATATAATTATAATATAGGGTAATAATATAAAAATAAAATAGTAACAATACAACAAATAATAATAGAATAATATAGTAATACAATAAATAATAATATAGTTGTAGCACTAAACCCAGCCAACGACGGACCAAACTTGGCACACAGGGCCAACATGTCCAATTGTGCATGCTGGCTGGGTTTGGGAGTGATTGCCCTTGGAATCTTGGAGTTGTAGTTCTCCCTTATCCATAGAGCACTGAACCCAGTCAACGACAGATCTGGACCAAACTTGGCACACAAACCCAGCATGGCCAACTGTGAATGCTGGCGGGGTTTTGGGGTGATTGTCCTGGGAATCTTGGAGTTGTAGTTCTCCCTTATCCATAGAGCACTGAACCCAGTCAGCGACAGATCTGGACCAAACTTGGCACACAAACCCAGCATGGCCAACTGTGAATGCTGGCGGGGTTTTGGGGTGATTGTCCTGGGAATCTTGGAGTTGTAGTTCTCCCTTATCCATAGAGCACTGAACCCAGTCAGCGACAGATCTGGACCAAACTTGGCACACAAGCCCAGCATAGCCAACTGTGAATGCTGGTGGGATTTTGGGGTGATTGTCCTGGGAATCTTGGAGTTGTAGTTCTCCCTTATCCATAGAGCACTGAACCCAGTCAGCGACAGATCTGGACCAAACTTGGCACACAAGCCCAGCATGGCCAACTGTGAATGCTGGTGGTATTTTGGGGTGATTGTCTTGGGAATCTTGGAGTTGTAGTTCTCCCTTATCCATAGAGCACTGAACCCAGTCAGAGACAGATCTGGACCAAACTTGGCACACAAGCCCAGCATAGCCAACTGTGAATGCTGGTGGGGTTTTGGGGTGATTGCCCTGGGAATCTGGGAACTGTAGTTCACTCACATCCTTGTGCAATCTCCAATGGGAGCATTCATAAAAAACAAAAGCAAAGACTGGCATTTTTCTAATAAATAGTGATACAGATTACCTAAGTTATATTACCTAACATCCGAAAACAATGCCTTTCTCAAATAACCTGGGCATCGTGGGTCCCCTAAGCTAATAATATAATAGAATATAATTATATTTTATTATTATTCTACTTATTGCTATATTATTATTAATAATATTAAATTGTCATAATAATAATAATGATTTCGCCTCTTCATATGAAACATCCCCAAGCTTCCTCATAAGCTTGCAAAGCTAGATCCCAATTTTTCGACTTTGCACCTAAAACCTGCTGGTTGGAAGGGTCCCCCAAAAGGTATCTAGTCCAACCCCCTTTTCTACCTGGTGAGAAAGACACAAAGGAAGCCCTCCTGAAAGAGGCCCTTTTACGACCGGCATTTGCAGGCACTCACCTGCCCCTCGGCCATGCTGCTGAAAAAGGCCTCCTCCTCCTCCTCGTCCGGACTGCTGCAACCAGAAGCTGATACAGTTTGGATCTGGGTTGGGAAGTCTCGTCCGGACGGTGGCTTGCACTCCGAACCTGCAAGCAAAGAACAAGCAAAATATCATCATCATCATCATTATACATATAAACATAAAAATAGTAATAATAGTAGTAGTAATAATGTCATAATAATAAACGTAATAATAGTAATAATAATATATGATGGGCGTTCATGAAAGATTTCCCCTGACCCACTTCTATTTATCACAGGATGCTGAAACTGCACATGTGTAATGATGTAAGTCTCTATAGCAGTTTTTTTTTTTTGTCGTGTCAGGAGCGACGAGAAACTGCAAGTCGCTTCTGGTGTGAGAGAATTGGCCGTCTGCAAGAACGTTGCCCAGGGGACGCCCGGATGACAAATGTTTTTATCATTCTTGTGGGAGGCTTCTCTCATGTCCCCGCTTGGGGAGCTGGAGCTGATAGAGGGAGCTCATCCGCCTCTCCCCAGATTTGAACCTGCGACCTGTCAGTCTTCAGTCCTGCTGGCACAGGGGTTTAACCCACTGCACCACCAGGGGCTCCTATAGCAGTGGTTCTCAGCCTGTGGGTCCCCAGGTGTTTTGGCCTACAACTCCCAGAAATCCCAGCCATTTTACCACCTGTTAGGATTTCTGGCAGTTGAAGGCCAAAACATTTGGGACCCACAGGCTGAGAACCACTGCTCTATAGGTTATGTGCCAATTTACAACTCTGAACTGAGAAAGGTCTTGATTGTACAAGTGCTTATTTATTTATTTCGTATCAAAAGCATTGCATAAATTAGTATAAAATTGATAAAAATAGAAGGCGCGCAGGTGGCTAAATATCTTTTGACCGAAAACGAGCAGCAGCAACAGCATTGTCTGTAGCCTCCAACAATTCCTCCTCTGTACATGAGGCAGGGCATAGTGGACAAGCATATAGATGCGGAGTTGTCTGTTCTGCTCCACAATCACACAAGTATGGGATTCTTTTAGGTAGTGCCATTTTGCCAGGTTGTCTTTTGATCTGCCCACTCCACTTCTGAGTCTGTTCAGGGACTTCCAAGTTGCCCCTGGAGGAAGACCCTCGTGGGGGGGGGGGGCATCCGGTTTTCCTGGTTTAGCTGCCCAGAGGGATACCCTTGCTGTACAGATGCTGAAGTGGTGTTAGGTTTGAAAATGGACCCAGTGGAAGACAGAGCAGTCCTCAAGTTGCTTTACTTGAAAGACCGCACACCAAAGGAGACGTTGGATGAGATGAAAGAGGTTTACGATGAGGATTCCCCATCAGATGATGGAGTCAAGAACTGGCATCGTCCATTCCGATGTGGTTGGACTTTGGTGCAAACAGCTCCCATTCCAGGACGACCACACTCTGCTATTGAGGAACACACCATTCAGCAAGTGGAGGTCGCCATTTTGGAAAATCACTGTGTAACCATTTGCCACCTGGCCCAAAATGTCAAGATGAGTGTAGGGTCTGTGGAAGAAATCACCCAAGGCCATCTTCACCTGCATAAGGTATCCGCTCGCTGGGTCCCCTGGCTACTCACACCTTTCCAGAAGCAGGAATGAGTCGAATGGCTCTATTGACAATGATGTGCCATGGAAACTAGGAAGACTTTTTCAACAGACTAATCACACAGGGTGCTTACTTACTTACTTACTTACTTACTTAGACGATCCCTCATTGTCTGAGTAGATAATCCTCCAGGGTGGGTCCATAGGTGACTGTGGAGCCCTATTCTTGATCTGCATCTTCTCCCGCAGTGAGGGCATTGGTCTCCAGGTGGAAGGCGGTCCCGGTCGGGGTTGGCTTGACACGCCTTCCTCCTGGCACATTTCTCCCTTTCGCCCTCCATTTGTGCCTCTTCAAATTCTGCAGCACTGCTGGTCTCAGCTGACCTCCAGATGGAGCGCTCATGGGCCAGGGCTTCCCAGTTCTCAGTGTCTATGCCAAAGATTTTAAGGTTGGCTTTGAGCCCATCTTTCAATCTCTTTTCCTGTCCACCAACTTTCCGTTTTCCATTCCTGAGTTCGGAATAGAGCAGCTGCTTTGGAAGAAGGTGGTCGGGCATCCGGACAACGTGGCCGATCCAGCGGAGTTGATGGTGGAGGACCATCGCTTCAATGCTGGTGGTCTTTGCTTCTTCCAACATGCTGACATTTGTCCGTCTGTCTTCCCAAGAGATTTGCAGGATTTTCCAGAGGCAGCGCTGATGGAATCATTCCAGGAGTAGCATGTGATGTCTGTAGACAGTCCACGTTTCACAGGCGTATAGCAGGGTTGGGAAGGGAATAGTTTTATAAAGAAGCACCTTGGTATCCCTACGGATGTCCCGGTCCTCAAACGCTCTCTGCTTCATTTGGAAAAATGCTGCACTCGCAGAGCTCAGGCGGTGTTGTATTTCGGTGTCAATGTTGACTTTGGTGGAGAGGTGGCTGCCAAGGTAGCGGAAATGGTCAACATTTTCTACTGTTATACCATTAAGCTGTATCTCTGGCATTGGAGAGGGATTGGCTGGTGACTGCTGGAACAACACTTTGGTTTTCTTGATGTTCAATGACAGGCTGATCCTGAGACTCAAGTCCAGTTGATGCAATGGAAGCATTCTGACTCACTGCCTCCAAAGAAGGTACATGCCCAACCCTCGGCAGGCAAGGTCATGCTCACAGGATTTTGGGACCAGCACAGAGTAGTGTGGATGGATTTCCTAGCAAAGGGTGCCTTGATCACTGGGGCAGACTATACTTCACTGCTGCGGAAATTGCAAGAGGCCATCGAAACCAAGAGACAATGTGGCATGCTCCCCAAAAGTGTCCGCCTTCTGCAAAGAAATGCACCAGTTCACAAATCACCTGTTTTGTTTTTTGTTTTTGTCGTGTCGGGAGCAACTTGAGAAACTGCAAGTCGCTTCTGGTGTGAGAGAATTGGCTGTCTGCAAGGACGTTGCCCAGGGGACGCCCAGATGATTTTGAAATCACCTGTTGCCCAAATGGAAGAAGCATGCTCCTGTGGCTTTCCACCACATCCCCCTTCTTCACCAATCTCTCACCATTGGACTTCCACCTCTTTCCAACAAGGAAGTTATTTTGCAAGGTCAAGCATTTCTCAGGTGGGGAGACTCTGATTTCCAAAGTCACAACGTGGCTTTTGGAGCAACCCGCCTACTTCTACAAGCGAGGTGGTTACAGTTGCTTCAAAAGATGGGAGAAGTGTGTGTCCTTAGGTGGCACCGATGGAGAAAAGGACTCAGAACTGGGCCATGTTTCACTGCTCTCAGTCTATAGGAAGTGGGTCAAGGGAAATCTTTATTGAATCGTGGACAACAAGTTAAACATGAGCCAACAATGTGATGCAGCGGCAAAAAAGCCAATGTGATTTTGGGCTGCATCAATAGGAGTATAGTGTCTAGATCTAGGGAAGTAATGCTACCCCTCTATTCCGCCTTGGTTAGACCACACCTGGAATACTGTGTCCAATTCTGGGCACCACAATTCAAGAGAGATATTGACAAGCTGGAATGTGTCCAGAGGAGGGTGACTAAAATTATCAAGGGTCTGGAGAACAAACCCTATGAGGAACGGCTCAAAGAGCTGGGCATGTTTAGCCTGAAGAAGAGAAGGCTGAGAGGAGACATGATAGCCATGTATAAATACGTGAGAGGAAGTCATAGGGAGGAGGGAGCAAGCTTGTTTTCTGCTGTCCTGGAGACTAGGACACGAACAGTGGCTTCAAAGTACAAGAAAGGAGATTCCATCTGAACATTAGGAAGAACTTCCTGACTGTGAGAGCCGTTCAGCAGTGGAACTCTCTGCCCCGGAGTGTGGTGGAGGCTCCTTCTTTGGAAGCTTTTAAACAGAGGCTGGATGGCCATCTGTCGGGGTTGCTTTGAATGCGATTTTTCTGCTTCTTGGCAGGGGGTTGGACTGGATGGCCCATGAGGTCTCTTCCAACTCTATGATTCTATGAATGCCCCTCGTAAATCTCTCTAATATCCTAGGTCCTTGGGAAGACCCCAATATTCAGAGACAAATCCCAGACACATGGACCTAATGCACATGTCTGCTGTGTTGTTATGTACCTGAACCTTGTAATAGTAATCCTAATAATAAGGGGGGCTTTTCATGCACAATGCGCAGGGTTCAAGCAGGGACTCCTTCCACGGAGCGCCAGCCATTAATCTTCCGGGCCGGCTGCCATGCGCCACCACCGGGGAGACCTTTTTAGGCAATGTGCAAAGGAAGGAAGAAGGAAGGCAGGCCTGCGAGGAAAGGGAATGCCAACCACTCGCCCTTCCCTCTCCAATCCCATCAAGGCAGAGAAGGCATCATTCGATCACTCCTGGCAGAGGGCCATCCAGTTTCATAGACATGAATGGGTTCATGGAGAGAGAAATCAAGGGTATAGAATAATAGAATCCTAGAGTTTGGAAGAGACCTCAAAGGCCATCCAGTCCAACTGTGTGAATGCAGGGAAGGCACCATTCAATCACTCCCGACAGAGGCCATCCAGCTTCAAAGTCTTTAGAAGGTTCATGGGACAGAAATCAAGGCAATAGCATCATACAATCCTAGAGTTCAACCTACAATCAGGACGACACAATCTGATCCCTCCCGACAGAGGGCCATCCAGCCTCATAGACATGAATGGGTTCATGGAGAGAGAAATCAAGGCTATAGCATCATACAATCCTAGAGTTCAACCTTCAATCAGGAAGGAAGACACAATCTGATCCCTCCCGACAGAGGGCCATCCAGCCTCATAGACATGAATGGGCTCGTGGAGAGAGAAATCAAGGCTATAGCATCATACAATCCTAGAGTTCAACCTTCGATCAGGAAGGAAGACACAATCTGATCCCTCCCGACAGAGGGCTATCCAGCCTCATAGACATGAATGGGTTTGTGGAGAGAGAAATCAAGGCTATAGCATCATACAATCCTAGAGTTCAACCTTCAATAAGGAAGGAAGACACAATCTGATCCCTCCCGACAGAGGACCATCCAGCCTCATAGACATGAATGGGTTTGTGGAGAGAGAAATCAAGGCTATAGCATCATACAATCCTAGAGTCTGAAATGGGTCCCAAAAGGCCATCCAATCCAACACCATGAATGCAAGGAAGGTACCGTCCAATCCCTCTCGACAGAGGGCCATTCAGTTTCATAGACATTAATAGCTTCATGGAGAGAGAAATCAAGGCTATAGCATCCTACAATCCTAGGGTTCCCAAAAGGCCATCCAGTCCAAACCCATGAATGCAGGATAGGCACCATCTGATCCCTCCCAACAGATGGCCATCTGGCTTCAGGCACATTAATGGGTTCCGTTTCATAGACTTTAATGGGGTCATGGAGAGAAATAAGGCTATGGAATCACACAATCCTGGAGTTCAACCTTCAATTAGGCAGGAAGACACAATCTGATCCCTCCCAACAGAGGGCCATCCAGCCTCATAGACATGAATGGGTTCGTGGAGAGAGAAATCAAGGCTATAGCATCATACAATTGGGTGGCCCAAAAGGCCACCCAATCCAACCCCATGAATGCAAGGAAGGCATCATTCAATCTCTCCCGACAGATGGCCATCCAGCCTTATAGACATGAATGGGTTCATGAAGACAAATAAAGCTATAGCACCATATAATCTTAGAGTTTGGAAGGGGTTCCAAAAGGCCATCCAGTCCAACCCCATGAATGCAGGGAAGGCAGCAATCTATCTCTCTCGACAAAGGACCATCCAGCCTCGTGGACATGAATGGGTTCATGAAGAAAGAAATAAGGCTATGGAATAATAGAAGGCCATCCAGTCCAACTGCATGAATGCAAGAAGGCACCATTTGATCACTCCCGACAGAGGGCCATTCAGTTTCAGACAACATTAATGGGTCCAACCTCATAGATGTTAATGGGATCATGGAGAGAAATAATGCTATGGAATCATACAATCCACCGAGAGTTGAATGAGGTTCCAAAAGGCCATCCAGCCCAACGACATGAAAGCAAGAAAGCGCAATTCAATCCCTCCCAACAGAAGGCCATCCAGCCTCATAGACATTAATGGGTTCATGGAGAAAAAATAAGTCTGTAAATATAATCCTAGAGTTTGGAAGAGACTTCAAAGGCATCCAACCTTCAATCAGGCAGGAAGGTACAATCTGATCCCTCCCAAGAGATGGTTATCCAGTTTCATAGAGATTAATGGGTTCTTGGAGAGAGAAATAAGGCTATGAAATAATACAATCCTAAAAGAGAGTTCAAAGGCCATCTAGTCCAACCCCATGAATGCAAGGAAGGCACCATTTGATCCCTCCCGATAGAGGACCATCTAGTTTCATAGGAATGAATGCATTCATGGAGATAAATCAAGGCTATAGATAGTATCATGCAATCCTAGAGTTTGGAAGGAGTCCCAAAAGACCGTCCAGTCCAACCTCGTGAATGCAGGGACGACACCATCCAATCTCTCCCAACAGATGGCCATCCAGCTTTATAGACATTAATGCATTAATAGAGAAAGAAATAAGGCTATAGGTAGCATCATACAGTCCTAGAGTTTGGAAGAGACCTCAAAGGCCATCCAGTCCAACCCTATGAATGCAAGGAAGGCACCATTCAATCCCTCCTTTAATGGGTTCATGGAGAGAGAAATCAAGGCTAAAGATAGGACCATAGAATCCGAAGGTTTATATTTAGAACCTTAGCCATATTATATTTAGAATCCTAAATATAATAATACGATTCTACTGAGAGGAGGAGACTCCCAAGCGGCACAATAATTCCATTCTCCAAACAGAAACTTTTTGATCGATTTCCGTCCGCCTTTCTCTGGATCGCGACACAAAGCAGACCCAGCCAGCCTCTGTAAGGGAGACCATAAAAGGCCATGAGCATACCATGAGAAATGCATAGGGATATATATGAATAATAATAATAATTAGATAGTTAAGCCTTAAACTTCCCGATAAAGAAATGTAGTTCATTTCAAAAAGTCTTCTATAACTTTTTTCCAAGTAGTATAGACTCAAGGGCTCCTATACATTGCTGAAGCTTATATTATGATGTATATGATCTGAAGAGGAACCAAAGTTTGGCTTTGCTTTTGACATTGTTTCTTGGTACCTAAATGTATATGTTCCTATTCTGACATGTGTGCATTTTTTGGTCATTGACCGTTATATATATATATATATATATATATATATAGTTATAAATTAGTTGCATTATATTATATATTAATATAATATATTAGCTATCTTAGTTATATTATAAATAAATAAACATAATAATAATATCTTCAGCCCAGTCTGTCTACCTTATATATTATATTATATTATATTATATTATATTATATTATATTTATATAATAGCCGTGCCCTGCCATGCATTGCTGTGGCCCACATGGGAGTTCTGTGTGGGAGGTTTGCCCCAGTTCTATCATTGGTGGGGTTCAGAATGCTTTTTGATTGTAGGTGAACTATAAATCCCAGCAATTACAACTCCAAAATGTCAAGATTCTATTTTTCCCAAACTCCACCAGTGTTCACATTTGGGCATATTGAGTATTTGTGTAGAGTTTGGTCCAGATCCATCATTGTTTGAGTCCACAGTGATCTCTGGATGTAGGTGAACTACAACTCCAAAATCAAAGGACACTGCCCACCAAACCCTTCCAATATTTTCTGTTGGTCATGGGAGAACTGTGTGGCACGTTTGGTTCAATTCCATCATTGGTGGGGTTCAGAATGCTCTTTGATTGTAGGTGAACTATAAATCCCAGCAACTACAACTCACAAATGACAAAATCAATTCTTTTGAGTGAAGGGCATACATTGGGTTGTTGTGTGTCCAAATTTGGTGTCAATTCGTCGAGTGGTTTTTGAGTTCTGTTAATCCCACAAACAAACATTACATTTTATTTATATAAATTATATTATATTATATGTTTTAGTTATATATTATATTATATTTTAGTTTTATTATATATTAGTTATATATTATATTATAGCTTTCTTAGTTATATTATAAATAAATAAACATGTCTTTAGCCTAACCTCCTTTAGTTGTATTATAAATAAGAATAAGAATCATATCTTCACTTCAGCTGCTGATCTGCTCAACTGCCTCTATTGCTCTCTTCCTGTGAGCATGGAGAGAGGCAAGATGTAACCATAGAAAGATAATAATAATAATAATAATAATAATAATAATAATAATAGCAAATAAAGGCAGTCCCAGTGGTGATCTGCACACTGGGTGCAGTGTCTAATGACCTTGGCCTGCACTTAAAAACAATTGGCGCTGACAAAATCACCACCTGTCAGCTGCAAAAGGCCACCCTACTCGGATCTGCACACATTATTTGCTGATTTATCACACAGTCCTAGACACTTGGAAAGTGTCCGATGTGGGATCCAATACAAAAGCTAGCAGAGTGATCTTGGTTGCTGTGTACTCAGCTTGTTATGTATCAAATAATGATAAACTTTATTTATACCCCGCCACCATCTCCCATAGGGAATCGGGGCGGCTTACAAAATAGCACACAAAGATGCGATACATAAAATACATCAACATGAACACAATAATAACATAACAGCAGTCATTCCCAACCTTTTTTTGACCAGGGACCACTCTCCAACATTAATACCAAAAGGGTTACAAATCAGTTTTATGGTCAACTTTAGATTCGGTTTGGTTATTTGGGGTGCCGATTCAGAAAACTGCATTGGATAGACCACATCAGCTCTAGTTTCCAATACAGAATATATGCCATTCAGTAGCCGCCATCTCCTCGCCCACAGAAAACCACATATTTAATAAACCTCAGCACTATAAGAAGGTTTCACGAGACCAGTTGCTCTCGTTGCAACTTTTTTTTTGGTCGTGTCAGGAGCGACTTGAGAAACTGCAAGTCGCTTCTGGTGTGAGATAATTGGCCGTCTGCAAGGACATTGCCCAGGGGACGCCCGGATGAATTGATGTTTTTATCATCCTTGTGGGAGGCTTCTCTCATGTCCCTGCATGAGGAGCTGGAGCTGATAGAGGGAGCTCATCCGCCTCTCCCCGGATTCGAACCTGCGACCTATCAGTCTTCAGTCCTGCCGGCACAGGGGTTTAACCCACTGCGCCACTGGGGGCTCCCTCGTTGCAACTGTGAGACCGCGAATCATATTTTAGGACCACTGCATTACATAAACCAGGTATATAAATTCAACAAAACAACCTCTATTAAAGTAGAATCAGTTAAAAGAGCCATATAATCAATATAGTTTAGATAGTTCAATAGCTTGTGGGGCGGCCCCAACATTCGAACCCAACGCTTGAGACCCCATATGGGCGCCTTTTTAGTTTCCCAATACTGTGTTGCTTGTTGTTGTCAATCAACAATTTTCTCGGAAATCTCACAATAATAATAATCATCATCATCATCATCTTCAGCCTAGCCTTCCTATCTTAGTTATATTATAAACACAACAACAACAACAACTTCAGCCAAGGCTGCCTATTTTAGGAAGCTTCCACCACACAGAGGCCATGTCTTGGCAGGAAGGGGTGGGCTGGATGGCCTTTTAGGGTCCCAATACTAGGATCCAATGACTTATGGGCATCCCAGTTGCACCCTACCTCTCTTGAAGGACCACCGCTTCATCCATCGCCGGGAGAAGGACGGCCAGGAGTGGTTGAGCAAAGAGTCAGCCATTTGGGGGCATGGAGGTTAACGTCAACCCTGCAAAGCTGACCCGGTTGAAGAGAAAGCCGAGCCGAGTGCAAGGCGGGCTTCGTCTGTCCTGTTTTTGGAGGAGGGAAGACTTGCCCCGAGACCGGTGCCAAGTGGGCCGGATCTGGCCCTCCCTCCTGCTTTTTTTGGCATCCAAAACCGTCTCTGGCAAAGCATTGCAAACACAAATTATTGCAAGTGCCGTTTATTTCGGAGCATTTCCATTTGTCATTGCAACCTCTGGTGGTGCAAAGAGACAGGGCAATTATTATTATTATTATTATTATTATTATTATTATTATTATTATTATTATCTGTTATTGCATCCGCCGGTGGTGCAAAGAGGCAGGGTAACTATTACACTATGTCACACAATTTGCAATTTTTTTTGTCTTCTTCCTGGTTTGAAAGTGTTATTCTTGTTTAATTGTGCAGTCCTGACTTTGAAAGTTGTTCTACTCCAGAAACGTAGTCATTTTTGTGGCTGCCACAAACTAGTTGGTGTAGACTCAATGATGAAAGATTCATTGGAAAAGTATAGCAAAATGTGCTGCAGGATGTCCTTCCTGCAAAGACAAAAGTTTGTGCATTTCTAGCAGTATTTTCTCCCAGGTTCTATGAGCATGTTCTCCTGTGTTCTCGCAGCATTTCCTCTCGTGTTCTAACAGCGTTTTCTCCCATGTTTTAATAACACTTTCTCCCAGGTTCTGGCAGAATTTTCTCCCATGTTCTGGCAGCATTTTCTCCCATATTTTAGCAGCATTTTCTCCCAGGTTCTAGCAATATTTTCTCCCGGGTTCTAGCATCGTTTCCTCCCAGGTTCTAGCATCTTTTCCTCCTATGTTCTAGCAGCATTTCCTCTCATGTTCTAGCAGCGTTTTCTCCCGTGTTCTGGCAGCACTTTCTTCCATGTTTTAGCTGCATTTTCTCCCAGGTTCTAGCAACATTGTCTCACGGGTTCTAGCACAATTTTCTCCTATGTTCTAGCACCAATTCCTCCCGTGTTCTAACAGTGTTTTCTCCCGGGTTCTGACAACATTTTCTCCCATGTTTTAGCAGCATTTTATCCCAGGTTCTAGCATCATTTCCTCGTATGTCCTAGCAGCATTTTCTCCCAGGTTCTAGCACCATTTTTTCCCAGGTTCTATGAGCATTTTCTCCTGTGTTCTCGCAGCATTTCCTCTCGTGTTCTAACAGCGTTTTCTCCCATGTTTTAATAACATTTTCTCCCAGGTTCTGGCAGAATTTTCTCCCATGTTCTGGCAGCATTTTCTCCCATATTCTAGCAGTGTTTTCTTCCAGGTTCTAGTAGCACTTTCTCCCTTATTCTAGCAGCATTTTGTCCTAGATTCTAGCAGCATTTTCTCCCAGGTTCTAGCAGCATTTTCTCCCATATTCTGGCAGCATTTTCTCCCATATTCTAGCAGTGTTTTCTTCCAGGTTCTAGCAACATTGTCTCCTGGGTTCTAGCACCATTTCCTCCTATGTTCTAGCACAATTTCCTCCTATGTTCTAGCACCATTTCCTCCCGTGTTCTAACAGCGTTTTCTCCCAGGTTCTGAAAACATTTTCTCCCATGTTTTAGCAGCATTTTATCCCAGTTTCTAGCATCATTTCCTCATATGTTCTAGCAGCATTTCCTCTCATGTTTTAGTAGCATTTTCTCCCAGGTTCTGGCAGAATTTTCTCCCGGGTTCTAGCAGCATTTTCTCCTGTGTTCTGGCAGCATTTTCTCCCAAGTTTTAGCAGCATTTTCTCCCAGGTTCTAGCAACATTGTCTCACGGGTTCTAGCACAATTTTCTCCTATGTTCTAGCACCAATTCCTCCCGTGTTCTAACAGTGTTTTCTCCCGGGTTCTGACAACATTTTCTCCCATGTTTTAGCAGCATTTTATCCCAGGTTCTAGCATCATTTCCTCGTATGTCCTAGCAGCATTTTCTCCCAGGTTCTAGCACCATTTTTTCCCAGGTTCTATGAGCATTTTCTCCTGTGTTCTCGCAGCATTTCCTCTCGTGTTCTAACAGCGTTTTCTCCCATGTTTTAATAACATTTTCTCCCAGGTTCTGGCAGAATTTTCTCCCATGTTCTGGCAGCATTTTCTCCCATATTCTAGCAGTGTTTTCTTCCAGGTTCTAGTAGCACTTTCTCCCTTATTCTAGCAGCATTTTGTCCTAGATTCTAGCAGCATTTTCTCCCAGGTTCTAGCAGCATTTTCTCCCATATTCTGGCAGCATTTTCTCCCATATTCTAGCAGTGTTTTCTTCCAGGTTCTAGCAACATTGTCTCCTGGGTTCTAGCACCATTTCCTCCTATGTTCTAGCACAATTTCCTCCTATGTTCTAGCACCATTTCCTCCCGTGTTCTAACAGCGTTTTCTCCCAGGTTCTGAAAACATTTTCTCCCATGTTTTAGCAGCATTTTATCCCAGTTTCTAGCATCATTTCCTCATATGTTCTAGCAGCATTTCCTCTCATGTTTTAGTAGCATTTTCTCCCAGGTTCTGGCAGAATTTTCTCCCGGGTTCTAGCAGCATTTTCTCCTGTGTTCTGGCAGCATTTTCTCCCAAGTTTTAGCAGCATTTTCTCCCAGGTTCTAGCAGCATTTTCTCCCATATTCTGGCAGCATTTTCTCCCATATTCTAGCAGTGTTTTCTTCCAGGTTCTAGTAGCACTTTCTCCCTTATTCTAGCAGCATTTTGTCCTAGATTTTAGCAGTATTTTCTCCCAGGTTCTAGCAGCATTTTCTCCCATATTCTGGCAGCATTTTCTCCCATATTCTAGCAGTGTTTTATTCCAGGTTCTAGCAACATTGTCTCCCGGGTTCTAGCACCATTTCCTCCCGTGTTCTAACAGCGTTTTCTCCCAGGTTCTGAAAACATTTTCTCCCATGTTTTAGCAGCATTTTATCCCAGTTTCTAGCATCATTTCCTCATATGTTCTAGCAGCATTTCCTCTCATGTTTTAGTAGCATTTTCTCCCAGGTTCTGGCAGAATTTTCTCCCGGGTTCTAGCAGCATTTTCTCCTGTGTTCTGGCAGCATTTTCTCCCAAGTTTTAGCAGCATTTTCTCCCAGGTTCTAGCAGCATTTTCTCCCATATTCTAGCAGCATTTTCTCCCATATTCTAGCAGTGTTTTCTTCCAGGTTCTAGTAGCACTTTCTCCCTTATTCTAGCAGCATTTTATCCTAGATTCGAGTAGCATTTTCTCCCAGGTTCTAGCAACATTTTCTCCCGTATTCTCCTGTAAGCACAACTGTGCAACTACACAACAACATCCCAATTTTCCCATGTTTTAATGATAGAACTAATGAGGAAATGATGACAATGATAACCCAGGAACAAAAATCATTGTGTTACATAGCATTATCAATCTCTATTCAAAGGGATTCAAATCACAGTTCCGTTTCTGCGCCCGAAAAAGGGAAGCCGTGACTGACTCCTTGACTGTAGCCAGGATTGTTTCTCTCCTTCCCTCTGCTTTGCTTTTGGATAACCTAGAAGTCTGGTACTTATTCCTTCTTGTATGCGGATGAAAGAGCTAAATCCACTTACCGGAGGGTTCCAAGGGCTTGATCACCCTATTTGCTTGCTCCCTTTCCACAGTCTCAGAGGCTTCCCTTTTTTCTGCAAACAATGTCTTCTAAGGCTTCCTTTTTTATTGCAGGGCCTCAGAGTTGCTTCACATTTCCCATTGTGCAAGAGGATCCCGTCTGGTCCCCCTACTTTCAATTTTGAGCAGATGGAAACAGAACTCAAGGAAGGGATCAGGTTGGTATCTATTTTATAGAAATGCATTTTAATATGTATCTTTTATGGAACTAATATGGAACTAGCCAATACTCCAGAGGACAGGAGCAGGATTCAAAACGATCTTGACAGATTAGAGAGATGGGCCAAAACTAACAAAATGAAGTTTAACAGTGACAAATGCAAGATACTCCACTTTGGCAGGAAAAAAAAGTAAAGATACAGAATGGGGGACGATGCCTGGCTAGAGAGCAGTACGTGTGAAAAAGATCTTGGAGTCCTCGTGGACAACAAGTTAAACATGAGCCAGCAATGTGATGCGGCGGCAAAAAAAGCCAATGGGATTTTGGCCTGCATCAATAGGAACATAGTGTCTAGATCTAGGGAAGTCATGCTACCCCTCTATTCCACTTTGGTTAGAACACACCTAGAATATTGTGTCCAATTCTGGGCACCACAATCGAAGAGAGATATTGACAAGCTGGAATGTGTCCAGAGGAGGGCGACTAAAATGATCAAGGGTCTGGAGAACAAGCCCTATGAGGAGCGGCTTAAGGAGCTGGGCATGTTTGGCCTGAAGAAGAGAAGGCTGAGAGGAGATATGATAGCCATGTATAAATATGTGAGAGGAAGCCACAGGGAGGAGGGAGCAACTTGTTTTCTGCTTCCCTGGAGACTAGGACGTGGAACAATGGCTTCAAACTACAAGAAAGGAGATTCCATGTGAACATGAGGAAGAACTTCCTGACTGTGAGAGCCATTCAGCAGTGGAACTCTCTGCCCTGGAGTGTGGTGGAGGCCCCTTCTTTGGAAGCTTTTAAACAGAGGCTGGATGGCCATCTGTCAGGGGTGATTTGAATGCAATATTCCTGCTTCTTGGCAGGGGGTTGGACTGGATGGCCCAGGAGGTCGCTTCCAACTCTTTGATTCTATGATTCTATGATTCTATACACCATTCATCATATCCACAGCTGCTGCAAGAAAATCGTACAGACTACAAACAGAGACACAACTCTGACCCAAAGGATTCATTGGAACTTATGTCACAAGTACCACCTGCCAGTAAAGAACTCGTGGGATCATATACCTTAAAGGTAGTAGAAAATGAACACCCAAAAATTATGTGGGACTTTCGAATCCAGACTGACAAAGTTTTGGAAAACAATACACCAGACATCACGATTGTGGAAAAGAAAAAAGTTGGATTATTGATGAGGCCATCAATAGGGTTAGAAGGCAGGATCATCAAGTTTGCAGACGACACCAAATTGGGAGGGATAGCCAATATTCCAGAGGACAGGAGCAGAATTCAAAACGATCTTGACAGATTAGAGAGATGATTGGCCAAAACTAACAAAATGAAGTTCAACAGAGACAAATGCAAGATACTCCACTTTGGCAGGAAAAACGAAATACAAAGATACAGAATGGGGGACAATGCCTGGCTCGAGAGCAGTACGTGTGAAAAAGATCTTGGATTCCTTGTGGACAACAAGTTAAACATGAGCCAACAATATGATGGGGCGGCAAAAAAAAAGCCAATGGGATTTTGGCCTGCATCAAGAGGAGCATAGTGTCTAGATCTAGGAGAGTAATGCTTCCCCTCTCTTCTGCTTTGGTTAGACCACGCTGGGAATATTGTGTCCAATTCTGGGCACCACAATTCAAGAGAGATATTGACAAGCTGGAATGTGTCCAGAGGAGGGCGACTAAAATGATAAAGGGTCTGGAGAACAAGCCCTATGAGGAGCGGCTTAAGGAGCTGGGCATGTTTAGCCTGAAGAAGAGAAGGCTGAGAGGAGATATGATAGCCATGTATAAATATGTGAGAGGAAGCCACAGGGAGGAGGGAGCAAGCTTGTTTTCTGCTTCCTTGGAGACTAGGACGCAGAACAATGGCTTCAAGCTACAAGAGAGGAGATTCCATCTGAACATGAGGAAGAACTTCCTGACTGTGAGAGCCGTTCAGCAGTGGAACTCTCTGCCCCGGAGTGTGATGGAGGCTCCTTCTTTGGAAGCTTTTAAACAGAGGCTGGATGGCCATCTGTCAGGGGTGATTTGAATGCAATATTCCTGCTTCTTGGCCGAATGGGGTTGGACTGGATGGCCCATGAGGTCTCTTCCAACTCTTTGATTCTATGATTCTATGGGAAATATTAGGATTCGGCCTCTCTCTGAAAACCTTTTTGGAGCAAAGTGAGCCATGTTAGTCTTTCGCAGGAGTCCGGTTTCATCTGTGCGACTGCCAAATAAAACGAATAATAATCAGACTTATGAGTCTTTCCAGGCGCATCAAGGTCTGGGTCATCAGAAGGCTGGCGTGGGGATCAGAGACTTAGTCACTTACTTAGTTACTTAGATGATCCATTCCTTAGCTTTCACGCAAAACATCTCTATTTGCCTCCATTCATATCTATTTCAAGCACGAGTTGACCAGTGTACCATTGCACAACCATGTTAGTCTCTCACATTATACAGAATGAATCCGACCATCGGGTGAGAGGACCGGAACTATGTTGCCGGTACCATGTTGCCATGGCATTGCTCTAGAGCAGTGTTTCTCAGCCTTCCTAATGCCGCGACCCCTTAATACAGTTCCTCATGTTGTGGTGACCCCCAACCATAACATTATTTCTGTTGCTACTTCAGAACTGTAATTTTGCTACTGTTGTAAATCATCATGTAAATATCTGAAATGCAAGATGAGTTTTCATTCACTAGACCAAATTTGGCACAAATACCCAATAACTGAGCTCCATGCAGTCATGTTGGCTTTGGAGGTGTCTATGGACAACACCAGCTCTTCGGAGTAGAAATTGAGCACCAACTCCCAGTCTTGGACATGACTGGACTTAATGTCAGGGGAAAACGTTTACCTTACCTTACCCAATATGCCAAATTTCAATACTGGTGGGGTTGGATTTGATTTTGCCATTTGGGAGTTGTAGTTACTGTGATTTATAGTTCACCTACAATCAAAGAGCATTCTGAACCCCACCAATGATGGAATTGGACAAAACTTGGCGCACAGAACTCCCATGACCAAGAGAAAATACTGGAAGTGTTTGGTAGGCATTGACCTTGAGTTTTGGAGTTGTAGTTCATCTGCATCCAGAGAGCACTATGGACTCAAACAATGATAGATCTGGATCAAACTTGGCACGGATACTCAATATGCCCAAATGTGAACACTGGTGGAATTTGGGGAAAGCTTGACATTTGGGAGTTGCTGCTGGGATTTATAGTTCACCTACAATCAAAGAGCGCTCTGAATCACACCACCGATAGAAATGGGCCAAACGTCCCACACAGAACCCCCATGACCAACAGAAAATACTGGAGGGATTTTGGATGAACTGACAGTGATTTAGGGGAGATGTAGTTCACCTACATCTAGAGAACACTGTGAACCCAAACGACTATGCCAAAAGGATTCTTAAGACCATCAGAAATATGTGTCTTCTAATGGTCTTTGGCGACCCCTCTGAAACCCTCTCGTGACCCCTCCAGGGGTCCCGACCCCCAGGTTGAGAAACACTGGGTTACAGATTTCTGAACATGTGCCTTTCCAGAATAGGAAACTCCAGCATTATGTCCCAGAAGCACTTTATTAGAGTTTTAAGAGTCTCTGCACATTGCACTGACCCCGAAATCCGACATCCCACCTGTCACACGCAGCACTTTTTCATCTGTACCCATTACTTGGCCCGGCCCTCGTTTCATTGTGCTATGGTGTATTGTTTTGTTGTTTTATTGTTTTGCTTTCATGTTTTTGATTTTGCTTTTGGTTGTATTTGCTATGCTACTGTTGTTGAGGCCTTGGCCTTTGTAAGCCGCATCGAGTCCTTCGGAAGATGCTAGCGGGGTACAAATAAAGTTAATAATAATAATAATAATAATAATAATAATAATACTTTATCCCAGATTCATTCTTTCCCTATTATGTCTTCCATTACCATCCTTATTTTACCTTAATAGTTCTGAATTTTGATACAATCCCACCACATGTGGGAGAATGAGCTGACCCCCCCCCCCCCCCCACACACACACACAGTTGTGCCAACATTTGTTTGAGACATTTCCCATAATGTGTGCTAATTGGGTGGGAGTTTTATACCATTTGGAGATGATTTGGGCTTCTTGGATCCTCAAATGTTTATTTTTAGTAATATTGTCAATCCAAGACCCAATTAATTTCTCCTTGAAGCTTTCCTCGTTTCCAATTTTCTACAAGGGTTGTTCTTGTTTTGTAAGTTAAGGTGATTGATTCCTCATAGAGTAGCCCAATAATCCCTTTGTCTATTTCTACTTTCCTTTTTTAATGATTCTGTCAAGTGGCGTTTCTGCTACTTCTCTTCTTTTCATGGCCTGAGCTTTGCTGGACAGGTCTAGCCACGCTATCCAGTTCCCATGACCACCTTTGTCTTTTATCTTACCCCACCTTTTATTTCTCCATTGGGTCCCATGAGGTCCCCTATCCTTTTGATTCCAATGTCCTTAAGTGCCCTAATTATATCCCTGAATGTCTTGTCCTTATTTTCCAAGGTTTCCCATGGGAAAGGGTTGCTTTTGTTTATTTGTAATTTATTGTGCCATTTTCCCCAAATTAGCAACGTTGATGAACAGGGCCGACTTTTAAGTTCTTTAAGTCTTTTCTGTCTATTCTCTCTCATTTACGTTCCCCTTTGCCAACTGTTTGCCGGGTGGAGCAGGAACGAGAGGGGCGAGGCGAGGCTCAAGGGCCCGGCCCCTTTAGGAAGAGGATCGCCCGGCAGCGAGACAAGAAAGCAGAGGCTCCCCCCGGACTGAGCCCCTGGCAAAAAAAAGTGTTCTGCGACCGCTTACTTTGCGTAATGGACGAGCCGCCCCTGTATATATGTATATATGTGGATATATGTGGATATGTATATGTATGTGCATGTATATATGTACGTGTATGTATGTGTGTATATGTGTGTGTTTGTGCATATATATACGTGTGTGTGTATGAATGTGTGCATGTGCATATGTATATGAGTGTATATGTGTATGTATATATGGTGTATTTTGGGGGCTTTTAAGTCTGTTCCGCTGGGGTTTTGTGTGTGTGTGTGTGTGTTTATGGGTGATGGACACTCGTTGGACTGTTAGGTGTGTTGTGTCCAAATTTCGTGTCAATTCGCCCAGTGGTTTTTGAGTTATGTTAATCCCACAAACAAACAGCTGCGCCCGTACCTTGGGAAGTCTGCCTTGGCCACAGTAGTCCACGCTCTGGTTACATCCCGTTTAGACTACTGCAACGCTCTCTACGTGGGGTTGCCTTTGAAGACGGCTCGGAAGCTCCAACTAGTCCAACGTGCGGCAGCCATGATACTAACAGGAGCACAGCGCAGGGAGCATACCACTCCTCTGCTGCACCAGCTCCACTGGCTGCCGATTTGCTACCGGGCTCAATTCAAAGTGCTGGCATTGGCCTTTAAAGCCCTAAACGGTTCTGGCCCAAGCTACCTATCCGAACGTATCTCTGCTTATGAACCCACCAGGACTCTAAGATCTTCTGGGGAGGCCCTGCTCTCGATCCCGCCTGCATCACAGGCACGGCTGGCGGGGACGAGGGACAGGGCCTTCTCTGTGGTGGCCCCTCGGCTGTGGAACGCCCTTCCCATGGACATTAGGTCAGCCCCTTCGTTAATGGTGTTTCGAAGAAAACTAAAAACCTGGCTGTTCGAACAGGCGTTCGGTTAAACAATGCAATGTACACGATGAATATAGGAAACGGAATTATGGAAGACGAATTGGATCACGATTCTAGTTACAAGACGTTAATGTGTTGTTATTGATGTGTCATTTTGTATATTATGCTGTTAATGGTTTTTAAATTTTGTATGCTGTTGGATTGACTTTTGCTCTTGTTGTAAACCGCGTTGAGTCGCCTACAAGGCTGAGAAATTGCAGTATACAAGCAAAGTAAATAAATAAATAAATAAACAAACTATAAATCCCAGCAACTACAACTACCAAATGTCAAATTCTATTTCCGCCAAACTCCACCAGTGTTCACATTTGGGCATATTGAGTATCCATGCCAAGTTTGGTCCAGATCCATCATTGTTTGAGTCCACCATGCTCTCTGGATGTAGGTGAACTACAACTCCAAAACTCAAGGTCAATGCCCACCAAACTCTTCCAGTATTTTCTGTTGGTCATGGGAGTTCTTTGTGCCAAGTTTGGTTCAATTCCATCGTTGGTGGCGTTCAGAATGCTCTTTGATTGTAGGTGAACTATAAATCCCAGCAACTACAATTCCCAAATGACATGGCAGCATAGTGCACATGAGCAGGCGAGGAGGAGCATGTGAGGCTGGAAGGACTGGATAAATCCCAGTAACTACAACTCCCAAATGTCAAGGCCTATTTCCCCCAAACTCCATCTGTGTTTATATTTGGGCATATGGAATATTTGTGCCAAGTTTGGTCCAGATCCATCATTGTTTGAGTCCACAGTGGTCTCTGGATGTAGGTGAACTACAACTCCCAAACTCAAGGTCAATGCCCACCAAACTCTTTTAGTATTTTCTGTTGGTCATTGGAGTCCTGTGTGTCACCTCTGGTTCAATTCCATCATTGGTGGAGTTCAGAATGCTCTTTGATTGTAGGTGAACTATAAATCCCAGCAACTACAACTCCCAAATGACAAAATCAATTCCCCCCTCCCAACCCCACCAGTATTCAGATTTGGGCATGTTTGGTATTTGTGCCCAATTAGGTCCAGTGAATGAAAAGGCATCCTGCATATTCTATATTTACATTACGATTCATAACAGTTGCAAAACGAGAGTTACGAAGTAGCAGCGAAAATAATGTTATGGTGTATTATGTGGATCATAATAAATTGTGGCAAGTTCTTGGTGGGATGGGCATCCCAAGCCACCTTGTCTCTCTCCTGAGGAATCTGTACAAGGACCAAGTAGCAACAGTCAGAACTGACCACGGAACAACAGACTGGTTCAAGATTGGGAAAGGCGTACGGCAAGGCTGCATACTCTCACCCAACCTTTTTAACTTGTATGCAGAACACATCATGCGATGTGCGGGGCTGGATGAATGCAAAGCTGGGGTGAAAATTGCTGGAAGAAACATTAACAACCTCAGATATGCAGATGACACCACTCTGATGGCCGAAAGCGAGGAGGAGCTGAGGAGCCTTCTAATCAAGGTGAAAGAAGAAAGCGCAAAAGCCGGGTTGCAGCTAAACGTAAAAAAAACCAAGATTATGGCAACAAGAATGATTGACAACTGGAAAATAGAGGGAGAAACCGTGGAGACCGTGACAGACTTTGTATTTCTAGGTGCAAAGATTACTGCAGATGCAGACTGTGGCCAGGAAATCAGAAGACGCTTACTTCTTGGGAGGAGAGCAATGTCCAGTCTCGATAAAATAGTGAAGAGTAGAGACATCAGACTGGCAACAAAGATCCGCCTAGTCAAAGCCATGGTATTCCCTGTAGTAACCTACGGATGTGAGAGCTGGACCTTAGGGAAGGCTGAGCGAAGGAAGATCGATGCTTTTGAGCTGTGGTGTTGGAGGAAAGTGCTGAGAGTGCCTTGGACTGCGAGAAGATCCAACCAGTCCATCCTCCAGGAAATAAAGCCCGACTGCTCACTGGAGGGAAGGATACTAGAGACAAAGTTGAAGTACTTTGGCCACATCATGAGGAGACAGCAAAGCCTAGAGAAGACAATGATGCTGGGGAAAGTGGAAGGCAAAAGGAAGAGGGGCCGACCAAGGGCAAGATGGATGGATGGCATCCTTGAAGTGACTGGACTTACCTTGAGGGAGCTGGGGGTGGTAACGGCCGACAGGGAGCTCTGGCGTAGGCTGGTCCATGAGGTCACGAAGAGTCGGAGACGACTGAACGAATGAACAACAACAACAACAAGGAACTGTATTCAGGGGTCACGGCATTAGGAAGGTTGAGAAACCCTGGTGTAGATGGGCCCCATGAGACTCTTCTCAGCAAAGCAGAGGAAGGAAGTTGGCCAACACATTTGCTGCGTTGTGTGTTGTGAAACGACTTTCCCGGTCCTCCCTGTGAGGAGGAATCCGAGGCAAAGACAACTTCTGACAAAGAGTCCACATAATAAATAGCATTGGGACCATTGTAATGGCCAGGTTAGAACAACCAACTGGGATCCGATGGCCAAACTGTCTTATTTTGTTTCTGGGGAGAATCGAATCTGAGTCCGCTGCAGAGCCAAACCCATTATTATAAAAGCCCGAGAGATCCCTTTATCTCTCTGTCATGCCGATGAGCTTACCTAAATTCTCTGACCAATTCTTTTTACACTCTGGGTTGTTGTAGGTTTTTCCGGGCTATATGGCCATGTTCTGGAGGCATTTTTTCCTGACGTTTCGCCTGCATCCATGGCAAGCATCCTCAGTGGTAGTGAGGTCTGTTGGCAGTAGGAAAATGGGTTTATATATCTGTGGAATGACCAGGGTGGGACAAAGAACTCTTGTCTGCTGGAGCTTTTACACTCTGTCACTCTATTCACCCTTGCTTTCAACTTGTAATTCAATCTCATTTTAACAACTTATTATTTAATCAGCTCTTATTGTGGACTCAAGTGGGATGTCAAAGCTAAAGATGTTGGAGGTGCCAGCAGCACCATCAGAGCCTGTTGTTTGGTTGTTTGCTTTCACCAGTGACTGCTGCTAAGCATCTTTCTTACTGTATTATTATTATTATTTAGGGTTCTTTTACCCCGCCCGGGAGCCCCCGGTGGCGCAGTGGGTTAAAGCACTGAGCTGCTGAGCTTGTTGATCGAAAGGTCGCAGGTTCGATTCCGGGGAGCGGCGTGAGCTTCCGCTGTCAGCCCTAGCTTCTGCCAACCTAGCAGTTTGAAAACATGCAAATGTGAGTAGATCAATAGGTACCGCTCCGGCAGGAAGGTAACGGCGCTCCATGCAGTCATGCCAGCCACGTGACCTTGGAGGTGTCTACGGACAATGCCGGCTCTTCGGCTTAGAAATGGAGATGAGCACCACACCCCAGAGTCAGACATGACTGGACTTAATGTCAGGGGACTACCTTTACCTTTACCTTACCCCGCCCTTCTCACCCTGGGGGGGACTCAGGGCGGCTTACATAAACAAAGGCACAATTCGATGCCTGCATCATAAAACAATCATACACAAAATACACAAAATTACATCAGAACACAGTTTACAATTCATGCATTACTAACATAAAATCAATAAAATCAATAAAAACCAATACAAACCCCATTTCTCCTTTTACCTGGTCAGCGTTCGCTAACTCATAGATCTAGTTTTATGTTCCACTTCATCAATCCTGCTGGTCTTACTCGCCTGATTGTCTGATTTAATTGCCGGAGTGCCCAAAGGCCTGGTCCCATAACCACGTCTTCACCCTCCTCCTGAAGGCGAGGAGGGATGGTGCTGCTTTGATTTCCCCCGGGAGTGAGTTCCACAGGTGAGGAGCCACCACTGAGAAAGCCCTGCTCCTCGTCCCCACCAACCTCACTTGTGAGAGTGGTGGGGTCGAGAGCAGGGCCTCCCCAGATGATCTCAGAGTTCGGGGTGGGACGTAGAGGGAGATACGTTCGGACAGATACACTGGACTGGAACCGTACAGGGTTTTGTAGGTCAAAACCAGCACCTTGAATTGTGCTCGGAACTGAATCGGCAGCCAGTGGAGCTGGCACAGCAGGGGGGTGGTATGCTCCCTGTATGTCGCTCCAGTGAGCAATCTGGCTGCCACTCGCTGGATTAGTTGAAGTTTCCGAACAGTCTTCAAGGGCAACCCCACGTAGAGCGCGTTGCAGTAGTCTATTCGGGGATGTGACACGAGCGTGGACCACCGTGGCTGGATCAGACTTCCCGAGGTACGGGCGCAACTGGTGCACAAGTTTTAATTGCGCAAAAGCTCTCCCGGCCACCGCTGAGACCTGGGGTTCCAGGCTCAGCGATGAGTTCAGGATCACTCCCAAGCTGCGGACCTGTGTCTTCAGGGTAGCATCTTATTGTGTTATCATTTCGGCTGCTATAACCTTACAGCTGTACAGCTTTATAGTTTTACTAGCCGTCCCCTGCCACGCGTTATTATTATTATTATTATTATTATTATTATTATTATTATTATCTTTATTTGTACCCCGCTAGCATCTCCCGAAGGACTCGATGCGGCTTACAAAGGCCAAGGCCTCAATAAAACAACAACATAACAATACACACAGCATTATAAAGAAAATCAAAACATTAAGCAATAACAGTAAACAATAGAAACAGTACACCATGACACAATAAAACTAGGGCCGGGCCAAATGTAATGGGTACAAATTAAAAGTGCTGAGTATGATAGGTGGAACATAGGATTTTAGGGTAAGTGCAATGTGCAGATAATCTTAAATCTCTGATAAAGTGCTTCTGGGACATATTGCTGGAGTTTCCTATTCTGGAAAGGCACACCGGAACAGCCAGGTCTTCAAACTCTTCCTAAAGACTGCAAATGTAGGGGCTTGTCTGATGTCTTTGGGGAGGGTGTTCCAAAGTCGGGGGGCCACCACAGAAAAGGCCCTGTCCCTCGTCCCCACCAGACGCGCCTGCAACGCAGGTGGGATCGTGAGCAGGGCCTCTCCGGATGAACAAAGGGAACGTGTGGGTTCATAAACGGAGATAGGGCCACGCAGGTAGGCAGGTTTGTAGGTAAGCATGTGCACCTTGAATTGGGACCGGAAGATGAACGGCGTTGCTGTGGCCCAGTCTGTGTATATGTTTTTTTGTGTATCTATGTGTGTTTGCGTATATATGTGGTTTTGCACATGCGTTGTAATGTATTTTTGTTTTTTGGCTTTTGAAGTCTCTTCTGTGTTTTTCAGTGATTTTATGAGTGATGGTCACTCGTTGGCCTGATAGATGTCTTGTGTCCAAATTTGGTGTCAATTCATCCAGTAGTTTTTGAGTTATGTTAATCCCACAAATGAACATTAAATTTTTATTTATATAGATACTAGCCATCCCCTGCCATGCATTGCTGTGGCCCAGTCTGGTGATCTGGAAAATAAAGTAATGGGAAAGGGTTGGTTTCTAATATATGTAATTTTTTCGTGCTTGTGGGTAAACAGTATTTGATTACATTTTCTTGCCCTGGTGAAGGGAGTTGGACTGGATGGCCTTAAGTATTTTCTATTGGTCGTAGGGGTTCTGTGTGGGAAGTTTGCCCCAATTCTACGTTTGTGGGGTTCAGAATGCTCTTTGATTGTAGGTGAACTATAAATCCCAGCAACTACAATTCCCAAATATCAAGGTCTATTTCCCCCAAGCTCCATCTGTGTTCCTAGTTGGGCATATGGAATATTCGTGCCAAATTTGGACCAAATCCATCATTGTTTGAGTCCACAGTGCTCTCTGGATGTAGGTGTACTACAACTCCCAAACTCAACGTCAATGCCCACCAACTCTTTCCAGTATTTTATGTTGGTCATGGGAGTTCTGTGTGCCACGTTTGGTTCAATTCCATCATTGGTGGAGTTCAGAATGCACTTTGATTGTAGGTGAATTATAAATCCCAGCAACTACAACTCCCAAATGACAAAATCAATTTTTTTGAGTGATGGCCATTCCTTGGGTTAGTAGGTGTCTTGTGGCCAAATTTGACGGCAATTTGTCCAGTGGTTTTTGAGTTCTGTTAATCCCACAAATGAACATTACATTTTTATTTATATAGATTGTCAAAGACAGGTTGACTTGGTCTTGGGGCTTCTGCGTGCCAAGTTTGATCCAGGTCCATCATCGGTGGAAGTCACAATTTCTCTGGTTGTGGGTGAACTACAAGTCTCAGAAAGTCAGTTCCCCTGCTCCAGTTTTCAAATTTCAACATATCAAGTATGCATGGCAAGTTTGGTCCAGATCCATCGGTGTTTGGGTTCGCAGTGTTCTCTGGATGTAGGTGAACTACAACTCCTCCAAATCAAGGTGAATTTTCCCCAAAGACCTCCAGTACTTTTTGCTTGTCATGGGGATTTTGTGTGCCAAGTTTGGTCCAATTCCATCTTTGGTGAAGTTCAGAGTGCTCATTGATTGCAGGTGAACTATAAATCCCAGTACCTCCAACTCCAAAATGTCCAGGACAATTCTCCACAAAACCCACCAGGATTCAAATTCGGCCATGCCAAGTTTGGTCCAGATCCATCGTTGTTTGGGTTCACAGTGCGCTCTGGAGGTAGGTGAACTACAACTCCTATAAATCCCTCCAAATATCTTCAGTACGTTTTGTTGGTCATGGGGGTTCTGTGTGCCAAGTTAGTTCCAGGCCCATCGTTGGTGGAGTTCAGAGTGCTTTTAGACTGCAGGTAAACTACACACCCCAGTACCTACAACTTCTATAAATCGCTAGCTGTACCCACCACGTGTTGCTGTGACCAACCTTCCCCCCCCCCCCTTCCTTCCTTCCTTCCTTCCTTCCTTCCTTCCTTCCTTCCTTCCTTCCTTCCTTCCTTCCTTCCCTCCTTCCTTCCTTCCTTCCTTCCTTCCTTCCTTCCTTCCTCTCCCTCTTTCCTTCCTTCTTTCCCTTTTTTTCTTTCCTTCTCTTTCCTTCCTTCCTTCCTTCTCTCCCTCTTCCCTTCCCTCCCTTTTCTTTCCCTTCCTCTTTCTCCTCTTTCTCCCCTTCCTTCCTTCCTTCCTTCCTTCCTTCCTTCCTTCCTTCCTTCCTTCCTTCCTTCCTTCCTTCCTTCTCTACCTATTCTTGGACTGCAGCTCCCAGTTGTCCTCCAGATCTCTATCTATCTATCTATCTATCTATCTATCTATCTATCTATCTGGAGGATTGCTGGGAGTTGCAGTCCAGGAATAGGAAATTGGAAATAAGCAGGAATTGGGATGCTCTCAAAGAAATCCAAGGAGAAGAAAGCTTGCATCTTGGAAGCAGTGCATTTGGATCATCCTCCTAAAGGGCCTCATCTAGGAGATGCTGGGAGCTGTAGTCCGGAAAAGAGTGTGGATATGCTATTGTGTGTTTTGTTTGGCAGGGGAGTTGTTTTTGCACATGTGCCGTAGCATCTTTTCACTTTTTTGGCTTTTTAAGTCCCTTCCACTGTTTTTCCCAGTGTTTTTATGAGTGATGGTCACTCATTGGCCTGATAGGTGTATTGGGTCCAAATTTGGTGTCAATTCGTTCAGTGGTTTTTTAGTTAGGTTAATCCCACAAATGAACATAACATTTTTATTTATATAGACTAGCCATCCCCTGCCACACGTTGCTGTGGTCCAGTCTGGTGATCTGGAAAATAAAGTAATGGTTTCTAATCTATGTAATGTCTTTATGCTTGTGGGTAAACAGTATTTCTTGTTGTTTCTTTGTCAGTGTTGATGTGGAGAGTGTTTGGTTTGCCTACTCTGGAATATGCAACATATAATTGTCCTTCTTTAGGGGTCCCTTTCAAATCTATGATATTATATCTGTGTGAATCATATATATCTATCTATATCTATGGCTGGATGGCTCTTTCTCAGGAGGGCTTTGATTAGATTTTCTTGTCCTGGTGAAGAGTTGGACTGGATGGCCTTAAATATTTTGTTGGTCATGGGGATTCTGTGTGGGATATTTGCCCCAATTCTGTTGTTCGTGGGGTTCAGAATGCTCTTTGATTGTAGGTGAACTATAAATCCCAGTAACTACAAATCCCAAATGTCAAGGTCTATTTCCTCCAAACTCCATCTGTGTTCATATTTAGGCATATGGAATATTCGTGCCAAGTTTGGTCCAGATCCATCATTGTTTGAGTCCACAGTACTCTCAGATCCATCGTTGTTTGAGTCCACAGTGCTCTCTGGATGTAGGTGAACTACAACTCCCAACTCAAGGTCAATGCCCACCAAACCCTTCCAGTGTGTTCTGTTGGTCATGGAAGTCCTGTATGCCATGTTTGGTTGAATTCCATCATTGGTGGAGTTCAGAATGCTCTTTGATTGTATAAATCCCAGTAAGTACAAATCCCAAATGTCAAGGTCTATTTACTCCAAACTTCATCTGTGTTCATATTTAGGCATATGGAATATTCGTGCCAAGTTTGGTCCAGATCCATCATTGTTTTCTGTTGGTCATGGGAGCCCTGTGTGCTAAGTTTGGCCCAATTCCATCATTGGTGGAGTTCAGAATGCTCTTTGATTGTAGGTAAACTATAAATCCCAGCAATGACAATTCCCAAATGACAAAATCATTTTTTTTGAGTGGAGGACATAAATTGGACTGTTAGGTGTCTTGTGTACAACTTTGGTGTCAATTCCACCAGTGGTTTTTGAGTTCTGATGATATCACAAACGAACATTACATTTTTATTTATATAGATGGTGAATTCTCCCCAAACCTCTGTGGTATGTTCAGTTGTTGATCAATTCCTCTGTTTGCTGTGGGCCATAGAAAAGAATAGGAAAGGATTAATGGAGAGGCAGTGGGCACCAATGGAGAGAGTCAGAAACACTGGGATATCTGTGGTGGAGAAAAAACAGAGAATCGAAGATGAAATTGTACCTGAATGAAAGCCTTCACTTGGGTGGTGTGCAGGATGGTGTTGGTGGAGAACATGTCCAAGGCAGGGCCTTTGGACATGTTCATGTTGCTCTCTATAACCTCCAATGTCATTGGAGGGAAGGCCATTTGTGTCTCCCGAGTAGTGGGAGCAAAAGCTGTTTGTGGAGGTAGGATCTTATCTGTATAAGTGGACATCTCAGCCACATAGACACATACATATTTTCAATTTTATTATGTATATAGATAGCTGTATAGCTTTATAGTTTTACTGTATAAGACTTACAACCAGCAATCCCTAAGTTAGTTTAGGATAGTGATTAGTGTCTATTTGTCTTTGTATCTTTGTCTATTCTGCTTTGGTTAGACCACACCTGGAATATTGTGTCCAATTCTGGGCACCACAATTCAAGAGAGATATTGACAAGATGGAATGTGTCCAGAGGAGGGCGACTAAAATGATCAAGGGTCTGGAGAACAAGCCCTATGAGGAGCGGCTTAAGGAGCTGGGCATGTTTAGCCTGAAGAAGAGAAGGCTGAGAGGAGATATGATAGCCATGTATAAATATGTGAGAGAAAGCCACAGGGAGGAGGGGGCAAGCTTGTTTACTGCTTCCATGGAGATTAGGACAAGGAACAATAGTTTCAAACTACAAGAAAGGAGATTCCATCTGAACATGAGGAAGAACTTCCTGACTGTGAGAGCCATTCAGCAGTGGAACTCTCTGCCTCGGAGTGTGGTGGAGGCTCCTTCTTTGGAAGCTTTTAAACAGAGAATGGATGGCCATCTGTCAGGGGTGATTTGAATGCAATATTCCTGCTTCTTGACAGGGGGTTGGACTGGATGGCCCATGAGGTCTCTTCCAACTCTTTGATTCTATGATTCTTTTATTGTTGACATGGTCAGTGGACTAATCAATAAACAGATCTATTTATATGTCTGTAATGGCCAAGCCAATTGAGATTCCAACCCTCAGCCATTAGAAAAATGTGTACAATAACCCCATAAATCTCCCCCAAAGAATTCTGAATAGTTCTCGCTGAACTTACAAATGGTAACTCCATAAGTCTCCCACAAAGGGTTCTGAATAGCCCTCTCTAAACTACAAATCCCAGTGATTCCTATGAGCGGATCCATAAGTTCTCAAGTTGCCTTACAATGCCTTTCTTGGTATAAGTGACCCCAAGAGGCACCCCAAAGACAGCCATATTAATCTCTGCTTAGAGATCACCACCAAAATTATTAGATCCACTGCTGAGAATGTTGTATGTCAGCCTGTGATTGTGTCTGATGTTCATATGAATGTTCATGATGGGAATAGGGATGATGTTCCTGATGATGGGCCTGGGGATGAGGGTTTGCTTAGGCCTGAGTTAAGTTCAGAAGAGAGGCCTGAGGTGGGATTTACAAGGCCACATTCTTGAGAGAGGCCCTTCGCCGCTTTTCTCAGACCAACTGTCTGAACATGAGGTTCTTGTGGGTTTTTTCGGGCTATAGGGCCATGTTCTAGAGGCATTTCTCCTGACGTTTCGCCTGCATCTATGGCAAGCATCCTCAGAGGTAGTGAGGTCTGAACATGATTTGTCAGGTATAGGAGTTCATGAGAGAAACGATAATGAAAGCTTGGGCAGAAAGCAATGTTTTAGTAAACCGAGGCAAAGTCTTCAGAGGCTGGGAAGATCAGCTCGGCTACAGCAAAAGAGAGATGATAAACCGTTATCTGGTGGGAAGGTCAAGAAAAATGCTTCCCTTTCAGTTTGGGGATCTGAAAAAGCTTTATAATGATTCAGGGATTAGAGTTGCCTAAGTCGGGTCAATGTTGTTATTTTATCACGGTCTTAATTTCAAGTGCTTCGAATTTCATGTACCAAGTTTTTGCCAAACTCAAGATTTGTCTATGAGATTTTCTTGCTGTCTTGTTTCATGGATTTTCATGTACTCTTGGATCTTGTGTTCCTGTGAAGCTGATGGACTATTTCTTATATTGGATTTTTTTCTGTTTTTGCTTTTTTTTTTACTGCTTTGCTTACATATAATCTTCAATAAACTGCTTGCTGATTTTACCAAGCTGGTGTGGTATCTAATGTCAGAGGTGTTCCTGCTCTGGAGTACAACAGAGAGCTCTTAAAGCAGTGGTTCTCAACCTGGGGTCCCCAGATGTTTTTGGCCTACAACTCCCAGAAATCCCAGCCAGTTTACCACTGTCTTAAAGCGACTCCAAACATTTTGTGGGAATCTTTTTTCCTATCATTGACATATCTTGGGATTTCGGGACTGGCTTGCCCTGAATTGGAATAACAATGACAAACCATCCCTATAGATCAGTGGTTCTCAACCTGGGGTCCCCAGATGTTTTTGGCCTTCAACTCCCAGAAATCCCAGCCAGTTTACCACTGTCTTAAAGCAATTCCAAACATTTTGTGGGAATCCTTTTCCCTATCATTGACATATCTTGGGATTTCGGGACTGGCTTGCCCTGAATTGGAATGACAACAATGACAAACCATCCCTATAGATCAGTGGTTCTCAACCTGGGGTCCCCAGATGATTTTGGCCTTCAACTCCCAGAAATCCTAACAGCTGGTAAACTGGCTGGGATTTCTGGGAGTTGTAGGCCAAAAACATCTGGGGACCCCAGGTTGAGAACCACTGCTATAGATCCTTATTTGGGTTTTGGAGGGCAGAAAAGAACCCATGTTTCCAAAGTCAGGAAACGATGATACTTTACAACGAGCGACTCGTAGCTACTTTTGCAAAGCCACCTTTGCGTTCATCCTAAATGTATTAAGTGGTCCTTAAGACACCAAAGAGTTGCTAAACCAGTCAATGAACTGACTGCTTTCTGACAGTAACTTTCTGTGCTTTCAGGAGAGACCTTTCCACCACCAACTCCATGCCAATCCTGGACCGACGAAGAGCCAATAAGATGAGTGTTCAAATCTGAGAATATTATTGGATAATTTATTCAGAATTTTCTTCCCTAATATAAACAGTTAATTGTTCAATATTTTACACACAGCAAGTTTTCCACTTTTAAATTTATATATATATATATATATAGCGAGAGAGAGAGATAGATTCAAAGATACTCTCTGAACACATCACGGCTTGGCTCGTTATATCAAAGCAATGAAAAGAAAAAAAAATTAAAGGAAAATAAATCAAGTGGGTGTCTTTCCCCATCCATCGCCCCATTCCGAAAACAAGTTAAAAAAACCAAACAAACCATGGCACAAAGTAGGTTTGATCCTTTGAGAGGTATTTCCCCCACCCCCTTGTTTTCGTTGTCAAAACCTTCCAACCTTTTGCTCAAGGGTTCCCATTTTCCGATTCCCCAAAAAGAGGGGCTCCTATCGTCCTCCAGCATTTCTTTCTCCCCAAAGAAGTATTGCAAACCTTTTTGATCATTAGAGAATCTACCACTGGATAAACATCAAAGGTGAGCAATGTTTTGAGGGCCCCCAAAAAGCGGGCTATCTTCCTCTAGCATTTTTCTCCTCGAAGTATTGAAAACCTTTTCTGATCATTAGAGAATCAATCATCGGATGAGCATCAAAGGTAAACAATGTTTCGAGGGTCACCACAAGTGGACGCTTATCTTCCTCCAGCATTTATTTCTCCCCAAAGAAGTATTGAAACCTTTTCGATCATTAGAGAATCAACGTTTGGATGAGCATCAAAGGTGAACAATGTTTCAAGGGTCTCCAAAAAGCAGACTGCTATCTTCCTTCAGCATTTCTTTCTCCCCAAAGAAGTATTGCAATTCTTTTAAATCATTAGAGAATCAAGTGTCGGATGAGCATCAAAAGTGAACAATGTTTCGAGGGTCCCCCAAAGTGGACTTCTATACTCCTCAAGCATTTCTTTCTCCCCAAAGAAGTATTGCAAACCTTTTCGATCATGAAAGAATCAATTGTTGGATGAGAATCAAAGGTGTACAATGTTTTGAGGGTCCCAAAAAAGTAGACTCCTATCTTCTTCCATTATTTCTCTCTCTCCAAAGTACTGAAACCTTTTTGATCATTAGAGAATCAACCATCAGATGAGCATCAAAGGTGATCAATGTCTTGAGGGTCCCCAAACCTTTTCAATCATGAAAGAATCAATTGTTGGATGAGAATCAAAGGTGTACAATGTTTTGAGGGTCCCAAAAATGTAAACTCCTATCTTCCTCCAGCATTTCTTTCTCCCCAAAGAAGTATTGAAAACCTTTTCTATCATTAGAGAATCAACCGTCGGATGAGCATCAAAGGTGAAAAAAATGTCTCTGAAATCAAGGAGTGATTGAGAGCTTTGGCTGTCGGGATAAAACCAACAACCGGAGCAAATGCTGGAGAAGAGAGAAGGGGGTAAAGGGTCACCTTGACCAGAACTGGATACGAAAACTCCGCAAAGATCAAAAACCCAGAACCTCAAGGAAAGCAGTTGCAGGAAATCCCATATTGGGTTTTTCTTGAGGGTCTGCTGGAGGGAAAGAGGGGGACAAGGCACATAATATCCAAATCACTTTAAGGCCACCGAACCCAAAGGCAAAGATCCTCACCTTGGCGGTTGCTTGCCCGAAAGCTCAAAGGACAAAGAGAGGGTTTGTGCAACAAAAATACGGGGCAAAAAGATTCCCGTTTTCCCACAAGATTCCCCCTTTTGCTAGGCCCAGACGGGACAGAAGAGGTTTTGCCTGCTTTACAAAAAAAGGATGTTGAGAGAGAGACCTCAGGGCATTGGTTTTGTCGGATTTCTGTGCCATTTCCTCCCAGAAACTGAAAACACCGTCCTCGGCCAGCTTTGCCTTCCTTTCCCTCTTTCCAAAAAGGTAAATTAGATGAAAGACTTTCCAAAGGGAAACCGAGAAAGCTTTGGGGAGTCTTTCCTTTTCTCCTTAAAAGCCTGTACATTTTCGAACACAGCTTTTCCATCAAGAAAACAAGAACCTTTCGTAGTTTTAGAGCAATTGTTTGTTTGTTTTCCTTCCTTTCCTAGCGACGATTCACATTATACGGAACTAATTTCTCAAAAAAACAAAACAAAAAAAAAGCTTATTCAGGAAAGTGCAAAGATGCGGCCTCGTGAGTTAGATAGCGGAGGTGAACGCGTGAAATGTTTGTGGATTTTGGGGGCACAAAGGAAGGAAAGGGGAAGAGGGCGAGTCACCTTTTTTTTCCTATATCTGGAAATTATGAAATTGTTTAAAAATACAGAAATGTCCAAAGAGAGGGAGCAAGACCTTTCCGGCTCTCCGTGAAGGAAAATGGAAAGAGAGATGGTCCGAAAGGAGGGCTTATTTGCACGCAACCGACCCACCTGAAATTAGAGGCACTGGGAGATGGAAGGCTACCGGTATAAATAAGCGATGCCTCTCAGAACAACCCTCGAAGCAGAGAGGCTCAGATGCAGGAAAAAACGAAGGCTCTTTCTGGACTTACAAAATCTGGAGAAAACAAACTCTCCCAAGCTCCAGGTCTGTTTCCCTGGCACTGTCTGGAAGGCACGTTAGACCCCCCCCCCCCCCAAAAAAAAAAGAAGAAGAAAAGGGGCAAAGGATGGAGGGAAGAAACCACAAATCAACACAGAAAAGACAGCCTGCCTGAAGGCTTTGCCTCCAACCTGCCAACTCCTTTGGGGTGTGAAGGAGGATACAATCTTTCACAACGTCAATGTGGGCACACACACGTGCAACACACGCTCAGATTATTAAAAGAGTTCCGGCAACTCCTTGGCGTTAAAAACGTACCCTCCGTTCTGCTCAAGAGACTTTCTACGGACCCCTCAAAGGAACCCAGAGAAAATGCGGACCGATAATGTATAGGGAGGCTCGCTACAATTCAAATATGTCACGGCACGGAAACACGCAAAACGCACGCACAGACAGACCCGACAATGATTGCAAACTGTGAGAATTGTGTTTGGCTTAGCCTCTACAAAAAAAACCCGGACAAGACCTCGGCGACTGCTTTGGCGACCTCGTTTGGTTGAACCGCGTGGGGACAAAGAGCCCCGTTCCCGAGAGTTTGTGGATATAAAAATAATCTATATTCAGAATTCATTCGCTCCAGGGATGTGGAGAGGGGGGAAGAGGAGAGCAAAAGGCAGACCACACACGCATTCCATAGAAGAGATAAAACTGTTATGTACAAAAAAGAAGGCTCACCCGCTTTCCACAGAAACCTCGCGATTGCGCACACACGCTCATTCACACACACATGGTTTAACTCATTAAGAAAAAAAAAGCAGCAACGATTGGTCAAATCAGAGGGATAAAAAGACAAGAGAAAGGAGAGTCTGTGTTGGACGCAGCTTGAGGACCCGTTCGGAAAGTTAAGAGGAGGGGCTTTTGCCCTTCCAAAGAAGCCGTCCAGAGAAGAAGTGCTTCTGGTTCTGACGGAAACGATGACGACGGGGCCGAAGCAAAACCCTTCCTCCTTCCGAAGGGAGCAGCAGCGCAGAGGGAGAATTCAGCAGCCACAGAATCGTCCATTTGTGTTTCACAGGCAGAAGAAATTCAGCTGACAGGCACGTCCACTTTTTGCACCAAGGGGAAAACAAAACGAAACAGAAACACACAAGAAGACCTCCGTTCCCTCCCCCCGCCTCCCCCCCCCCCGCCCTGCGTCCATTTTAATCGTCTGATGATTAAAAAATCTGAATAGAAAGCGAGTCCATGTTATCTCCGTACACATTTTGTGTCAGCAATACTGCGAGTCCTGAGATTGACGTAGAGAAGCGGAAGGCAGCCCGGTGGGCGGCTGGGGGTTAGGAGGGGCTGGAGCGGGGCATGGAGAGGATGCGCCCATTCTTCTTGCCCCCGTTCATGTGGGTGTAAGGGATGTGCTCCTCATAGTTCCCTTTCAGGCCCAGCGAGGGGCTGCTGTCCCGGCCCAGGATCTCGTCCCGCTGCGTGTAGGAGGCCGGGTCCAGCGGGATGCTCTCCATGTTCTCAAAGTCCAGCTCATACTCCTCCGTCTCCGGTGGCTTGTTCTCCTCGCTGTAGAAGAAGGAGACCTCGCGGAAGGTGGGGTGGAGGTCCTCCTTCAGCATCTCAATGATCTCGGTGAAGGAGGGGCGCATCTTAGGGTTGTACTGCCAGCACATCTGCATGAGGTTGTGGCTGCAATGGCACACAGGGAGACACAACACAACTCCCGTTAGTCAGTCCCTTGCAGCACGGAGCTTGCACTCTCCTCCATGCTGCAGCAAAGTATCTTATGTCTCCTCCATCCCTCTAGACCTTTCCTAACTTTGCCCTCCCCATTTCTGCCACCCAAAATGCCCACAGCTGCAATACACCCTCTGAAAGAAGGAAACAACCTGCATTCAGTGTTAAAGATAATCTCCTTCTTCAACCCCTAATCGTACAAATACAGAAACAGCTGGTGGTTGGAGGCAAAGTCTGGAGGCTGCCAGACTTGGTCTCTATGATCCAGCCCACATGGATTTCAAATGGTTAGAAAGCTACGAATGACAGAAGTGCATCCTAAAAGCCACTGCATGGGTAACTGGATGTAAATGACTGTTGGGTTTCTAAACCAGGTCTTCATGGTATCAATTGGGTTTCTAAACCGGTTCTAAATGACACTCATTGGGTTTCTAAACCAGTTCTTAACACCACCCATTAGGTTTATGAACCAGTTCATCACACACTGGGCTTATAATTCAGTTCTTAATGTTGCCCATTGGGTTTATAAACCAGTTCATCATGGTGCCCATTGGGTTTCTAAACCAGTTCTTAATGATTATCATTGGGTTTCTAAACCAGGCCTTAATCATGATTATTGGGTTTCTAAACCAGATCTTAATGGTGCCCACTGGGTTTATAATCCCGTTCTTAATGCCACCCATTGGGTTTATAAAGTAGTTCATCATACACTGGGCTTATAATCCAGTTCTTAATGGTGCCCGTTGAGTTTCTAACCCAGTTCTTAATGGTGCCCAGGGGGTTTATAAACCAGTTCATCATGCACTGGGTTTATAAACCAGGCCGTAATGGTGCCCACTGGGTTTCTAAACCAGTTCTAAAAGGTGTCCATTGGGTTTCTAAACCAGATTTGGGTTTCTAAACCTGGATTATAAACCCAGGTGCCCACTGGGTTTATAATCCAGTTCTTAATGCCACACATTGGGTTTATAATTCAGTTCATCATACACTGGGCTTATAATCCAGTTCTTAATGGTGCCCATGAGGTTTATAAACCAGTTCATCATGCACTGGATTTATAAACAAGGTCTTAATGGTGCCCATTGGGTTTACATATAAAGGGTGCAGCAAAGCGAGCTAATAGTTTCCAATAGTTGCTCGTCTCAGCTTTAGAGAGTTCTAATACACAGAATCCTATTTCAAGCCGTGCATTGGAGTCTAATTAATGACAGGCGTTCTTGAAAAAGGGGACTAAAGAGCAAGGCTATTCCACAGAGGGGGGCGGGCGGTCCTTTGCACCGACAACGGACGAGAGATAGGGCCTTCTCAGTGGTGGCCCCTCGGCTGTGGAACGCCCTCCCTAGGTAGATCAGATCTGCTCCCTCCCTCTTAACGTTTCGGAGGCAAGTTAAAACATGGTTGTTTGAGCAAACGTTTACAAATGCAGAGTAGCGAATATAGGAAATCGAATGACTTGACAATGGAACTGGACAATGCTTGATAGTTCAGAGACGCTAATGATGTTGTTTTATCGCTCTTGTGGTGTTTTATACTGTTTAATGTTTTAATCCATATTATGTTTTGATGTGTACTGATTTGTTGGAAACCGCCTTGAGTCGCCAACTGGCTGAGAAAGGCGGTATACAAATACAGTAAATAAATAAATAAATAAATAATGTGCAACGGTGATGGCCCTTGAGGCACGAGGGGCCCTCTCTGCTCAACTTGCGGGGTCCCCCTGCGATACTCACAGCCGCTCTGCGCCATTTTCCGGCTGCTCCAGACACCCGCCGTCCATCACAAACTTCAGGACTTGCTCATTGGAGAGCCCCTGGTAGGGCTGCTCCGCCAGGCTGTTGATCTCCCACAGGACGACGCCAAAGGACCTGCGGGAGGGAAGGGAGAACCAGACTTAAGACACTAGGGAAATGTTTCAATGACTACAGAACAACCCACATCCAAGTCCCTCTGCTTGGAGCGGGGATGGTCCGTTAGTAGAGGAAAAGCAGCTTAGAGTGGCCAGGAGGCCCAAAGTAAGAGCTGCTTCACCAAGCCACTGTTTGGGCACAAAAAATGTTTATAATATCTCTAGTTTCTTTATTTCCAAATCAGAAACAGGAGGTCTTAAAGGGAAACACCAAGAATATTCTCAAGTCCCTCTTCAGGCACCAAAAGTGTTGAGGCACAGTTCCCCAATATCTCTGGTCTCTTTTATTTGCCAAACACCAGACATGAGGAGATTTTAAAATACAATAGTTTAATTCTGCAGAAGAACTAGATTCTTGGAGAGGTGAGAGCAACCACATGCATCCTGGACCCCTGCTCATCCTGGCTGGTAAAGGAGGCCAGAGGGGGTTTGGCAGCGTGGGTGAAGGTGGGGGTTAATGCCTCTCTATGGGAAGGCAAAATTCCAGCCAGCTTAAAACAAGCTGTGATAAAATCGCTGTTGAAAAAAAATCCTCACTGGACCCCACTCAATTCATCAACTTTCGGCCAGTTTTCAATCTCCCCTTTCTGTCAGAGGGGCCTTGATTGTGGCAGAAGGGGGCTGGACTATGTGGTCTCTTCCAACTCTATTATTATTATTATTATTATTATTACTACTACTACTACTACTACTACTATAGAGTTGGAAGAGACCACATGGGCCATCTAGTCCAGCTCCATTCTGCCACATCAAGGCCCCCCTGACAGATGGCCATCCACCCTTATTATTATTATTATTATTATTATTATTATTAATAATAAGGGTGGATGGCCATCTGTCGGGGGGGCCTTGATGTGGCAGAATGGAGCTGGACTAGATGGCCCATGTGGTCTCTTTCAACTCTATTATTATTATTATTATTATTAATAATAATAATAATAATAATAATGGTGGATGGCCATCTGTCGAGGGGGCCTTGATGTGGCAGAATGGAGCTGGACTAGATAGCCCATGTGGTCTCTTCCAACTCTATTATTATTATTATTATTATTATTAATAATAAGGGTGGATGGCCATCTGTCGGGGGGGCCTTGATGTGGCAGAATGGAGCTGGACTGGATGGCCCATGTGGTCTCTTTCAACTCTATTATTATTATTATTATTATTATTATTATTATTATTATTAATAATAATAATGGTGGATGGCCATCTGTCGAGGGGGCCTTGATGTGGCAGAATGGAGCTGGACTAGATAGCCCATGTGGTCTCTTCCAACTCTATTATTATTATTATTATTATTATTATTATTATTATTAATAACAATAATAAGGGTGGATGGCCTTGATGTGGCAGAATGGAGCTGGACTAGATGGCCCATGTGGTCTCTTCCAACTGTATTATTATTATTATTGAGGCTAGATGGCCATTTGTCAGGGGGGGCGTTGATTATGGCAGAAGGGGGCTGAACCAGATGGCCCGTGTGGTCTCTTCCAAATAATAATAATAATAATAATAATAATAATAATAATAAGGGTGGATGGCCATCTGTCAGGGGGGCCTTGATTGTGGCAGAATGGAGCTGGACTAGACGGCCCATGTGGTCTCTCCAACTATCACAGGGGCGTGGTAGCACAGCGGTTAAACCGTTAGCTACAAGAAAAGCTGCTGACCAGAGGGTTAGCAGTTTGAAGCCGCGAATCGGGGTGAATTCCCGACTGTCAGCCCTAATTTCTGCCAACCTAGCAGTTTGAAAGCATGCAATGTGAATAGATCAATAGGTACCACCTCAGTGGGAAGGTAAAAGGGCGCCAAAAAGATTGGAGATGTCAATGGACAGCAGGCTACTCAGCATGGAAAATGGAACAACAGTACCTCCCCATGGCCAGTTGAGCAACGCCTTCAGATGCTGGAGATGAAAAGGGGAAGGCCTTTACCTTATTGTATGTTGTTGTTTGTTGTGTAAAAAGGAATTGAATATTTGCCTTATATGTGTTCTGTAATCCACTCTGAGTCCCTCCGGGGAGATAAAACATAATGTAAATAAAGTGTATTATTATTATTATTATTATTATTATTTATTAATATTGAGGCTGGATGGCCATCTGTCAGGGAGGCTTTGTTTGTGGCAGAAAAAGGGGTTGCACTAGATGGCCTATGTGGTGTCTTTCAACATTATCATCATCATCATCATCACCATCATCAATATTGAGGCTGGATAGCCATCTGTCAGGGAGGCTTTGATTGTGGCCGAAGGGGGTTGCACTAGATGGCCTATGTGGTGTCTTTCAACATTATTGTTGTTGTTGTTGTTGTTATCATCATCATCATCATCATCATCATCATCATCATCAATACTGAGGCTGGATTGCCACCTGTAAGGTGGGCTTTGATTGTTGCAGAAGGGGCTTGGACTAGATGGCCTATGTGGTCTTTCAATATTATTATTGTTGTCGTCATCATCATCATCATCATCTTTAATATTGAGTCTGGATTGCCATCTCTAAGGGGGCCTTTGACTGTTGCAGAAGGGACTTGGACAAGATGGCCCATGTGCTTTCTTCCAACATTATTATTAATGATTGAGGCTGTATTGCCATCTGTTAGGGGGGCTTTGTGATAAAAGGGGGCTGGACTAGATGGCCCATGTAGTTCCTTCCAAGCCTATGATTCTATGACTCACCACACGTCCGAGTAGGCTGTGAAGACGCCATCTTTCAGGGACTCCGGGGCCATCCACCGAACGGGCAGCAGGCCTTTCCCTCCCTTGCGGTAGTAGTCCGTCTCATAGATATCCCTCGTCATTCCGAAATCTGAGCGAGGAAAAGAGGAGACAGGGATGCAGAGTTAGGGCACGATCGGGAGCTTCAGGAAGCATTCCAGCTATTAAGACTGCAATTAAGGACTGATGCCATCCAACAGAGGAGATCTAATTGGTACACTCAGAGGAGGACCAACAGGGGAGAACGCTTGGGAAAGTGGCATAAAGAGCTGGAGGTGGTAGTTGCTGGAAGCAATGTCGTGGAATTGCTACAGCCTGAATCTCTTGTCGGTAGGCTCTTGGATGACTGGACTATGGCTTGAGTTGGTGAAATTGTTTGGATTTGACCCCTGAAAAGAAACCCTGGACTATTTGTATGCTTTGCCCTTGTTGGACTGCTTTCTGTGTATGACTACAGACTGCCTTTTGAGTACAAGACGGTGAGTGGCTGCTTTAACACAGATTCTGTGTACAGGTCCTATCAAAAGAAGGGGCCGCCGTGTGCTTTTTCTTTCTTTTTAAAAACATTATCAATACATTATCGACTCAACAAGTTCCAGCATTTTTTTTAAAAAAATCAAAGCTAACACTATGGAAAGACACAACCAGGGAAGGTAAACCTTGAAGGAAAAATAATCGAGGAAATTACGATGATAAAAAGCTGGAAGAGAAAGGAGAACATGAGATAATACAAGATAGCATAAGAAGACGCGACTGCTGGGTTAAAAATTAGTGGACAGTAACACTCCTCCCTTTGTTATAGAGGTCATACAAAACTTTTAATACTTTAAGTAATGTTTATAAGTGTAATTGAGAGGAAAAATAGATGTAGTAATTATAACTTTGTAGAATGCTTATTTTCTTGTTCCCTCACCTCCCCCTCCTCTGCAACATATTATTATTATTATTATTATTATTACTACTACTACTACTACTAATACTAATATTACTACTACTTATCATGACGCAGAGGCTGGATGGCCATTTGCTGGAAGGGCTTTGATTGTGCTTTTCCAACATGAAGGCAGAAGAGGGTTGGATTAGATGTCCCTTAGGGTCCCTTTCAGTTCTATTTATTATTATTATTATTATTATTATTATTACTATTATTATTACTATTATTATTACTACTACTACTACTAGTACTACTATTTATCATTAAGCTGAGGCTGGATGGCATTCTGTTGGCATTCAGCATATTATTAATATTATTACTACTACTACTACTATCACTATTACTTATCATGACGCAGAGGCTGGATGGCTATCTGCTGGAAGGGCTTTGATTGTGCTTTTCCAACATGAAGGCAGAAGAGGGTTGGATTAGATGTCCCTTAGGGTCCCTTTCAGTTCTAATTATTATTATTATTATTATTATTATTATTACTATTTATCATTAAGCAGAGGCTGGATGGCATTCTGTTGGGCAGGTTTGATTGTGCTTTTCCTGCATTAAAGGCAGAAGGAGGTTGGCCTTCTTCTTCTTCTTCTTCTTCTTCTTATTATTTTATTAACATATAAATAAAATCACAGCACACGTGCATATTAGGTCCAAGTGTCTGGGCTTTATTTTTAAATATCGCGCTCTTCCCAAGAGCCTAGAATATTAGAGTTATTAATATTAATATAAGTAGTAATATAATATTATATTAAACTACTATAATATAATTATCATTAATATAATCAGTAACAAATTATATTATACTTTTAATAAGTATATTAAATTAATATTAACATAATTAATATAAAATAATATAAATTGTATTAATGATAGTATTAATAATATATAATATTATTTATTATTACTGCTTATTAATAATAATAATAATCAACTTTATTTGTACCCCGCCTCCATCTCCCTGATGGGGACTCGGCGCGGCTTACATGAGGCCAAGCCCAAAAGACATACATAAAGAAAAATGAAAATACGTATAATAAGCAAAGTCTTGTCATTAAGTAGAGCCTAGATGGCCTTCCATTGGGAGAGCTTTCATGGTGCTTTTCCTGCATGAAGGCAGAAGGGGGTTTAACTAGATGCCCCTTGGGGCCTCTTTCAATTTATTTATTTATTATTACTATTATTTTACTGAAACAAAAGCACCGTATGTCACAGCAAACGAGATCTATATGCTGGCTTTCGTATCACAAAATCACAAGTCGAACACTTCCCAAGCGTCTAGGACTGTGTGATGTATTATTATTGTTGTTGCTGTTGTTGTTGTTATTGTTTCTAGGTTACCTCCAATTTTGACAGTGAAGTCTTCCGCCACCATGCAGTTCCGGGCCGCCAGGTCTCTGTGGACAAACTTTTTGGCATTGAGGTACGCCATGCCGTCGGCGATCTCCGCCGCCATCTGGATCATCTCCTGGAGGGTCGGGGGTGGCCGGCCGGGGTTGTTCTGGGGAGCATGTGCCAAACAGCGTCACGTTTTCCTCAACCCGTGCCTCCTTTCCTCCCTCCCTCCTCACTTGGCACTACATATATGATGCTTACCTCTGCCTCTGGGCGCAAAGACCGTAGGTAGCTCTTCAGGTCTCCGTGGGCCATCAGTTCCATGACCACCAAGGTGGGCTGCCCTTTGGACACCACCCCTAAGAGACGGACCTATCGAGAGGAAGAGAGAAAAGAATTTGTTTCTATGGGAGAAGGATTTGGAAATTGCCTGTCACTGACTACAGAATAGAAGAGTTAATACTTGACATTCAACAAGATAGCTATTGTGGCTTAAATTGTTTTTGGTCAAAACTTTGAAAATTCCTTAAAATCAGTAGGTGTATATTTCTGAAAGTTGGGGGAAATGACTCCATTATCTTGCGTCGCTCCATGCAGTCATGCTGGCCATATGACCCTGGAGGTGTCTATGGACAATGCTGGCTCTTCGGCTTAGAAATGGAGATGAGCACCAAACTCCAGAGTCAGACACGACTGGACTTAATGTCACGGGAAAACCTTTACCCTATATTGTGTCATTTATTTATTTATTTGCTGTATTTGTATACCGCCTTTCTCAGCCCGTAAGCGACTCAAGGCAGTTAACAAGGTAAAATTCAGTGTTTACAAAATCGTAAGTACAATTAAAAACATAACATATAATAAAAATTAAACATATCAATCTATATAAATAAAAATGTAATGTTTGTTTGTGGGATTAACAGAACTCAAAAACTACTGGATGAATTGGCACCAAATTTGGACACAAGACACCTAACAACCCAATGTATGTCCTTCACTAAAAAAAATAATAATTGTCATTTGGGAGTTGTAGTTGCTGGGATTTATAGTTCAACTGCAATCAAAGAGCATTCTGAACCCCACCAATGATGGAATTGAACCAAACGTGGTATAACAGGACTCCCATGACCAACAGAAAGCACAAGAAGGGTTTGGTGAGCATTGACCTTGAGTTTGGGAGTTGTAGTTCACCTACATCTTGAGATCACTGTGGACTCAAACAATGATGGATCTGGACCAAACTCTGCACGAATACTCAATATGCCCAAATGTGAACACTGGGTGGAGTTTGGGGAAAATAGAATCTTGACACTCAGGAGTTGTAGTTGCTGGGATTTATAGTTCACCTACAATCACAGAGCATTCTGAACCCCACCAATGATAGAATTGGGCCAAACCTCCCACACAGAAGCCCCATGTGGGCCACAGCAACGCGTGGACTCAAACAATGATGGATCTGGACCAAACTCTACACGAATACTCAATATGCCCAAATGTCACTGGTAAAGTTTGGGGAAAATAGAATCTTGACATTTTGGAGTTGTAGTTGTTATAGTTCACCTACAATCACAGAGCATTCTGAATCCCACCAACGAAAGAATTGGGCCAAACCTCCCACACAGAACCCCCATGTGGGTCACAGCAACGCGTGGCAGGGGATGGCTAGTAAAATATAAATTCATAGTGTTAAAAACGTTGTCCGGTCTCATTGTCGTTGTTCCATTTTCCTATGTCAGTTACTCTGCATTTGGAAACGCTTGTTCAAAAAGCCATGTCTTGACTTTTTTCCAGAATGTTAAAAGGGAGGTGGTCGATCTAATATTTATAGGGAGGGCATTCCACAGCTGAGGGGCCACCGCCGAGAAGGCTCTGTCTCTCGTCTCCACCAAACGACTTGTGACAAAGGCAGTAACGAGAGCATGCCCCCCCCCAGATGATCTTAAGGTCCTAGATGATTCATAAGGGGAGATGCGTTTCGACATGTAAGTAGGGCCAGAACCTTTTAGGGCTTTATAGGCTAAAGCCAGCACTTTGAATTGTGCCTGGTAGCAAACTGGCAGCCAATGGAGCTGGTGCAACAGAGCAGTTGTACGCTCTCTGAGCACTGCTCCCGTTAGCAATCCGGCTGCCGTTCGTTGGACCATTTGAAGTTTCCGGACAGTCTTCAAAGAGCATGTTGCAGTAGTCTATACGGGATGTAACCAGAGCGTGGCCTACCGTGGCCAAGTCAGACTTTCCAAGGTATGGGCGCAGCTGGTGCACAAGTTTTAACTATCATTGCATAGAAAATTCAATGATCACTCTTGTAATTTTTTTTTAAAAAATGTTGTTTATAAAAACTTTGGAAATTCCCCCAAAATACGTGGATGAGTGAAGCGTCATGAAACTTGATGGGCTCACAGTGGCCAAATGTACTACCATTGTAGCAAGATTCACCGTGATAGCTGTAGAAATGAGGGAGAAAGGAGCCCCTGAAGTTTCCCCACTTGCAGAATTACTATAGCGAAAAAGGAGCGGAATTTCGTTACTCTCGTTATAGCAATACTTTAGGAACACTTTAAAAACAAAGGTCATTTTGTAATGACTTTTGAAACGTCGTTTTTATTGATCGTACAGCCCTTCTGCCTGCCTGCCTGCCTATATATCCATCCATCCATCCTTCAAAAAGGGCTCCCGTCTTTACAAATTTGAGAAGCCCTGTTTTAGACAACTCAAAGCCCTATTGCGCCACCTGCTGGTATACTCCGGCCCCCAGGAAAACACTGAATGGCCTCTAACATATGTTGCTGTTGTTGTTGCTGCTGTTGTTGTTATTATTATTAACTACTAGCTGTACCCGCCACGCGTTGCTGTGGCCAACCTTCCCTCCCTCTTTCTCTCCTTCTTTCCCTGCTTCCCTTTTCTTCCTTCCTTCTCTACCTCTTTCCTTCCTCCCTTTTTCTATTCCTTCTCTTTCTCCCTTCTCTGCCTCTTTCTTTCCTTCCTTTGCTTTTTGCTTCCATCCTTCCTTTTGTCTTTCCTTCCTTCCCTCCCTCTTTCTCCTTCTTTATCTTCTTCCTTCGCTTCCTCTTTCCTTTCTTTTTTCTTTCCTTCTCTCCTTCCTTCTTTCTCTACCCATTTCTTCTCTATCTCTTTCCTTCCTTCCTTTGCTCTTTGCTTCCATGCTTCCTTCTCTCCTTCCTTCTTTCTTTTCCCCTTCCTTCCTTCCCTCCCTCTTCCTTCCCTTTTTCTGTATGTCATTTATCTTTTTGTCATTTATCTTTTGGGGGGTTTTAAGTACTTTCCACTGTTTTTTGGGGGTGGTGGTTATGAGTGACAGACACTCATTGGTCTGTTAGCGTTGCTGTGGCCAACCTTCCCTCCCTTTTTCTCTCGCTCCTTCCTTCCTTCTCTCTTTTCCTCATTCCTTCCTTTTTTTCTTTTCTTCTCTCTTTCCACCCTCCCTCTCCCCTTTTCTTTACCTTCTTTCTCTCCTTTCTTCCTTCTCTACCTCTTTCTTTCTTCCCTTCCTTTGCTCTTTGCTTCCATCCTTCCTTCTCTCTTTCCTTCTTTCTTTCCTGCCCTCTTTCAATCCTTTCTTGTCTCTCTCTTTCTTTCATTCCCTTCTCTACCTCTTGCCTGGGCTCCGGAAGGGAACCTTGCTGTAGCCCTCAGCCTTGCTGGGCCGGGTGTGGAGCCGGCGGGAGGCGTTTTTCGAGGCAGGCCTCGCTCACCCAGCGCCACCCCTTCTTCTTTTTGCCATGGCTGTGGGTTGCCTTCCCTGTTTGGCGAGTGGGCACGCAGGCAGGGTCATATGGAAAGTGCCCTGGGGCTGAGGCAGAAAGAAGGGGCCAATGTGGGTGAGCAAGGCCCACCTCGAAAAATGCCTCCTGCCCCCACTGGGCCCAGCAAGGCTGAGGGCTGCAGAACTCCCTTCTTGTTGACAAAGAGAGGAAGGAGACTGGGAGGGAGGGAGGGAAGGAAGGAAGGAGAGCCCACGCATAGAAAGGGACTTTATGGCGAGGCTTCTCTTCCCTCACAACCATTGGTGCTTCATTCTTCTCACGCAATGGGGAGAGGGGCTTTTGCACATGCTCTGTAAGGCATTTTTCTTTTTGGGGAGTTTTAAGTTATTTTCCCTTCAATTTTTTACGTTTTTTTTTTGTTTGAAAGACATAGATCGGATTAGAATGTGTTTTGCTGCCAAATTTGTTGTCATTTTGTCCAGTGGTTTTTGAGTTCTGTTAATCCCACAAACGAACATTACATTTTTATTTATATAGATTTATAGCCTGCCTTTCTCCCTGTGGGGAGTCAAGGTGGCTACCAATCCTTATTATTATTATAATTATTAGCCACCTCGATTCCCTACAGGGAGAAAGGCAGAATATAAATAAAGTTAGTAATAATAAGCATAAATTAGGCCATGCGAAGCAGGTGAATATAGCACTGAATAGAGCCCTACATGTAGAATAATTGCAAAATGTCTCAAACGTACACCTGTTGATAGACTCTATAAGCTAGCTGGCATCCCCCCTCCGCTCGATGTGCGACGGGAAGTCGCTGCCGATTGCGAGAGAAATAAAGTTGAACACTGTGAAAGCCACCCACTGTATGGCTATCAGCCTCCTCCCAGTAGACTTAAATCAAGGAAAAGTTTCATGAGAACCACCACTCCTCTTAATGGTCCCCTAGCAATAATAATAATAATAATAATAATAATAATAATAATAATAATAGTAACAATAAGCTGAAAGCCACCCACTGTATGGCTATCAGCCTCCTCCCAGTAGGCTTAAATCAAGGAAAAGTTTCATGAGAACCACCACTCCTCTTAATGGTCCCCTAGCAATAATAATAATAATAATAATAATAATAATAATAGTAACAATAAGCTGAAAGCCACCCACTGTATGGCTATCAGCCTCCTCCCAGTAGACTTAAATCAAGGAAAAGTTTCATGAGAACCACCACTCCTCTTAATGGTCCCCTAGCAATAATAATAATAATAATAATAATAATAATAATAATAATAGTAACAATAAGCTGAAAGCCACCCACTGTATGGCTATCAGTCTCCTCCCAGTAGAACTAAATCAAGGAAAAGTTTCATGAGAACCATCACTCCTCTTAATGGTCCCCTAGCAATAATAATAGTAACAATAAGCTGCTGCAAGAAGATCGTGCAGATAGACTACAAGCAGAGGCATAACACCGTTGCTCATATGATTCTTTGGAACTTGTGCCACAAATACCATCTGCCTGCAACAAAGAACTGGTGGGATCACAAGCCAGAAAAAGTTACAGAGAAAGAACATGCCAAACTCCTCTGAGACTTCCGAATTCAGACAGACAGAGTTCTGGAGCACAACACTCCTGACCTCACAATTGTGTTAAAAAACAAAGTATGGATCGGCGAGGTCGCAATCCCAGGTGACAGCATAGTGACGACTTGGCAGTTGTAATTTTATTATTGTATTTTTGGTATTTTAATGTGTTTGTGTATTACGGAATGTGATGTTTTTAAACGATTGCTTGTAATATTATTGTTGGAAACCGGCTTGAGTCCCTCCACGGAGGTGAGAAGACCAGTACAAAAGTTCTAAATAAATAAATAATAAATTGCAGAGAAACAACTGGAAAAGCTGACACGATATGAGGATTTAAAGATCAAACTGCAAAGTCTCTGGCACAAACCAGTCAAGGTGGTCCCAGTGGTGATCGGCACACTGGGTGCAGTGCCTAAAGACCTTGGCCTGCACTTAAACACAATCAGTACTGACAAAATTACCATCTGCCAGTTGCAGAAGGCCACCTTACTGGGATCTGCATGCATTATTCGCCAATACATCACACAGTCCTTGCTGATCCAATTCAACAGCCAGCAGAGTGTCTGCTGTGGACTCATCTTGTTGTGTTTCAAATAATAATAATAATAATAATAATAATAATAATAATACTTTATTTACACCCCGCCACCATCTCCCCAAGGGGCGGCTTACATGAGGCCAAGCCCAACAATACAATACATCAGTATAAACCAACACAGCAATAACATAAAACAAAAAAATAAAACAAAATACAAAACCATTATAAATTACATATCAGCAATAAAACACGACATTCAAAAACACAAGGATCCAACACTGTGGGCAGGGCCAATTCTAATAGATTCAAAATTTAAAACACTGGGTGTGACAGCAGTGAAATGAGTCTGAAAAGGGGTTTTAGAGGGTAGGATAGGGTTGATTGCCCCAACAGGTAGAATAAAGTGCTTCAGAGAACATTTTGCAGAAAATTGATCATATCAGGGAATTATTAATTTTTCATTCAGGGAAGGCACATTGGAACAACCAAGTTTTCAAGCTCCTCCTAAAGACTGCCAATGAGGGGGCCTGCCTCATATCCTTAGGGAGCAAGTCCCAGAGTCGGGGGGCCACCACAGAAAAGGCCCTCTCCCTCGTCCCCACAAGTCGCACCTGCGAAGGGGGCGGGAACGAGAGAAAGGCCTCTCCGGACAATAGAAGAGATCATGTGGGTTTTATTATTGCTATTATTATTATTATTATTATTATTATTATTATTATTACTGAGGCTGGATGGCCATTTGTTGGGGGTGCTTTAATTGTGCTTTTCCTGTATGGCAGAAGGGGGTTGCACTAGATGGCCCATGTGATCTCTTCCAACTATTATTATTTTTATTATTGCTATTATTATCATTGATTTGTTATTATTGTTGACGCTAGATGGCCATCTGTCAGGGGGGCCTTGATTGTGCTTTTCTTCCAACTCTATTATTCTATTATTATTCTACGAGTCTATGAGAAGTGGCGCTTTCTTGGGGGGGGGGACGACTCACCACGTGGTGGCAGCTGAAGCCCTTCATGACGGAGGCCTCGTTGAGGAACTCGATGCGCTCCCGCAGGCTGGCCGACTCGTTGACCGTCTTGACCGCCACCCGGATCTCTGGCTCACCTTTGACGATGTCGCGGGCAATGCCCTCGTAGACCATGCCGAAGGAGCCCTGGCCCAGCTCCTGCAGGAGGGCAATCTTCTCCCGCGGAACCTCCCACTCATCAGGGACGTACACTGTGGGAAGAGAGAGAGAGACAAATCAATGGATGCCGAAATCTCCACCCTCTCCACATCTGGAAATTAAGATTATTAATAGCAAGTCTCTTACCATCACTGGCGCTGAGGTACTCGGGGTTGGAGGAGGCGTAGAGTGGTCCCGTCGGCCCTTCCGTCTGCCTGAGGAGGAGCAAAACAAGAGTGATTCAGCAGCCCACATGTCTCTGCCTCTTTAAGGATTCCATCATATATTTCCTTTGGTGTCTCTTCCAATTCTATTATTATTATTAGATGGCCATCCAGCCTCTGTTTAATGATATGTAATAATAATAATAATAATAGAATAGGAAGAGACCCCAAGGGCCATTGGGTCTAACCCCTTTCTGCCTTTCATGCAGGAAACCCACAATCAAAACCCTCCTGACAGATGGCCATCCAGCCTCTGCTTGATGATAAGTAGTAGTAGTAGTAATAATAATAACCACCCTGAGTTGCCGCGGGCTGAAAATAGTAAATAAATAAATAATAGAATAGGAAGAGACCCCAAGGGCCATTGGGTCTAACCTCCTTCTGCCTTTCAGGCAGGAAAAACACAATCAAAGCCCTCCTGGCACATAGCCATCCAGTCTCTGCTTAATAATAGGTAATAATAATGATAAACAGAATTGGAAGAGACCTCAAGGGCCACCTAATCCAACTCCCTTTTGCCGTGCAAGAAAAGCACAATCAAAGCCCTCCCGACAGATGGCCATCCAGCCTCTGGTTAATGATATGTATTATTATTTTTATTATTACTATTAGTAGTAGTAGTAGTATTAATAATAATAATAATAATAATAATAATAATAGTAATAGAATTGAAATAGACCCCAAGGGACATTTGATCCAACCCTTCTTTCTGACTTCATGCAGGAAAACCACAACCAAAGCCCCCCCCCCAACAGATGGCCACCCAGCCTCTGCTTAATAATAATAATAATAATAATAATAATAATAATATTACATAGCCTCTGCTTAGTGATATGTATTTATTATTAATAAACAGAATTGGAAGAGACTCCAAGGGTCATTGGATCCAACCCCTTTCTGTCTTCTGTCTTCATGCAGGAAAAGCACAATCAAAACCCTTCTGACAGATGGCCATCCAGCTTCTGCTTACTGATATGTATTAATAATAATAATAATAATAATAATAATAATAATAATAATAATAGAATTGGAAGAGGCTGCATGGGCCATCTAGTGTAACCCCTTTCTGCCTTCATACAGGAAAAGCACAATCATAGCCTTCCCAACAGATGGTCATCCATCTTCTGCTTACTGATATGTAATAATAATAATAATAATAATAATAATAATAATAATAGAATGGGAAGAAACTGCATGGGCCATCTAGTATAACCCCTTTCTGCCTTCATGCAGGAAAAGCACAATCAAAGCCATCCCGACAGATGGCCATCCAGCAAGCCTTCCGCACTGGGCTTTAGCAAGGCCACTCACCTCTTTTTGATGAAGACATAGGTGCCTCCAATAAGCATGATAAAGATGAGGGAGAAAATGACTGGCACGATAATGCTGACCAGGTTGGTGGGAGCGTCGGCTGGAAGAGAGAGGCGAAGCTGGGTCAGGGAATACCCACCAACAACATGGTATCAATTCTTACATCAAGTAGCCCATATTACAAAACTATGCTGGCACAAATGTGGTGGAAATGGGAACCTTATCCTATTTTAATAACCTGCTGGTTTACATTGGGAGATGGTCTGAGTACTACGCCACCCTTGCTTATCTTGCTCCTGTCCCCAAGGCCAAACGCCCACATCCTTCAAGGTTACTAATTGCTCCTTGAGATGCACCAGCCGTGTTCTTCTACCTAGCAACTACGTGATTCCAGCTTTCTGTGAAAGCCTTTGACAATACAGAGAAAATGTGTTATCGAAGGCTTTCATGACTAGTGAGTTTTCTGGGCTGTATGGCCATGTTCCAGCAGCATTCTCTCCTGACGTTTCATCTGCATCTGTGACTAATGGCATCTTCAAAGGTCTGTTGGAGAAAGAACTCTTGTCTGTTTGAAGCAAGTGTGTATGTTGCAATTGGCCAATCTGAGTAGCATTGAGTAGCCTTGCAGCTGCAAAGTCAATCAGTCAAGGTGTTTGTTGGCTGTTGCTACCTGGAGACATTCTTTGTTTGGGAAGTGTTCACTGGCACTTGATTGTTTGCTGTCTGGAGTTCCCCTGTTACTGAGTGGTTTTCCTTATTTACTGTCTTGATTCTGGTGTTTTTGTTAATACTGGTAACCCGATTTTGTTCATTTTCATGGGTTTCCTCCTTTCTCTTGAAATTGTCCACATGCTTCTTGTGGATTTCAATGGCTTCTCTGTGTAGTCTGACATGGTGATTGTTAGAGTGGTTCAGCACTTCCATGTTCTCAAATAATATTCTGTGTCCAGGTTGGTTCATGAAGTGCTCTGTGTTGGACCATGCAAGTAATCAGTGAGTGTGTGTGTCAACTGAAAAATAAGATGCATGAAGTTGATTGGTTGGCAATGCCTAGGGTGATGGCTGAGCCTGGAACTTTTGGATACTGTTGCATTTTTGTTCAGGCTCGAGCTCTGCATGTGCAGAGAGACGAAGAGAGAAGCAGAGAGAGAAAGACAGATTTCCTTCTTGGCTTGCTCATATGGACAAAGAAATACAATTTTAAATCTCTCTGAAAGAATATTTAGAGAGTTGATGCAATGGATCATATTGTGTTGTTCTAAATTAAGAAGAGTAAACTACTTGTTCTTTATTGTTCACCTGCATGGCATATTTTCTTTCTCTGACAAGGCAGTGTGTGTGCTGATCCAATGTGAACTACACCTGGTTTATTTTACATTCCACCACTCTCTGCTATAGCTGACTTCTCTGGTTGAATTATTCTGCAGTGCCTTTCATGTTCTTTGATGTCAAACTACACAGAGACGCCATTAAAATCCTCAAGAAGCATGTGAACTATTTCAACAGAAAGGAGGAAACCATGAAGATGAACAAAATCTGGTTCCCAGTATTAAAAAAAATACAAGAAACAAGACAGTACATAAGGAAAACTGCTCAGAAACAGGGGAACTCCAGACAGCAAACAACCAAGTGCCAGTAAACATCTCCCAAACAGAGGATGCCTTCAGGCTACCTCTATGCAGATACCCTCACTGAATGACTTTGCAGCTTCGTGGTTACTCAAATGCTAATTCAAGCTTACTAATTGCAACAGACCAGGGTGCTTTCTCTCACCCTGGCGACAGATAGATAGATAGATAGATAGACCACAGATACATACATACACACACCCTGTGGCAGAATGGAAATCACATAGTTCACGTCTTAACAATCCACACACTGTCTTGCTAGAGAAAAGGTATGCCATGCAGATGATCAGTAAAGAATAAGGTATTTAATGTATTGTCGAAGGCTTTCATGGCCGGAATCACTGGGTTGTTGTAGGTTTTTTTGGGCTATATGGCCATGGTCTAGAGGCATTCTCTTCTGACGTTTCGCCTGCATCTATGGCAAGCATCCTCAGAGGTAGTGACCTCACTACCTCTGAGGATGCTTGCCATAGATGCAGGTGAAACGTCAGGAGAGAATGCCTCTAGACCAGTGCTTTTCAACCTTGGGTCCCCAGATGTTTTTGGCCTACAACTCCCAGAAATCTCAGCCAGTTTACCAGCTGTTAGGATTTCTGGGAATTGTAGGCCAAAAACATCTGGGGACCCCAGGTTGAGAACCACTGCTCTAGACCATGGCCATATAGCCCGAAAAAACCTACAACAACCCAATAAAGTATTTACTCTTTGTTATGCACAGCAACATATATACGGTCATGAGAACAGTTGCTTTGACTCACACAATGTCCTTTGAAAGAGATTCAAATGTTCCTTTGGTGTCCATGTGAAGGACCTCATTTCAGCAGCCAAGAAGCAAAAATACAAACTGTCTTGGCAAGCTCCTGCACAGAAAACTTAAACATGTAACTGTTGCCAAAACTCCCAGACTCAGCTAGATTCTGGGTGTAGCCCAACCAACCAATTTTGTGCTTTGCATTTTTCAGTTAACACACTCACAGAACTGATTTTTACATGCTCCAACACACTCCACTTGCTTCACTGCCAACAGAACCTCTGAAGATGTCACTAGCCACAGTTTCAGGCAAAACATCAGGAGAGAATGCTACTGGAACATGGCCATATAGTCCAAAAAAACTCATACAACCCAATACAGAGAAAAGCTTATTCATACAAACAAAACTGGTTGCTCTTTCTGACTGTGGGTCTCCGGTTCCACAAGAGCCATGGAGAACCGGCCTTGTCCTAGAGGAGAACAACTCAACTTCCCAACTTCCAAAAAGTCCACAAAAGCTCACCAACGTCCTCCCAACAAAGCCCATGGCCTCCTTTTCCAGGCTCATCCCAGTTTCCGCAACCAACCCCTTCTCGCCCCAAATCCGGAGACGAAAGAGTGCTGGAAGCCAGGCTTTCCTTTCTTACAATAATCGGGGACAAAGACGTAGACGGGCTCAGTCCACGAGCCGTTTCCAGCCAGAGAGGTGGCCCGGACACGCACGCTGTAGTTCCCGGGTTGCAGATCCTTCAGCTTGCAGCCTTGCTCCGTGGAGAACTGGCGCCGGGACACGCATTCGGGCTTTTCCTGAGGGTAGATGGGGAGAAACAACAAAAGGTGTGCAGGGCTACAAAAAGGGTCACCAGCAAACCCTTGCTCTTGTAACCCACAAAAGACGAGTGCTGTTGACCTTTTTTTTTCATAATTTTTTACTGTGCATTTTCAATTTTTTTTTCACACAAAAATAAAAGAAAAACAAAACAAAAGAGCAGTGGAGTTCTTGTTTGTAAATTAAACTTTTACTAATGTCTATTATGTAACCGATGGAGCTGGGGCAGTTGGGGGAGAAGATAAACTTTTTATTTGCTACTAGCTATACCTGGCCACGCTTCACTTTGGCTCAGTCGGATGAGGAATGAATGTGTTTATCACTGGGCAAAGGAATCAAAGAGCCAGCTTTGATATGTCCCTGATTTTTAAGTGTTGGCATGAAATGCTCTGCTGTAACGTCAGTGCCGAATGAAGTCATTTGTTAACAGGAACTGTAATTTCTGTTGTTTTTGAGGAATTGCTTTGAATCATCATTCCATTTAACAAACATTTCACTGGGTCTTTTGGTTGCCCAAGTTCAGGAAGCTTCTCTTTTCCGCTTGCACTACACATTTCCAGGGTTGTCCCTTTAATTTTCCCTGCTCTGCATTATAGAAATACTATTTTTTTTTTTACATGAGGCATTGTATTGAATATCTGGTTCGTTTGAAAAAGCAATTCAGCGTCATGAAGCTCTATCAGTCAGATATTGCAAAAGTATATGTTGTCACTATTGATCTAATTGTTCTTCGCGTTCTTGAAACGATTGCGCTGCTCTTCTTCTCGATTCAACTTGTAAGGCTTCAAGTCTGATTTTCCCTATTCTATTTCCATTGCCAACAGGAACCAATCAGAGCTCTGCTTCCATTTATTTTAACACTGAGGTAAATTATTAGCAGCGCTGTGACTGGTTAGTTTCTCTTATGCTACTGAGGTGTAAGGAAAGCTGTGCTATGAGTGGTTGTTATTTCCTCTACTGTTGTGGTTTTAAAAAGCTGCTCTGTGTTTGGTTGTTTTTTCTTAAACTGCTGAGGTAAAAGGACAGCTGCGCTGCGATTGGTTGCTAGAGCTCAGTTTCTGTCTGTCTGTCTGTCTGTCTGTCTGTCTTTCTTTTTTGCTGTTTAGACAAATTGAAAGCTAGGCTAAGTTTGGTTACTATGGACTATACCGATTTGGGGGGGGGGGGGGGGGGGGGTTAAAGTCATTTGACCACCGTCTATTCCAGGACTGCTAGTTTTACTGTTAAAACACATGCGTTTTCAAATACAACATTGTGTTATGGCTTCATTTTAATATTAAAACACACACGTTTTCTAACGCGACGTTGTGTTCAAATTTCAAGTCTTTTGACCATCTACTTTTCGAGTTTTGTGTTCACAAATATGCGCAGGCTGATATTTTATATATGAGGATCGCTATTACATCTATTTTTTCATCTCGATTACTATGAAACATACTGTCAAAAGTATTAAAAATTCCACGTATCCTCGATACTAAAAAAAAGCATATTCTTATTATCAGGTGTTCCATGTAGTTCCTGTCTTTTCTTCCAGATCTTTACATTAAGAGTAATTATTCTTATCAGTCTATTTATTTCATATATTTTAATCTAATGATAATTATTGCCATATAAATTGATGTGTTTTAATTATACTGCAACCCACCTGGGCCTTATATAAGCCTCAGGATGGTGGCCAGGGTTACCACAAAAACATTTCTGCCTAGTGATTCTAGAAGGTGCCGAACAGCACTCTGTGCATGCGTGAGAATACCCAATTGTGTGATTCACAGAGACCACAAAAAAGAAATTATTATTATCTGGAGGCATGTGTCTTACCTGAGAATCCCCAAGGCGGCCGAAGTACACCTCGTAGAGGATGATGAGTCCGTTGGGCTCCTTGGGCTCCTGCCATCGCAGGTGAATAGTGTTCTTCTCCACCACCTCATGGGTAACAGGGCCGACAATGTCGTCTGCTTTCGCTGGAGGGCAAAACAGAGCAGGAAAGAGAGCAAAGACATCACTGGGAGGCTGTCAGGGCCTCTGCACAGGATGGGGATGATGATGAGGAAGATTGTCTTTCCCCGGTATCTGAATCAGGGGAAAATGTCGAGCTATATTCCCTCTCTGTGATCAGATCATTTTATTTTGGAATGCAAGTCTATCAAGAGAAGACTTCTAGATCTTGACTTCCATAATAATCTGACCCTTGCGGCAAAGACAACTTGTTTCCCTACCACGTCGTTCACTCTGTAAGAGCAGACTTTTGGATCTCGATTTCCATAATAATCTGTCTCTTGCAGCAAAGAAATATTGTTCCCTTACCACGTCATTCATTCCATAAGAGCAGACTTTTGGATCTTGACTTCCATAATAATCTGACTCTTGCAGCAAAGGCACCTTGTTCCCCCTACCACATAATTAATTCCATGCAAGTGTGGAGTCATGACGGTTTATCTTAGTTTATTTTTGATTAATCCCACCCAGATAAGAGCTTTGGCTACTGCAAGATGTAATGTGCTGCCATCGGTTCTTTTGGGTGGGATACTTCCTAGATAAGAATATGCACAGCTAAACATCTAAACCTCTTAAAAACATCCAGTAGCAACAACAGTCTTTTGACTATTCTCCTGCTTGACCGCTGTTGCGGCTTGCCTGCTGTGTAGGATTTTGGACTGCTTCTGACTACAAGACTGGAGAGTGGCTGGCAGGGCTCTGACCATGGCTGGTGAAGGGAGCCCCCCCCCTTCCCCATGGACCAGGAAGTCTCTGCCTTACCTTCTGGCATGGTCCGAGCGCTGACGTAGGCAGAGACGCCACACTCAGTTGGGGCCTCCCGGTTGCAGGCCCGGATTTCAATCCAGTAGCTCGTGAAGTGCCGAAGGTTGGAGATGACCACCGACTCCTTCTGGACTACCGTCACGGAGGGGCGAGCCTCCTCAGGGGCGACAGTGGAGCCATTGGCCAAGCCCAGGACAGCTGGAGGAGCCACGGTGCTGTTGGCTATGCGGCCCACATCCCTTCGCCTTCGCGTGGGCCTATGGGAAAGAAAGGCACATGTATTTGTGTGTATATGTGAGTGGACAAATTCAGCCTGACCTATCTTGCAGGGCTATTGCTCTAAGGTTGATTTATGGTTTGCTAATTGCACAGTGGCAGATAGGAAGGTGCTCTGGAGGGTGTAGTCCCTGGGTGCTATACTGTTCAGCATGTTGCACCTCAGAGTAAAATCACCTTGCTTAAGACACCACTGAGCACACAAGCAGTTGTCTTTATGGTTTATTAAAGTAAAAGATAAAAAGTTCAAAAAGGCAAAAGTATATTTCAAAAGATTAATCCAAGGTAACACAGGCAAACAAGATCCATCAAGTCCTGAACCAGTGCTTGGCCACTGTAACGGACTGGATGAGGGCTAGCAGATTGGAAATAAATCCAGACAAGACAGAGGTACTCCTGGTCAGTCGAAAGGCCGAACAGGGCATAGGGTTACAGCCTGTGCTTGACGGGGTTACACTCCCCCTGAAGACACAGGTTCGCAGCTTGGGAGTGATCCTGGACTCATCGCTGAGCCTGGAACCCAGGTCTCGGCAGTGGTCAGGGGAGCTTTTGCACAATTAAAACTTGTGCGCCAGCTGCGCCCGTACCTTGGGAAGTCTGACTTGGCCATGGTGGTACACGCTCTGGTTCCATCCCATATAGACTACTGCAATGCTCTCTATGTGGGGTTGCCTTTGAAGACAGCCCGAAAGCTACAACTAGTCCAACAAGCGGCAACCAGACTACTAACAGGAGCGCGGTACAGGGAGCATACGACTTCTCTGTTGTGTCAGCTCCACTGGCTGCCAATCAGCTTCCGAGTACAATTCAAAGTGCTGGTGTTGACCTATAAATCCCTAAACGGTTCCGGCCCAATTTACCTGTCCGAACGGATTCTCCCCTATGAACCATCAAGGTTGTTAAGATCTTCTGGAGGGGCCCTACTCTCGGTCCCACCTCTTTTGCAATCGTGCTTGGGAGACCCCAACTTTTAGAAAGCTGGTAAAATCATGGCTTTGGGACACTGTATTTGCAGATTGATGACTGAGTCAATAACTGTTGACCTACTGGCGTATGGTGATGAATTTGTAATTTGTGATTTCACTCCGACGAACTGACTTTTTTGTAAATGGCATGAATTGTATTTTAATTTTTTTTTTGTCGTGTCAGGAGAGACTTGAGAATCTGCAAGTCACTTCTGGTGTGAGAGAATTGGCCGTCTGCAAGGACGTTGCCCAGGGGATGCCTGGATGATCTGATGTTTTATCATCCTTGTGGGAGGCTTCTCTCATGTCCCCGCATGAGGAGCTGGAGCTGGTAGAGGGAGCTCATCCGCCTCTCCCCGGATTTGAACTTGCAACCTGTCGGTCTTCAGTCCTGCCGGCACAGGGGTTTAACCCACTGCGCCACCGGGTGTGGGTGTATTTTAATGTATTTTATATTGATGATGTATATTTGCTTTATCTTATTGTACTGAATCCTCTGTTGTTAGCCAGCCTGAGTCCCTCTCCGGAGGTTGAGAAGACCGGGTTATAAAAACTCTAAATAAAGAAAGAAAGAAATAAGACACAGGCAAGACAAAGTCCCATGAGAACATGACAAAGTCCTGAAACATGAACATGAAAGCTACAAGATAATTCCAAAGTCTCTTGGTTGAAGCGGGAAGTTGCTCCGACACACAGGCATATTCAAACAGCCTGTTTAATACTCTTTATCATCCTTGTGCCTCAGGGAAGCGTGCTTGCTCCATCCATGTTCAACATCCACACAAATGACCAGCCATTGCCAGAAGGGACAGAGGGTTTCATCTATGCTGATGATCGTGCCATTACTGCTCAAGCAGGGAGCTTTGAGATCGTAGAACAGAAGCTTTCCGAAGCTCTAGGTGCTCTTACTGCCTATTACAGGGAAAACCAGCTGATCCCCAACCCATCTAAAACACATCTCAAGAACAGAGAAGCATCCCGAGCTCTGAAGATCACCTGGGAAGGAATCCCACTGGAGCATTGCAGCACACCCAAATACCTGGGAGTCACTCTGGACCGTGCTCTTACCTACAAGAAGCATTGCCTGAACATCAAGCAAAAAGTGGGTGCTAGAAACAATATCATACGAAAGTTGACTGGCACAACTTGGGGATCACAACCAGATACAGTGAAGACATCTGCCCTTGCGTTGTGCTACTCTCCTGCTGAGTATGCATGCCCAGTGTGGAACACATCTCACCACACTAAAACAGTAGATGTGGCTCTTAATGAGACATGCCGCATTATCAAGAGGTGTCTGCACCCTACACCACTGGAGAAATTACACTGTCTAGCCGGTATCGCACCACCTGACATCCGCCGGGAAGTAGCAGCCAATAGTGAAAGGACCAAGGCAGAGACATCTCCAGCTCATCCCCTGTTTGGGTATCAGCCAGCACGTTAACGACTTAAATCCAGACATAGTTTTCTAAGATCTACAGAGACACTTGCTGGAACACCTCAGCAAGCGAGAGTCCAAAAGTGGCAGGCTCAAACCCAGAACCTCAACCAATGGCTGATACCAAATGAGAGACTCCCCCCTGGGCACACAGAAAACTGGGCAACTTGGAAGGCGCTGAACAGACTGCGCTCTGGCACCACGAGATGCAGAGCCAACCTTAAGAAATGGGGCCACAAAGTGGAATCCACGACATGCGAGTGTGGAGAGGAGCAAACCACTGACCACCTGCAGCAATGCAACCTGAGCCCTGCCACATGCACAATGGAGGACCTTCTTGCAGCAACACCAGAAGCACTCCAAGTGGCCAGATACTGGTCAAAGGACATTTAATCAACTACCAACTGTATTTTCTCTGTTTGTTTGCTTTGTTCTGTTAGAAATGTAATATAACTGACTGGCTGCCCTGACACGAGAAATAAATAAATAAATACTGTATTGTCGAAGGCTTTCATGGCTGGAATCACTCAGTTCTTGTGGGTTTTTTCGGGCTATATGGCCATGTTCTAGAGGCATTTCTCCTGACGTTTCGCCTGCATCTATGGCAAGCATCCTCAGAGGTGAGGTCACCTCTGAGGATGCTTGCTATAGATGCAGGCGAAACGTCAGGAGAAATGCCTCTAGAACATGGCCGTATAGCCCGAAAAAACCCACAAGAACTGAGTAAATAAATACTCTTTGGACAACATGAAGGCGTTCCTATGGCCCCGAGGCTCCCTCTCTCACCTGCTAGCGATCCTGACACTCCTTCGAACCTTAAATTCCAACCGATCAGCTCGACCTAAACCTCTGGCTTCATCAAGGCCAATTCTCTCATTAGTGCTTTTTCCCTCATGATCTGGCTGAGAACTATCTGGCTGAGAACCACCCTCCCTTCCTGAATCATGCACTTGGCTCTCAGTAGTTTCACTTTCCCCAGCATCATCCCTTGCTGTGGGAAACAACTGAACTTCTGCCCCCTGTCCTGGTCTTCTTCGTCTAACACGGGGACATCATTGCTTTGCACCTGACTGTGAATCTGAATCCTATCACCCCCCTCAGAATCACTGACACTATCACTCTGAGATTCCAGCTGAGTCACAACACAGCAAGACGCGTTCGTACTGTGGCTGCGTTGGTGAAGAGGGCTCAGCAAAGATAATATTACTATCTTAGACTTTTAAGGAACCAACAATTACCCCCCCCCCCCCACACACACACACAGAATTAAGGGTGAGGGTTAACATTATAAATGGAGATCGAATGGAACGGTTGGCCAGTTTTAAGTCCCTAGGTGCTACATTGTTCAGGAAGACTTGGTGAAGGGGGCTCAGCAGAGATTGTATTATTATATCTGAGACTTTTCAGGAACCAGCAACTGAATGAGAAACTGCTGGTGACTTTATTTTAAACACATGCACGTGTAAATATATCAACTCAGGCTCAATCAAACTGTGGTCCTCTAACTGTGGCAGTAAATTGCTGTAAATATGGCCAAGCTGTAAACATCTATATAAATAAAAATGTAATGTTCGTTTGTGCTATTCACAGAACTCAGAAACCACTGGGGTAATTGACACTAAATTTGGAAACTATGTCCCTAACAACCCAATGTATGTTCTCCACTCAAAAAAAAAAATCCGAAAACAAAAAGCAGACAGGACTTCTAAACTGCATGTCCACAAAGGGGAAACTGCATGTCTACAGAGACCCATGGCCACACACCCGTCCTCCTCGCGGGGAAACAGCCAGCCATTAAAGCCAGGCGCACGTGCATGGCCCCACATACACACACACACGGTGGAGGCGTGCCGTATGCAGCCCCTTCTCTTTCCCTCCTATGTCAGGAGAGCAGTCTCCTCCTCCTCCTTTCGCTGTTGGGAAAGCAGCAGCAACGGCAGCAGCAACGGAGCATCCACGCAAGGAAGAAGGGGAGGAGGAGGGGGAGGAGGCGAGGAAGATCCACGGTACTTGAATGAAGTACTCTCCCTTCCCTTCTTTCCTCCCTTTCCTTCTTTCCCTTCTTTCCCTCCTTCCCTTCCTTCCTGTCCCCCCTTTCTTCTTCCTTTCCTTCTTTTCCTTCCTCCCTCTCTTTCCTCCTTCTTTCCCTTTCTTCATTTCCTTCCCCTTCATTCCCCCCCCTCCTTTCTTCATCCCCCTTTCTTTCCCTCCTTCCTCCCTCCTTCCTTCCTTCTCCTTCCTCCCCCCTCCCTTCCTGTCCCTCCTTCTTTTTTCCTTCCTTCCCTTCTTTCCCTCCTTCCCTTTTTCCTTGCTTCCTGTCCCTCCTTCCTTTCCTTCTTTTCCTCCCTCCCTCCCTCCCTTTCCTCCTTTTTTCCCTTTCTTCATTTCCTTCCCCTTCATTTCCTTCCCTCCCTCCTTTTTTCATCCCCTCCTTCCTTCCTCCCTCCCTTTCTGTCCCTCCTTTTTTCCTACCTTCCCTTCTTTCCCTCCCTCCCTTTTTCCTTCCTTCCTGTCCCTCCTTCCTTCTCTTCTTTTCCTCCCTCCCTCCCTCCCCCCTTTCCTCCTTCTTTCCCTTTCTTCATTTCCTTCCCTCCCTCCTTTCTTCATCCCCCTTCTTTCTTTCCCTCCTTCCTGTCCCTCCTTTTTTCCTACCTTCCCTTCTTTCCCTCCCTCCTTTTTTCCTTCCTTCCTGTCCCTCCTTCCTTCTCTTCTTTTCCTCCCTTCCTCCCTCCCCCCTTTCCTCCTTCTTTCCCTTTCTTCATTTCCTTCCCTCCCTCCTTTCTTCATCCCCCTTCTTTCTTTCCCTCCTTCCTGTCCCTCCTTTTTTCCTACCTTCCCTTCTTTCCCTCCCTCCCTTTTTCCTTCCTTCCTGTCCCTCCCTCCCTCCCTCCCCCCTTTCCTCCTTCTTTCCCTTTCTTCATTTCCTTCCCTCCCTCCTTTCTTCATCCCCCTTCTTTCTTTCCCTCCTTCCTGTCCCTCCTTTTTTCCTACCTTCCTTCTTTCTCTCCCTCCCTTTTTCCTTCCTTCCTGTCCCTCCTTCCTTCTTCCTTTCCTTCTTTTCCTCCCTCCCTCCCTCCCCCCATTTCCTCCTTCTTTCCCTTTCTTCATTTCCTTCCCCTTCATTTCCTTCCCTCCCTCCTTTCTTCATCTCCCTCCTTTCTTTCCCTCCTTCCTTCCTCCCTTCCTCCCGGTCCCTCCTTCTTTCTTTTCCTTCATTCCTGTCCCTCCTTCCTTCCTTCTTCCTTTCTTTTTTTCTAAGATATAAATACAATATTAAATGGAAGGGACAGTCAAGAAGTAACGAGAGAAGGAGGGAAAGAGGGAAGGAAGGAAGGAGAGAAGCAGGGAGGGAAAGAAGGAAAGAAAGAAAGACAGAGAAGCAAGGAAGGAGAGAAGGAAATAAAAAAAGTGAAAGGAAAAAGAGAGGGAAGGGAGAAGAAACAAAAGACAGGGAAGGAAGGAAGGAACCAAAGAGCAAAGAAAGGGAGGAAAGAAACAGGTAGAGATGGAAGAAAGATAAGAGATAGGGAAAGAAAAAGAGGAAAGGAAGGAAAGAGGGAAGGAAGGAGAGAAAGAGGGAGGGAAGGTTGGCCACAGCAACGCGTGGTGGGTACAGCTAGTTAGAAATAAAGTAAGTGCCAGCTACAGTAAAGGAGAGAGGGTATGGGATAAAGTGCAGGATGGGCGACTACTACACAGAATAACTAAACATTCTCAAAGGCTTGATTAAAGAGACACGTCTTCAAGTCCCTCCAGACTTGACAGTCTGGCGGTCTGCTGAAACCCCCTGGGGAGAGTGTTCCAGAGTTGAGGGGCCACCACTGAGAAGCTCTCCCTCTTGTTCCCACCAACCACACTTGTTCCCACCAACCACAAGAAGGGCCTCCCTGGCAGATCTTAGAGCCCGCGCAGGTTCCTAGGGGATATGTGGTTATGAAGATAGGCAGGACCCGAACCATGTAGGTCAATGTTTCTCAAACTTTCTAATGCCATGACCCCCTTAATACAGTTCCTCATGTTGTGGTGACCCCCAACCATAAAATTATATTGATTGCTACTTCATATCTCTGATTTTGCTACTGTTATGAATCATAATGTAAATATCTGATATGCAGGATGTATTTTCATTAACTGGGCCAAATTTGGCACAAATACCCAATACGCTCAAATTTGAACACTGGTGAGGTTGGGGGGATATATTTTGTCATTTGGGAGTTATAGTTCCTGGGATGTATAGTTCACCTACAATCAAAGAGCATTCTGAACTCCACCAATGATGGAATCGAATCAAACTTGGCACACAGAACTCGCATGACTAACAGAAAATACCAGAAGGGTTTGGTGGGCATTGAGTTTTGGAGTTGTAGTTCACCTACACCCAGAGAGCACTGTGGACTCAAATAATGATTGATCAGGACCAAACTTGGCACACATTCTCAATATGCCCAAATGTGAACCCTGGTGGAGTTTGAGAGAAATAGACCTCGACATTTGGGAGTTGTAGTTGCTGGGATTTATAGTTCACCCACAATCAAAGAGCATTCTAAACTCCAAACTTCCCCCATAGAACCTCCATGACCAATAGAAAATACTGCTTTTTCTGATGGTCTTTGGCGACCCCTCTGACACCCTCCTCACAACCCCTAAAGGGGTCCCGACCCCCAGGTTGAGAAACGCTGATATAGGGCTTTATAGGTGATAACCTGGACTTTGAATTGGGACCAGAAACTTATCAGCAGCCACTGGAGCTGCTTTAATAGGGGCATTGTGTGCTCCCTATAGCTGGCTCTAGTTAGTAACCTGGTTGCCGATCTTTGCACCAATTTTAGTTTCCAAGCCATCCTCAAAGGCAGCCCCATGTAGAGTGTATTGAAGAATAATCCAATCTAGATGTAACCAAGGCGTGGACCACCATGGCCAAGTCAGGGGTTTTGAGATATAGTTGCAGCTGGCACACAAGCTTTAACTATGCACAGGCCCTCGCAGACACCACCGACACCTGAGCTTCAAGCATCAGCGCTGAACCCAGGCTGCGGACCTCTGTCCTCAGGAAGAGGGGAATCCCATCCAGCACAGGCTGCTACCCGATACCCTGATTGGCCTTCCGACTGACCAGGTGGACCTCTGTCTTGTCTGGATTAAGCCTCAGCTTGTTGGCCCTCATCCAGTCCATCATGGCTTCCAGACACTGGTTTAGGATTGGGGGGGGGGGGGGGGGTTGGACTTCGGTGGGAAGGAGTAACAGAGTTATGTGTCATCTGCATACAGATGGCACCCAACTCCAAAACGCCAGATGACCTAACCCCAGAGGTTTCATGTAGATATTGAAAAGCATGGGGGAGAGAATGGAACCTTGTAGAACCCCACAGGTCAATGGCCAGAGGTCCGAGCAGGTGTCCCCCAACATCACAATCTAGGTACAATCCTCCAGGAAGGAGCAAAGCTGCTGCAATGCAATGCCCCCAAGATCCATTCTGAAGAACCAACCTAGAAAGATACTATGATCAACGGTATCGAAAGTCGCTGAGATAGCCAAGAGAACCAACAAGGACACATCCCCCCTTGTTGAGCTCTTGGCAGAGGCCATCCATCAAGGTGACCAAAGCCGTCTCCGTTCCAAAGGGAGGGTAGCGGCCTTACCGGGGGACAAAGACCTCATCGTGGAGGTAGTTCTCAAAGATCTTCCGGAAGGCAGACTCTTCTTTCTCCTTCTGGATTTGGGAGTCGGTTTTGGGGCAGGAGCAGCAGGCACCGCCTGGGTCCTCACCGCCCTCGCTCTGGTTGTGCTTGTGGATGTCCTCTGACTCCAGCGGAGGGGACCAGGCCCGATATGGAGTCTTCAGGCCTGCAAGGAGGGTACAAGAGGCAGTCAAGCAGATGCAGGCAGGCAGGAAGGGAGGGAGGATAAAATGTTAAGAAAGGGGAGAAGAGGGAATTGAAAGGGGAGGAGAAAATGAAATGGAAGGCAAGAAAAGGAAAGGGAAAGGGACAGGGACAGGGAGAGGGAGAGGGAGAGGGAGAGGGAAAGGGAAAGGGAAAGGGAAAGGGAAAGGGAAAGGGAGGGAGGGGAAGGAAGAAGGAAGGAAAGAAGGAGAAAAGGGAAATGGAAGGGAAGGAAAGAAAGGAGAAGGAAAAGAGAAAAGGGAAATGGAAGGAAAGGAAAGAAAGGAGAAGGAAAGAAGCTAAGAAGGAAGGAAGGGGAAAAGAAAAGAAAGGAAGTGAGGGAAATATGGAAAGGGAAAGAAAGAAGAAGAGAGAATAGAAAGGGGAAGAGAGAAAAGGGAAATGGAAGGGAAGGAATGGAAAAGAGAAGGAAGGAAGGAAGGAAGGAAGGAAGGAAGGAAGGAAGGAAGGAAGGAAGGGGAAAGGGGAAAATGAAAAGGAAGGAAGGAAGCAAGGGAAATATGGAAAGAGAAAGAAAGAAGAGAGAATAGAACGGTGAAGGGGAAAATGGGAAATGGAAGGGAAGGATTGAAAAAAGGAAGGAAGGAAGGAAGGAAGGAAGGAAGGAAGGAAGGAAGGAAGGAAGCAAAGAGAAATGGAAAGGAAAAGGAAGGAAGGAAAGAAGGAGAAGAGGGAATAGACATGAAAAGGAAGGAAGGAGAAAAAAGAAAGGAAAAAGAAAAGGAAGGAAGGGAGGGAAATATGGAAAGGGAAAAAAGAAGAAGGGAGAATAGAAAGCGGAAGGGAGAGAAGGAAAATGGAAGGGAAGGAATGGAAAGAAGCAAGAAAGGAGGCAAGCAAGGAAGGAAGGAAGGAGAAAAGGGGAATGGAAAGGAAAAGGAAGGAAGGAAGGAAGGAAGGAAAGAAGATGGCCCTTGAGGTATCTTCCAACTCTATTATTGTTGTTGTTGCTGTTGTTGCTGTTGTTGAGGTTGGACGGGGTCTCTTCCAAATTATTATTATTATTATTATTATTATTATTATTATTATTATTTAATTGGTGGGGAGCAATCCCCTCAACTGGCCTTTCAGGCAGTAGTCCAGTTCGTAGAGCTCCTTGTCTTCGTTCAGCTGCTCCCAGGACACTAAATAGTGAGTGATGTTTCCATTGGGGTCGGAGGGTGGCTTCCATTTCAGAATGATCTGTGACGAAGAGTTGGAGACAGAGATGGGGTCTGTGGGGACAGCAGGCACTGCGGCAGAGGAGAAAAAAGGGAGAAAAGAGAGGGATCACAATCAGGAGGCTTTTATAATTCAGTCGTTCCAAGCATGCATACACACACAATATTCCTTTTTCACGTTCCCCTTTTCCTTTGTACTTGGGGCTATCCAGTCGGGTCTGGCCCGGAGGCCTTTGTCATCCCATACCTGCTCTAGACCCCTTCTAGGGGGAACACCTTGTCAGAAATATTAAAAACCAACTGAGTATTTTTGATTATAAACGTGTGAGACAAACGCTGAAAGGGTGAGCAGGCCAAAGCCTGTTAGAGTCAGTGGGCCAAAGCTGGTGTCGTCCTGACGAGAGTGAGCAGGCCGAAGCCTGTAAGAGTCAGTGAACCAAAGCTAGTGTCATCCTGAGGAGAGTGAGTAGGTCAAAGCCTGATAGAGTCAGTGGGCCTAAGCTAGTGTAGTCTTGAGGAGTGTGAGGTAAACCTCTGAGTGAGAGAAGCTTTGTGTGAGAAAGCTCCAGTAAGAAGGTTGCTGCGTGTAAAGCTACTATGTGTTTATTTGTGTTATTTGTGTGCCCGTACCTTGGGAAGTCTGACTTGGCCACGGTGGTACACACTCTGGTCACATCCCGCCTTGACTACTGCAACGCTCTCTACGTGGGGCTGCCCTTGAAGACGGCCCGGAAGCTTCAGCTAGTCCAGCGCGCGGCAGCCATGTTACTAACAGGAGCGGGACGCAGGGAGCACACAACGCCCTTGTTGTTCCAGCTCCACTGGCTGCCGATATGCTACCGGGCCCAATTTAAGGTGCTGGTGTTGGCCTACAAAGCCCTAAACGGTTCCGGCCCAAAATACCTTTCCGACCGCATCTTGGCCTACGAGCCCACAAGGGCCTTGAGATCATCTGGGGAGGCCCTTCTCTTGATCCCGCCTGCCTCACAGGCACGTCTGGCGGGGACGAGAGATAGGGCCTTCTCGGTGGTGGCCCCCCGGCTGTGGAACACCCTCCCTGTAGACATCAGACAGGCGCCCTCCCTTATGTCATTCCGCAAGAGCCTAAAGACATGGTTATTTGAGAAGGTGTTTAACTAAGTGCTACGACAATTGGCAATGACGACTGGAACGGAATACGGATTACGAGATTGGCTGACGATTCTATGATGAGACGGCGCGGATGATTTAGTGTAGTTATATTAGTGTTATGCATTGATAGTTATACTGTTATTTCTTTGTGTTCTGCCTTTATTGTAAACTGTTTTTACATGTTGTACACCGCCGTGAGTCGCCCTAGGGCTGAGAACGGCGGTCAACAAATGAAGTAAATAAATAAATAAATAAATTATGGAAACCTTGTTGTTGTAAATAGTGCTACCATATTATTTTACTACAAAGAAAAGCCTCCTATGGAAGAAAGAACACTGGTCTGTGCTTTTGTTCTTTTTCTCACTTTGGGCAACTGGTGCTGGGTCATGCTGCTGCTGCTAAGTTACTTTGCTGTATATTTATGACGACAATCTTTTGTTAGTAAGCCCACTCACCCAACACACTTCTCTAGCCCTTCTGGCACAACTGTATGATCAGCTACCCCATCCCACACCCAGACAGATGGGTGTGCGTGCGTGCAAGCGTTGCTCACCAGAGGCGTTGGTCTGGAGGTAGATGATGTCGCTCTTGGCCCCGTAGCTCCTGCGCTCGTCCGAGTAGGTGACCAGGGTCTTGACGAAGATGGCGTACTGCGTCCAGGGCTTCAGGTTGCGCAACAGCCACCCCGGGTGAATGGGCTGCTTGCCATCCGTCGGCCGTGGTGGGGGTTCGATGTCCACCACCGTCCAGCTGTTGGAACCGCAGACGTCCTGCCCATCAAACTCAGTCACGTTCCGGAAGGGCCTGTCCCCAGGCAGGGAAGAAGGGGAAAGGGGGTGTGAATTTGTCTGTGGGATTAACATAACTCAAAAACCACTGGACGAATTGACACCAAATTTGAGCATAATACACTGATCAGGCCATCTGTTAGGGTACTTTGTGCTTTTCCTGCATGAAGGCAAAAGGGGTTTGGACTAGATGGTCTTTGGGGTCCCTTTCAACTGTATTATTATTGGAAGATGCACCCTGTTGCAGGAGCATCGCTTTGTATACAACAGCATCTTGGATAGTGCTTTTCTTATCTGGCAGAAGGGGGTTGGACTTAATGGCCCCTGGGGTTGCTCTGATCATTATTCTATTATTATTATTATTATTATTATTATACTAGCCGTCCCCTGCCACACGTTGCTGTGTCCCACATGGGGGTTTCTGTGTGGGAGGTTTGGCCCAATTCTACGTTTGTGGGGTCTAGAATGCTCTTTGATTGTAGGTGAACTATAAATCCAAGTAACTACAACTCCCAAATGTCAAGATTCTATTTTCCCCAAACTCTACCAGTGTTCACATTTGGGCATATTGAGTATTCGTGTAGAGTTTGGTCCAGATCCATCATTGTTTGAGTCCACAGTGCTCTCTGGATGTAGGTGAACTACAACTCCAAAACCAAAGGACACTGCACACCAAACCTTTTCAGTATTTTCTGTTGGTCATGGGAGAACTGTGTACCAAGTTTGGTTCAATTCCATCATTGGTGGGGTTCAGAATGCTCTTTGATTGTAGGTGAACTATAAATCCCAGCAACTACAACTCCCAAATGACAAAATCAATTTTTTTGAGTGAAAGACATACATTGGGTTATTAGGTGTATTGTGTCCAAATTTGGTGTGGTTTTTGAGTTCTGTTCATCCCACAAACGAACATTACATTTTTATTTATATAGATTGCTAGCTTGGGGACCTGGTTATTTGAGAAAGGCACTGTTTGTTTTTGGATGTTAGGTAATAACTTAGGTAATCTGTAAAGCTATTTATTAGAAAAACACCTGTCTTTACTTTTGTTTTGTATGAATGTTCCCATTAGAAATTGTGTAAGGATGTGGGTGAACTACAACTCCCAGATTCCAAGGCCATTCACCCCCAAACCCCATCAGTACGCACAGCTGGCCATGTTTGGTCCATATCCATTGTTGGCTGGGCTCAGTGCTCTCTGGATAAGGGTGAACTATAGCTCCCAAATTCCCCAGGTTATCACCCCCAATCTCTGCATGTATGCACAGTTGTCCATGTTGAGCCTGTGTGACAAGTTTGATCCAGATCTGTCATCAGCTGGGTTTAGTGCTCTCTGGATAAGGGTGAACTACAACTCCCAGATTCCCAGAACAATCACCCCCAAACCTTGCCAGTATGCAAAGTTAAAGAACAATCACTCCTAGTCCCCCACCTGTATTCACAGTAGGCCATGTTGGGTCTGTGTGCCAAGTGTGATCCAGATCTGTCATCAGCTGGGTTTAGTGCTCTCTGGATAAAGGTGAACTACAAGTCCCTGATTCCCAGAGCAATCACCCCCAAACCTCGCTAGTATTCAAGGTTCGCCATGTTGGGTCTGTGTGCCAAATGTGGTCGGGGTCCATTGTTGGCTGGATTCAGTGCTCTCTAGATGAAGGTGAACTACAACTCCCAAAATTAAGGTCTATTCCCTCAAAGCCCTGTACAGTATGTTCAGTTAGTCATGGGGCTTCTCTGTGCAAAGTTTGGTCCCTGCCCATTGTTGGTGGGGTTCACAGTTTCTCTGGATGCAGGTGAATTATAACTCCCATAAATCTAGATCATCATCTCACCCAAATTTCTCCAGTATGTTCTGTCGGTCATTGGGAATCAGTGTGCCAAACTTTGATTGTGCTTTTCCTGCCTGGCAGAGGGGGGTTGGACTGGATGGCCCCTGGGGTTGCTCTGATTACTACTACTACTACTACTACTATTACTATTATTATTATTATTATTATTATTATTATTATATATATATATATATATAAATGCTCTGTGCATAATGAGTTCCTTAAAAACAAAAGAACCAATGAACGAAATAGCACCAAATTTGGTAACAAAACATCTCACTGCACAAGGAGTGACCATCACTCAAAAAATTATGATTTTGTCATTTGGGAGTTGTAGTTGCTGGGATTTATAGTTCACCTATAAGCAAAGAGCATTCTGAACTCCAGCGACGATGGAATTGAACCAAACTTGGCACACAGAACTCCCATGACCAACAGAAAATACTAGCAGCGTTTGGTGGACACTGACCTTGAGTTTGGGAGTTGTAGTTCACCTACATCCAGAGACCACTGTAGACTCAAACAATGGTGGATCTGGACCAAACTTGGCACAAATACTCAGTATGCCCAAATGTGAAGACTGGTGGAGTTTGGGAAAAATAACCTTGACACTTGGGAGTTGTAGTTGCTGGGAGTTATAGTTCACCTACAATCAAAGAGCATTCTGAACTCCACCAACGATGTAATTGAACCAAACTTGGCACACAGAACTCTCATGACCAATAGAAAATACTGGAATGGTTTAGTGGGCAGTGTACTTTGGTTTTAGAGTTGTAGTTCACCTACATCCATAGATCACTGTGGATTCAAACAATGATGGATCAGGACCAAACTCTACACGAATACTCAGTGAACACTGGTGGAGTTTGGGGAAAATAGAATCCTGACATTTGGGAGTTGTAGTTGCTGGGATTTGTAGTTCACCTACAATCACAGAGCATTCTGAATGCCACCAACAATAGACTTGGGCCAAACCTCCCACACAGAACCCCCATGTGGGCCACAGCAACGCGTGGCAGGGGACGGCTAGTTATTATTATATAAAATATAATAAATAAACATGTCTTGCATGATAAACTTTTGCTTCAAAAAGGGCTGCCCGACTGAAAAGGTTTGAGAAGCCTTGCTCTGCAGCATGTGGGTGAAGTGACCCTTCCTTCCCGCAACTTACGCTTCCTTGTAGAAGAGCATGAAGCCCAAGAGGTCGCGGAAGTCCAGCGGCCAGTAAGGCTCCCATTTCAGCACAATCTTGTCGCTGGACGTTTTGATCGTGGAGAACTTGAGCACTTCGTTCTCGCCTGCAGAGGAAACAAAACAACAAAAGAAAAAGAGGTCAGAGAAAACTAGAGTTGGAAGAGACCTCCAAAGGCCATCTAGTTCAACCCCCATCGGCCTTCGTGCAGGAAAAGCACAATCAAAGCCCTCCCGAAAGATGGCCACCCAGCCTCAATAATAGTAATATTATATAGTATACAATATAAATAATGCATTAATAATAATAATAATAATAATAATAATAATACAGTTGAAAGGGACCCCAAAGGCCATCCAGTCCAAACCCCTTTTGCCTTCATGCAGGAAAAGCACAAAGGACCCTAACAGATGGCCTGATCGGTGTATTACGCTCAAATTTGGTGTCAATTCGTCCAGTGGTTTTTGAGTTATGTTAATCCCACAAACGAACATTGCATTTTATTTATATAGATTATTATTATTATCTCTCTTAAATTGCTTTGCACACAGTCTTATTCCAGGTAATGGAGTCTAACCAAAACTGAAGAGAGTAGCACCAATCTGGACCTTCGGATGCAGCCCACAATCGTATTGGTTTTTTGAGCTTCTGCATCACACTCTGGGCTCAGGTTCCACTTGCTGTCCCTTCATTCCAGGATGAAGAGGAGGAACCACTGGGGAGAAACACCTTTTGGGTTCGGTCTCTTAAACAATTACAGATCCACCTAATAGTAGCACTGCCTAGCCCACATCTGACTAGTTTGGGTTACAGTGTTTGCCTTTCTCTCTCTCCCCCCCCCCCCCCCCACTCTTTCTCATATATACACACACACCAGCGGTCACTGTTTGTGATTGCTAAAGGAGGGTGAGAGGACAATTTGTCCCTGTGTTTGGCAAGCTGAGGCACAATAAACGCATGCATTGCACACAAACCGGATGCAGCACTACCAGCAGGAGAGACCCGAGCGTGGAAAAAACAACATATACACAGGAGAGAAGGAAGAAAGGGAGGGAGGGAGAAAGGCAGGCTACGCAATCCACCTATCCGCATCTCTCTCTCCATTCATTCATCTCTCTCATCCATCTATTGACCCGTCTATCACCCTTTTAGATCTAGTTATCATCTATCTATCTATCTATCTATCTATCTATCTACTCATCCATTGATCAGCACATTTCTCTCTTTCTCTATTTCTTCACCTGTCTTTTCTATTTATCTATCTCCAAGTCTATTCATCTATTCACCAATATAATTCTTTTCTCTCTATCTCTTCACCTGTTCCTTGCTCTATCCATCCATCCATCCATCCATCCACCAATACATTTCTCTTTTCTCTCTCTTCACCTGTGCTTTTCTCTATCTATCTATCTATCTATCTATCTATCCATCCATTATTATTACTTATCATTAAGTAAAGAATGGATGGCCATCTGTCGGGGGTGCTTTGATTGTGCTTTTCCTGCATGAAGGCAGAAGGGGGTTGGACTGGATGGCCTTTGGAGGTCCCTTCCAACTATTATTATTATAATTAGTATGATGACAATCTGTTTGCCTTACAGGAGGCCTGGTCCCCGTTGGTCTTGAGGGCGATGTCGTTTTTGTCCTGCCGGCCTTTGGCCCCAGAGATCTCCTCCAGCATGTGGATCTCGGAGAGGCAGAGCTTGGGGTTGTAGTGGAAGAAGAGCTTCCCCCGGGAGATGGTCAGGTTGTGCTTGTTCCAGTCCCACAGCTTTCGCAGGTTCTGGTTGTCCAGCGCGTAGAAGGAGTAGTTTCTGCCGGGGAGAGAAAGGACAGTCAATGGCAGAGTCCATCCACTCTAGAACCCGAAGCACACAGCTACCCATTGCCAAAATGCCTTAGTCTATAAGAATATAAACACAATATAATAATTATAATAATAATTATAATAATATACTGTTATTGCAGGTGAAGTCTGACTCATGGCAGAATAGATGCACTCAATGTTAGAATCCTTAATATAATAATAATGACAATAATAATAATAACAACATAAATATTATTATGTATTATTCACCAATACATCAAACAGTCCTAGACACTTGGGAAGTATCCGACATGTGATGGAATACAAAAGTCAGCAAAGTGATCTTCTTTGCTGTGTACTCATCTTGTTGTGTATCAAATAATGATAATATAAAATTAAAATAGAAATAATACAATAATATAAAATAAAATATTCAAATAAAGCATAATAATACAAATACAATAATAATATAAACATAAACATAATAATGATGATGATGATGATGATATACTGTTATTCCAGGTGAAGCCTGACTCGTGGCAGAATAGATGCACTCAATGTTAGAATCCTTAATATAATAACATAAATATTATTATGTATTATTCACCAATACATCACACAGTCCCAGACACTTGGGAAGTATCCAACATGTGATGGAATACAAAAGTCAGCAAAGTGATCTTCTTTACTGTGTACTCATCTTGTTGTGTATCAAATATCAAATAATAATAATATAAAATTAAAATAGTAATAATACAATAATATAAAATAAAACATAATAATATAATAATAATATAAACATAATAAACACAATAATAAACATAATAATAAACATAATAATAATAATAATAATAATAATAATAATATTATACTGTTATTCCTAAGGTGAAGCCTGATTCATGGTGGAACAGAAGGGGACCATGACTTCCCTTGAACTCGATGTTAGAATTCTAAATAATATAACATAATAATAATTATTATTATAATATAAAATGAAATAGCAATAATACAATAAAAATATAAACCTAATAATAAAATGGTAATAATATAATTGTATAAAATAATAAAATAAAATAAAATAGTAATAATGCAATAATAATAATATACTGTTATTTCAGGTGAAGCCTGAATCATGGTGGAATAGAAGGGGGTCATGACTTCCCTTGAACTCGATGTTAGAATCCTTAAAACAATAACTTTAATTAGAATAATAAAATAAAATAATAATTATAAAATAAAATAAAATAATAATAATACAACAATATAAACATAATAATTATAAAATAAAATAAAATAGTAATAATACAATAATAATATACACATAATATAATATAAAAATGAAATAAAATAGTAATATAATAATAATATAAACATGCCAGTAATAATATCCTTAATATAATATAAAAATAAAATAAACATAAAATAAAAATAACACAAAAATAGATTTGGAAAAACCCAAACCAGGGGTGTGTGTGTGTGTGTTAGGGATAATGGTGATGATGGCTAAATAAATAAATAAATAATCCTGTCTTTCCTCCCCAAATTTTCCCAGGCCAGAGATTAAAACAACACCTTTTAAAATGAGTAATATTCAAGTGGAAGACATTGAACATTTCTTAATTGACTGTCCAGCATACACCGAACTGCGAGACAGATATTTACATCCAATATTATCCAATATTATCCAACTGCAGGTCCCCCAACAGAAATGATATTCTGACATCCCTCTTGCAAGGGCAGGAAAGATCCAGCATAATCAGAGTAAGCCTTTTTATTCTGAAAGCTATTAAGAAAAGAGCAGATTTCCTGAAAGAAGAACCAGGAAAATAAGAGTCTGACTTATCACCTTGTTGCCTTGTTTTTTACTCGTGTTTTAATTTGAAATGGTCATATGACTGATCAAATAAATAAATATTATTATTATTCAAGCTTAAATCTGGCTGGGAATGTTTTCTGCTGGAATAAATGTTTTTACATTAACAACATTTATGACGGTCCATAGACCCATCAGTGAAAATATTGTATTATATTATTATTGTTATTTTATAATTATTTATTATTATTATTATTATTATTATTATTATATAGTATAGTATTATAGTATTATATAAATATTTTATTATTGTTATATTATTGTTCTATTAGTATTGTTTTATTATCATTATCATTATATTGGAGCTCCCGGTGATGCAGTGGGTTAAACCCCTGTGCTGACAGTACTGAAGACTGACAGGTTGCAGGTTTGAATCCAGGGAGAGAGCGGATGAGCTCCCTCTATCAGCTCCAGCTCCTCATGCGAGGACATGAGAGAAGCCTCCCACAAGGATGATAAAAACATCAAAACATCCAGGCATCCCCTGGGCAACGTCCTTGCAGACAGCCAATTCTCTCACACCAGAAATGACTTGCACTTTTTCAAGTCACTCCTGACATGACAAAAAAAATCATTATATTATTATTATATAACTGTTATATTATTATATTATTACTACTACTATTAAATTTATTATTATTATTATTTCATTATTATTACTATATTGTTGTTGTTGTTGTTGTTAGGAATTGTGGGAGTTGAAGTCCAAAACACCTGGAGAGAGGGCCGAAATTGGCCCATGTCTGCTTTAGATAGTTTTAAAATTCTGACGGAGTCTGCTCTCCTTGGTGTTCTTCTCGCCACACTCACCCGGATTCCAAATCCCGTCCTCGGATGAGATGGAGTTTACGGAAGAAGGAGAGCGACACCAAGGCGTAGGAGCGGCGGATTTTCAAGTAGCCCGAGATTTCTTCGATCAAGCCCAGATTGGCTTCCAGCTCCGCACCAATGTTACCTAAAGGAAAAGGGATTCAGGTGAAGAGAGAGCAACAACAAAAACTTCTGCTCATATGATCAATAACACTACTTCTGCTCATATGATCAATAACACTAAGTCACACAATGATTTTTGTTCCTGGGTTGTAAATGTCACTTCCAAATTTGTTCTATCATAAAAACATGGGGAAACGACTATTAAACTGCAAAAAACACACAGCAAAAAATAAAAGTACCTTTGTCTTTGTGGGAGGGATATCCTGCTATAACACATCTGGCTCTAGTTTTTTTTATTAATATCTCATATTATTATAGTTATTTATATATTGTTATCATTATGATATATATATATATATATATATATATATATATATATATAAAAAATTATTTTTATATATTATTTCTATATTATTAATATACAATGTATTATTGATACATTATATATAATTAAAATATTATTTATATATAATATTGTTGTGATAGAGTCTGCCAGCAATGATATCTGAACTGGCTGGTGTCTGACCTTGACAAATATTTTATACATTATTATATATAATATAATAGATTTTAATATAATATATATATATATATATATATTCACACACACACACACACACACATATATATAATGTATTTATATCCCGCTTTACCTCAAAGAGGCTATATTATTATCTATGTTATTTATATAATATATTATTAATAACATATATATTACTAAAATATTGTTTATAAATACTATTCTTATTAACATATTATTTATATATACTATTATTTATTATATTATAAATAATGTATTATGTATATATACTATTTATATATTATTATCTATATTTATATTTTATATATTATTACTATATTATAAATATCATTGAAATATTATTCATATATACTATTACTTAATATATTATTAATGTATTATTTTATAGACATAACATTAAAATATTTTATATATACTGTTATTTTTATATTATTAACTTATTATATATATATACAAATACAATATTTATTATTATTATTACTATTATTATTATTTAAATATTACATTATGTAGCACGATAATTTTTGTTCCCAGGTTATCAAATGTCATTTCCTAATTGGTTCTATCATAAAAACATGGGGGGGGTGGGGTGTTTATTCAATGTTCATGCTTGCACTCACTCTTAACTCAAAACACTGCTCTTATGTCAAAGCACAACTCAGGTTCAAAAGCTTTGAAGTTGGGAGGCTCTTCAGTGGAGTTTCCACTGTATGACCCGTTAAGAAGTTTTCCCAATGCCTTCCCCACCTGAAGCCGAGGCACTCACTTCCTCCCCGGATGTTGATTATCAGGCTCCCGTTGACAACGGTACAGCCTCGAAACTCCTGGGCGGCTGTCACTGAGTCAATGATCTTTTCCTTCTCCAGGTGGCAGATCTTTGGGCAAGGCCCCGCGCAAGGGGTGCACAGCAAGCTAAAGAAGGAAAAGAATAATCATTAGGTAATAACTGTCTATATTATCTATATATTATATATTATTAATTAATTATATATATATAAAATAGAATCATAGAGTTGGAAGACTCCTCATGGGCCATTATATCTATTATCTATCTATCTATCTATCTATCTATCTATCTATCTATCTGTCACTAACCCAGCCTTCCACCTGGAAACTGATCTCCTCACTGTGGAATAACATGTGGGTCAAGAATAGGGCTCCACAATCACTTACGTATCCACTACCAAGACACTACACTTGGAAAGCCATCATACTTGGATCGCCTAAGTAAGTAGTCTACTGATCTATCTATCTGTCATCTGTCTGTCTTCCTATCTATCTATGTATCTTTCAATCCATCCATCCAACTATCTTCCTATCTCTCAATTTATTTATTTATTTGTCTGTCTGTCTTCCTATCTATATATCTTTCAATCCATCCATCTTCCTATCTCTCTATCTATCCATCCACACATCTTCCAAACTATCTATCTATAACTCTGTCAGTCTATCTATATTCCTGTCTATCTATGTATCTTTCAATCTATCATCTATCTTCCTATCTATCTTTCAAACCATTCATCTATCTTCCTGTCTTTTAAATCATTAATCTATCTGGCTGGCTGGCTGTCTGTCTGTCTTCCTTCCTTCCAATCCATCCATCCATCCATCTTTCAAACTATCGATCTATCTATCTATCTATCTATCTATCTATCTATCTATCATCTCCCTCTCTGTCTATATTCCTATCTATCTATGTATATTCCTATCTATCTATCTATCTATCTATCTATCTATCCTATCCATCCATCTTTTAATCCATTCATAAATCTTCCAAACTATCTATCTCTCGATCTCTATCATTATTCCTTTCTATCTATGTACTTTTCACTCTATCTTTCTATCTACCCACCCACCCACCCATCGATCTATCTTCCTATCTTCCAACTCTAGGATTCTATAGTTCTATTATTCTGATGATCTCCCTGACTGTCCCTATGCCTCACTTGGTGGAGTTCATGGTGTATCCAGAGGGGCAGCCGGGCACGCACTCCCCATTGTGGATGACATGGCAGTTGGACTCGCGGGCGGCCTTGCAGGCATTGTGGAGGCCCTGGCAGAAGTCGAAGGTCACGCAGCGCCAGCCCCGGAAGCGAAGGAACTTGGGCGGGCATGTCTCGATGCACTTCCCATTCAGCACATAGTTGCGGCAGGCCACACACTTCTCCGGGTCATCCAGCTCCAGGCAGTTGCCCAGGCATTGCGGGTGGCAGCACTGCTGCTCTGGGGTGCAGCCAGGAGTTTTGCACTCATTGGGACACACTGCAGGGCAAGAGGAAAAGACGAAAGGATTATGGAGATTTTGAACATTAAGCCAAGACTTCTCAAACCTTTTCAGGTAAAGTTTCTCATGGAGCCTCAAGATATGTTCATATATATTATATTATAGATTATATAGTAGCCATCCCCTGCCACGCGTTGCTGTGGCACACTCTGGTGGTCATGGGGGTTCTGAGTGGGAGATTTGGCCCAATGGGGTTCAGAATGCTCTGTGATTGTAGGTGAACTATAAATCCCAGTAACTACAACTCCCAAATGTCAAGATTCTATTTTTCCCAAACTCCACCAGTGTTCACATTTGGATATATTGAGTATTTGTGTAGAGTTTGGTCCAGATCAATCATTGTTTGAGTCCACAGTGCCCTCTGGATGTAGGTGAACTATAACTCCAAAACCAAAGGACACTTCCTACCAAACCCTTCCAGTATTTTCTGTTGGTCATGGGAGAACTGTGTGCCAAGTTTGGTTCAATTCCATCGTTGGTGGGGTTCAGAATGCTCTAGGATTGTAGGTGAACTATAAATCCCAGCAACTACAACTCCCAAATGACAAAATCATTTTTTGAGTGAAGGACATACATTGGGATGTTAGGTGTATGCTGTCCAAATTTGGTGCCAATTGCCCCAGGGGTTTTTGAGTTCTGTGAATAGCACAAACGAACATTACATTTTGTGTGTGTGTGTGTGTATATCTGGCATGGGCAAAATTTGGGACACATTGTGATTGAAAATGTGACAGAGAAAATACAGAAAACACACCTTTTGTATTCCGTATCTATCCCACATTGGAAAATCATTATTATTATTATTATTATATTATTATTATTATTATTATATTATGTATTATTATGTGGCAGAAACACACCTTTTGTATTCCTTATCAATCCCATATTGAAGTCATGATTATTATTTATATTATATTATAAGTTATTATAATTTACTATTATGTGGCAGAAACACACATTTTGTATTAATTATCTATTCCATATTGAAGAGTCATTATTATTATTTATATTATACTTTAATATACATTATATTACTTTGTATTGTCGAAGGCTTTCATGGCTGGAATCACTAGGTTCTTGTGGGTTTTTTATGGCCATATAGCCCGAAAAAACCCACAAGAACCTATTATATTACTTTATTTATTATGTGGAAGACACAGATTTTGTATTACTTATCTTTCTCATATTTTTTTTTTGTCGTGTCAGGAGCTACCTGAGAAACTGCAAGTCGCTTCTGGTGTGAGAGAATTGGCCGTCTGGAAGGACATTGCCCAGGGGACGCCTGGATGAATTGATGTTTTTATCATCCTTGTGGGAGGCTTCTCTCATGTCCCCGCATGAGGAGCTGGAGCTGAGAGAGGGAGCTCATCCGCCTCTCCCGGGATTCGAACCTGCGACCTGTTGGTCTTCAGTCCTGCCGGCACAGGAGTTTAACCCACTGCGCCACCGGGGGCTCCTTTCCCATGTTGAAAAGTATTATTATAATTAATAATAATCATTATTTTTAATAATGACAAACACAATATATTATACTAGCGGTCCCCTGCCACGCGTTGCTGTGGCCCAGTCTGGTGATATAGAAAATAAATTAATTAGAAAGTACTGGTTTCTAATATATGTAATGTCTTTATGCTTGTGGGTAAACAGTATTTCTTGATGTTTCTTTGCCAGTGTTGAAGTAGGGATTGTCTGGTTTGCCTACTCTGGTACTTGCAACATATAATTGTCCATCTTTAGGAGTCCCTTTCAAATCTATAATACTTTATCTGTGTGTGTGTGAATCATATATATCTATCTATATCTATGGCTGGATGGCTCTCTGTCAGGAGGGTTTTGATTATGTTTTCTTGCCCTGGTGAAGGGAGTTGGACTGGATGGCCTTGAGTATTTTCTGTTGGTCATGGGGGTTCTGTGTGGGAAGTTTGCCCCAATTTCGTCGTTTGTGGGTTTCAGAATGCTCTTTGATTATAGGTGAACTATAAATCCCAGCAACTGCAATTCCCAAATGCCAAGGTCTATTTCCCCCAAACCCCATCTGTGTTCATATTTGGGCACATGGAATATTCATGCCAAGTTTGGTCCAGATCCATCATTGTTTGAGTCCACAGTGCTCTCTGGATGTAGGTGAACTAAAACTCCCAAATTCAAGGCCAATGCCCACCAAACACTGCTAGTATTTTCTGTTGGTCATGGGAGGCCTGCGTACCATGTTTTGTTCCATTCCATCATTGGTGGAGTTCAGAATGCTCTTTGATTATAGGTGAACTATAAATCCCAGTAACTACAATTCCCAAATGACAAAATCAATTTTTTTGAGTGAAGGACATACATTGGGTTGTTAGGTGTCTTGTGTCCAAATTTTTGAGTGATGGTCACTCCTTGCGTAGTGAGACATTTTGTTGCCAAATTTGGTGTGATTCGTTCATTGGTTCTTTTGTTTTTAAGGTACTCATTACACACAGAGCATTTATATATATATATAGATTATATTATATCATACTATTATTTGTTATTACGTGGCAGGAACAACAGGTGGGTGGCCATCTGTTGGGGCGTGCTTTGATTGTGCTTTCCCTGCACAATCCGGGTTGGACTAGGTGGCCCATTGCGAATCATAGGATTCTATGATTTGCAACTTCTCCTTCTCTTTTACAAAGAGAGATCAAGATATTAAGTCACATTTTAGGTGTGGCCAATCTATATACAGAAGCGAGCAGATCCCACGCAAAGCAACTCTGTTGGACGACACTTCTTGGAATCCCAATGGCCTGCACAAGCCACTTTCCCCCATGGTCCAGCCCTATTTCTCCCACAGGTGATTGTGTAAAAAAAAAAAAAGCACAAACATTTCAGCCTCGGAAAGGTCAGGACACGCTTTGGGGCTGCCTGGTTGACAACTCAGAAAGGGCTGAAACTTGGCCAAGGTCTGCAATTCTTTAATCGAGAATAAATCCATCTTTGGCTGTCCCGGCTGGAATGCAAACACTGGTTTTCTGGCTGCGGCCAAGTCAGGTGAGAAAAGGGATCGGTCAAGCAGAGCAAGCCGGGAGAGAAAGAGAGAGAGAAGAGAGCAGAACACGGCTCCAGATCCAGAGAAACCCAGTCCGGGCAACACTTGTTGCCAATGAACCACCCTCGCTCTCAGCCAATGCCTCGGCTGCTCCAGGCAGGGAGCCATTCAATGCATCACAAAGCACACGGATCCTTAACCCCTTCCGCACACACAACACGCAGGCCTCATACACACATATGTAAATACTTATTGTATTATATGGAGGCTAATACAAACACCACGTCTGAAGATCACTGTTGGGTTACTATTTCTAATAACATCATAGATAGGTATATAATTTCAATGATATGGCTATTATAGAAACACTGTGTGTGTGTGTGTATCTATATAAATAAAAATGTAATGTTCGTTTGTGGTATTCACAGAACTCAAAAACCACTGGACGAATTGACACCAAATTTGGACACACAAGACACCTAACAACCCAATGTATGTCCTCCACTCAAAAAAATTGATTTTGTCATTTGGGAATTGTCGTTGCTGGGATTTATAGTTTACCTACAATCAAAGAGCATTCTGAACTCCACCAATGATGGAATTGGGCCAAACTTAGCACACAGGGCTCCCATGACCAACAGAAAAAACTGGAAGGGTTTGGTAGACATTGACCTTGAGTTTGGGAATTGTAGTTCACCCACATCCAGAGAGCACTGTGGGCTCAAACAATGATGGATCTGGACCAAACTTGACATGAATATTCCATATGCCCAAATATGAACAGAGATGGAGTTTAAGGGAAATAGACCTTGACATTTGGGAGTTGCAGTTGCTGGGATTTATAGTTCACCTACATTCAAAGAGCATTCTGAACTCCACCAATGATGGAATGGAACCAAACATGGCATACAGGACTTCCACGACCAACAGAACACACTGGAAGGATTTGGTGGGCACTGACCTTGAGTTTGGGAGTTGTAGTTCACCTACATCCAGAGAGCACTGTGGACTCAATGATGGATCTGAACCAAACTTGACATGAATATTCCATATGCCCAAATATGAACAGAGATGGAGTTTAAGGGAAATAGACCTTGACATTTGGGAGTTGCAGTTGCTGGGATTTATAGTTCACCTACAATCAAAGAGCATTCTGAACTCCACCAATGATGGAATTCAACCAAACATGGCATACAGGACTTCCATGACCAACAGAACACACTGGAAGGATTTGGTAGACATTGACCTTGAGTTTGGAGTTGTAGTTCACCTACATCCAGAGAGCACTGTGGACTCAAGCAATGATGGATCTGCACCAAACTTGGCACAAATATTCCATATGCCCAAATATGAACACAGATGGAGTTTGGGGGAAATAGACCTTGACATCTGGGATTTGTAGTTACTAGGATTTATAGTTCACTTACAATCAAAGAGCATTCTGAATCCCACAAATGACAGAATTGAGGCAAATTTCCCACACAGAACCCCCATGACCAACAGAAAATACTTAAGGCCATCCAGTCCAACTCTCTTCACCAGGGCAAGAAAATGTAATCAAAGCCCTCCTGACAAAGAGCCATCCAGCCATAGATATAGAGAGATATGATTCACACACACACATAGTATCATAGATTTGAAAGGGACCCCTAAAGAAGGACAATGATATGTTGCATGTTCCAGAGTAGGCAAGCCAGACACTCTCCACATCAACACTGACAAAAAACAACAAGAAATACTGTTTAGCCACAAGCATAAAGAAATTACATATATTAGAAACCAACACTTTCTCATTACTTTATTTTCCAGATCACCAGACTGGGCCACAGCAAACGTGGCAGGGGACAGCTAGTATGTGTGTGTGTGTGTGTGTGTATATATATATATATGAAGACGTGTATATATACACACACAGAGAACCTGCATAGAAGATAGACTCATATGTTTATATATGTATTACTAACACATTAACATGTATGTGTGTAGAAGATAGACCCAGAGAAGTGTGTGGCCTGCCGCAACTACGTGCTGAATGGGAAGTGCATCGACACATACAGAATCTGCCTAGAACAGTGTTTCTCAACCTTCCAAATGCCGCGACCCCTTAACACAGTTCCTCATGTTGTGTTGACCCCCAACCACATTATTTTTGTTGGTACTTCACAACTGTAATTTTGCTATTGTCGTGAATCGTAATGTAAAAATCTGATATGCAGGATGTAGTTTCATTCACTGGATCACATTTGGCACAAATACCTGATACGCCCAAATTTGAATACTGGTGGGGTTGTTGATTTTGTCATTTGAGAGTTGTAGTTGCTGGGATTGAAAGTTCACCTTCAATCAAAGAGCATTCGGAACTCCACCAATAATGGAATTGAACCAACCTTGGCAGACAGAACTCCAATGACCAATAGAAAATACTGGATGGTTAATTAACCTTGAATTTTGGAGTTGTAGTTCACCTACATACAGAGAGCACTGTGGACTCAAACAATGAGAGATCCGGACCAAACTTGGAACGAATACTCAATATGCCTTAATGTGAATACCGGTGGAGTTTGGGGGAAATAGACCTTGACATAGAATCTGCACAGAAGATAGACTAATATAAACACATTTGCAAATACTTACTATATGCGTCTATCTTCTCTCTCTCTCTATACACACACACACATCTCTGAGTCTGTTTCTTTTGTTAATGTATTAGCAATACATATATAAATACTTAGTGTGTCTATATGAAGATATATAGAATTTACATGGAAGATAGACTAATATAGTACCGTATATTCTGGCATATAAGACTACTTTTTAACCCAAGAAAATCTTAGCCCAAGAAAAGTCAGAGGTCGTTTTATTCGCCGGAGTCGTCTTATACGCGGGGGTAGTCCTATACACGGGAGTCGTCTTATACGCTGGAGTAGTCTTATGCATGGGAGTCGTCTTATATGCGGGAGCAGTCTTATATGCCGGGAGTCATCTTATAGAGCGGGTGCTGAAACTTTCAATCCGGATTGGAGAAATTGTGGTTGCTGCATATTGTGGGGGGAGCTCAAAAATGGCTGTGGCCGCGTCCCTGCCATAGGCAGCGACTGTATGAAAGCATTAAGGGCGACGCTGTACAAGTATGGTAGAAGAAAATCAATTCATCAGGATTTGTCAACTTAATGCGGTCCCGACGGTGAGGTGAAGGGGCGCCTCACCAGGAAGGTGTAAGTAAAGGGCGGAGCAAGCTGCAGGCGCCCGAGGAGCCTGAGGTATGGAAAAAAGAGATAGAGTGACTCTGGGCCCAGAAAAACACAACTCTTTTACTAGTCTGGCCTGCCCTTGTATCCTATTACCGTACCTCCTCCTCTGCCTCTCAGATCTCGCTCCTGAAGACTGCAGTGAAGTGGTGCAGGTGCGCAGGTGCGAGATCTGAGAGGCAGAGAAGGAGGTACAGTAATAAGAAAAATGCCATATTGAACTGAAATCTGATGCTTTTAAAAATTTTATTTGGTGTGTGTTGGAAGACGGGTAGTCTTATATGGCGAGTATATTCCAAACTCTATATTTTAACTGGAAAAGTTGGGGGTCGTCTTATACACCCAGTTGTCTTATCTGCCGGAATATACGGGGTAAGTATTTGCATATCTATTTAAATAAAAATGTAATGTTCGTTTGTGATATTCACTGAACTCAAAAACCACTGGGGGAATTGACACCAAATTTGGACACGATACACCTAACAACCTAATTTATGTCCTTCACTCAAAAAAAAAAAATGATTTTGTCATTTGGGAGTTGTAGTTGCTAGGATTTATAGTTCACCTAAAATCAAACAGCATTCTGAACCCCACCAACGATGGAATTGAACCAAACTTGGCACACAGTTCTCCCATGACCAACAGAAAATACTGGAAGGGTTTGGTGGGCAGTGTCCTTTGGTTTTGGAGTTGTAGTTCACCTACATCCAGAGATCACTGTGGACTCAAACAATGATGGATCTGGACCAAACTCTACAGGAAAACTCAATATGCCCAAATGTGAACACTGGTGGAGTTTGGGGAAAATAGAATCTTGATATTTGGGAGTTGTAGTTGCTGGGATTTATAGTTCACCTACAATCACAGAGCATTCTGAACCCCACCAACGATAGAATTGGGCCAAACCTCCCACACAGAACCCCCATTATGGGCTACAAGTAACGCGTGGCAGGGGACGGCTAGTGAAAACATATATTTATAAGCAGAATCTGCATAGAAGATTAATATAATAATTATTTACTAACGTATTAACAAAAGAAATGGACTCTGGGACAAGCAAATGGATGGATATCATTAAAACGGGGGAAAGAGAGTATGTATAAGTAAACCAATAAAATAATTAGAAGGAACGCTTATTATACAGGCTTGGAGGAGAAGATAAGAAAAAGATGGGACAATACAAGACAACAGAAAGATCAACGTGAATGCCAAATGATAAGAATCCGCTTGGTTTTGGAATAGAAGATATTTTAAATTGAATTTCTTTATATATTAGAAAATATTTATTATTTATTTTATTTCAAAGTTTTATATACCGAGCTTCTCACCTGATAAGGACTCAGTCTGGTTTCCAACCATAAAAACACATACAATCGGTAAAATATCAAAGTACACATTACAATAAAACATTTAAAAAGCACATATATTTAAATCTACAGTGGTCAGTCGTCATACTAAACTCGAATATCGAATATACACCGTCTTCCATCCAGATCGTTGTCTCATTCTTCGAAAGCCTGTCTCCATAACCACGACTTCACCTATTTCCTGAATGTCAGGATTGTTGGGGCGGTTCTGACCTCTGGCGGGAGAGAGTTCCAGAGTCGTGGGGCCACCACCGAGAAGGCCCTGTCCCTCGTCCCCACCAGCTGCACTTGTGAGGCCGGTGGGACCGAGAGCAGGGCCCCTCCAGACGATCTTAGTAATCTTGATGGTTCCCTCCCTCTTCACACCCGTACAATAGATTCCTGTATAGATTTAATTTACCACCAAAACTCTGTAACCAACATATCATATTTTTCTTTATCTCCCTTTCTTCCCACCCCCTCCTTTCCTTTATGTTATAACAATGAAAATGAAACAAAACTTGTAAAGACAAAATGATAATGAAAATAAATAAAAACCCAACAATGTTGAACACGGTGTGGGTTTGTGATATCTGTGCGCTTGCGCCGGGGAGTGGAGGAGAACTCGAGCCACGTTGCATTGGTGGGCCGCATATGTTTCGACATATAGTTTGGCTTCACCAAGAATAAGGGGGAAAATGTATAGCTGAGAAAGAACTTGGAATCGCTTGAAAGGCTTGGGGTTTTGGCCGGGATCCACCAGCATCGTGCCAAAAAGTGGCTCCTCCAATCAAGCAGCAGCAATGGAGGGAACAGCCAGGCGGATTGCAAGTCCGAGAGGCCGAGGAAAGGGGGAAACACTGGAGAAATGGACAATAAGGCATGTGCAGAGCGCCTTCTTTTTCCGGGGACTTTGCCATTCCTTATCCTGCAGCTTTGCCTTCCCGCAATCAACAGACCAGGAAGTGAATAGGAAGAAAGAGTGCTTCGCCACAACATATCAGAACTTGTTGATGTCAAACATAATTATTGCTATATGTGTGTGTGTGTACAAATATAAACATTATGGACTAATGAAGGTTTCAGAAAATCCAAATATATATCGTAAGAACCCAGTGTACTAGGGATGAGGTGCCTTCCAAGGAGGAAGGACGGAGCTGCGGGAGGCTAAGATGACCACTCCAAACCGCTGATTTTATGGCCTACTGGAGAATGGGCAGAAATGGCAAGTTTCTCAACGCCTTTTACAACTTTGCTTCCTTATTCCACTTGCCCCCCTCCCCCCGCTCCCCGTTTCGCCACGTCGTTTTCCTGCTTCTTTCCCCCTTACGAAACGCTTCTTCCGTGGTATGCTTCTTGTGATACATATTTGGAATTTCTGTCCTCTGAAATGTCAAAATGCTCCGCAGCAACAAAACCGCCGTCATGCAGTTCTCTCTCTCTCTCTCCTTGTGTCCTAGCAGTATTTCCTCCAGTTTTAAGAAGCATTTGTACCTGACGTTTTGCCTGCATGACCACCTTGTTCTGCCGTGTCCTAGCAGCATTTGCTCCTGACATTTCACTTGAACCGTTGGACTGTAAGGCTGTCTCCTAGCAGCATTTGCTCCTTACGTTTCGCCTGCATCGTTGGGCTGTATGGTCGTGTCCTAGTAGCATTTGCTCCTGATGTTTCGCCTGCATCGTTGGGCTGTACAGATGTGTGCTAGAAGCATTTGCTCCTGATGTTTCGCCTATATTGTTGGGTTGTATCATTTGGTTGCAAAGCCATGTCCTAGCAGCATTTGCTCCTGATGTTTCACCTGCACCATTGGGCTGTAAGGCCGTATCATAGCAGCATTTGCTCCTGGCGTTTCGCCTGCATTGTTGGGCTGTACGGCTGTCTCCTAGAAGCATTTGCTCCTGATGTTTTGCCTGCATCGCTGAGTTGTATCATTGGGTTGCATAGCCGTGTCCTAGCAACATTTGCTCCTAATGTTTCAGCTGCACCGTTGGGCTGTACGGCCATGTCCTAGTAGCATTTGCTCCTGATGTTTCACCTGCATCGTTGGGCTGTAATGCTGTGTGCTAGAAGCATTTGCTCCTGATGTTTCGCCTGCATCTTTGGGATGTATGGCTGTGTTATAGCAGCCTTTCTCTCCCATGTTCTAGCAGCATTTTCTCCTGACACTTTACCTGCATCACTGGAAAGTATGGCTGTGTTCTAGCAGCATTTTCTCCCATGTACTAGCAGCATTTTCTCCTGATGCTTCACCTGCATCACCAGGATGTATGGCAGTGTTATAGCAGCATTTTATCTTGACATTTCACTTGCATCAACTGGATGTATGGCTGTATTCTAGCACCATTTTCTCCTGACGCTTCTCCTGTATTGTTCCGTGTTCTAGCAACATGTTCTCCCTGTATGGCTAGAACATGGCCATAGCGTCCAGAAACTACACAACACCCCAAAGATTCTGGCCATGAAAAGCCTTCGACAAGACAGAAAAATGCTATTTCTGAAATATTCAGGACATAAACACCACAACCAAACCTGAACCGAGGGTAGGAAAAAACATCAGGTTTGCCCAGAACAAAAGAAAATCATTGAGGCAGGTCCATCTCTTCCAGGTCTGTTTGGGAAAGGGAACGTCCATCCGCATCCATAACAACAACACACCTCCAAACACAGCTGCATTCCAGCGCAAAAGATCTCGGCCGCCGAAAATCATTCAAAGAAAGCCATTACGATCGAAGATAAAGATGGAAAGCAGCAAAATACACAGCCCTCTGTGACGGGATCTAAATAAATCCCCATACTGCAATTACTTCACGATCCTGGTTAGTTTAACAGGCATATTAGGTTGCTGTCTGGTCTGTGAAAAGCTATTAAAAACCTATAAAAGCATTTGAAAATGCAGATGAAACGTTTTATTAGTTGGCAGAGTAAATTTTAAAAAAATAAGAGAGAGAGAGAAGGCGTTGGGAGCAAACCCTGGCACATGAAAAGGAAGGAAGAGTTGCCAGCCAGCAGCATTACCATCTGCCATACTCAAAAAACACGACAATCCAGAAAACGTGGCTCTAGCATGCCAGGGTTTTTAGCCGCTTTCCTATAGGTCCCAATCCTCAAACCATCCTTCCAATTCAAGAACAGGAGGAAGGGCAAACTCAATAGCAATAAATAAATGCATAAATAAATAAAAATACATCCTGCATATCAGATATTTACATTACGATTCAGAACAGTAGCAACGAAAATAATTTTATGGTTGGGGGTCACCACAACATGAAGAACTGTATTAAGGGGTTGCGGCATTAGGAAGGTTGAGAAACACTGATCTAGATCCATTTCAATCTGGCTGTTGTATCCCAGAGCAGGAACACGTCCGTTCCTATTCACCACACCAGTTCAGTAAAATCAGCAAGCAGTGTTGCTGATATTTGTAAGCAAAGCAGTAAAATGGTAAAAACAGTATAGTCCAAAGATAATAGATAGTTCAAGAACTTCAAGGTACAAAGGTCAAAACACAAGAGCCAAGGATGCAAAATCCAAAGAAACAAGGCAGCATGGAGATCCAATACACAGAATAAGAACCTGGCAAACTTGAAACATGAAACTAGAAATCCCCTTGGAAACAAGATATTAATGAAACTCCAATGCTGCCCAGACTGATCTAAAATCCTTTCCCCATCTCATTTAAAGCTTTTCCTGTCTCATGAAATGAAAGGAAAACATTCCATTTACCTTTACGACCAGATAAGGACCTCTTTTCTCTCTTTTCTAATAAACGGGCTGACCTGCGGCGAGCTTGGGAACTCTCTCTTAATTTACAAAAGTGTTGCCTTCTATCTTCTATCTCATTAACTTCTGTACCTGAGAATTCATCCTCAGAAGACAATTCCCCAGAGAAAGTCTGCAGTGAGCCCCTTTCAGGAATTTGACCTTCAGAATTCACAGGCGAAGCACTCCATTCATTTTCAAGACATGAAACCTCAGGCCTTTCAGCAAGGCCAGTACTTGAAAGCTCAGGCTCAGGAAAATCAAAATTTACATTAGATACAATCATAAGCTAAACTATAACGCTGGCTTCAGGCCTGGCTATGGAACAGAGACAGCTTTGGTCTGCCGATCCAGTTCCGAGCACAATTCAAAGTGCTGGTTTTGACCTACAAAACCCTATACGATTCCGGCCCAGTGTATCTGTCTGAACGGATCTCCCTCTACGTCCCACCTCGAAGTCTAAGATCTTCTGGGGAGGCCCTGCTCTCGACCCCGCCTCTATCACAAGTGAGATTGGCGGGGACGAGGAGCAGGGCCTTCTCGGTGGTGGCCCCTCACCTGTGGAATTCACTCCCCGGGGAAATTAGAACAGCGACATCCCTCCTTTCCTTCAGGGAAAAACTGAAAACATGGATTTGGGACCAGGCATTCAGACAATCGGGCAGATAAAGAAGGTTCTCGACGATGGACAGGAATTGACAAAGTGGAATGGAATTATGGAACTCTGAAAGATGAAAGCTGAGCTTGAGATTAGTTTTTATTGATTGTGTTTTTATTTTTATTGGCTGCGTTATATACTGACTGTTTTAATTGTGATAATTGTTGATTGCTGTTTTTATATGCATATGTATTCTCTGTAAGCATCGAATTGTGCCTTTTTTGTAAGCCGCCCTGAGTCCCCCCTCGGGGGTTGAGAAGGGCGGGGTAAAAGTACCCGAAATAAATAAAATAAATTATGGATGACCGCCGCAGAGAGCTAGACAGGGGAGTGGTTCTCCTAGATCTCTCAGTGGCTTTCTATACCACTGACCATGGTATCCTTCTGGGTTGTCTCTCCAGGATGGGACTGGGAGGCCCTGTCTTACAGTGGCTCTGGTCCTTCCTGGAGGGCCGTACTCAAAAGGCGGTGTTGAAGGACTCCTGTCGGAACCTCCGACCATTGACCTGTGGGGTTCCTCAGGGTTCCATTTTATTCCCCATGCTGTTTAACATATACATGAAACCACTGGGAAAGTTCATCTGGAGTTTTGGAGTACGGTGCCACAGATATGCAGATGACACCAAACTCTACTACTACTTTCCACCGAATGTTGCACTCCAAGCCTGGAAACACCTATGGCCACCGCACCCCACAACAGTCCAGGAATATAAGCGAACAGTTTGTTGTAAAAGCTTATAAAAGGCATATAAAAATCAGAAATACGAAAGAAGATATGTTCAACATCTTTATTAATTGACTTAGATGAAGGGTTAGAAGGCATGATCATCAAGTTTGCAGACGACACCAGATTGGGAGGGATAGCTAATAATCCAGAAGACAGGAGCAGAATTCAAAACGATCTGAACAGATTAGAGAGATGGGCCAAAACTAACCAAATGAAGTTCAACAGGGACAAATGCAAGATACTCCACTTAGGCAGAATAAAGGAAATGCAAAGAGACAGAATGGGGAACAATGCCTAGCTCGAGAGCAGGACATGTGGGAAAGATATTGGAGTCCTCGTGGAGAACAAATTAAACATGAGCCAACAATGTGATGCGGCAGTTTGAAAAGCCAATGGGATTTTGACCTGCATCAATAGGAGTTTAGTGCCTATATCAGGGGAAGTTGTGCTACCCCTCTATTCTGCCTTGGTCAGACCACACCTGCAATCATACTGTGTCCAATTCTGGCACCACAATTGAAGGGAGATGTTGACTCTAAACTGGAATGTATTCAGAAGAGAGTGACTCAAATGATCAAGGGTCTAGAGAACAAGCCCTATGAGGAGCAGCTTAAAGAGCTTGGCATATTTAGCCTGAAGAAAAGGCTGAGAGGTGACATGATGAGGGCCATTGATCAAGACGTGAGGGAAAGTCACAGGGAGGAAGGCGCAAGCTTGTTCTCTGCTGCCCTGGAGACTAGGATGCAATGGAACAATGGCTTCAAACTACAGGAAATGAGATTCCACCTGAACATGAGAAAGAACTTCCTGACTGAGAGCTGTTCAGCAGTGGAACTATCTCTCTGCCCTGGAGTGTAGTGGAGGCTCCTTTTTTGGAGGCTTTCAAACAGAGGCTGGATGGACATCTGTCAGGGGTTCTTCGAATGTGATTTTCCTGCTTCTTTGCAGAATGGGGTTGGACTGGATGGCCCACGAGGTCTCTTCCAACTCTATGAGTCTATGAATAATAATAATAATAATAATAAATATTATTATTATTATTATTATTATTATTATTTAAAGATCAAACTGCAAAGACTGCACAAGCCAGTCAAGGTGGTCCCAGTGGTAATCGGCTGGGTGAGTGCCTAAAGACCTAGGCCTGCACTTAAATACAATCGGCGCTGACAAGATTACCATCTGCTAGCTACAGAAGGCTACCTTACTGGGATCTGCACGCATTATTCGCCGATACATCACACAGTCCTAGATGCTTGGGAAGTGTCCAATGTGTGATCCAATACAACAGCCAGCAGTGTCTGCTGTGGACTCATCTTGTTGTGTTTCAAATAATAATAATAATGTCATTGAGTCCTGCTTACTTCACCAGATCTGTTGGAATTGGAATAGATCCACCTAATTTTACTAATTTTTGAAAAAGGAAAGTTGGCGGTGGAGGCATCGCGGCTGTTCTTTCATGCTACACATGTGCCGATCTGACCAAGTGCGAATGGCACGCTTTGAAGTCTCAGGAGCCACTTCATAGGAATTCGAGGCCAGCTGCACCCAGCGCTGGGAGGAAACATCTGCCGAAATCTTTGCCAACAACCAAATTAACTAACTGTTTAAGGCTTGGCTTCTGAATATAGGCCTGCAAGTCAGTCAAGAGCAGACTTTTGGATTTTGACTTTCATCATAATCCGACTCTTGTTCCCCTACCACATCATTCATCCCATCCGAGCATAGCATCTTATTTTTCCTTATTTTAATTAATCTCATCCAGAGGACAGTTTTTGCAACTGTAAGATAGAATGTGTTGCCATCAGTTCTTGTGACTCACATCACTATTCTTTGTTTGTATGCCCTAAATAGGATGAAATACAGGAATTCAGTTTTTTCACAGTGTTCTCGATGTCAAGGGTGTTAGAAACAGCTGCCCACCACAGAGACATGCTTGCCAATCCGGCAACATTAAGGAGAGAACACCAATCAAAAAGAACTACTGTGGGCACCAGTCTTCACTCCACAAACATCACGCCAGAAACAGGGACATCCTTCCAAATGCCATAAGTTGAGAAACTGGGAAAGGTCAGTCAGCAACCAGGGTTACAAAGAAGATTAACACCAACAACTCCTGCGGCTAAAGCTTCCCTGGACCTAGAAGTACTGAATGGCTTATGCTTGCTTGCTAATAATACGGGGCCAAGGTGCTTAAAGAGTGGAGGTGGTTCAACATGGCGTCCAGACTCCTCTAGAGTCACTCAGTGTGCAAAAGGGATGTGCAGATGTATTACTTGTGCTTCACTCCTCAGAGGTCCTGGATGCCTCACATCACTAGAAGTGAGCCTTCTTCCTGGGGGTTGGGAACACAGAGAGACAAGGCACTGTGTGATCCCAATTCTATTCCTTCTGGAATGGGATGCACAGGGTGCCAATCGTGGCGACTGTGAAGGGACCAGATGCTGATGATGAGACTCAACACACTTTCATCTCTTCCATCCGAATAAAGAGCGACTGCAAAGTGGCAGGATGCTGGTGATGACACCCACCTTGATTTCATCTCTTCCACCTGAATCCGGGGCGACTGTGACGGAACCAGATGCTGATGCGGAGACCACCTCGCTTTCATCTCTTCCACCTGAATCCAGGGAGATGCTAGTGATGAGACCCACCTCTCTTAAATTTCGTCCAACTGAATCCGGGGCGACTGCGACGGAACCAGATGCTGATGCTGAGACCAACCTCGCTTTCATCTCTTGCACCCAAATCCAGCGAGATGGTAGTGATGAGACCCAACTTGCTTTCATCTCTTCCACCTGAATCAGGGGCGACTGCAATGGAACCAGATGCTGATGCGGAGACCAACCTCACTTTCATCTCTTCCACCTGAATCCAGGGAGATGCTAGTGATGAGACTCACCTCTCTTTAATTTCGTCCACCTGAATCCGGAGTGACTGCGACAGAACCAGATGCTGATGCTGAGACCAACCTCGCTTTCATCTCTTCCACCTGAATCCAGGGAGATGCTAGTGATGAGACCCACCTCCCTTTCATTTCGTTCACCTGAATCCGGGGCGACTGCGACGGAACCAGATGCTGATGCTGAGACCAACCTCGCTTTCATCTCTTCCATCTGAATCCAGGGAGAAGTTAGTGATGAGACCCACCTCCCCTTCATTTCATCCACCTGAATCTGGGGCAACTGGGATGGAACCAGATGCTGATGCTGAGACCAACCTCGCTTTCATCTTTTCCATCTGAATCCAGGGAGAAGTTAGTGACGAGACCCACCTCCCTTTCATTTCGTCCACCTGAATCCGGGGCAACTACGATGGAACCAGATGCTGATGCTGAGACCCACCTCACTATCATCTCTTCCACTTGAATCAGGGGAGACTGCAAGGGGACCAGATGCTCGTGGTGAGACCCATCTCCCTTTCATCTCTTCCACCTGAATCCAGGGGGAAGCTAGTGATGACACCAACCTCACTTTCATCTCTTCCACTTGAATCAGGGGAGACTGCAAAGGGACCAGATGCTCATGGTGAGACTCATCTCCTTTTCATCTCTTCCACCTGAATTCGGGAGACTGCGAAGGGACCGGAAGCTGATGGTGAGACCCACCTCCTTTTCATTCCACCTGAATCTGGGGTGACTGCGAAGGGACCAGATGCTGATGGTGAGACCCACTTCCTTTTCATTCCACCTGAATCTGAGGTGACTGCGAAGGGACCAGATGCTGATGATGAGCCCCACCTCCATTTCATTTCTTTCACCTGAATCCGGGGCGAATGTGAAGGGACTGGATGTGGATGATGAGACCCACCTCACCTTCATCACTTCCACCTGAATTATTTGGGGGCAGCAAGGTGCCGGGTGTGGCGCAACAGACCGCAGATGGCCATCCTGCACGTTTCAAGCCTACAAGTCACGGAAGCGATGAGACAGGCCGTTCTGGGAATAAGTTCGCATTCCTCTGGGGAATGGCTTGGGGGCATGCCTTCCTCTGGCCTGGAGTCCTGTTTGTGCCAGAAAGGAGGTAGAGGAGCCGAACAAAGGCGCACCTCTGTCTAGTGAGGCCCAGGAAGATTCTTTGCTTGTGTGTGTATATATGTGTATAACTTCATTCCTGCCGGTCACAGTCCTTCCTGGTCAGAAATACAATGACAGTGGTTCTCAATCTTCCTAATGCTGTGACCTCTTAATACGGTTTCTTATGTTGTGGTAACCTCCCAACCATAAAATTATTTTTGTTGCTACTTCATAACTCATTTTGCTATTGTTTTGAATCGTAATGTAAATATGATTCTTGACATGAATACTCAAATGGCCAAATGTGAACACTGGTGGAGTTTGGGGAAAATAGACCTTGACATTTGGGAGTTGTAGTTGCTGGGATTTATAGTTCATCTACAATCAAAGAGCATTCTGAAACCCACCAATGATAGAATTGGGCCAAACTTCCCACGTTCTGCCCATGACCAACCGAAAATACTGTGTTTTCTGATGGTCTTTGGCGACCCCTCCGACACCCCCTCGCAACCCCCAAGATGAGAAACACTGATATAGACAGAGTGGGTTGTTGTAGCTTTTTCAGGCTATATGGCCATGTTCTAGACGCATTTTCTCCTGACATTTCGCCTCTAGAACATGGCCATATAGCCCAAAAAAACCTACAACAACCCAGTGATTCCGACCATGAAAGCCTTCGACAATACAGTTAAGAGTGTGTTTTAATATTTCTCAGAGAAATAAAGAACATGGACGAATTGACTTTTTTTGTTGAAGAAAAATACAGGCATTATAATAAAAAGAATGAATTGGGAGAATCTTCATGACTATCTGGACAATTTGCAAAAATAAAAAACAAGAGAGACAAGTTTATTATCTTTAATAATATATATATATATATATATATATATATATATATATTTAATAATAAGAATATTTTATCCAAGATGGAATGGAAGTCACCTTTTTTCCCTTTGGTGTGGAAGTATTTTTGTAGTTTATATATATTTTTAAAATCTTTTTTTATTTTTTATTTTTTATTTTTTTAGGGTTTATTTAAGATGTCCTTTTTACTTTTTACTTTACTGGCCTTTCCCTTTCTCTTTTTTTCCTTCACTTTTCTATACCTTATTGTTCTCACTCTTTCGTTGTATTCTATATAAAAAATTAATAAAATTTATTTTTTTAAAAGAGAGTGTTTTAATAAAGATAAAACAATCCCCATGGTTCCGATAGGGGCAGAGGCGGCCCTAGGTAATTTTCAATGGTAAGCAAACAGTATTTTGGTCCGTTCGTCCCCCTCAACCAATCACTGATATATATTTTCTGTTCGTCGTGGGAGTTCTGTGTGCCATATTTGGTTCAATTCCATCATTGGTGGAGTTCAGAATGCTCTTTGATTGTATTTATTTATTTGCTTTATTTCTATACCGCATTTTTCAGCCCAAACAGGCGACTCAATGCGGTTTACATGGTACAATTATCAAACAGTGTCAGTGCAATTAAAACATAACAATGCAACAACCAGGTGAACTATACATCCCAGTAACTACAACTCGCATATGTGAAGGTCTATTTTCCCCCAAGAGCGCCTCAAGAGCGCCCCTGGGCAAAATCAACTATACTGCAAATGCTTACTTTGCGTAATGAGTTGAGCCGCCCCTGGATAGGGGTGACAACAATCTCCTTTTTTAAATTCTGGAAACGGGAGAGGATAGATAGCAATGTGGCAAACCGACTTGGCAACAAGATGATGGAGAACACCAAGAAACAAACAGAAGTACAACAAGGCCAGAGAAAAGGTGTGAAACTGGAAACAACGCAAGAAAGATCCTTCCTAATGGTAAAAGAAAATAGGAACTCTCTTGTAGAAGCGGTTCAGTTTTTGGCTAGTGTAACGTATGAAATGGCCCTCTTTGCTTTGTCTCCCACAAAAAGATCGCAAAGAGAGCACTAGATAAAATGGCCATCAACTGCCATGGCAACTCAAAGGACTCCCCACATAATGTATCCGTAACTATCTATAGTTTCATGTCATTTTTGCTCTTGGCGCGAGCACGACGATACCCTATGTTTGTTATCTTTTGCTTTCCTGTTTGCTTTGAGGGTACTGTCCCGCGCACCCTGAACCTGTACCTTTTTGTCACGGCCTTGGGCTTGCACAACAAATTATTTGAATTGCAAGGCCTAACAACACTTCGAAGGGCTAGCGACGGATGAGATCAAAACCACGGCAATGGCTAAAGTAGACTGCAAGAGGAGAAGCAAAGGCAGGGGCTTTTGCCAAGGCCTGGCTGCATTTCCGTGACCCGTCGCTGCTGCAAAGTGGCTCCATTATGAAAGGGCAGCGTGATCCGAAAATCCCCGCAGGGCGCTTTCTTCAAGGCCTTGATTAATTCTCCGCAGGGGAGGCCAAGCCTCCAGGGCAGTGTTTCTCAATCTTCCTAATGCTATGACCCCTTAATCCAGTTCCTCATATTGTGATGACGTCTAACTATAAAATTATTTTTTGTTGCTATGCTACTTCAGAACTATAATTTTGCTCCACCAAATTTGGCACAAACACACAATACACCCAAAATTGATTTTGTCATTTGGGAGCTGTAGGTAAAGGTAAAGGGTAAAGGTTTTCCCCTAGAATCATAGAGTTGGAAGAGACCTCATGGGCCATGCAGTCCAACCCCCTGCCAAGAAGCAGGAATATTGCATTCAAATCACCCCTGACAGATGGCCATGGAGAGAGGCCGAATCCTAAGAGATTCGGAGATGGCCATGGAGAGAGGCCGAATCCTAATATTTCCCATAGAATCATAGAATCAAAGAGTTGGAAGAGACCTCATGGGCCATGCAGTGCAACCCCCTGCCAAGAAGCAGGAATATTGCATTCAAATCACCCCTGACAGATGGCCATCCAGCCTCTGTTTAAAAGCTTCCAAAGAGGGAGCCTCCACCACACTCTGGGGCAGAGAGTTCCACTGCTGAACGGCTCTCACAGTCAGGAAGTTCTTCCTCATGTTCAGATGGAATCTCCTCTCTTGTAGTTTGAAGCCATTGTTTCGCATCCTAGTCTCCAGGGAAGCAGAAAACAAGCTTGCTCCCTCCTCCCTGTGACTTCCTCTCACATATTTATACATGGCTATCATATCTCCTCTCAGCCTTCTCTCCTTCAGGCTAAACATACCCAGCTCCTTAAGTCGCTCCTCATAGGGCTTGTTCTCCAGACCCTTGATCATTTTAGTCGCCCTCCTCTGGACACATTCCAGCTTGTCAATATCTCTCTTCGACTGTAGTGCCCAGAATTGGACACAATATTCCAGGTGTGGTCTAACCAAAGCAGAATAGAGGGGTAGCATGACTTCCCTAGATCTAGACACTATGCTCCTATTGATGCAGGCCAAAATCCCATTGGCTTTTTTTGCCGCCACATCACATTGTTGGCTCATGTTTAACTTGCTGTCCACGAGAACTCCCAAGATCTTTTTCACACATACTGCTCTCGAGCCAGGCATTGTCCCCCATTCTGTATCTTTGCATTTCGTTTTTTCTACCAAAGTGGAGTATCTTGCATTTGTCCCTGTTGAACTTCATTTTGTTAGTTTTGGCCCATCTCTCTAATCTGTCAAGATCATTATGACACCTGCTCCTGTCCTCTGGAGTATTAGCTATCCCTCCCAATTTGGTGTCGTCTGCAAACTTGATGATCCTGCCTTCTAACCCTTCATCTAAGTCATTAATAAAGATGTTGAACAGGACCGGGGCCAGGACGAACCCTGTGGCACTCCGCTCGTCACTTCTTTCCAGGATGAGGAGGAAGCATTGGGGAGAATCACCCTCTTGGTTCGTCCAGTTAACCAATTACTGGTCCACCTCACCATAGTTTTGCCTAGCCCACATTGGACTGGTTTGTTTGCCAGAAGGTCATGGGGGACCTTGTCGAAGGCCTTACTGAAATCCAGGTACGCTACATCCATGACATTCCCCCCATCTACCCAGCTTGTAACTCTATCGAAAAAAGAGATCAGATTAGTCAGGCATGACTTGTTTTCGGTAAATCCATGTTAACTATTAGCGATGACCCTGACATTAAGTCCAGTCATGTCCGACTCTGGGGGTTGATGCTCATCTCCATTTCTTAGCCGAAGAGCCAGCGGTGTCCGTAGACACCTCCAAGGTCACGTGCCCACTGGCAGGACTGCATGGAGCGTCGTTACCTTCCTGCCAGAGCAGTACCTATTGATCTACTCACATTTGCATGTTTTCAAACTGCTAGGTTGGCAGCAGCTGGGGCTAACAGCAGGAGCTCACCCTGCTCCACAGATTTGAACCTGTTACCTTCCAGTCAACAAATTCAGCAGCTCAGAGATTTAACCCACTGCGTCAACGGGGGGAGTTGGGAGTTGTAGCTGGGATGCATAGTTCACCTACAATCAAAGAGCATTCTGAACTTCACCAACAATGGAATTGAACCAAACTTGGCACACAGAACTCCCATGACCAACAGAAAATACTGGAAGGGTTTGGTGGACACTGACCTTGGGTTTTGAAGTTGTAGTTCACCTACATCCAGAGGGCACTGTGGACTCAAACAATGATGGATCTGGACCAAACTTGGCACAAATACTCAATATGCCCAAATGTGAACACTGGTAGAGTTTGGGGGAAATAGACCTTGACATTTGGGAGTTGTAGTTCCTGGGATTTATAGTTTTTAGTTCACAAACTCTATTATTTGCCTTTCTCAAATAACCTGGACACCGCCGGGTCCCCAAGCTAGTTATAAATAACAATTATTATTATTATTATTGTTCACCTACAATCAAAGAGCATTCCGAACCCTACCAACAAGGTTGGACTAGATGGGGTTGGACTAGATGGCCCAACTCTATGATGATGATGTTGGTGATGAAGAAGAAGAAGAAGAAGAAGAGAAGATAATTGAGGCTAGATGGCCGTCTGTCAGGGGTGCTTTGATTGTGTTTTCCTGCATGGCAGAATGAAGGCGTTGAACTAGATGGCCCATGTGGTCTCTTCCAATTCTATTTATTCCTATCATTATAATTATTATTTATCATTAAGCAGAGGCTAAATGGTCATCTATGGGGGGGGGGGGCTTTAATTGTGCTTTTTCTGCGGTTGGACTAGATGGCCCATGGTGTCTCTTCCCAATTCCCACTTTATTATTATTATTATTATTATTATTATTATTAATAATAATAATAATAATATTGAGGCTGGATGGTCAACTGTCAGGGGTGCTTTGATTGTGATTTTCCTGCATGGCAGACAGAAGGGGGCTGGACTAGATGGTCCATGTAGTCTCTTCCAATTCAATTTATTATTATTATTATTATTATTATTATTAGTATTAGTATTAATTTATTAAGTGCTGGCTTTGGCATATAAAGCCCTAAACGGCTCCGGCCCAGTTTACCTGTCTGAAGGCATCTCCCTTTATGAACCACTGTGGAATCTAAGATCTTATGGGGAGGCCCTGCTCTCGGTCCCAACACCATCACAGGCGCGTTTGGCGGGGACGAGAGACAGGGCCTTCTCAGTGATCGTCCCCCACTTATGGAACTCCCTTCCTGGCAATATTAGATAATCCCCCCCCCCCCCCTATCCTTCAGAAGGATGAAGACCTGGCTGTGGGAACAAGCCTTTGGGGCAGCGCAATGACGCAAAATGATGTCCTGAGACGGTTTTTAAGCAACTTTTAATGTCCTGAGACGGTTTTTAAGCAACTTTTAATGTGGATGTAAGTGATTTTAATGTTTTTATATATTTATGGTTTTATGTCCCAGCATTAAAAGTTTGCCATATATATGTTGTGCTCTGCCCTCAGTCCCCTATGGGGTGAGAAGGGCGGAATATAAATGTTTTAAATAAATAATTTATCATTATTATTTATAATTAAGAGAAGGCTAAATGGCCATCTTGGGGAGGGGCTCTGACTGAGCTTTTTCTGCATAGCAGAAAGAAAGGGGTTGGACTTGATGGCCCATGTGGTCTCTTCCAACTATTAATAAATGATAATAATAATAATAATAATAATAATAATAATAATGAGGCTGGATGGTCATCTGTCAGGGGTGCTTTGATTGTGCTTTTCCTGCATGGCAGAAAGAAGGAGTTAGACTAGATGAACTACAACTCCCATATGCAAGTCCCATTGTTCACGGTCCATCCCCCTCCAAACCGCACCAGGATCTAGAGTGGTCATGGTGGCTGTGTGTGCCAAGTTTGGCCTTAATCAGTCATTGGTGTGGGTTGCAGTGGTCTCAGGAAGTGAGTGAGGTACTGCAAGTCCCATGGTCCATGATCCCACAGACGGTACCAGGACGTAGAGTGGGTCATGGAGACTCTGGGTGCCATGTTTGGTCTTGATCCATCACTGGTGTGGGTCACAGTGGTCTCTGGAAGCAAACTGCACCAGGACATTAAGTGGGCCACATTGGGTCTGTGTGCCAAGTTTAGTCCAGGCTCGTCATTCATGGGGGTCATAGTGATCTCTGGACATGAGTTTCTTTTCTTTCTTTTCTTTTTTGTCATGTCGGGAATGACTTAAGACTGCAAGTAACTTCTGGTGAGAAAATTGGCCATCTGCAAGGACATTGCCCAGGGAACGCTAGGATGTTTTTGATGCTTTAACATCCTTGTGGGAGGCTTCTTTCATGTCCCCGCATGGGGAGCTGGAGTTGACAGAGGGAGCTCATCTGCGCTCTCCCCGGATTCGAACCTGACAACTGTCGGCCTTCAGTCCTGCCGGCACGAGGGTTTAACCCACTGCGCCACTCGGGGCTCCCTGGAAGTGACTGAAGGTACTGCAAATCCCATCATCCATGGCCCATTCTCCCCTAAACCACACCAGGATGTAAAATGGGTCTTGGGGGTTCTATGTGTCAAGTTTGGTCCAGTTCCATCATTGGTGGGCATCGCAATGGTCTGTGGGAGCCAAAGCAATTGAAAGTACTGCAAATCCCATCATCCATGGTCCATTCTCTCCCAAACCACACCAGGATGTAAAATGGGTCTTGGGGGTTCTATGTGTCAAGTTTGGTCCAGTTCCATCATTGGTGGGCATCGCAGTGGTCTGTGGGAGCCGAAGAAATTGAAAGTACTGCAAATCCCATCATCCATGGCCCATTCTCTCCCAAACCACACCAGGATGTAAAATGGGTCTTGGGGGGTTCTATGTGTCAAGTTTGGTCCAGTTCCATCATTGGTGGGCATTGCAGTGGTCTGTGGGAGCCGAAGCAATTGAAAGTACTGTAAATCCCATAATCCGTGGTCCATCCTCTTCCAAACTGCACCAGGACGTAAAGGGGGTCACGGGGGTTATGTATGCCAAGTTTGGTCCAGGTCAGTTATTTGTGGAGGTTGCAGCGGCCTGTGGAAGCGGCAGCCAATCAGAAAGCTGCCACATACACCGCCCACCGCACACATACAAACACTGACTTTTATTATATACATAGAAGATGTAAATAGATTAATCAAAGACTGGATGGCCATCTGTTGGGAGTGCTTTGATTGTGCTTTTCCCTAATGAAGGTAGAAAGAAGGGGGTTGCACTAGATTGCCCATGTGGTCTCTTCCAACTTTTTTCCAACACAGAGAATTAGGAGGAAGATTCCTTCCATTTCTCCCGCAAACCATCTGGCCCCTGAGTATCGGCTGAGAACACACACAAACATTTAGAAAGGGAGAGTGGCGGCTCTTCTTACGCAAGGAGGTTGCAAAACCACAGCAGGCGAAAGCCTCTGCAACCACAGTGCTTCCAGAACTGTTGGAATGCTTTCTCAGTTTGTTTCGGAGAGATGTTTATCTCGCCCTCCTCCTCCCATGGCGCTCCTTGCCAGGGGAAATCTCTTTCCCGAATGGGACAGAGCTGGGGCGTGCGTGGGAATCCCTTCTTCTGACTGCACCAACTCACAAGCTCAGCTTTCCAAAGAGCTTGCACTGGTTTCTCCGTAAAGGTCGAGGGAGAGAACTCCTGGAAAGTGTCCGCCGTGCGCTGCGTAACCTGGACCCGGATAAAAGCAGAGGCCGGGACTATTCCTAAAGGAGAAGAGCCAGGAAGGGAGAAAACCTCCCTCCCTTCCTCAGAGCAAGACCCCGCAAAAGATCAGATCCAAAAGTCAAGCACATGGTAAAGTCTGATACGTACTTTTCTCCACACCACAAAGACTGGAAAGGTACCCCCGACAGATGGCCATCCAGCATCTGCTCAATGATTAACAATTTATTTATTTATTTATTTATTTACTTACTTACTTATTTATTTATTTCGGGTACTTTTACCCCGCCCTTCTCAACCCCTGAGGGGGGACTCAGGGCGGCTTACAAAAGGCACAATTCGATGCCTATACAAAAATTATACATAGTGTACCAAAACCATAGTTAAAACAATTATCACAGTTAAAACAATCATAACAATCAATATACATCACATCATATAAAAACTATTCACATGCTCAGCGTTCGTCTTTCAGAGTTCCAAATTCCATTCCATTAGTCATTTCCTGGCCATTCTCAAAGTCCTTTCTTTATCTGCACAATTGTCCAAATGCCTGGTCCCAAATCCATGTTTTCAGTTTTTTCCTGAAGGAAAGGAGTGATGTCGCTGATCTAATTTCCCCGGGGAGCGAATTCCACAGGTGGGGGGCCACCACCGAGAAGGCCCTGCTCCTCATCCCCGCCAACTTCACTTGTGATAGAGGCGGAGTCGAGAGCAGGGCCTCCCCAGAAGATCTTAGACTCCGGGGTGGGGCGTAAAGGGAGATCCGTTCGGACAGATACACTGGGCCGGAGCCGTTTAGGGTTTTGTAGGTCAAAACCAGCACTTTGAATTGTGTTCGGAACTGGATCGGCAGCCAGTGGAGCTGACACAACAAGGGGGTGGTATGCTCCCTGTATGACGCTCCGGTGAGCAGTCTGGCTGCCTCCCACTGGACTAATTGGAGTTTCCGAACAGTCTTCAAAGGCAACCCCACATAGAGCGCGTTGCAGTAATCTAATCAGGATGTAACAAGAGCTTGGACCACCGTGGCCAGATCCGACTTCCCAAGGTACAACAACAACAACATCAAAACAACTCTAGTGTCCAAAGTTGTAGGTCCTGGGATGTATCATTCACTTACAATCCAAAAGCACTCTGAACTCCACCAAAGATGGAATTGGATCAAAATTAGCACACAGAGCCCCCATGACCAGCAAAACATACTGGAGGTCTTTGGGGAAAATTCACCTTGGTTGGGAGGAGTTGTAGTTCATCTACATCCAGAGACCACTGTGAACCCAAACACGGATGCATCTGGACCTAACTTGGCACACATACCTGATATGCCGAAATTTGATTACTGGAGAGGTTTTTGGGGGGAGGGGACTGGTCTTCCTTTCTGGGAGTTGTAGTTCACCCACAACCAGGGAAATGGTGACCTCCACCAATGATGGACTTGGACCAAATTTGGCACACAGAACCCCCATGACGAACTCAACCTACTGGAGGTGGTTGAGGGAACTGACTCACCATAGTGGGAGTCGTAGTTTACCCTACAGCCAGAGAGAACATTGAACCCCACCGATGCATCAATAGAAACATAGTGTCTAGATCTAGGGAAGTAATACTACCCCTCTATTCCGCTTTGGTTAGACCACACCTGGAATGGTGTGTCCAATTCTGGGCACCACAATTCAAAAGAGATATTGACCAGCTGGAATGTGTCCAGAGGAGGGTGGCTAAAATGATCAAGGGTCTGGAGAACAAGCCCTATGAGGAGCGGCTTAACGAGCTGGGCATGTTTAGCCTGAAGAAGAGAAGGCTGAGAGGAGATGTGATAGCCATATATAAGTATGTGAGAGGAGGTCACAGGGAGGAGGGAGCAAGCTTGTTTTCTGCTTCCCTGGAGACTAGGACGCGGAACAATGGCTTCAAACTACAAGAAAGGAGATTCCATCTGAACATGAGGAAGAACTTCCTGACTGTGAGAGCCGTTCAGCAGTGGAACTCTCTGCCCCGGAGTGTGGTGGAGGCTCCTTCTTTGGAAGCTTTTAAACAGAGGCTGGATGGCCATCTGTCAGGGGTGATTTGAATGCAATATTTCTGTTTCTTGGCAGGGGGTTGGACTGGATGGCCCATGAGGTCTCTTCCAACTCTTTGATTCTATGATTCTATGATGCATCTAGAGCAAACTTGCCCAGCATAACAAACTTTTTAAGTACTGATGGACAGTACGGGGTGAATCTGGCATGATGGGAGTTGTAGTTCAACCACAACCTTGTTAATTGTCCAACCAGTTGGACAATTAACAACTGATTTTTGCAAATAACCCGGGCAACGCCGGGGATCCAAGGTAGTATACATAAATAATATTTTTTAAAAAAAACAAAAACACTTTTTGCCGTTCATGGGTTCTCTCTTTCCACCACCCTCCAAAAAAGCAGCATTCTCTCCTCCTCCCCACACTAACAACATCAGCAGTGGAAGAATATTTCTCTTGTGTACGTTTCAAAGGTGCTGAGAAAACATCGCACACCCTCGCGAATGGGCCAGAGTTGAACACAGCAGCAGCAGTGCCACTATCTTTAGCCTCTGTTTCCCATTATTGCGCAGGGCAGGAGAGGGAAGTTATAGAAGGGCAATAAAAACGCTGTTGATGATTACAGGAAAAAAAATAATCCCAGGACATTAAAACCAAACAGAGAGAACAAGAAGTCACTGGAAACGGTTGCTAAGGAATAGGTCTACCTAAGTCAACAATGTTGGGGGTGGTTTCCTACATACGCACAGCCCGACCTGCGTGAACTTTTCACACACTCTGATAGACAGGAGTGGCCGAAAAGGCTACGATGGAAGGAGATATTGGGGGCAAACAACACATCTGGCTCATTTGGCTTAAACAGAGGCCCATTCAATACCAACACACTCCATCTACAGTCATACCTTGACTTATGAGTTGAATTTGTTTTGTGACTGAGCTCTTAACTCAAGTTGCTCTTATCTCAAATCACATTTTCCCTCTGAAATGTGAGTATTTTGCCCTGGCTCCCTGGGTTAATTTTTTGAAAAATTAAAAAATGCATTTTATAATAATGACACCTCATAAAAAAGAATGTACAGTAGATTCTCGCTTATCCAACTTTCGCTCATCCAACGTTCTGCCTCTCGCCCGGATCCACCACTGTTTCAATACATTGCGATGTTTTGGTGCGATGTTTTGGTGCCAGGATGTTAACTGGTGCTCCTTACAGAGAGAGGTCAACCCTCCTGTTTAAGGAGCTCCATTGGCTGCCGTTTACCTACCGAGCCCAATTCAAGATGCAGGTGCTTACCTACAAAGCCCTAAACGGTTTGGGACCTGCCTACCTGCGTGACCGCATCTCCGTATATGAACCCACGCGCTCCCTCCATTCATCCAGAGAGGCCCTGCTCACAATTCCACCTGCGTCGCAGGCTCGTTTGGTGGGGACGAGGGACAGGGCCTTCTCTGTGGTTGCCCCCCGACTTTGGAACACCCTCCCCAAAGACATTAGACTAGCACCCACGTTGGCAGTCTTTAGGAAGAACTTGAAGACCTGGCTATTCCGATGTGCCTTTCCAGAATAGGATAACCTTCAGCACTATGTCCCAGAAGCACTTTATTAGAGCTTAAGACTCTCTGCACATTGCACTTGCCCAGAATCCCAACATATCACCTCTTACACCCAGCACTTTTTTAACCTGTACCCTTCATTGGCCCGGCCCTGGTTTTATTGCGTAATAGTGTAATGTTTTGTTTTTGTTATTGCTTATGTTTTTAATTTGCTTGCATTGTATTGTTATTGTCTGTTGTTGTTGTGTTGAGGCCTTGGCCTTTGTAAGCCGCATCAAGTCCTTCGGGAGATGCTAGCGGGGTACAAATAAAGTTTAATAATAATAATAATAATTCATAAATACAGTAATTACTACATAACATAACTGTGTACTAAACTGCTTTTTCTGTCGATTTGTTGTAAACCATGATCTTTTGGTGCTTAATTTGTAAAATCATAACGTAATTTGACGTTCAATAGGCTTTTCCTTAATCCCTCCTTATTATCCAACATTTTTGCTTAGCCAACCTTCTGCTGGACCGTTTCTGTTGGATAAGCGAGACCCTACCATAGGTTAAAACAAAACCCGGGCCGAGCAACGGCTCATAACTAAAGATGCTCATCTTATTGCTATTATTGTGTTTACTATTATGATAATTATTAATAACATTATTTTACTATTATTATGACAGTCATTATTACTATTATATTACTATTATTACGATTGTTAGGTTTATTCTTATAATAATTATTGTTGTTATTATTGCTATCACCTCACTACCTCTGAGGATGCTTGCCATAGATGCAGGCGAAACGCCAGGAGAGAATGCCTCTAGAACATGGCCATATAGCCCGAAAAAACCTACAACAACCCATTATTGCTTTGATTTTGATTTTTATGACAATATTACTATTACGGTATTATTTATTTATTTACTGTGTTTGTATACCGCCTTTCTCAGCCCGCAGGCGACTCAAGGCTGTTTCCAGGGCAACAATTCAATGCTCACAATACCATAAATACAATTTAAAAACATTAATATATAATATAAAACCACAACAAAATTAATAAAACATACTCACTACTCTTGTTTATTATGATGACCATTATTATCACAATTATTTATTATTATTTATTTCACAGTTTTGTATACCGAGCTTCTCAACCTCATTGAGGGACTCAGCCCGGTTTACAGCCATAAAAACATATACATTCATTAAAATATCATATATCACAAATTACAAAACAACTTTAAAAACACTAAATATAAAACTACAGTGGTCAGTCGTCCTAATAAGATGGATCTATATCTACTTCCATCCAGAGTCCTATGGTGTTGTCTCATTCCTCGAAGGCCTGACTCCACAGCCACGTCTTCACCCGTTTCCTAAATGTTAGGATGGATGGGGCGGTTCTGGCCTCCAGAGGGAGAGAGTTCCAGAGTCATGGGGCCACTACCGAGAAGGCCCTGTCCCTTGTCCCCACCAGCCGCGCTTGCGAGGCTGGTGGGACCGAGAGCAGGGTCTCTCCAGATGATCTTAGTAATCTTGATGGTTCGTAGGGGAGAATACGTTCGGGAGAATTATTATTACTATTATGATAATAACAATTACTACTATTGTTATTACTATCGTAATATTTATTGCTATGTTTATTACTATGACAATTATTATTACGTTTATTATGACATTATATATACAGTACATGCATACACATACATATCCCAGAGTCATGGAACTTGCTGATCAAAAGGTCGGCGGTTCAAATTTGGGGAGCGGGGTGAGCTCCCACTGTTAGACCCGGCTTCTGCCAACCTAGCAGTTCAAAAACATGCGAATGTAGATAGATGAATAGGTACCACTTCCGCAGGAAGGTAATGGTGTTCCATGCAGTCATGCTGGCCACACAACCTTGGAGGTGTCTATGGACAACGCTGGCTCTTCAGCTTAGAAATTGAGATGAGCACCACGCCCCACAACTAGACTTATTGTCAAGGGAAAACCTTTATCTTTACCTTTTAATGACATCATCATCATCATTGTTATTATTACTATCAAAAGTTCCTCTCCATCTCCTCTTTCATAGAATCATAGAATCAAAGAGTTGGAAGAGACCTCATGGGCCATCCAGTCCAACCCCATTCTGCCAAGAAGCAGGAATATTGCATTCAAATCACCCCTGACACATGGCCATCCAGCCTCTGTTTAAAAGCTTCCAAAGAAGGAGCCTCCACCACACTCCGGGGCAGAGAGTTCCACTGCTGAACGGCTCTCACAGTCAGGAAGTTCTTCCTCATGTTCAGATGGAATCTCCTCTCTTGTAGTTTGAAGCCATTGTTCCGCGTCCTAGTCTGCAGGGAAGCAGAAAACAAGCTTGCTCCCTCCTTCCTGTGGCTTCCTCTCACATATTTGTACATGGCTATCATATCCCCTCTCAGCCTTCTCTTCTTCAGGCTAAACATGCCCAGCTCCTTAAGCCGCTCCTCATAGGGCTTGTTCTCCAGACCTTTTATTATTATTACTATCAAAAGTTTCTCTCCATCTCCTCTTTGGGAATTGAGAGATTCCTTTACTTAATCTGTTGTTGTTATTATTACTATCGTTATGATTATTATTATAACAATTATGACGACAATTATTGTTATTATTATTACTATTGTTATGTTTATTATTATGCTAATTATTATTGTGACTATGTATTGTCGAAGGCTTTCATGGCCAAAATCACTGGGTTGTTGTAGGTTTTTTCGGGCTATATGGCCATGTTCTAAAGGCATTCTCTCCTGACGTTTCGCCTGCATCTACGGCAAGCATTCTCAGAGGTAGTGAGGTCTGTTGGAACTAGGAAAAAGGGTTTATATATCTGTGGAACAACCAGGGTGGGACAAAGGACTCTTGTCTGCTGGAGCTAGGTGTGAATGTTTCAACTGACTACCTTGATTAGCATATAATGAACTGACAGTGCCTGGAGCAAACTTTTGTTGAGAGGTGATTAGATGTCCTTGTTTGTTTCCTCTCTGTTGTTCTGCTGTTGTAATTTTAGAGCTTTTTTGTGACTATTATGACTATTACTGTTTTTATTAGTATTGTTATATTTATTATTATGTGAATGTTTGTTATTATGCCAATTATTATTACCATTATTATGACAGTTATTGCTATTTTTATGACTGTATTTTCATACACCTCATCCTTCCAAGTTGCTTCTGGTTTTTCTTTCCTAAATCCACATGCTGTACAACCCATCAGCTGAAAAAAAATATTGAAAAAAAAGGAACTCACACTCAAAACAGAGCAAGTAAAGTAAAACTCTGTGTTAGAAAGGCAACCAATCTAAACCAGCGAACACAAAGGCCTTTGAGAGGAGTCCTTCCTTGTTGAAATTCAAGGGCAGAAAGGAGCCTTTATCCTCTGCTTTGTCTGCCAGGACAGACAGAAAACAAGCATTGGAGACAGAGATGAGATAGGGATGGTGGGACATATTGATGAAAACACACATTGTGTTTGAATTGATTTTAGTTACCGTATATACATGAATATAACTGGAGTTTTTCCATTCTTTTTTAAGGCTGAAAAATCTCCCTTAGCTTATACTCGAGTCAAGGTTATTTATTATTTTACTCTATTATTATTATTTACTCTATTATTATTATTAACTTTATTATTTTACTCTATTATTATTGTTATTATTACATTTCCATCATTTTATTCTATTATTATTTTATTACATTTATTATTTTACTATTTTTATTACTACTGGGAGGATATGTAAACAGCACATTTAGAATAGGTTAGAATAACCGTTTGATCAGAGTTGGACAATCTTATCTTAAATTACAGTTTTGTGTAAATATTCAAAAACATTTAACCTACTACACCTATTTTTATTTTGAAATTTACTAGTAGCTGCTGCATTTCCCACCCTCAGCTTATACTTGAGTCAATATGTTTTCCCAGCTTTTTGTGGCAAAATTTGATGCCTCGGCTTATATTCGGGTCGGCTTATACTCGAGTAAATACAGTAATCCTATATATGGCTTTTAGCTTAGATTCTTAAATTAATTATCTTAATGTCCTAACAGTGATACACTTATTTTAAATCTCTTGACCCTTGGCTCTCATATGCTTGTGCGGGACTATGTCCCTCATCTCAAGTCATTTTCCATAACTTTTTCAGGCTTATTATTATTATTATATTTATTTATATTCTGCTTTTTCTCTCCATAAGGAGACTATTTCCAGCTCAAGTTCACTTGATTATGGTCAATGTCCAGTTCAACTTGAAATAGTCTCCTTATGGAGAGAAAAAGCAGAATATAAATAAACATAATAATAATAATAATAATAATAATAATAAGCCTGAAAAAGTTATGGAAAATGATCACATCAATCCACTCTGGGATTTCCGAATTCAGACTGACAGAGTTTTGGAGCACAAGACTCCTGACTTCACGACTGTGGAAAAAAAACAAGTATGGATTATCGATGTTGCAATCCCAGGTGACAGCAGAATTGATGAGAAGCAACTGGAAAAGCTTACACAATACGAGGATTTAAAGATCGAGCTGCAAAGACTCTGGCACAAGCCAGTCAAGGTGATCCCAGTGCCTAAAGACCTTGGCCTGCACTTAAAAACGATCGGCACTGACAAAATTACCACAGGTCAGCTGCAAAAGGCTGCAAAAGGCAGAGTGATCTTGTTTGCTGTGTATCAAATAATAATAATAATAATAATAATAATAATAATAATAATAATTAGATGCTCCGCAAAACCCGGAAGGTTTTCTTGTTGAAGAGTTTTACCAAGTTGTATATCAACTGTTTAAGTGCTTCCACTTAAAATGCTTGTATAACACATCTCTTAAAAAAGTGATAAGAAAACAGTAGCGACATGCCGGCTTTGGGCGTGGAAGTAAATGTGAAAATGAGTTTAGCAAGCAATCAAACCAAAGCCTTTGTTTTCTCTCTCCTGGCAAGCCCCAAACACAAGCAAGGCATCTTAAATGGATAACATGATAAAACATTTTAAAGATAAGACAGGCTGTGTTGACACAACCCGTTCACCCTGCAGCTTCTGCAGTTCCTTTAAAAAGGAAAAAAGCTGCCATCGTGGGCAGTGGACTAGCAAAGCTGAATAAGCAAAAATAAACAAAAACATAATAATACTAATAATAGATACATAGCTGCTTTGAGTCTCCTGGTGAAGTGAAAAAGCGGGATATTAATAATAATAATAATAATAATAATAATAATAATAATACATTCTAATACTAATAATAGATACATAGCCACTTTGAGTCTCCAGGTGGAGAGAAAAAGCAGGAAATAACAATAAACTATATACATAAAAATGTAATGTTAGTTTGTGGGATTAACATAACCCAAAAACCACTGGACAAATTGACACCAAATTTGGACACCATACACCTATCAGGCCAACGAGTGACCATCACTGGAAAAAATAGCAGAAGAGACTTAAAAAGCCAAAAAATAAAAAACACATTACAACGCATGCGCCAAACCACATATATACACAAATAAATAAATATATATATATACACACACACATATATATACACACAAAACATATATACAAAGACTGAGCCACAACAACGTGTGGCAGAGGACGGCTAGTTTCTAATAATAATAGATACATAGTCACTGAGCCTCCAGGTGGAGAGAAAACGCAGGGTATAAATAAACATAATAATAATATGTTCTAAAACTAATAATAGATACACAGCTTCTTTGAGTCTACTTGTGGAGAGAAAAAGTGGGGTATAAAATAATAATAATAATAATAATAATAATAATAATAATAATACATTATACCTAGCTGCTTTGAGTCTCCTGGTTGGGAGAATAACAACAAAAACAACACATTCTAATAGTAATAATAAATATAGCCATTTTGAATCTCCTGGTGGAGAGAAAAACTAGGATATAAAAAACAAACATAATAACAATAAAGTGGAACAGCAGATTAAACTGTTGAGCAGAACTTGCTGACCAAAAGGTTGGCAGTTCAAATTTGGGGAGCAAGGTGAACTACCTGTTAGCTCCAGCTTCTGCCAACCTATCAGTTTGAAAACATGCAAATGTAATAGATCAATAGGTACCAGTTCTACAAGAAGGTAACAGCGCTCTATGTAGTAATGCCGGCCACATGACCATGGAGGTGTCTACGGACAAAGCCGGCTCTTCAGCTTAGAAATGGACCACCCCCTAGAGTCGGACACAACTAGACTTCATGTCAAGGGGAAACCTTTACCTAATATAATAATAAATATATAGAATCTTTGAGTCTCCTTGTGGAGAGAAAAAGCAGAATACAAAATAATAATTATTCTTATTTTTATTAAAAAAAACAAATATGGTTCGTCGATGTTGCAATCCCAAGTGACAGCAGAATTGACAAAAAGCCATTGGAAAAGCTTACATGATATAGGGATTTAAAGAGAGAACTGCAAAAACTCTGGCACAAGCCAGTCAAGGGGGTCCCAGTAGTGATTGGCACACTGGGCGCAGTGCCTAAAGACCTTGGCCTGCACTTAAAAACTTACTTAGGAGATACCTTGAAACTTGAGGATGATGGTCATCCAGATGTGGTGTGTTGGCGGTGGGTCCATAGGTGGCTGTGGAGCCCTATTCTTGATCCGCAAGTTCTCCCGCAATAAGGACATCGGTTTCCAAGTGGAAGGCAGTCCCAGTCTGGGTTGGCTTGACGCACCTTCCTCTTGGTACATTTCTCCCTTTGTGCCTCTTCAAATTCTGCAGCACTACTGGTCAGCAATGCCATCACTTAAAAACAATCAGCGCTGACAAAATGACCAACTGTCAGCTGCAAAAGGCCAACCTACTCGGATCTTCACGCATCATCCGCCGATACATCACACAGTCCTAGACACTTGGGAAGTGTCTGACATGTGATCAAATACAAAAGCCAGCATACAGAACTTATTTGCTGTGTACAAATCTTGTTATGTATCAAATAATAATAATAATAATAATAATAATAATAATAATAATAATAAATTACCTCTCTGGCAATGCTCATAGGTCCAACAGCGGGCGGTGAAGATGCCGTTGAACATGGTGGGCAGGCAGTTGCTCTTCCCTTCGGCCAAGCCCGGGCAGACGTCCCCGCACTCCTCCTTGTCGTCCTTGTTCTCCACAATGTAGTTGTCCTCCACCGAGTCTAAGATACGGGACCAGTCAATGGTGGAGAGGTAGCAGAGCTCAGGGTTCTTCTCGATGCGCACGGCACCCCGGGTGATGTTCATGAGGCTGTGGAGGCCTATCTCCTTGAGGTGAGGCATCTCGAAGAGGACCAGGGCATAGTTGAAGAAGAGGTGCGTCCCACGGATGACGGTCAGGTTAGGGAAGAGTGTCTTGAGGCTCTCCAGGCCATAAACCCGGAAGAAGAGCAAGTAGTCGGTGATGACGGTCAGGCGGGGGAAACTGAGTCCCCGGAAGTCCTCGCCTTTGGTGTGGAACAGGAGCAGGATCTGAAGGTGGCCCTCAATCACCGTGCAGTTCTCCAAGAGGCTAAAGAGGGTGACGTTGTTCCGGATGTTGATACTGGGGCAAACTGCAAGGAAGAAAGGCAGGGAAAAGGCAGGTGAGCCAACAAATTTTGGATCCTGTCCTTCGAGTTCTGAGCGTATCTCTCCCTATTCAGTCCCATCTACCAATACGATCAGCCTGCCTTCTGATTCCATCATCCAAGTTATTAAAAAGATGCGGAATAGCCCTGAAAGGCCCAGGAGAAGCTTCCCTTTGGCACCACAAAAGTTACTTCTTTTGATGATGAAAAGGAGAAATAGGTAATACTGTGTAACATGATATAACCACAAAAATAATTAATAATAATACAATATGACAATAATATAACAATATTATAATACTAGCTGTACCCGCCACGCTTTGCTGTGGCCAACCTTCCCTCTTTCTCTCCTTTGTTCCCTCCCTCCTTCCTTCCTTCCTTCCCATCTTTCCTTCTCTTCTTCCTTCCTTCTCTATCTCTTTCCTTCCTTCCCCCCTTTTCCTTCTCTTCTGCTGTCTCTTTTCTTCCTTCTTTCCTTCGCTCCCTCTTTCTCTACATTCCCCCCTTCCTTCGCTCCCTCTTTCCCTTTTTTCTTTCCTTCTCTCCTTCCTTCCTTCTCTAACTTTCCTTCCTTCCCCCTTTTTCTTTCCCTCCCTCTTTCTCTCCTTTCTTCCTTCTCTACCTCTTTCTTTCATTCATTCTCTCTTTGCTTCCATGCTTCCTTCTCCCTTTCCTTCTTTCTTTACCTCCCTCTTTATTTTCTTTCTTTCTTTTCTCCCCTTCCCTCCCTCTTTCTTCCCTTTTTCTGTGTTGTCATTTAGCTTTTTGGGGCTTTTTAAGTCCCTTCTGCTGTGTTTTTCAGTGTTTTTATGACTGAAGGACATACATTGGGTAGTTAGGTGTATTGTGTCCAAATTTGGTGTCAATTCCCCCAGTGGTTTTTGCGTTCTGTTAATCCCACAAACAAACATTACCTTTTTATTTATATAGATAATATGGCAATAATATAACAAATAATAATATAATGAATAATAATATAATGATATAATAAATAATAACATGATTAATAATACATGACATATAATACCAATATAACAATATAATAACATAAACAACAATATAATAATTAATCATTGATCATTAATGATTAATAATAATATATTTGTGAAGTTCACCTGTTTCTGAGTGCTGTTCCTTATTTACTCTCTTGATTCTGGTGTTCTAGACCACTCTGACAACCACCACATTGTGAAGCACGTGGACAATTTCAACAGAAAGGAAGAAACCATGACAGGGAACAAAATCTGGTTACTAGTATTAAAAAACACCAGAATCAAGACAGTAAATAAGGAGCAGCACTCAGAAACAGGAGAACTCCAGACAGAAAACAATCAACTGCCATTTAACATCTCCCAAGCAGAGGATGTCTTCAGGCAACAACAACCAGGCTAACTCTATGCAGATACCCTAACTGATTGACTTTGCCGCTGCAAGGCTACTCAATGCTAATAAAGCTTTCTAATTGCAACACTCACACTTGCTTCAAACAGACAAGGGTTCTTTCTCCCACCCTGGACATTATTCCACAGCTTCTCCACCCCACCCACCCCGGCTTCACTGTCAATAGAACCTCCAAAAATGCCATTAGCCACAAATGCAGTCCATACTCAGAAACATGGGAACTCCACACAGATAAGGGTAATACAAACAAAATTTCTATCAGAAGTTAAACAACAGAGAGCCTAAAGAAGAGAAATAAGAAAATCAAAATAGAGAAATATAACGAATTGGAAAGGAAATTTATATTGAAATGGTCTAGGACCCCAGCCAAACTCGCATGTATGATAAAAAGGAAAATCCCAATGTGTTGTTGGCACTGCAGAACAAAGAGAGAACGGAATGCTCATATGTGGAGGGAATATACAAAGGTAATAGTCTTTCTATTTTATAGAAATACATTTTATTATGTATCTTTTATAAAAAATACAGTGTAACATGTGTACTGATAGAATTTTTGAATCAAAGATATGTTTATTGGGAAGGTCAAATAAACAAAAGTATTGCACTACATTATAATAACAGCAAGGATATTATTTGCATGTATAAAGTATTGCACTACATGATGATGATAACAGAAGCAAGAATATTATATACTGGCTTAGGTACCCGGCATTGCCCAGGTTATTTGAAATCATCATTTTTTAATTGTACAAAAATGCATAAGATTGTGGGTGAACTACATCACACATCATGAGGAATGGCTTAAGGAGCTGGGCATGTTTAGCCTGAAGAAGAGAAGGCTGAGAGGAGATATGATAGCCATGTATAAATATGTGAGAGGAAGTCACAGGGAGGAGGGAGCAAGTTTTTTTCTGCTTCCTTAGAGACTAGGACATGGAACAATGGCTTCAAACTACAAGAAAGGAGATTCCATCTGATCACGAGGAAGAACTTCCTGACTGTGAGAGCCGTTCAGCAGTGGAACTCTCTGCTCCGGAGTGTGGTGGAGGCTCCTTCTTTGGAAGCTTTTAAACAGAGGCTGGATGGTCATCTGTCAGGGGTGATTTGAATGCAATATTTCTGTTTCTTGGCAGGGGGTTGGACTGGATGGCCTATGAGGTCTCTTCCAACTCTTTGATTCTATGATTCTATGATGAGCGAAAAGCTACTTGAATGGTCAACGGAGACAGAAGCAATAAAAAACTGTATAATTAAATGGGCCGAGAATTTTACGCCCGTCATCATTGGTAAAGAGTCTGGGAGTCCTTTTGGACCCTCTGCTGACGATGGAGGCCCAGGTCTCCTCCGTTAGCAGAACCGCCTTTTTTCATCTGCGGCAGGCTAGACGGCTGGCCCCCTACCTGTCCAGGGACGACCTAGCTACGGTGATGCAGGCCACGGTCATCTCAAGACTGGACTACTGTAACGCCCTCTACATTGGCCTTCCTCTGTCGGTGATCCGGAAGCTCAAGTTGGTACAAAATGCAGCTGCTCGGCTTCTTGTGGGAATTCCGATGAGATGCCACATAACACCAATCTTACTGCAGCTGCACTGCTTACCAATTGAGCACCGGATCACTTTCAAAGTGATGGTACTCACCTTTAAGGCCTTGCATGGTCTGGGGCCGATGTACCTGAGGGACCGCCTCACCCCCTACCAACCCCAGAGATCTCTCCGTTCTGAGGACCAAGATCTATTGGAAGTCCCCAGTGTCAAGACCTTGCGTCTTACAGCAACCAGACGCAGAGCCTTCACAGCAGTGGCACCATCACTCTGGAATATTCTGCCACCTGAAGTCCGTGCCTTGCGGGACTTACCAGCTTTCCGCAGGGCATGTAAGACATACCTGTTTCGACAGGCTTTTAATGTTTGATATTGTCGTTTTTAAATTGTTTTAAATTGCTTTTAAATCTTGTTAGATTTTAGCTATTCTTGTAAGCCGCTCCGAGCCCCAGGGGAGTGGCGGCATATAAGTTTAAATAATAAAATACAAAATAAAATAGAGGGAGGGCCATTGGCGTCTCCTGAGTAGTAGGAGCTATAGCTGTTTGTGGACGCGGGAGCTTGTCTGTGGAAATGGACACCCCAGCCACATGTACACATACATATTTTCACTTTTATTGCATGTATAGATCATCATCACCATTCTCCTCCTTAACCATCAATTTCTGGACACCTTCTGAAAGAGTCTGGACGGCTCCCTTGCTGGGGATGCTCTATAGCCGGGATGCCCTGCATGGAGCAGAGGTTGGACTTGATGGCCTTGGGATTCAACTCTGGGATTCTACAGTTCTCTTTCCTCTTTGGGATCCAATACCCCACTATCAGTTTGGTTGCATGCCTTGCCGAAAGCTCTGTTGCTGCAAACTCCAGCCTTGCAGCAGCGCTGAGTTTGCAACCTGAGCTAGATTTAGACTTCATTCCAGGCCAGGGAGGGCAAACGTTGCAGGAAGGACGAGTCCAAAGGCCTTGAGCTCCGGGAGTAATAATCATTGACAACCCTGTCGTCCTGCACAAAAATAAGGCCCTGGCGGCACTCCTGTTGAAATCTGCAAAAAGAGTCTCTTCATTTGGCATCCCATCTTGTAAATCATCCCTGGAAGCTTTTGCCTTCTTCCAAAAAGCTACGTGCAATATGTTGTCATGTCATGAAAGGCAATATCGACAAGGCTTGGAGCAATGAGATGCTTGAAAACTTGCAAAGAATCAAAAGCAGGGATTTCTCCCCGCCCCAAAGAGTTTTAAAACACACAATCAATAGAAGAATTTCTTCTAAGGACTGTGTGCATTGGAAAGAGCAACTGGAAACACTTTCTACAGCATTGATCACCAAGTTGGGGAGACAAAGTGGGCAACAGAGAAGGCACTAGGCCAGTGGTTCTAAATCTTCCTTAATGCAGCGATGCTTTAATGTTGTGATGACCCCCAACCATAACATTACGTTCATTGCTACTTCATAACTGTCATTTTGCTACTGTTATGAGTTGTAATGTAAATATCTGATATGCAGGAGGATGTTCACTGGACCAAATTTGGCACAAATACCTGAGATGCCCAAATATGAATACTGGAGCGGTTGGGGGAGATTGATTTTGTCATTTGGGAGTTGTAGTTGCTGGGACTTATAGTTCACCTACAATCAAAGAGCATTCTGAACTCCACCAACAATGGAATTGAACCAAACTTAGCACACAGAGCTCCCATGTCCAAGAGAAAATACCTACATCCAGAGAGCACTGTGGACTCAAACAATGATAGATCTGGATCAAACTCAGCACAAATACTCGATATGTCCAAATGTGAATACTGGTGGAGTTTGGGAAAAATAGACCCTGACATTTGGGAGTTGTAGTTGCTTGGATTTAAAATTCACTTGCAATCAAAGAGCATTCTGAACCTCACCAATGATCAAATTGGGCCGAATGTCCCACACAGAACTCCCATGACCAACAGAACATTCTGTGTGTTCTGATGGTCTTTGGCGACCCCTCTGACACCTCCTCCCGACCCCAAGGTTGAGAAACGCTGCACTAGGCAAATTATTATTATTATTAGGAGTAGTATTAGTAGTATTAGTATTCTACAGAACTGAACCCTGGTAGTTGGAAGTGGTGTCAAATTGCATTAATTCTAAAGCATAGATCACCAAGTCGGGGAGAAGAAAGTGTGCAACAGAAAAGGCACCAGGCTCCACTCGCATTATGGCTGGCAAGATAAGGAAAAAATAAAAGATTATCTCCAATGTCATAATATTTTCCTCAAGGAGTTGTTTGCCAAGCCGGCTCTGCTTTGGCTTTCAAGGTTAATCAGGAAAGCGGTGGGCCAGAAAGCCAGGGCCAACTCTGGATGTACGTGAACTACAACTAGCCCAAATTAAGGTGAATTTCCCCCAAAGCCCTCCATTATTTTTTGTTGGTTATGGGGGTCCTGTGTGCCAAGTTAGGTTCAGGTCCATCTTTCGTGGGCTTCAAAGTCCTCTTTGATTGAAGGTGAATTTTAAATCCCAGTAACTACAACATCCAAATGTCAGAGCCAATTCTCCCCAAAACCCACCAGTATTCAAATTTGGGCATATCGGGTATGTGTGCCAATTTTGATCCAGATCCATCTTTATTTGGGTTCACAGCGCTCTTTGGATGTAGGTGAACTACAACTCCTATAAATCAAGGTCAATTCCCCCCAAAAATTTCCAGTATTTTTCATTGCTCATGGGGGTTCTGTGTGCCAAATGTAGTCTAGGTCAATTGTTGGTGGGGATCACAGTCCTCTCTCTTGATGCAGAGTGAACTACAACTTCCATCATCAGGCCCCCAAACCCCTCCAGTATGTTCAGCTATTGATCAATTCTAATCTGTTTGCTGTGCACCAAGAGTAGGAAAGTTATGGAAGAGGCAGTGGGCGGGATCATGCAAATTCCACACCAATAGAGAGAGTCAGGGGCACTTCCTGCTGGGTTTCTCTAGCCTCAAGGCATTGCCTTGCCTTAATCCTTTGAGTCCCTGTAGTTAGTATTCTAGGTGTCTAGAGCTGCATCGGACGGGTAACAGGAGAAGACTCCATATTATCTGGCATTTTCGGTTATCCGATGTTCTGCCAACCCGTTTATGTCGAATAAGCAAGACTCTTGTATATAGTGTGTGAGAATGCCCAAAACAAAGCCTTGTGGAAACTACAGTCACAATGCTAACCTCTCCATTGGGAAAATAGCTTACAAAGATTGTGTGTAAGCTGTGACATCAATTAAAAATGTTTCAATACTCACTACAAAATTGGGGAGGGGGACAAATTGTTTTTGATGGTATTTCCGAAATTATGGGCCTAAAAAGTTTTGTAACTATAACAATTTTTTTGTTCCTTTTTTGTTAAGTAATTAAGCACATGGGGAAACTTCAGGGGCTAATTTCTCCCTCATTTGCAGAGCTATTGTGATGAAACTTGCTATAATTGTACCATACATTTCCCACTGTTAGCCCACCAAGTTTCAGAACATTACACTGATACACTAATTTTGGGGGAAAATTTGAATTATTTACAAACAATTTTTAATAAAAACTACAAACAAGAGCTATCTGTCTGAATTTTATACACAATGCACAAGATAACCAGGGCATCAATCCCCAGACATTTCAGAAAGATTCACACATTAACTGATTTTTGGAGATTTTTAAAAGTTTAGACAAAAACATTTATCCCCAAAAAGCCACAACAAAAATCCCTTTGAATGTCTGTCTGTCAATATAACGCACAATTAACCATAGATCTTCAACTTTGCACAGATTTATACTATTACTTACTTACTTTAATCCTCTTTGTTAGATTCAATAATTTTATGTATTATTATTAGACTGACTCTAAACAGCTGGTTGCTGCAGCCCTCATTGGGTCCTTCAGATGCGGAGCACTGCATTCTGGAAAATGTGGTTTGGGGCAGGTCCTTTTGGATTCTATGCCACGGTGGGCCTCGCCTTCCCAAATTACATTTCCCAGAATGCTGTGCTCTCTCAATCTCTTTCCCAGCTCAGCTAGCTGCCCTTTTTTAAGGCGACTGGCAAGCAGTCTGGGTCTCCATTTAAACAGCAGCAATTGCCTCTTTGGCTTTGCCAAATTTGCTTAATACTTATCTTGAAAATTAAATTGACTTTGAGAGGCTTCAGAATGTTACAAAAATTATTGATAAGTGTTTCAAGTCTTAATTTTTTTTCCTGCCTTTCCTGTATGTTTCTTGATGGCAATTCGTTTGCACAAATCTAACAAATTACTAACGATTTACAGGACTAATGATAATTTTGCAAAGCCTTAATATACACATAACCATAACCATATATATATCTTGTGTGTGTGGATAGCTAGATAGATAGATATAGATAGATATAGTATGATACACTCATAAAGGCTTGGTTTAACTGCTAGTTTGCTAGCAAAACCGAATGACTGCATCACAAAAAGCATGCCGCCAATGTGAAAACTTTGGAAAGTTCTAACGCGTCTCTCTCTGCTAGACAAGGTTTAAAATGACTGAACTGGTCCCAAATGGGTTTTTGTATTTCCTCCATTGGAATTCTCAACCCAAGACCACAACAAGCACATCTGCAACACCTCTGCTTGCTTTTGAACGCTTGCTCTTGAAAAAAGGTGTGGAGGGAAACAATCCTTTTTCAAGGGCAACTTTCCCAAAGATAAGAAAGAAAGGGAACAAAAGGAAAACCAAAGCGCCAAATTGGACGGACTCAAGCTCTGGATAACATTGCCCAAAACCGCCAGAGAGGTGAGAGCCTCCTTTGGGCACCTCTTTTTTAAAAAACATATTTTATTATGGTATAAACACAAATCAGCAAACCATATTCCAAGTGTTACAAGCATAAATCCCAAGTAATTCAACAAATGTGAATGGCATTATGCTAGTTTACACTGATGTAAATTATATTTTTCCCTCCCTCTCACTCCCTCCTCAACCACAAAATATTTCTACTAATCTTGCAGATCCGGCCACTGGTGAAGTCTTTATATTTTTTTTCTTTGATGTAATCGTTGGCTCCTCCATTTTTCACCCAGTTGAAGTAGACCTTCCATTATTTATGTCATTTTGTTTGTCCATTCTTGTTGCTTGCTTAGTCATAATTCCCGCAATATCTAACAACACTTGATCATACATATAATCATTCCAATTATTAAATGTCCATTTCAATTTGTCTTTCCGTCCTCTAGCGATCACAGCATGTGCTGCTCTTATTGTTACTTTAAATAACTCCTGGTAATTGATTGATATATTTGGGTGATGCAACACTCCTCATAGTAGCAAATCATTATTAATTTGAATTTTTATCTGCAATATCTCCTGAATTTTTGCTTGTATTATTTGCCAGAATTGTTTTATTTCAGAACACTCTCACCACATATGTGAATAAGTACCTTTTTCTTTATTTCAGTGCCAACACTTTGAATTCATCCCTTTTACCATATAAGCCAGTTGTTCAGGGGTTCTATACCATCTTAATACCACCTTTTATTCTAATTCATTATTATTTTCTGTTTTTATTTTATTCATGTTCCTTTTTTTTTTGTCGTGTCAGGAGCAAGTCGCTTCTGGTGTGAGAGAATTGGCCGTCTGCAAGGACATTGCTCAGGGGATGTCTGGATGATTTGATGTTTTTATCATCCTTGTGGGAGGCTTCTCTCATGTCCCTGATTCATGTTCCTGATTTATTTCCTCTATTTCTTGTGTCCTTAATGATTTAACCTCATTCCATTTGTTACGTATTGCTGTAATCATAAACTCCTTATCTTCTACCATTAAACTGTGTATTTTTGCCACTGTTCCTTTACTTGCTTTTTCTCTTGTGTGTCAGCAATTTATCTACCTTTAATTTTTCAGTGGGCTGTGCAGCCTCTTTTTTTACCTTTTCCCAAATCCCTCTTAATGTTAACCAATTCTCTTTTCCCCCTTTTCCAAAAACTCTGGCCAATTAATTATTTTTCCATCTTGTTCCCACATGTCTTTTACACCCCTTAATCCCTTTTCTTCTAAGTTATTTGCTGACCTTTCAGGAAGTCCCATGATTTTAATTGGAGTCTTTCCAGATATTTTATATGTCCATAGTTTTTGCCGTTTTTGCCAGCAACTGAATGCTACCTTTTTCGGTCCTGTTAGTTTTTCCTTAATTTTGTTAATATCTCTGGTGTATAATCCATATTTTCCCCATCCTAGATTTATTTCGTTCTCTACTTTTATCCATTTATCTTCTCCCTTTAAACTTATTTCTAATAATGCTCTTAACTGGAAAGCCTCAAAGAGGCTTTGGGCACCTCTTTGAGCCACACAACAAATATGGATGGTGCAGCCAATGCCGCAAACAGGAAAGCAATATTCTGGTCTCATAGAGACATTCAATGGATTGTCAAGGGCTTTCACAAAAAGCTGGAATCACTGCAGTGTTGTTGTGTGGTTTCCGGACTCTACGTCCAATGTTTTCTAGAACAGGTATGAGCAAACCCAGGCCTAGGTTCCGGATACAGCCCCTTGGGATCTTTTCTTAGGCACTCCTCTCTCTCACCATCCTACCCTTCTTTCCTTCTCTTTCCTTCCTCCTCCCCATCCTCTTTCTCCTTCTTCCCTTTCATCCTTCCTTCCTTCCTCCTTCCCTCCCTACCTTTCCCCTTCCTTCTCCTTCCCTTCCACCCTTTTGTCCTTCCTTCCCTCTTTCCTCCCTCTCCCTTTCTCCTTCCTTCCCTTTTGTCTTTCTTTTATCCTTCCCTCCTTCCATCCCTTCTCTTTTTCCTTCCTCCTTTCTTCCCTTCTGTCCTTTCTTCCCTTCCATCCTTTTGTCTTTCCTTTCTTCCATCCCTCTTTCCTCCCTCCTTCCCTCTCTCCCTCTTTCTCATTGCATCACTGCTTTCCTCCCTTTCATCCTTCCTTTTTCCTTCCTCCTTACTTCCCTCCCTCCCTCCCTCCCTCCATCCTCCCCTTCCTACCTTTGTCCTTCCCTCTTTCCTCCCTCTCTCCCTTCTCCTTCCTTCCCTTTTGTCTTTCCTTCCTTGTCTCTTTCCCTTATCCTTCCCTCCATCCCTTCTTTTTCCTTCCTCCTTTCTTCCCTTCCACCCTTCCTTCCTTCCTTTTGACCCATGAGGTGTCTTCCAACTCTATGTTTCTATGATTCTTTCCTTCCTCCTTACCTCGCTCCCTTCCCTCCTTCTTTTTCCCTCCATCCTTCCCTTCCTACCTTTCATCCTTCCTTCTTTCCCTCTTTCCTCCCTCTCTCCCTTTCTCCTTCCTTCCCATTTGTCTTTCCTTCCTTGTCTCTTTCCTTTAACCTTCCCTCCTTCCTTCCATCCCTCTCTTCCCCCTTCCTTCCCTCTCTTCCTCTTTTCCTCTCTTCTGTCCTACTTTCCTTCTTTCTTTCCTTCCACCTTTCCTTCCTTCCATCACTGGGCAGCCAGTCCTCCTAGCAGGGAGTGCTAGAATGCAGGCCCCAAGTTAGAAAATTTGCCCAGTCCTGTTCTAGCAGCATTTGCTCCAATTTTCGTTTCGCCTGTATCTGTGGCTACTGACATCTTCAGAAGATCTGATGGTATGTGTGTCTGCATATATATACATACACACACATGTACAAACACACACACCCCTGTGGAATAATGTCCATGGTGGGAGAAAGAACCAATTGTCTGTTGAACAAGTGTATAGAGTGCAGTTTGCAAGCTTGATCTGCATGTGTTGAGCGGGATCTACCCACGCGCATTCATGAAGATCACATCACCAATCAATCAATTTTATTTAATGCTTAGACCATGGGTCTTTCACATACAGAACAAACTAAGTCCCTATAAACCCAATTACAAAATTATAAAATATCCAACAACGCAACATTAAAAATACTACCTAATAAACTAGCACTTGCTCCATCAAAAGCCAAGAAAAATTCATTACTGAGGACTTAAACAAAAGAACTTTGGATATAAGCAACCACAAAAGAGTGAGGTAAAAGCATCCCCAGCACAGTCAACTGCGATATCAGCAATGCCTGGATAGCATAGTCAATTAGTGAGGGCATCTGCATGGAAGTAGCCTAGTTTTTGTTCCTTTTTAATTGTTTACTGCTTGGAGATATCCTTTGTCTGGGTGAGGTTCCCTGGCCCTTGATGCAATTTGCAAGCTTGATTTGCAAGTGTTTGGCTACCAGTATTGAAAAGTACTAGAATCAAGACAGTGACTAATGAACGCCACCCAGACAAAGGAAGTCTCCAGACAGTAAGCAATCAAGGGCTCGTGAACACCACCCAGGCTAAAGATGTCTCTAGGCAAGCAACTATTCAAAGGGAACAAAGGCCAGGCTACTTCTAGGCAGATGCTGTCAGTATGGAGTATACAATATTCTTAGTTCTCACATGCTAATGGTGGATCTCACTCAAACACTTGCAAATCAAGCTTGCTAATTGAAGCCTTCACACTTGGGTAACAGACAATGGTTCTTTCTCCCATAACTCCTGCTTCTGTTTTAAAGCTTCTTATATAAGCGTACACTTGAGGTATCGAAGTGCAAAGTCATTGCACTCACTTTGCCGGGGCAATTCTGGAATGCCGCTGTGTGTTTATAGTAAACAGACCGGATAACAAACCTTCGTGATTGCCACGGGCCATCAAAGGAGACCGGCCGCACAGTCAATGACTGTCCCAAGGGGGTGCTTTTTGGGAAATTACAAAGCATCAGAGTCCATACACCAGTGGTTCTCAACCTTCCTAATGTCACAACCCCTGAATACAGTTATTCATGTTGTGGTGACCCCCAACCATAACATTATTTTCATTGCTACTTCATTACTACTGTTATGAATTGTCATGTAAATATCTGATATGCAGGATGTGTTTTCATTTGGCACAAATACCCGATACGCTCAAATTTGAATACAGGTGTGGTTGGGGAGATTGATTTTGTCATTTGGGAGTTGTAGTTGCTGGGATTTATAGTTCACCTACAATCAAAGTGCATTCTGAACGCCACCAAAAATAGAATTGGGCCAAACTTCCCAAACAGAACCCCCATGACCAACAGAAAATACTGGAACGGTTTGGTGGGCATTGACCTTGAGTTTTGGAGTTGTAGTTCACCTACATTCAGAAAGCACTGTGGACTCAAACAATGGTGGATATGCATCAAACTTGGCACAAATACTCAATGCGAACACTGGTGGAGTTTGGGGAAAATAGACCTTGAGATTTGGGAGTTGTAGATGCTGAGATTTATAGTTCACCTACAATCGAAGAGCATTCTGAACCTCACCAACGAGAGAATTGGTCCAAACTTTGCACACAGAACCCCCATGACCAACAGAAAATACTGTGTTTTCTGATGGTCTTTGTCGACCCCCCCCCCCCCCCCAGGATCCTGACCCCCAAGTTGAGAAACACTGCCATATATCTTGGTTCACGACTGAGGTTGTGCAATGGCTCCAATGACACAAAAAGCTGGCCAAACAATAAGTACAGGCAGCCCCCAAGTTACAAACAGGATCACTTCTGCAGATGCGTTCTTAAGTTGAATTTGTACACAAGTCAGAACATGTTCAGCAGTAAAGGAGTGCATTCTTTGTAACTGGGCCAAAAAAGGTGTGCATTATACTTCTTGTGAGATCAGGAAAAAGGGGTTTAGAGAGATCGATAGGAAGGAAAGGGTTTGGAGAGATCAATCGGAAGCAGAAAGGATTTGGAAAGATCGATAAGAACATAAAGGAAAAGGGGTTTGGAGAGATTGATAGGAAGAAAATGGGAAAAGGGGGTCTGGAGAGATTAATAGGAAGAAAAGGGTATCTGGAGAGATTGATAGGAAGAAAAAGGAAAAGGGGTCTGGAGAGATCGATAGGGAGTAAAGAGGTTTGGAAAGATCAATAAGAATAAAAAGGAAAGGGGGTTTGGAGAGAGCGATAGGAAGCAAAAGGAAAGGGGAATGGAGAGATCAATAGTAAGAAAAGGGGGTTGGAGAGATCAATCAGAATAAGTCTATTATTGCACGGTGAAACAATAGACTGGAATATGTGAAATGATTACGGAATAGCCTTGGATTATGATTTAAAGATCCGCCTAGTCAAAGCCATGGTATTCCCTGTAGTCACCTACGGATGTGAGAGCTGGACCTTAGGGAAGGCTGAGCGAAGGAAGATCGATGCTTTTGAGCTGTGGTGCTGGAGGAAAGTGCTGAGAGTGCCTTGGACTGCGAGAAGATCCAACCAGTCCATCCTCCAGGAAATAAAACCCGACTGCTCACTGGAGGGAAAGATACTAGAGACAAAGTTGAAGTATTTTGGCCACATCATGAGGAGACAGGAAAGCCTAGAGAAGGCAATTATGCTGGGGAAAGTGGAAGGCAAAAGGAAGAGGGGCCGACCAAAGGCAAGATGGATGGATGGCATCCTTGAAGTGACTGGACTGACCTTGAGGGAGCTGGGGGTGGTAACGGCCGACAGGGAGCTCTGGCGTAGGCTGGTCCATGAGGTCACGAAGAGTCGGAGACGACTGAACGAATGAACAACAACAATGATTTTTTGGATGGAGTGATTTAACACTGAATGTAATGCTTTCAAATGTTTAATATGTATTTTAATTCAATTGATTTTAAGCTTAATGTTTGTATATGTTCCAAGGGATTGAATGAGTGGCATATGTAAGCTGCCTTGAGTCCCCTTTGGGGTAAAGAAAGGCAGGGTATAAATAAGGTAAATAAATAAATAGGAAAGGGGGTTTAGAGAGATCGATAGGAACAAAGAGAAAAGGTTTGGAGTGATCAAGAGGAAGGAAAAGGAAAAGGGGTTTGGAAAGATGGATAAGAACAAGTATATTATTGGCCAGTGCAATAATAGACTGGAATATGCACAATGATTAGGGAATGGACTTGGATTATGATTTTTGGATGGCATCATTTAACACGGAACATGTTTAATATGTATTTAATTCAATTGATCAATAGGAAGAAAGGGGAAAGGGATTGGGAGAGATTAAGAGAGAGGAAAAGGAGTCTGGCGAGAGCAATAGGAAGCAAAAGGAAAGGGGAACAGAGAGATCGATAGGAAGGAAAAGGAAAAGGGGCTTGGAGAGATTGATAGGGGAAAATGGGGTTTGGTGAGATTGATAGGAAAAGGAGTTTGGAGAGATCAATAGGAAGTCGGATGTCTGTAACCCGGGGACCACCTGCAAACTGGATGTGTTTGTGTTTTGTTCCAGTTTTTGGGTCTCTTTCCTAGCATATTCAATCCCTCCATTTTTTCAACAGCTAAGAGATAAGCGAAGAGGAACGGCTGCAAAACAGCTGCCCAAACCCATTTCCCACCATTTGCCCAGCCGACAATGTCAACTATTCGAGGCCCGAATGTTCAAAAACTGGAGACAAACATGTCAACGTCAAAATCCATCAAGACCCCTCTTGTGCAGCACAGCACTGTTCAGATGCAGAGTCCTCCAAAGAGGCCTTGTGATGCATGGAAAATTTCACATCAAAAGCCGGAGCGTTCAGCTCAAAGCCTCGTTTTTTTATAGTATTGTTAATGACTCTGGCGGGTGTTTACATTCAGCCGGTTGTTTCCCAGAAGGAAGCCAATGTGCTCAAGGGAGCGACTGGAAAAGCGCAGGCCAAAGGGCATCCTATCTATTATTATTATTATTATTATTATTATTATTATTATTATTATTACTGCTACTATAGAATCATAGAATCAAAGAGTTGGAAGAGACCTCATGGGCCATCCAGTCCAACCCCCCTGCCAAGAAGCAGGAATATTGCATTCAAATCACCCCTGACAGATGGCCATCCAACCTATGTTTAAAAGCTTCCAAAGAAGGAGCCTCCATCATTATTATCATCATCATCATTGAAACAGCACCCCAAATAAGACCCTCTTTCACTCTGCAGATGGAAAATGTTACTATTATTCTATACTAGCTTGGGGACCAGGCAGCACCCGGAGTATTAGAAGAAGGCATTGTTTGTTTTGGGATGTTAAGTAATATCAGTTAAGTTTAGTCCAAAACCATTGCTGGCTGAGTTCAGAGCTCTTTGGATAAGGGTGACGTACAACTCCCAGATTCCCAGGGCAATCACCCGCAAATCCTGGCAGTATTCACTGTTGGCCATGTTGGGTCTGTGTGCCAAGTTTGGTCTAGATCTGACGTCAGCTGGGTTCAGTGCTTTCTGGATGTAGGTGAACTACAACTCCCAAAATCAAGGTCCAAACTTCTGCAGCATATTCAATTGTTCATGGGGTCTCTCTCTACTAAGTTGGTCCCGATCCATTGTCAGTGGGGGGGTCACAGTTTCTCTGGGTGTAGGTGAACTATAACTCCCAAAATCAAAGTCCATTCCCACAAACCCCTGTAGTATGTTCAGTTGGTCATGGGGCTTCTCTGTGCCAAGTGTGGTCCCAGTCCATTGTTGGTAGGGGTCACCAAATCAAGGTGAATTCCCCCCAATAGCCCCCCATTATGTTTTGTTGGTCACGGGAGTCCTGTGTGCCAAGTTAGATCCAGATCCATGTGCTAAATTTGGTCCAGGCCCATCATCTGTGGGGGCGGCAGTGGTCTCTGGAAGTGAGTGAAGGTACTCCAAGTCCCATCATCTGTGGCAAGTTTGGTCCAGATCCATCGTTGGTTGGGTTAACAAGTGTTCTCTGGATGTAGGTAAAGTACAACTCCTGTAAAGCACAGTGAATTCTCCCCAAACCTCTTGTTCAGTTGCTGATCAATTCCTCTGTTTGCTGTGTGCCATAGGAAAGGGTAGGAAAGGGTTGAGGAAGGGGCAATGGGCGGGGTCATGCAAATTCCACACCAATGGAGAAAGAAAGGAACCCAGGAATGCCCATTCTGGAGGAAAAACGGAACATCTAGGACCCTGCATGGAAGCCTTCATTGCGTGGGGGGTATTATGCTGTTTGTGGAGGACACTAGCAGGATTTAGGCTACATGTTCATGGTGCTCACTATAACCTGCAATGTCAGTGGAGAGAGGGCTATGGGTATCTCCTGATCAGTGGGTATTGTAGCTGTTTGTGGAGGCGGAAGGCTGTCTGTGTAAGTGGACACCTCCGCCACACACACATACATATAAACTTATGTTTTGTATTAGGCACCTACACAAAATTCAAGAAATATTGAATAACGGATAAATTAACATCAATTATTAAGATTGGGATAGATTACATTAAATGGATTAGTTTATAATATTGAATTATATGTCTATATAGTACAAAAGGAGAGGAAGCACAATAAGATGATACATAATAAAGGCTTGTTTAGACAAATACCAATCTACTAACAGTTTCAATTGGTAGAAATTTCTCTTTAGAGCAGTGTTTCTCAACCTGGGGATCGGGATCCCAGAGGGGGGGGGGTCTCAAGGGGGGTGTCAGAGAGGTTGTCAAAGAACATCAGAAAGCACTGTATTTTCTATTGGCCATGGGGGTTCTGTGTGGGAAGTTTGGCCCAATTCCATTATTGGTGGGGTTCAGAATGCTCTTTGATTGTAGGTGAACTATAAATCCCAGCAACTACAACTCCCAAATGTCAAGGCCTATTTTCCCCAAACTCCACCAGTGTTCACATTTAGGCATATTGAAAATTTGTGCCATGCTTGGTGCAGATCCAACATTCTTTGAGTTCACAGTAGTCGCTGGATGTAAATGAACCACAACTCCAAAACTCAAGGTCAATCCCCACCAAACCCTTCCTGTATTTTCTGTTGGTCATGGGGGTTCTGTGTGGGAATTTTGGCCCAATTCTCTCATTGGTGAGGTTCAGAATGCTCTGATTGTAGATGAACTATAAATCCCAGCAACTACAATTCCCAACTGGCAAAGTCAAACCTCCCCCCCCCCCCAAGCCTCACCAGTATTCAAATGTGGGCATATTGGGTATTTGTGCCAAATTTGGTCCAGTGAATGAAAACACATCCTGCATAGCAGATATTTCCATTGCGATTCATAACAGTAGCAAAATGACAGTTATGAAGTAGCAATGAAAATAATGTTATGGTTGGGGGTCACCACAACATGAGGAACTGTTTCAAGGGGTCATGGCATTAGGAAGGTTGAGAAACATTGCTCTAGAGAATAATTAATAGTTAGAGAAAAGACTGAAATAAAACAAGATTACTCAAGGTTAATCTTCAATAAAGAAGAGTTGGGAAAGAAAATAAGAATGTGAGGCAGTATAAGAAGGAACAAGATGATATCATGAGTAGACTTAGAATTGTTAGAATCTTCAGTATCTTATGTGATATGTGTTAATGGAATAGCAATTAAAATTTAATAGAAAAAATGATAATTTTGTATAAGAACGCCCTGTGTCCCAACAACCCCTACTTTCTTTGTTCTTTCTTTGCGGCGTATTAGATATTTGTAAAAGTGTAATTAACCAATAACTACTATCAAAATACTATTCTGCCACGCTTTTGTTTTGTTTTTGCACGGCCCAGTCCCTGAGATGCCACTCCATGGTTTGCATTTGAAAAAGAAAATGCCACCATAAGCCCTGGCAAGGGGCCACTCTGACTCCCTCTTTTATATATAGCCAGCTGCAGATACATGGAGGGTACAATTATACCCCTTCGCGTTCCAAATGCCACATGCACGAGAAGCTCTTTTAGAACCGGAGGCAGATGTCCATTTGGACATACAGGTGGTGGGTGGGTTTGGGACCCCCTTCCAAGTTATCTTTACAGAAATGGAAGGACCCACAACAAACTTATCTTTTCCAAGCCAAAAATCTAGAGACAAACTTAGTTGGGTGCACACAAAGTCTCCTGGTGGAGAGAAAAAGCAAGGTATAAATTTATTTATTTATTTATTGCAGGTACTTTTACCCCGCCCTTCTCAACTACCGAGGGAGGACTCAGGGCGGCTTACAAAAAAAGGCACAATTCGATGCCTATACACTTTACACAAAATATACAGAACCAAAGTTAAAAACAGTTATCACAATTAAAACAATCCACAACTACTACATAACGTATTATATAAAAATCATATAAAAAACTATTCTCGTGCTCAGCATTCTGTCTTTCAGTGTTCCATAGTTCTAATCCATTAATCATTTCCTAATCATCGTCAAAGTTCTTTCTTCATCTGCCCGATTGTCTGAATGCCTGGTCCCAAATCCATGTTTTCAGTTTTTTCCTGAAGGAAAGGAGCAATGTTACAGATCTAATTTCCCCGGGGAGTGAATTCCACAGGTGAGGGGCCACCACCGAGAAGGCCCTGCTCCTCGTCCCCGCCAACCTCACTTGTGATAGAGGCGGGGTCAAGAGCAGGGCCTCCCCGGAAGATCTTGGACTCCGGGGTGGGACGTAAAGGGAGATCCGTTCGGACAGATACACTGGGCCGGAACCGTATAGGGTTTTGTAGGTCAAAAACAGCACTTTGAATTGTGCTCGGAACTGGATCAGCAGCCAGTGGAGCTGACACAACAGGGGGGTGGTATGCTCCCTGTATGACGCCCCGGTGAGCAATCTGGCTGCCTCCCGCTGGACTAGTTAGAGTTTCTGAGCAGTCTTCAAAGGCAACCCCACGTAGAGTGCGTTGCAGTAATCTAATCGGGATGTAACAAGAGCATGGACCAAATAAATGTAACAACAATAATAATAATAATAATAATGTGAAAGACAGTTCAGAACCAACACTGATGGCAGACTATGTGAAAGACAGTTCAGAACCAACATTGATGGAAGTCAATAGTATACAACTGCTTAAAGTACAAAAGACAAAGAGTGAATACCGTAAAAATACAATGCAGAGCAGAAGAGAAAACTGGCAAAAGAAGGCTCTCCCTGGGAAAAATTGAGAGCCAAATTGACAAAGAAAAAACATGGCTGTGGCTCACAAATGGAACTTGGAAAAAGGAGACAAAGGAGGGCCTGATCCTGGCAGCCCAAGAACAAGCCATTAGAACAAACACCATCAAAGCCAGAATTTAAAAGGCGACGACAGATCATAAGTGTAGACTCTGCAAGGAATCAGATGACATGATAGATCACACCCTTAGCTCCTGCAAGAAGATCACAAAAACGGACTATAAGCAGAGGCACAATACCGCTGCACCGATGATTCATTGGAACTTGTGCCACAAATACCATCTGCCTGTGACAAAAAACTGGTGGGATCACAAGCCTGAAACAGTTACAGAAAATGAACACGTCAAACTACTCTGGAACTTCCGAATTCAGACTGACAAAGTTTTGGAGCACAAGACTCCTGACTTCATGATCGTGTTAGAAAACCAAGTACGAATTGTCTATGTTGCAATTCCAGGCGACAGAAGGATTGAAGAGAAACAACTGGAAAAGCTGATCCGATATGAGGATTTAAAGATCCAACTTCAAAGACTCTGACATAAGCCAGTCAAGGTGGTCCCAGTGGTGATCGGCACACTGGGTGCAGTGCCTAAAGACCTTGGCCAGCACTTAAATACAATTGGCGCTGACAAAATTACGATCTGTCAGTCGCAAAACGTCACCCTACTGGGATCTGCACGCATTATTCGCCGACACATCACACAGTCCTAGGCACTTGGGAAATGTCCGACGTGTGATCCAATACAACAGCCAGCAGAGTGATCTTGTTTGCTGTGTACTAATCTCGTTGTGTTTCAAATAATAATACATTCTAATATCAATAATAGATACATAGCAGTTTTGAGTTTCCTGGTGGAGAGAAAAAGCAGGGCATAAACAAACAATAATAATAGTTTAAGAAAATATAATACTAATTCAGTAGAATCTCGCTTATCAACATAAATGGGCTGGCAGAATGTCGGATAAACGAAAATGTCGGATAATACGGAGTCTTCTACTGTTACCTGTCCAGCGCGGCACTAGACACCTAGAATACTAACAACAGGGACTCAAAGAGTTAAGGCAAAGCAATGCCTCAGGACTACAGCGGCCCAGCAGGAAGTGCCCAGATGCAGAAGAGGAGAATGAAAATCACAGAGGGAAGGAGGGAGAATGCTTCCGTTTCTGCCTTTTCTGCCTCTTTTCCCCCTTTCCTCCCTTCTCCTCTTCCGCCTCGTCTTGCCTTTTTCACTTATTGGAAATGGAGAGTGTTGGAGAGCACTCCTTTAATGGAAGGGGAAATACTGGAGGAAAGGGGGGGTGCGTTGGATAAGACAGAATGTTGGATAAGCAAAGGTCGGATAAGTGAGACTCTATTGAAATATATACACAGCTGCTTTGAGTCTCCTGGTGGAGAGAAAAAGTGGGGTATAAACTAAAGTAATCATGTGTTGTTGAAGGCTTTCATGACCGGAATCACTGGGTTGCTGTGAATTTTCCGAGCTGTATGGACATGATTCAGAAGCATTATCTCCTGACTTTTTGCCCACATCTATGGCAGGTATCCTGGACACAGCATATTATTTGAGCACACAGAAATGCTGGACCACTCTAACAACCACTATGTCAGACTACACAGAAAAGCCACTGAAACCCACAAGCATTTGGGCAATTTCAACAGAAAGGAGGAGACTATGAAAATGACAAAAAAACTGACCACATGGTGAAACAACATGAGTTGGTTGGTTCTGGTGGAGGGGGCACAACTAAGGGTAAGGGGAAGAGGGGGAAAATGGTATAATAATAATTATAAAGAAATACAATATGTATAACCGGATAAAAGGTGTGTGATAAAGTTATATGTAGCACAAGTTGTAATGGAAATTTAAAAATAATGATAAGAAATATGATTAAAGATTTTTTGATGTTTATTTACTGTTAGATTGTACATAATATGACATACTCTTTTGTCTAAGATACTGTAAAAAGAGAGAAGAATGTATGCTTATACATTTTTTTGGACAAATTTATAAATAAAATCTAAAAAAAATCAGGGCCAGCTAACACCTCCCAACAAAGGATTCCCCCAGGCAGGAAGCAGCCAGGTCTTGAAGCTACAAGGCCATTAAATACTAATCAAGGTGATCAATTACAACATTCACACTTGCCTCCAACAGACAATGGTTATTTCTCCCACCTCGGACCTTCCACAGATATATAAACCTCCCTTGCCTAGTTTCCAATATACCTCACAATCTCTGAGGATGCCTGCCATGGATGTGGGTGAAATGTCAGGAGATAATGCTTCTGGAACATGGTCATACAGCCTGGAAAACTCACAGCAACCCAAACGTAGTAATAATAATAATAATATAAATAATATCCCCTGGTGGCGCAGTGGGTTAAAGCACTGAGCTGCTGAGCTTGTTGATCGAAAGGTCGCAGGTTCGATTCTGGGGAGTGGCGTGAGCTTCCGCTGTCAGCCTAGCTTCTGCCAACCTAGCAGTTCGAAAACATGCAAATGTGAGTAGATCAGCGGGAAGGTAACAGCGCTCCATGCAATCATGCTGGCCACATGACCTTGGAGGTGTCTACGGACAACGCCGGCTCTTCGGCTTAGAAATGGAGATGAGCACCACATCCCAGAGTCAGACATGACTGGACTTAATGTCAGGGGACTACCTTTACCTTTTATTATTAATAATAATAATAATAATAATAATAAATTCTAATACTAATAATAGATACATGGCCCCTTTGAGTTTCCTGGTGGAGAGAAAAAGAGGGGTAGAAACAAACGTAATAATCATCATCATGCTACTGAACGCAAACTCGTGAGAACGGAGCCACTCATTTGTGAAAAAAAAACCTTTAGGGGATCCTCTTGCTTTCAAAGGCTGAAACATCTCTGTTTTCTGGTTATTATCAAATGCAAAACTGAAAAGAAACCACGGATCTTCCTCCCAAAGCAATCCGCCTCCGCAACACAAGATCCCACATTGTCGTCTTTCGCCCAAAGCACTCTGCGGGGCTGTAAACATTTTGCATGAGTCAAATTTGCCAGATGCTTTCAAGGAACGCACTTTAGAAAAACGGCTGGACGAGATGGGGAAAGAAGTCCATTGCCAAATGGATTTCTCAGATTAATTGCCACGTTACTATTTTTTTTCTCCCCTCAGACAAAACAAAAACAAACAAAACCCAGGATGTTGTTGTCACTGCACAATCTGCACAATCCCTTCTGAAGCCAAACTGGCTCTTGCTTGGATGGGAGCCTGCCTCTACCTGTCTTAGATACTGGAAATAGCAATTGAGACCATGGGGGGAAATAATGCCACAAACAAAATGTGGGGGTGCAGGGGGTGGCATTGACTCAATACCAAGCCCATGCAGAAGGTAGGAGACTCAATGCTCCAGGACCCAAATGGATATAAACATTCATTGAAGTCCCATGATAGTAAAGTGCCTTCTGTATTTACAGGCAGTCTCCGAGTTACAAACCTATGACTTACAAATGACTCCTAGTTAAGAACAATGGAGCTGACACAACAGAAAGTCAGAGGAATCTTCCCTGATTTGGGCCTTCCTGTCTGACATAAGGGGGCTGGGCTGGACTGGGTGGTCTTGGGAGGTCCCTTCCAAATCTGTGATACTATATCTATCTCATCTATCTATATTAGGAGTCCTCAAACTTTTTAAACAGAGGGCCAGGTCAGAGTCCCTCAAATTGTCGGAGGGCCGGATTATAATTTGAAAAAAAACATGAATGAATTCCTATGCATACTGCACACATCTTATTTGTAGTGCTAAAACACTTAAAAACAATACAATAATAAAAATGAACAATTTTAACAAATATAAACTTATCAGTATTTTAATGGGAAGTGTGGGCCTGCTTTTGGCTGATGAGATAGTATTGTTGTTGTTGTTGTGTGCTTTAAAGTCGTTTCAGACATAGGTTGACCCTGAGCGAGGGCCGGATAAATGACCTTGGAGGGCCGTATCTGGCCCACGGGCCGTAGTTTGAGGACCCCTGAACTATCTCTATCTCTATCTATCGCTACCTATCTATCTATCTTTAGATATATATATACAGGCTGTCCCGGGTTACAAGTATCCAACTTACAAACTACTCCTAATTAAGAAAGAGGCTGGATTGGATAGCCTTTAGGGATCCCTTCCAAATTTATGATAGTATAACTCATATGTCTATCTTTATATATAGTAGTGGTTCCTAACCTTTTTTTGACCAGGGACTACTCTCCAACATTAGTACCAAAAGGGTTACCAATCACTTTTTGGTCAACTCTTGATTTGATTTGGTTATTTGGGGTGCGGATTCTGAAAACTGCATTGAATAGACCACATCAGCTCTAGTTTCTGATACAGAACATTTGCCATCCAGTAGACGCTGTCTGCTTTCCCACAGAAAACCATATTTAATAATCTAGAGCTGATGTGATAGTAGTAATCTTTTGTAGGTAGTCAGCCTCTCCCCTCCTGACATCCCCGTTGCCTCAGCACTGCAAGAGGGTTTCGCAAGGCCAGTCGCTCCTGTTGCCACGTGGTTTTGAGGTAACGGTGTAGTAATGGTGAGACCACAAACCATATTTCCGTTCCTGCAGACCACTGGTGGTCCATGGACCACAAGCTGGGAACCACTGATATATAGCTATACAGGCCATCCTCGAATTACAAACATCAAACTTACAAAGGCCCGCTAGTTAAGAAAGGGGCTGGACTGGATGGTCTTTGGGGGTTCCTTCCAAATCTATGATACTATATCTCATCTATCTATTGATATATCTATACAGGGCATCCTTGTGTTACAAACATCCAACTTACAAACGACTCCTAGTTAAGAACGGGGCTGAACTAGATGACCTTTTGGGGTCCCTTCAAAATCTATGATACTATACCTATCTCATCTATCTAGGCCATTCTCAAACATCCAACCTACAAATGACTCCTAGTTAAGAACAGGGCTGAACTAGATGACCTTTGGGGGTCCCTTCAAAATCTATGATACTATACCTATCTCATCTAGCTATCTAGGCCATCCTTGAGTTATAAACATCCAACTTACATACAACTCCTAGTTAAGAAGAGAGCTGGGGACTGCCTATATGTGTGTGCGTGTGCACAAGTGTGTGTATACACACACACACACACACATATAGGAAGGTAAAGGTTTTCCCCTGACTTTAAGTCTAAGTCTAGTCGTGTCTGACTTTGGGAGTAGTGCTCATTTCCATTTCTAAGCCGAAGGGCCGGCATTGTCCAGAGACGCCTCCAAGGTCAAGTGGCCGGCATGACTGTATGGAGCACCATTACCTTCCCACCAGAGAGTACCTATTGATCTACTTACATTTGCATGTTTGCGAACATCCCGCTCCCCAGATTCAAACCTGTGACCTTTCAGTAAGCAAGTTCTGGAGGTCAGCGGTTTAACTTACTGCGCCACCATATACGAATATATATAGATATTTGGCTGGTGTTACACTTCAAAAATGTTCCTGTTGCAACTTACATAGAAATTCAACTTAAGAACAAACCTACAGAACCTCTCTAGTTCATAACTTGGGGACTGCCTGTATGTATATACTGTGTGTGTGTGTGCGCGTGCATGTGTGTGTAAATATTTGGCTGGAGTTACCCTTCAAACTTACATAGAAATTCAATTTAAGAATAAATCTACAGTACCGCTTGTTTCATAACTTGGAGACTGCCTGTATGTTTGTGTGTGTGTGTGATTGTGTGTGTCTGTGTATAGCTGGAGTTATACTTCAAAAATGTCCCTGTTGCAACTTACAAATTCAACTTAAGAACAAACCTACAGAACCTCTCTTGTTTTATAACTTGGGGACTGCCTGTCATGCCAAAACCAAAGTTTGCTTTTGGGGTTTGTTAACGTGGCACTAAACTGCCGAGACAAAGGTGTTTATTCCAGCCCGGGCCAAAGTCCACCGGGTGAGAGGCAAAGAGGGGTGTGCGTTCCCAAGATCCAGGGAAGGGGGGAAAAACTCATAAAAAACAACTCCAGTTGCATTGTATTGTTGTAAGCCACCACCTCGAGAGTCCAGTCTTCAGCAGAGAAAGTCGAGGTGCGGATCCTTCAATAAAGGGGGACTTTTGTGAACCCCACACGACCCTTATAAAATCAGAGAGTAATAAACAGAGTTGGAAGGGACCTCCAAAGGCCATCCAGTCCAACACCCTTCTTTCTGCCATTATGCAGAAAAACATGATCAAAGCACCCCCAGTAGATGGTCATTCAGACTCTGTTTAAAAGCCTCCTCTGGACTCCGAGACAGAGATTTCTACTAGTGAACAGCTCTCCTTGGAGTCAGGAAGTTCCTCATTTTCAGGTAGAATCTCTTTTCCTGTCATTTTAAACTTTCTAATAATCTGGCTCAGGAATTAATTATCTCCATAAATCTTCATGGTCTTATATTTTGATCTATCTGTTTTAACTATGTCGTACTCTCTCCTAAGTCTTGAAGACTTCCAAATAAATTGTATTATTATCATTATTATTATTGTGGGTCCTTTACTAACTGAACTACTGATGCTGAAGGAGCCGATTTGTGACCAGCATTTCTCAACCTGGCATTCGGGACCCTGGGGGGGGGGGGGAGTTGCAAGGGGGTATCAGAGGGGTCGCCAAAGACCATCAGAAAACACAGTATTTTCTGTTGGTCATGGGGGTTCTGTGTGGGAAGTTTGGCCCAATTCTATCGGTGGGGTTCAGAATGCTCTTTGATTGTAGGTGAACTATACTTCCCAGCAACTACAACTCCCAAATGTCAAGGTCTATTTACCCCAAACTCCACCAGTATTTACATTTGTACATATTGAGTATTCGTGCCAAGTTTAGTCCAGATCCATCATTGTTTGAGTCTGCAGTGTTCTCTGGATATATGTCAACTATAACTCCAAAACTCAAGGTCAATGCCCACCAAACCCTTCCAGTGTTTTCTCTTGGACATGGGAGTTCTGTGTGCCAAGATTGTTCAATTACATCATTGGTGGAGTTCAGAATGCTCTTCGATTGTAGGTGAACTATAAATCCCAGCATCTACAACTCCCAAATGACAAAATCAATCCCCCCCCAAACCCCACCAGTATTCAAATTTGGGCATATTGGGTATTTGTGCCAAATTTGGTCCAGTGAATGAAAATACATCCTACATATCAGATATTTACATTACGATTCCTAACAGTAGCAAATTTACAGTTATGAAGTAGCAACGAAAATAATGTCATGGTTGGGGGTCACCACACCATGAGGAACTGGATTTAGGTGTCACAGCATTTGGAAGGTTGAGAAGCACTGCTCTAGACCAAGTGATGATTATTATTATTAGTAGTAGTAGTGTGTGAATATGGTTACTTTACTAACTGAACTACTGATGCTGAAAGAAGTGATTCTTTAGCCCAAATGATAGTAATAAAAATAATTAGTATATTAATATTGTTCATTTACTACCTGAACTACTGATGCTGAAGGCGGAGATTCTCTACCCCAAGTGATAACTATTATGATTATTATGTGAATATGGTTCCTTTACTAACTGAACTACTGATGCTGAAGGAGGCGATTCTCTACCCCAAGTGATAACTTATATTATTATTAATATTAATAAGGTTCCTTTACCAACTGAACTACTGATAATGGAGGTGATTGTCTAGTGATACCCACCATCACTGTCCCATTTCCAATATGCCTCTGTTTGTACACAATTGCAAACAGAGATAAATATTCTGAAATATTCCTAAGCACTTCTGATCCCCAGCACTTCAGAGAAGAGAGACTCTATTATCATTAATATTCCAGCTGTCAAACCATGTAAGATCCCTTATATTACTCCTACTCTCTACTTCAAGACCACAGAAGAGAGAGGCCTAGCTTTGCTCTTTGTTGGCTATTATTACATGTATGTGTTGTTATTACTGTTATTATTTTTGCTTCCCTTCCTCCTAAGAAATTGGCGTCATAATTGCTTCTCCTATTATGATATCTTGGTATCGCATATATCACACTATGCCATATATTATGTTACAGTACAGGCGCCAACAGCAACCACAGGAAAGCAAGTATAGCATTACAAGTTGTCATTTTACTATTATCATCATTCTTGTCAGTATTACTGCTATCCTGTCTTCTCTACCTCCTCCTTAAGAAATAGGCTCCCCCTTGCACTCCTCTCCTTGCACTTATGTAATGTATATTAGATTACATATTATAGTACTACTGCCAACCACAAGACCACTGGAAAGCTGCACTGGCATATCTAAAAATAATAATAATTATTATTATTATTATTAATTATTATTATAGTTCTCTCTTCTATTCCTCCTAGGAAATGGATACTCGCTTGCACTCCTATTCTTATACTATTTATATTTGTATTACTATCGACAACAACAAAATGACAGGAAATCGGCACTGGCATATCTAGAGATGATGATGATAATAATAACAATTCACTCTTCTATTCACCTATTCTTATATGCTTTATAGCATTATAATATCAGATATATTATATATATTACACTATTGTGCTACTGCCAACCACAAGGCATTACCAAGTATAATAATAATAATAATAATAATAATAATAATAATAATGTATCTCTTCGTTCCCTCCTTCCCTTCCTTTGGATTAAACTTCTTATTTTTTTGTCGTGTCAGGAGCGACTTGAGAAACTGCAAGTCGCTTCTGGTGTGAGAATTGGCCGTCTGCAAGGACGTTGCCCAGGGGACGCCCGGATGATTTGATGTTTTTATCATCCTTGTGGGAGGCTTCTCTCATGTCCCCGTATGAGGAGCTGGAGCTGATAGAGGGAGCTCATCCGTCTCTCCCCGGATTCAAACCTGCGACCTGTCGGTCTTCAGTCCTGCCGGCACAGGGGTTTAACCCACTGCACCACCGGGGGCTAAAACTTCTTATGAATAATAACAATAATATTTCCTCTGCTCTCCCTCCTATTCTTAATAGGCATTACAAATCTAATAATAATAATAATAGTGATGTATTTCCTCTCATATCCCTCCTCCCCTTCCCCATAATAGGCATTACAGTAAGCAATAAGCATAATAATAATAAGCATAATAATCTCATCTTCTTAGCAGGCATGATAGATCTAATCATAATAATCATAATAACAACAATGTATTCCCTCTCTTCTTCTTAACTGGCAAAACAGATATATTATTTCTACTACTACTAATAGTGATGTATTCCCTCTCCCTCCTGTCCTGCCATTGGATTAATCTTAATAATAATAATAATAATAATAATAATAATAATAATAATAATAGCGATGTGCATTTCCTTCCCTCGTCCTAAGTCATTACAGATCCAATAGTAACAATAACAATAGTAAGCATAATAATAGCAATGTATTCCCTCTCCTCGTCTTCTCAAAAGGCATTACAGATCTAATAATAACAATAATAGCAGCAGCAGCAATGTATTCCTCGTCTTCTCAACAGGCATTACAGGTCCAATAATAATAATAATAATAATAATAATAATAATAGCAATGTAGTCCCTCTGCTCCTCTTCTCAATAGGCATTACAGATCTAATAATAATAATAATAATCATAATAGCAATGCATTCCCTCTCCTTCTCTTACAGACCCAATAGGAAGCATAATAATATTAATACTAATAGCGATGTAGTCCCTCTCCTCATCTTCTCAATGGGCATTACAGATCTGCTACTAATAATAATAAACATAATCATAACAGCAATGCATTCCCTCTCCTTCTCTTACTGACCCAATTGGAAGCATAATAATATTAATACTAATAGTAATGTAGTCCCTCTCCTCTTCTCAATGGGCATTACGGATCTGTTACTACTACTAATAAATATAATCATAATAGCAATGCATTCCGTCTCCTTCTCTTACAGACCCAATATTAAGCATAATAATACGGATACAAATAGCAATGTAGTCCCTCTCCTCCTCTTCTCAATGGGCATTACAGATCTGCTACTAATAATAATAAATATAATCATAATAGCAATGCCTTCCCTCTCCTTCTCTTACAGACCCAATAAGAAGCATAATAATATTAATACTAATAGCAATGTAGTCCCTCTCCTCCTCTTCTCAATGGGCATTACAGATCTGCTACTAATAATAATAAACATAATCTCATAATAGCAATGCGTTCCCTCTCCTTCTCTTACAGACCCAATAGTATGCATAATAATATTAATACTAATAGCAATGTAGTCCCTCTCCTCTTCTCAATGGGCATTACAGATCTGCTACTAATAATAATAAACATAATCATAATAGCAATGCGTTCCCTCTCCTTCTCTTACAGACCCAATAGTATGCATAATAATACGAATACTAATAGCAACGTAGTTCCTCTCCTCCTCTTCTCAATGGGCATTACAGATCTGCTACTAATAATAATAAACATAATCATAATAGCAATGCGTTCCCTCTCCTTCTCTTACAGACCCAATAGTATGCATAATAATACGAATACTAATAGCAACGTATAGCAACGTAGTTCCTCTCCTCCTCTTCTCAATGGGCATTACAGATCTGCTACTACTAATAATAAATATAATCATAATAGTAATGCCTTCCCTCTCCTTCTCTTACAGACCCGATAGGAAGCATAATAATATTAATACTAATAGCAACGTAGTTCCTCTCCTCTTCTCAATGGGCATTACAGATCTGCTACTAATAATAATAAACATAATCTCATAATAGCAATGCATTCCCCCTCCTTCTCTTACAGACCCAATAGAATGCATAATAATACGAATACTAATAGCAACGTAGTTCCTCTCCTCCTCTTCTCAATGGGCATTACAGATCTGCTACTACTAATAAACATAATCATAAGAGCAATGCATTCCCTCTCCTTCTCTTACAGACCCGATAGGAAGCATAATAATATTAATACTAATAGCAATGTAGTCCCTCTCCTCTTCTCAATGGGCATTACAGATCTGCTACTAATAATAATAAACATAATCATAATAGCAATGCATTCCCCCTCCTTCTCTTACAGACCCAATAGAATGCATAATAATACGAATACTAATAGCAACGTAGTTCCTCTCCTCCTCTTCTCAATGGGCATTACAGATCTGCTACTAATAATAATAAACATAATCATAATAACAATACCTTCCCTCTCCTTCTCTTACAGACTCCATAGGAAGCATAATAATATTAATACTAATAGCAATGTAGTCCCTCTCATCTTCTCAATGGGCATTACAGATGTGCTACTACTAATAAACATAATCATAATAGCAATGCATTCCCTCTCCTTCTCCTACAGACCCAATAGTAAGCATAATAATACGAATACTAATAGCAATGTAGTCCCTTCTCCTCATCTTCTCAATGGGCATTACAGATGTGCTACTACTAATAAACATAATCATAATAGCAATGCATTCCCTCTCCTTCTTCTACAGACCCAATAGTAAGCATAATAAACGTAATCATAATGGCAATGCATTCCCTCTCCTTCTCTTACAGGCCAAATAGTAAGCATAATAATACGAATACTAATAGCAATGGAGTCCCTCTCCTCCTCTTCTCAATAGGAATTACAGATCTAATAATAGTAAGCATAATAATAGCAATGTATTCTCCTCTTCTCAATAGGCATTTCAGATCTACTGTGAGTACTACTATTAGCGATGGATTCCCTCTTCCTTCCCAGTCATTCCAGATCCAACCCTAGCCCTAACCCTCTCCCGCATGCCTTCGCTGGGACTCACTCTGGTCGGGGTTCTGGGCTCGCGCCTCGGGCATGCAGGTCGCTAGAAGCACTCCCAGGAGGAGGCCTAGTCCGAGCCCGAGGCCTAGACCCAGGCGACCCGCCATGCCTCCTCCGCCGTCGCCCTTCTCCCTCCTTCGGGGTCTCTCTCGATAAACAAGCGGCACCGCCTCCTCCGTCCTGGGCGGGGAAAGCCAGGCCTTCCCTCCCTCCGCGCTCCACGCCCCCTCTTCCAGTGGAGGGCAGGGGAAAAATGGCGCCCGGAGCACGGACGGGGTTCCTTTGCCGCCTCACAGCCTCGGCGCCTACAACTCCCAGAAGGCCTCCCCGCCTGCACCAAGAGGAAAGAACTCTGGGAAATTGAGTCCCAAACAACACAGACCTGAGCCTCTGAGTCCCAGAAGCCCTCGCCGGTTGTTTCAAGGGGAAGGCATTCTGGGAAATGTAGTCCGCGAAATATTCCTAGCAGGGGCGCCCCTCAGCGAGGCCTATCGCTCCTCAGTCAGGGATAGAGCCTTCCTTGAATGGTTCTCCACCTTTTTCCTCTTTAATGTTATTAATAATAATATATTGTCATGGTAGAATAACATTATAGTAACATTAGAATATAGATATTATGGAAAACACAGGAATGACCATCAGACTGGAAAAAATCCATTTATATCCCCATACCAAAAAAGGGAAATGCTAAAGACTAATCACCTCTCAAGAAAAGATTGCCCCAGGCACTGCCAGGCCATCAAATGCTAATCAAGGTGGTCAGTTGAAACATTTTTTATTTATTTATTTAGGTCATTTATACCCCGCCTTTCTCACCCCCTAGGGGGGACTCAAGGCGGCTTACATCCGGCACAATTTGATGCCCACAATTACAATTAAATGCAATAGCAAAACACAATAGACTAAAAACAGACAATTAATACAATACAATATAACACAAAACATTCACACCTAGCTCCAACAGACAAGAGCTCTGTGTCCCACCCTGGTCATTCCACAGATATATAAACCCACTTTCCTAGTTCCAACAGACCTCACTACCTCTGAGGATGCTTGCTACAGATGCAGGCAAAACGTCAGGAGAGAATGCCTATAGAACAGGGGTCCTCAAACTAAGGCCCGGGGGCCGGACACGGCCCTCCAAGGTCATTTACCCGGCCCTCGCTCAGGATCAACTTAAGTCTGAAATGACTTGAAAGCACACAACAACAACAATCCTATCTCATTCTGGGAAATGTAGTCCGCAAAATATTCCTAGCAGGGGCGCCCCTCAGCGAGGCCCATCGCTCCTCAGTCAGGGATAGAGCCTTCCTTGAATGATTATCCACCTTTTCCCTCTTCATGTTGTTATTAATAGTAATATATTATCATAGTAGAATAACATTATAATAACATTAGAATATAAATATTATGGAAAACACAAGAATGGCCATCAGACTGGAAAAAATCCATTTATATCCCCATACCAAAAAAGGGAAATGCTAAAGAGTAATCACCTCTCAACAAAAGATTGCCCCAGGCACTGCCGGGCCATCAAATTCTAATCAAGGTGGTCAGTTGAAACATTCACACCTAGCTCCAACAGACAAGAGTTCTGTGTCCCACCCTGGTCATTCCACAGATATATAAACCCACTTTCCTAGTTCCAACAGACCTCACTACCTCTGAGGATGCTTGCTATGTTGTTGTTGTTCATTCGTTCAGTCGTCTCTGACTCTTCGTGACCTCATGGACCAGCCCACGCCAGAGCTCCCTGTCGGCCGTCACCACCCCCAGCTCCTTCAGAGTCAAGCCAGTCCCTTCAAGGATGCCATCCATCCATCTTGCCCTTGGTCGGCCCCTCTTCCTTTTGCCTTCCACTTTCCCCAGCATAATTGTCTTCTCTAGGCTTTCCTGTCTCCTCATGATGTGGCCAAAGTACTTCAACTTTGTCTCTAGTATCCTTCCTTCCAGTGAGCAGTCGGGCTTTATTTCCTGGAGGATGGACTGGTTGGATCTTCTCGCAGTCCAAGGCACTCTCAGCACTTTCCTCCAACACCACAGCTCAAAAGCATCGATCTTCCTTCGCTCAGCCTTCCCTAAGGTCCAGCTCTCACATCCGTAGGTGACTACAGGGAATACCATGGCTTTGACTAGGCGGATCTTTGTTGCCAGTCTGATGTCTCTACTCTTTACTATTTTATCGAGACTGGACATTGCTCTCCTCCCAAGAAGTAAGCGTCTTCTGATTTCCTGGCTGCAGTCTGCATCTGCAGTCATCTTTGCACCTAGAAATACAAAGTCTGTCACGGCCTCTACGTTTTCTCCCTCTATTTCCCAGTTGTCAATCATTCTTGTTGCCATAATCTTGGTTTTTTTTATGTTTAGCTGCAACCCGGCTTTTGCGCTTTCTTCTTTCACCTTGATTAGAAGGCTCCTCAGCTCCTCCTCGCTTTCGGCCATCAGAGTGGTGTCATCTGCATATCTGAGGTTGTTAATGTTTCTTCCAGCAATTTTCACTCCAGCTTTGCATTCATCAAGCCCCGCACATCGCATGATGTGTTCTGCATACACGTTAAAAAGGTTGGGTGAGAGTATGCAGCCTTGCCGTACGCCTTTCCCAATCCTGAACTAGTCTGTTGTTCCGTGGTCAGTTCTGACTGTTGCTACTTGGTCCTTGTACAGATTCCTCAGGAGAGAGACAAGGTGGCTTGGGATGCCCATCCCGCCAAGGACTTGCCACAATTTATTATGATCCACACAGTCAAAGGCTTTAGAATAGTCAATGAAGCAGAAATAGATGTTTTTCTGAAACTCCCTGCCTTTCTCCATTATCCAGCGGATATTGGCAATCTGGTCTCTTGTTCCTCTGCCTTTTCTAAACCCAGCTTGAACATCTGGCAACTCTCGCTCCATGTATTGCTGGAGTCTTCCAAGATTATGGCAACAAGAATGATTGCCAACTGGGAAATAAAGGGAGAAAGGGAGAAAACGTGGAGGCCGTGACAGACTTTGTATTTCTAGGTGCAAAGATTAGTGCAGACGCAGACTGCAGCCAGGAAATTGAAGCCAATAGGAGCTTTAGGAGGGTCTTCCCCAGGAGGAGGGACCCTAAGACCCCACCAAAGAGGGTTCGCTACTTTGGCGAGCAGGAAAGCCTGATTTCAGCAGTTTTATTGAGATTAAAAATTCAGAACAAAGCTCACCAAAGTTGAAGAAAAGGCATCGAGGTGGTTTTATTAGCGATTCAGCTGAAAAGGATGCGATGTAGCAATCATTCGCCTACAAAGCATACCAGTACAGAGATCAGAGGCATTTTTAAAGGGATTTTCAGGTTTGAAAGTTCAAAACTCCCGCCCTCCGCCCTCCTCCTGGCTCGCAGGTGATTGGCTGACCCAATTCCAGTCTATGACGGATGCCCAGTCTATTGTCCTTGAGTGGATTTGTGATGAGCACTGATCACCTTATCTGGGTCTTCCTGTTACAATCAGATAAGGCACAAAGGAGAGGTTTGGGAGGAATGTCTATTTTGAGTGAAGTAAACAAAATTGGGAAGGCAGCCTCCTGAGGGTCGTCTCGCTCCTATTGTGAAATGACCAAAAAGTTGGCAAAAAGGAAGTTCCAGTCTGATGGCTCCACTTTGAAACCAAATAGGAATTCCAAGTCTTATTCTTCATGAGTTCCAATGATATGGGGGTTTTGTGTTTGTTGATGGCCATTTCAATAGCTGAGCGCTGCCTTGAGGAGTTTCCCCCCTCCCCATGAGGAAGGGGAGAGGGTTTGGGGTGCCAAAGAAAAATACATGGGGAAATATAGGAATCCAGAAGAAACTCATATCAAACTTCCCTTTTCTCCCTCCACCCGCCAGAGAAATTGATTAAAATATTAATTTTATTAAAGCATGAGTCCATAGTTCATATTGGGGAAGTTCAGACGTGAAAATGAGTTCCTTTGAGCCAAAAGGAAATTGAGGAAAGTCCAAAAAGTCATGGAAAGGTGCTTGATTATCTTCCCTGAGCCAAAGAATGGATTTCTGCAATGCCAGGATCAAGTTGGTCTTTGGTCCTGGGGAAACTATAACTCCCTCCAAGGACTTGGGGCCCCAAGGTCAGGCTCTTCCCTAAAAGCCTGATGGGGTCCTTGTTGTTGCTAGTTGGCAAACTGACCAAAACTCAACCCAGGGGTCCTCAAACCTTTTAAACAGAGGGCCAGATCACAGTCCCTCAAACTGTTGGAGGGCCGGATTATAATTTGAAAAAAAAAAAAGAATTGCTATGCACACTGCACATATCTTATTTGTAGTTCAAAACCACTTAAAAACAATACAATAATTAAAATGAAGAAGAATTTTAACAAATATAAACTTATTAGTATTTCAATGGGGAGTATGGGCCTGCTTTTAACTGATGAGATAGAATTGCTGTTGTTGTTGTATGCTTTCAAGTAGTTTCAGACTTAGGTTGACCCTGAGCGAGGGCCGGGTAAATGACCTTGGAGGGCTGCATCTGGCCCCCGGGCTTTAGTTTGAGGACCCCTGACTTAACCCCTTTGTGCAGTCTGGTACCCTTGCCCTTTGCAGAATTATAAGTTACCATCCCTTATTGGGGGGGACGGGACGACATGCTCGACTTCAAAATCAGGAGACGCTTACTTCTTGGGAGGAGAGCAAGAAAATGCGCAAGAAACCCGATGAAACATTGAAGTCGGCTTTCGAAATACATCGAAACATCTACGAACCAGCCACCAGAGAGGCCAAAAAAGAATATAATTCCTCATTGATAGCTTCCGCCAGATCTCGACCTACTCAAATATTTAAAATTGTTCGTAACATCACAAATCCAACCCATCCGCCCAAAGATGTGGCTAGTCAAGATATTACAGCAGAGACCTTCCAGAGCCACTTCATAAATAAGATCAATCTGCTCCGCGAAGGGCTACCTCCCACAGAGGACACATTGAGGGAACTAGAGGCCTTCTGGCCATCTAGTGGCCAACTTCTCAAACATTTTGTGTCATTAGAAATTGAAGACCTGGAAAAAGACTCTAGCTGCAGCAAGACCAACTACCTGCTCCCTCGATCCTTGCCCCTCCCGGTTGGTTAAGGAGTGCTGGGAGGGACTATGAGATCCCTTAAGGAGCATCATCACTAGTTCCTTGGAGCAAGGAATTTTTCCAGATTGCCTTAAAGAAGCAGTGGTCCACCCTCTCTTGAAAAAACCAAGCTTAGACGCCTCCATACCTAGTATGTATCGCCCAGTTTCAAACCGTCAGTTTTTGGGCAAAGTGATTGAACGGACAGTGGTGGGCAGAGGCGGCCCTACGTAATTTTCAATGGTAAGCAAACAGTATTTTGCCCCCCCCCCAACCAATCATTGATATATATTTCCTGTTTGTTGTGGGAGTTCTGTGTGCCATATTTGGTTCAATTCCATCATTGGTGGAGTTCAGAATGCTCTTTGATTGTAGGTGAACTATACACCCCAGTAACTACACTTGCCGCATTTGCTCCCTTGCCTGGCCCTTTCCCAATCCCCCGGCGTTCCACCCGCCTCCTCTCCTCTCCCCAATCCGTGGGTGGGCCAAGGGGCAGAGCCGCCGCACCTGGCCCACTTCGGGTCCAGAGGCGTGTCTGAAGACCCCGGCGTGTGCACCAAAAGTCGCCTCTTCTCCTGACTTTCTCCTCAGCCATTGGGACCGAGAGAGAGAGAGAGAGAGAGAGGTGGAGATGCCCACCTTTCCTGAAGGTAGGCGCAGAAACAAAGGAGGGAGCGGAGGTGGGAGATACCTCCAGCCGGAGGGGCTCTCTCTCTCTCTCTCTCTCTCGCTTGGTCCCAATGGCTGAAGAGAAAGTCAGGAGAAGAGGCGACTTTTGGTGCGCACCAGGCATGTAGCCGGGGGGGGGGGGGCTTGAGGGGCTTCAGCCCCCCCCCCCCCGAAATTTTCATGGTGGCTCGCGAAAAGGCCTTACTGGTGCATTATTTAAACTGTTATGTATATTCATATCATGATATGATCACCATACTCAATATATCCCATATGCATGGCGGTATTGGGGTAATGATACAAAAGGTTTGCTAGGGTAGACCCTCTTTCACTCAGACTCAGCCCCCCCCGAAACTCAGCCCCCCCCCCGAAACCCCCCCTGAAAAAAATCAGCCCCCCACCCCCGAAATGAAATCCTGGCTACGGGCCTGGTGCGCACGATGGGGATCTTCAGACACGCCTTCGGACCCAAAGCGGGCCAGGCGCGGCAGCTCTGCCCCTTGGCCCACCCATGGATTGGGGAGAGGAGGGGAGGCAGGTGGAGCGCCGGGGGATCGGGAATGGGAACCGGTCATGGGGAAGGGATCGAACGCGGAGAACGATTGAGCGCCGGCTCTGTTCGCGCACCCGGTGGCCGGGTGGAGCAGGAACGAGAGGGGCTAGGCGAGGCTCAAGGGCCCGGCCCCTTTGGGAAGAGGATCGTCCGGCAGCGAGGCAAGAAAGCAGAGGCTCCCCCCGGCCTGCTAGGGCTGTTGTGAGCTGAGGGGGCGCTCCTCAAGTGGCAGTCGAGGGGCATTTGCAGACCCGCCTCTGCGCCCTTGGCAAAAAAAAGTGTTCTGCGACCGCTTACTTTGCGTAATGGACGGGGCGCCCCTGGTGGTGGGGCAGCTACAGCAATTCTTAGATGAGACTGCGAGTTTTGGACCCCTTTCAGTCAGGATTTTGTTCGGGTCATGGGACAGAGACTGTCTTGGTAGCTATTACTGATGAAATTCATCGTCAGTTAGGCCGAGGTGGATCAGCGCTATTGGTACTCTTGGACCTCACAGCTGCATTCGACACCGTGGAGCATGACTTGCTGATTCATCGATTGGCTATGTCTGGTGCCCATCAATTCCATATCTTTCTATTTCTCAAGTTCTCCAAACGCTTGGTTACAAAGCCAGGTTTTTACTTTCTTATGGAAGCTCAGGAGGGAGGGGCTAATCTGATATCCCCGGGAAGGGAATGCCACAGCCCAGGGGCCACCACTGAGAAGGCCCCATCTCTTGTCCCTGCCAACTGCACCTGCGAGAAAGGCGGGACTGAGAGCAGGGCCTCCCCAGACGATCTTCATCTCCGAGATGGTTCATAGGGGGAAATAAGTTTGGACTAGTATCTATGTTTATTTTGAAATGTACCAGTAGCTGCTGCATTTCCCACCCTTGGCTTATACTCAAGTCAATACCTTTTCCCAGTTTTTTTGTGGTCAAATTAGGTTCCTCGGGTTATATTCAGGTCGGTTTATACTCGAGTATATACACTGCTATTTATTATAATACTGATGTAATAACAGCAGCAACAACAACAACAATATATGTTGTTTCATCAGGCCTAGTCAAAAACACAACTACATTCAGCCCTTCAGGGTATTTGTTAATGTCATGCCAGCTTCCCTGAGAAATAAAAAAAATATTTTTGTAATAATTAATAATTAATTAATAATTAATAGAGGTGGCAAAGAGGAAGGTTGCCACATTACTTATTAATAGCAAGGGGGAGGGAGGCAGAATGAAATAGCCCTTGGATTGTCTTTGACCATCAATTTGTATTTAAAATTAATTACTATTACTGTTAAATGGTTTTAAATTGCTCTGATTATACCCTTTTTGGCCTTTGTCTCCTTCCCAATTAAACGTGGTTCTTAATTGCACAGAATAACGGATAGAGGTTTAGTTAATTGGGTGTTCATTTACGAGACTTTGTGGAAGCTCTTCTAAGCCGTGATGGACCATGGATGATGGGATCTGCAGTACTTTCAATAGCTTTGGCTCCCACAAACTACTGTGACCCTCACCAATGACAGATCAACACCAAACTTGGCACACAGACCCCCATGACCCACATTACATCCTGGTGCTGTTTGGGGGAGGATGGACCATGGATGATGGGACTTGCAATACCTTCACTAACTTCCAGAGATCACTGCAACCTACACCAATGACTGATCAAGACCAAACTTGGCACACAAACCCTCCATGACCCACCCCACTCCCTCGTGAAGTTTGGGGGAGGATGGACCTCAGACAATGGGATTTACAGTACCTTCACCTGATTTGCCTCCCACAGAACACTGTGGCTCCACAAACCGCAGACCAGAGGGCGACTAAAAAGATCAAGAGTCTGGAGAACAAGCCCTATGAGGAGCAGCTTAAAGACCTAGGCATTTTCAGCCAACTTTGTAAAGATCTTTCCCTTCAATAAATGCCCAGCATATATTTTACTAGAGGCATAGGATATTGATTGGAGGTGCATATGGCATTCAGGCTCCTAAAATCAGAACATAGTTGAAGTCGATAGGAACTTTAGGAGAGTCTGCCCCAGGAGGAGAGACCCTGGGACCCCACCAAAGAGGGATCGCTACTTTGGCGAGCTAAGAGAAGCCTGATTTTCAGCAATTTTATTTCCTTAAAAATCCGAAAGAAATCTCACCAAAGTTGAAGAAGCGGTACCAAGGTGTTTTTATTAGCGATTCAGCTGAAAAGGATGTAATGTAGCAATCATTCGCCTACAGAGCATGTGGTTACAGAGATCAAAGGCATTTTTATAGGAAATATAGGCTTAGAAGTTTCAAAATTCCCGCTCCCCGCCCTCCATCCGGCTCGACGGTGATTAGCTGGTGGGATAACAGCTGGGAGGAGGCACGGCCAGAGCCAATCACGGCGCTCCTCCGCTGTGCAGGAGCCAATCAGGAAGCTCCCGCTGCCTTGTTGCGCTGGCGAATCAGGAGAAAGGGAGGCGGGACGAAGAAGAAACAATGCTTTCATGAGTGGATTATAGGATTATCATGCCTTGGGGCTCTTGAGTCCGAAAACCGGCCTGCGAAAGAAGCCAAGTCTATTGTCCCTTGATGGGTTGGTGATAAATAATGATTACTTAATCCGTGTTTTCCTGTCGCCATCAGATATGACACAATGAAGAGGCTGGGGTGGATGTCTGCTGTGTAGAGTTCTGAATGCAAGAAATAGTTTCGGAGGAAAAAGACTTTTTGAGGGTCTTTTGTCCCCCAGTGTGAAGTGATCAAAAGTTTGCCAAGTGAAATCCTTTGTCTGGCGGCCCGACTCCAAAACCAAACAAAAGTTTTCAGTTCTATGTTTCCATGCACAAGTATCAAGATAAGCGTTCTTTTGAGATTGCTGATTGCCTTTTCAGAGCAGCTGGCAGCTTCCTGTTTGATCTTCCCCAAAGGGAGGGGAAGGGGCAAAGGGCTCTGAGCCAGGATAGAAATATGAGGGAAAATACATGGGGAAATATAGGAATTACAAGAAATTCATATCAGGCACCCCCTCCCTATCCCACCCGTCAGAGGAATTGATTAAAATAATAATTTCATTTAAAAACATGAGTCCATAGTTCATACGGGGAAAATTCATAAGTGGAAATGAGTTCATTAGAGCCTAGAATGTTTTGTAGAAAGTCCAACAGTCACAAAAGGAGCTTGGTGATTTCCACTGAGCCAAAAGATGGAGTCCTGCAGCGCCGAGATCAAGCCGGTCCTTGGGGAACTATAACTCCTTCCAAGGACTGGGACCCCAAGGCCAGGCTCTTCCTCGAAAGCCTCGTGGGGTAGCCGCACCGAGTCTCCAGTGCAGGGGCTTGGCAGAGGCGAAGAAACGGGCAGTGGCAGCGCAACAGCAGTGAGGCCGGTCTTTTGACAATCAGCTGTTTCCTTGAAATTATATTCTCAAAACTTAAAAGGTTATTCCCCGAGCGTAGAAGCCTGAAATGCAAAAAGCAAGATAGCAGATAGTGTTAAAATTTAGCCTAGAAAAATATGCCATCAAAATGGAGCCGATCCGCCATCTCGCAGATACGGGCCCCCCTGGGGGTTTCCGTATCCGCGGTTTCGGGGAGCGCAGATTCGTCCTCCCCGGAACGTCTGGAAGGCATTCCGGGCAGGCCTGCAGTCTCCCACGGCCTGGAAAAGGTTAGTTTCATGCAAGTGGATAGTTTCAGGCAAGAAAGAGACACAAAGTATCAAGCTAGAGAGTTTAAAAGTTGCAATTTGATTAATCTTTATTTGGGGATTTGTTACATAGTTGGGGCTAGCAAGGAAGTGAAAAGAGAGAGCACACGGCTGGGAAGAGTCCCTGGTTGAGGTTGCTGCTGGGGCACATTTCATCAGTTTGGCCCAACTTGGCAATCAGGAACTGTGGAACTCCCTGCTGCAGGTCAAACCAACTTGAAGGCAGGGGCCTGGGATGCCCTTGACGACATAGTCTTAAAGTGCCATTTTGGTCTAAATCAGTGTATCTCAACTTTCCTAATGCCACAACTTTCTAATGCCACACAATTTCTCCCTGTGTATCTGACCTTTTCCTGACCCCTTTTTGGCCAATTCCCCTATAAAGCCCTAAACGGTTTGGGACCCACCAACCTGCGTGACCGCATCTCTGTGTACGAACCCACATGATCTCTTCGATCATCTGGAGAGGCCCTGCTCGCGCTCCCACCTCCATCGCAGGCGCGATCGGTGGGGACGAGGGAGAGGGCTTTCTCAGGGAAGCTGGCATGACATTAACAAATACCCTGAAGGGCTGAATGTAGTTGTGTTTTTTACTAGATCTGATGAAACAACATATATTGTTGTTGTTGTTGTTGCTGTTATTACATCAGTTACATCAGCATTAATGATCCTATCTCAATAGGACAAAGGAAGCCTTCGGAAAGCCACACTTTGTCCTGATCTGTTACTCATTCAGCTCTTCCTCCACTGAAAACTTCAGCCAACATTCCCTCATTGTTTCTATATCTCAGCACTGGAAAAATCCAGATTATGGCAGGCTTGCCAGACATCAACGTTTATTGCAGCCATTTAAAGACAATAGAAAAGGCTGGCTTGCAGGCCCCCCAGGACTTGCTGGTCGCTTGGACATTTCATATCACCACAATCCACTCAAGAATGCATTGTTTCCCCCTTGTCCCGCCTACCTCTCTCCTGATTCGTCAGGACGCCGAGGCGGCAGGAGCCCAGCGATTGGCCCAGGCGCTCAGGAAGCGGCCAAGCCTCCTCCCAGCTGTTAGAGGCGCCAGCCAATCACCGTCGAGCCAGCAGAGGGGCAGGGAGCAGGAAATTCAAATCTGACAACTCTGTTTCTATATAAAAAAGGCTTTTATTTGTGTACATGTTATGCTCAGCTTGGCAAAATATTGCTCCTTTGCATCCTTTTCAGCTGAATCACAATAAAATAATCTCGATGGTGCTTCCTTCAACTTTGGTGAAATTTCTTTTGGGAACTTAGGAAAATCTTTTAAATTGTGGCTTCTCTTTGCTCACCATTGTAGCGAGCCCTCTTTGGTGGGTCCGTAGGGTCTCTCCTTCAGGGCCAGACCCTTTTAAATTCCTCCTCGACTTCAGTTGCTGGGATTTATAATTAACTTACAATCAAAGAGCATTCTGAACTGCACTGACGATGAAATTGAACTAAACCTGACACATAGAACTCTCATGACCAACAGAAAATACTGGAGGGGTTTGGTGGGCACTGACCTTGAGTTTTGGAGTTGTAGTTCACCTATATCCAGAGAACAGTGTGGACTCAAACCATGATGGATCTGGACCAAACTTGGCACGAATATTCCATATGCACAAATGTGAACACAGATGGAGTTTGGGGGGAACAGACCTTGACATTTGGGAGTTGTAGTTGCTGGGATTTATAGTTCACCTACAATCAAATTGCTTGGCGGGCACATTGTCTATCATTCTGAACCCCACCAACAATATAATTGGGCCAAACTTCCCACACAGAATGCCCATGACCAACAGAAAATACTGTATTTCCTGGTGGTCTTTGGTGACTCTTCTGACACCCCTCGTGACTCCCCCAGGGGCCTGACCCCAAGACTGAGAAACACTGCTCTAAAGAGTACAGGAGCAGCCAGAGGGGAATTGGCTGGCTCTATAAGCCTTCTTGCCAGATTTTTATCAATGAACTCCTGCAGGCAGACTTTGTCCTGCTGTGACATAGCATACATTTTAGGCTCTGATAGTTTGGCTTGCAGGCCTACAGTATATTAATAACGCGATCAGTCTTTCTATGAGAGCGCAGCTGGTTTGATTCCTTTTCATTAAAAACATCCAAATACTCATGATAAACTTCTGGCACCCCACTAGATGGCACCTCTGCCAATATGTAATAAGAAATTCAATGTGCACATTCGGTAAATGTGAATTTAAAATGATGTGTGGGAATGAATGGAAGGATGGAAGGATGTATGGATGGAGCTAATAATTTTGGAAACACCAGTATAATATTAAGGCCTGCAGTGACTAACTGCCTGCTTGCTGGACTTGCTAATGAGAAACCCTGATAAGAACTGGGACAGTGATAAAGGAAATGTTTGCAACATTCCTTATGTTAAGAAGGAAGTCAACAGAAGATCAACACCAATCAAGAAATCAACAACTGGCCAGGAAACTGGGATGGATCCAGGATGGAAGACGTCTACCATTAATTTACAACTTTGGGACTACATCAACAGAATATGCCTATAAAAGACTCAGGCTAATAATGCTCAAATCGTGGCAGTCCTGAGGAGTCTGTCCACCCGCCATGCTCTGCTCCATGGGAAGGAGAGAGGTGGTGTATTCGGAGAGTGTCAGATCTGCTATGGGAAAGCATGATTCTGGACACTTTGAGGCTTCCTTCTCAAGGGAAGAGGAAGAAGTGTGCTTTTGGAGTCTTGGATTTTGTGCAGGGAGTCAGGTTCTGCTGTATGGAAAACAGAGATCTGGTCCGTGGCATTGTTCTTAGGGAAGAAGTTTTGGCATCTCAGCGTTTTGAAGTTTTGGCGTTATGGAAGTTATGGAACTATGCGTTGGAAGGCTGCAGGAAAGCAGGGTCTGGCCTACCAGGTGCTTCTCCAAGGAGGGAGAAAGGATATGGTAATATTTGGATGCATGTGGATGAATGCGTGTACATGTGGTGTGAATGCTGAGAGAAAGTGCAATCCCCCTTTGTTTGTTTGTTAACCAATGTAATTGTAAATCCAATGTAGTTGCATAGAATCAGTATGTCTGTATGTCCAATGTCATTCTTTGTCTAAATGTTTTTCTGTAATCTGATCTATCCTCTCACACTGGAAATTGCAATAAAAAGAACCTATGCTTTAAAATCATTGAAAAGTCATTCATGACAATTCCTGCCAATGACGCTTGGCCTAATTTGAAAAAACAAACAAACATGAATTCCTATGTACAATGTAAGTAAAGGCAAAGGTTGTCTCCTGACATTAAGTCCAATCATGTCTGACTCTGGGGTGTGGTGCTCATCTCCATTTCTAAGCCGAAGAGCCGGCGTTGTCCATAGACACCTCCAAGGTCATGTGGCCAGCATGACTGCATGGAGCGCCGTTACCTTCCTGCCGGAGCGGTACCTATTGATCTACTCCCATTTGCATGTTTTCGAACTGCTAGGTTGGCAGAAGCTAGGGCTGACAGTATATACATTGTACAATGCTGTACAATGTATATGCGCAAAAATGAAAGAAAAATACAATATGTAAAATGTTTTAACTGACATAAAAGTATTTCAATGGGAAGTGTGGGTCGGCTTTTGGCTGATGAGACACATACATTAAGATAGTTGTGTGCCTTCAAGCCATTTCAGTAGTGTAGTTGCTAGGATTTATAGTTCACCGACAATCAAAGTGCATTCTGAACCCCACCAATTTCCCACACAGAACCCCCCCTGCTTTGAAGGGACTCGTTGCAGTGAGCCTCCCTCCAGCCTCGCATGCTCTCCCTCATCCGCACATGCACAGTGGTCCACGCTCTTGTTACATCCCGTATAGACTACTGCAACGCACTCTACGTGGGGTTGCCCTTGAAGACTGTTCGGAAACTTCAACTGGTCCAGCGAGCGGCAGCCAGATTGCTTACCGGAGCGACATACAGGGAGCACACCACCCCCCTGCTGTGTTAGCTCCACTGGCTGCCAGTTCAATTCCGAGCACAATTCAAGGTACTGGTTTTGACCTACAAAACCCTTTACAGTTCCGGTCCAGTGTATCTGTCCGAACGTATCTCCCTCTACGTCCCACCCCAGAATTTGAGATAATCTGGGGAGGCCCTGCTCTCGACCCCACCGCTATCACAAGTGAGGCTGGTGGGGACGAGGAGCAGGGCCTTCTCAGTGGTGGCCCCTCACCTGTGGAACTCACTCCCGGGGGAAATTAGGGCATCAACATCCCTCCTCTCCTTCAGGAGGAAGGTAAAGACATGGTTGTGGGACCAGGCCTTTGGGCAATCTGACAATTAGATATGGACAGCCAGATGGATAGGACTGAAAGGACTGACAATTGTGGAATTGGAATTTGAACTATGAGATTGTGAAACGCTGACCGTCAATGAGGTTTGTATTGGTTTTATTGCTTTTATTGGTTTTATGGTTGTTTTTGCCTATAATAACTATTGTTTTCTGTTAATTATTGTTATTGCCAGAATTGCTGTTTCTGTTAACTGATGTTATTGTCTTTTGCTGTTATGTGATGCGGGCATCGAATTGTGCCTTGCCTTTGTAAGCCGCCCTGAGTCCCCCCCCCCCCCCCCGGGGTGAGAAGGGCAGGGTAGAAGCAACAGTGGATGAGAGCTTTTGGTAGGAGGATTCCCCGTCTGTTTCCAAAAAGGAAGAGAAGGACAGGCGGAGAGATCTTCAGCTTTCGGTTCCAAAGGGGTTCCTAAGACCATCAGAAATATATGTTTTCTGATTGTCTTTGGTGACCCCTCTGAAACCCACTCAAGACCCCTCAGGGGTCCTGACTCCCTAAGGTTTGGGGGGGGGGGAGAGCCAGGGCAAGGATCTTGGAAGATTGCATCCAGCCCGCAGGCCTTAATTTGGGAATCCCTGGGTAGCGAATTTGGCTCGCTTAAAAAAGTTAGTAAGTGACCTACCTTAAAGGGCTGGCGGGTGAACAACCATTTTGTGTTGCCCAGAGAACAGTAGCACCAGTGGGGAAGCCATCTGTGTTCTGACGCCACTGGGCCTGTAGTTAGTTGACTTTAAAAATAGGATGTGTAACCTTTGCCCAGCGGGAAGCCAGGGGCCTAAGGAAAAGTTCTCAGAGGTTTCCTCTACAAAGAATCTTCAGATGGCTTAAGAAGTACAACAAAGTCCTTTATTAATGAAATTAAACAGGAACTGCAAGGCTTTCTTGATAAAGTATTAGTTCTCTCAATCTTGTCCACAGGGGACAGGCACTATCTTCAACTTCTCCCAAGGCTGACTAAAATCCAACCCTCACTGGTGTGGGTTACACTACCAGGCCAAACTGCTTCTCGAGTGGTGAGTGGACCTACCAGCAAGGCAATGGATGTTCTCCAACTGGAGTTCTTTAGACTTTAAGGCTGTATTCCTGGAAACTCCCAAAGCTGTAGAAAGGCTTCCCTGGAGTTCTTAGGAAACTCTTAAAGCTGTTCTATGGCAGTTAGGTAGTCAGCTGGAGGCAGTCCATGAGAGTTAGTCAGTGAGTTAGGGTCTGGAAGGATATAGCTGAGGAGCAACTGGAAAACTGGTTAAAGAAACAAGTTAAAGATAGTTTGAAACCTGTTCTTATGTATTCACATAATAGTCCTTTTGGAAGAAAAGAATAGATTGAGAGAAACTCATATTGAAACATTGTTCTGTAAGCAGCAAGCAATTGATCCTATGTAATGCTACTATGTAACGGTCCTAGGAAAACGCTCAAATTTTTGAAAAAACGTGACATCTTCCAAACTTGACAATTTTCAAAAATTTCGCCTTTACTGGCTCGATATGTGAGGAAATCGCTCAAGGTTTTAAAAAACCCCGACATCATCCAAACTTCACATACTTCCAAAATTTGGCCTTTTCAGACCCGCCAGGTGAGGAAATCACTCAAAAAAATTCCACATCATCCAAACTTTACAAACTTCCAAAATTTGGCCTTTTCTGAGCCACTGCATGAGGAAAATACTCAATTTTTTTTAAAACGTGACATCTTCCAAACTTGACCATTTAAAAAAAAATGGCCTTTTTTAACTCAAAGTGAGGAAAACACTCAAGTTTTTGAAAAACCCAACAACATCCAAACTTTACATACTTCCAAAATTTGGCCTTTTCAGATCCGCCAGGTGAGGAAATCGCTCATATTAAAAAAAGCCTGACATAATCCAAATGTTACAAAATTCAAAAATTTGGCCTTTTCAGACCTGCCAGAAAAAGATCACATTTTTGAAAAAAACCCGAAATCTTCCAACTTTACAAATTTCCAAAATTGGGTCTTTTCTGAACTGTTGGGTGAGGAAATGCTCAATTTTTGAAAAAAATCAACATCTTCCAAACTTGATGATTTTTGATAATTTGGCATTTTCTGATCCTCCAGGTGAGGAAATCTCTCAGATTTTTGAAAAAACTTGACATCTTCCAAACTTGATGATTTTCGATAGTTTGGCATTTTCTGATCTGCCAAGTGAAGAAAACGCTCAATTTTTTGAAAAAAGTCAACATCTTCCAAACTTGACCATTTTCAAAAAATTGGCCTTTTCTAACTCGAAGAGTGAGGAAAACGCTCAAGTTTTTGAAAAAACCCGACATCATCCAAACTTTACATACTTCCAAAATGTGGCCTTTTCAGACCGGCCAGGTGAGGAAATCGCTCAAATTTTCAAAAAAATCCGACATCCAAACTTTATAAACTTTCAAAATTTGGCCTTTTCTGACCCACCACATGAGGAAAACGTTCAATTTTTGAAAAAATCCAACATCTTCCACACTTGATTTTCAATAATTTGGCGTTTTCTGACCCACCACATGAGGAAAACACTCAATTTTTGAAAAAACTCAACATCTTCCAAACTTGATGATTTTCAATAATTTGGCATTTTCTGACCTGCCAGGTGAGGAAAATGCTCAATTATAAAAAAAAACTCGACATCTTCCAAACTTGACAAACTTCCAAAATTTGGCCTTCTCTGACCTGCCAGGTGAGGAAAACGCTCAAATTTTTGAAAAAATTCAACATCTTCCAAACTTGACCATTTTCAAAATTTAGGCCTTTTCTAACTTGAAGAGTGAGGAAAACGCTCAATTAAAAAAAAAACTCAGCATCTTTCAAACTTGACAAACTTCCAAAATTTGGCCTTCTCTGACTCGAAGACTGAGGAAAACGCTCAAGGTTTTGAAAAAACCCGACGTCATCCAAACTTTACATACTTCCAAAATTTGGCCTTTTCAGAACTGCCAGGTGAGGAAATGGCTCAAATTTTCAAAAAAAACCCCGACATCATCCAAACTTTACAAACTTCCAAAATTTGGCCTTTTTTGACCTGCCGTGTGAGGAAAACACTCAATTTTTGAAAAAACTCGGCATCTTCCACACTTGATGATTTTCAATAATTTGTTTTTTTCTGACCCGCTGGGTGAGGAAAACCCTCAAAATTTTGAAAAAACTTGACCTCATCCTAAACTTGACAATTTTTGAATATTTGGCATTTTCTGACCTGAAGGGTGAGGAAACAATCAAGTTTTTTTAAAAAAAAAAAACCCCGACAACATCCAAACTTAACATACTTCCAACATTTGGCCTTTTCTGAGTTAGAAAAGATGTCATGTTGTTTCAAAAACTTGAGCGTTTTCCTCACTCATCTTTTCTAACTCAAAGAGTGATGAAACGCTCAATTTGATTGCAGGAAAAGAGAGATAAGAAACCCTTATCTGGTTATAAGGGTAAGAGAAATTGTTTTCTTTCAGTTCTGGGGTCAGGAAAAGCTTGATATTGACACAAGGGAAAGAATTGCCTCAGTCTCGTCAATGTTAGAATTTCATGACGGTCTTGTTTCCAAGTGTCCCTAGTTTCATGTACCACGTTTTGCCAGGCTCCTGATCTGTGTATTGGATTTTCATGCTGCCTTCTTCTATTGATTTTGTACCTTTGAATCTCGTGTGTTACCTTATGCCTTGAAGTTCATGGACTATTCTTTATCTTGGGACTATACTGTTTTTTACCATTTCTACTGCTTTGCTATATTTATTCTTCAATAAACTTCTTGCTGATTTTGCCAAGCTGATGTGGTGTTTAAGATCAGAGGAGTACAACAGTATAACCCAGAAACCAATAATTTGTTTACTTTCCCCAAAATATTTTCCAACTCTGATTTTTTTTAGCAAATCTAATTTTATTGTCTTTTCCTAAATATATCCTGTAATTGATGATTATGCAAAGGTAATTTATTCCTAACTTTTTGATCCCTTTTTGTTTCCATTATCCATTTTCTTCAAGTAGCTATTCCCTGTAAGTTCTCAGTTCTGCGAGTCGCCCTAGGGCTGAGAGCGGCGGTTAACAAATGCAAAAATGCAGTTCCTCATTGTATGTTGGTTTTAACACTGCTTCCACAGGGCACAGCCATAAAAGGATTTTCGGCTCCATCCCTTCCTTGTATCTTTTCCACCAATGATCTTGTTGAATTCCCGGTCAATAAATCTAACCATTTGATTTCAATACATTGGATCAAAATCAAACTAAGAAATTGATTCAGAACCCAATCTGTTGTCATGATTGTACTTTTCCTACATGGCAGAGGACTGGACTAGATGGCCATTGTGGTCTCTTCTAACTCTATTATTCAAATATTCTAGGATTAGCAGAGACAACATCTTGGTAAAATATAGGCCTGAGACCCTTAAAATTACCCTATTTTCTCACTTTTGCTGTATGATTTCTCAAACCTTTGCCTGACAAAGAAGCCAGTGGAGCTTCAAAAGTTATTTTGTGGATTTGGGGAGTGACTATATTTCACTATTATAGTGCCCCGCCCCCCATATTTGTGTGGTTTAGGGTATCAGGACCCTCACAAAAGTGGAAAATTATGAAGATCTCTAAGATACCACAAACCCTTCTTAAACCGGTTGATGGCGAATCCGCCCCAGACCCCTGCTTTCCAGCTGATCTGACCAGCTGCAGAGAGTTCCACGGTTCCTGGATGTACCGTTGGGTCAGCTCTGATGAAATGTGCCCCAGCAGCAGTCTCAACCAGGGACTCTCTGCAACCTTGAGCTCTCTCCTTTTGCTTTTCTCCCCAGCCCAAACATTGTAACAAAACCCCTAATAAAGACTAATTAAATTGTAACTTTCACCTCTCCATAGTGATAAATTGTTTCTATTTCCTGACTCACAAGTATCAAAAGCATGAACTTATCCTTTTTTGGGCCATGGGCAGCCACCGGCCTGCCTGCGATGCCTTCCAGGCGTCCCAGGGAGGCTAAATCTGCGTTTCTTTAAACCACAGATACGGAAACCCCTCAGGCCCCCGTATCTGCGAGTTAACCAAACGACTCCATTTTGGTGCCATATTTTTCCTAGCTCAATTCTAACACTATCTGCCATCTCGCTTTTTGCATTTCGGGCTCCTGCACTCTGGGAATAATCTTTTTATTTTTGAGAATATATTTAAAGAAAAACAGCTGATTGTCAAACTGAGCTTCCTGCTGCTGCGCTGCTCCCGCCATCGCTTCTTCATCCTTTTGGAGCCCCAGGACCTGGGGAACTTGAAGTGGTCATCCCATGAGACCTTCGGGGAGTGGATCTGCCATCTGGTTCCAGCCCTTGGAGGGAATTATAGATGGCCCAGGCGCTCAGGAGGCAGCCAAGCCTCCTCCCAGCTGTAGAGCGCCGGCAGAGGAGCGGGGAGCAGGAAATTCAAACCGGACAGGTCTGTTTTACGTATAAAAAGGCCTTTATTTGTGTACACTGTTTGCTCTGCTTGGCGAAATATTGCTGCTTTGCATCCTTTCCAGCTGGATCGCAATACAATCAACTAGGTGGCGCTCCCTTCAGCTTTGGTGAGATTCTTTTGGGAACTTAGGGAAATCTTTTAATTGTGGCTTCTCTTTACTTTTGCTCACCATTGTAGCGAGCCCTCTTTGGTGGGTCCGCAGGGTCTCTCCTTCAGGGCGAGACCCTTTTAAATTCCTCCTCAACTTCACTATTAACTAAATTTAGCACACAAAAAGCATAATACATTTATCTTACTGGTATATGATCTAAAGAGGCTTTGTTTACATTTTGCTCTTTTGCAACTGAAACATGAGGCCAATGGAAGGCAAACTGGACTCAATGGAATTGCAGTGGGCTGATCCTCAGGCCCACGACATCCTTCCCTATTACCGTCACTGTGATTTTTCAAGAGGCTCCAAACAACCCCCCTTTGATTATGGATGAGAAATTTGGAATAAAGAAATCCATGAAAACTAAACCTGCAAATGTGTGTGTGGGGGGGGGGGGGGCGGCAAACTGTATTTAAATGCTGAATTAAGGTGTGTGGCAATGAAACCCAAACACATACCAAATGAGGATACATTCAAAATTTCTTGAGATAACAGACAAGGCGTTGAAAAGCAATAGATGGAGGTCAAAGTTGTGAATATATGTGGTACAAAACAGGAAACATGTCTGAAGCAAGACAATTTAATCCAAACCTACATAGAGGCAGGAAATGATGTTCAAAGGCACTCTATAATAGGCATTAAATCCCATTCTGGGCTAAAACCAGGTCTATCTGCCCCTCCGGTTTCAGCAGTTTTGACCCTTATAAATCCTTTTTTGCAAAAATCAAAATCAAAAAGAGAGAGAAGAGGTTAAAAGCAACAATACATAAAAGGTAGAAATTGTATATAATGCTTTAACTTCACAGCAAACTAACTACTACATAAAATACAAAACTAAATCAGGGTAACTAACTACTACACAAAATACAAAACTTAATTCAGCGACAACCTACAAAGTTGCAAAGTTCTGTGCAGCAGCATACAAAATCCGTCAGGGAATGACTAGTCCCAAAAGTTAACTGTGTGTCTAGTAATCTTCTTCTCTGAATCTACAATTTGGTGATGGATCTGGGCGTTGTATGTTTTTACCCTGTTTCCCCTTCCCTTCTGATCCCTCACCCATACTGTGCTTCAGTAGTTATATTTATATTTTTAATGTACCAAACATACCAAGTTTGTATGAAAATGTGACTATTTCCTGTGCTGGTCAATGACCGAAATAAATGATTTGATTTGATTTGAAAACTAAATCAGAAACAAACACACCAGTGAAACAGATACCTACATAGACACACAAACTGAACTAACAAATGAAGAAATAGATGAGTACATTTCTACAAGCCTCATTCCAGCTGATCTTGTCCTGTTGAGGCTTTATTCAACATTGTTGGAGTTAGATGGCAATATGATTATTATATTATTTTGCATCTGTCCCAGTGGTGGTTCCTTCTCATTTGTATGTTCCTTTATTGAAGAGATCTCAACTATTTTCCTTTGGCTGCTCGTAATTGGTCACTCCTTTATTCAGTGTGAGTAAACAATGATAATCAGTATTTGGTGAAATAAGGTCTATTAGTGGCTCTGCTGTAGTCATCAAGTCCCTCTTCAGGATTTCCAACTTACTCCACATATTGTTCTGCTCTTGTCTTAAGGATGAGCCAAAGGCATCAATGAAAACATCCCCAATTAGCTTGGGGTCCTCTTCTTCGAATAGAACAGATTGATTCCCACTCTCTCGCTCCCTCGGGGTCACAGTTGGCGAGGTAACAACCTTGGCGGCTCTAATATCAGGAAGTAGTAGTTTGACCCCTTCATCACAAAAGACGGGGTAAATTGTAGGGGTGGTGCGGAAACATGACGTATATATTCAGTTTTATCGTATTTATTTACTGTATTGTTATAAGTGTTTTACTTAACTTACTAGCAACAGTAAGAACTGACCACGGAACAACAGACTGGTTCAAGATTGGAAAAGGCGTACGGCAAGGCTGCATACTCTCACCCAACCTTTTTAACCTGTATGCAGAACACATCATGCGATGTGCGGGGCTTGAGGAATGCAAAGCTGGAGTGAAAATTGCTGGAAGAAACATTAACAACCTCAGATATGCAGATGACACCACTCTGATGGCCGAAAGCGAGGAGCCGAGGAGCCTTCTAATCAAGGTGAAAGAAGAGAGCGCAAAAGCTGGATTGCAGCTAAACATCAAAAAAACCAAGATTATGGCAAGAAGAATGATTGACAACTGGAAAATAGAGGGAGAAAATGTGGAGGCCGTGACAGACTTTGTATTTCTAGGTGCAAAGATTACTGCAGATGCAGACTGTGGCCAGGAAATCAGAAGACGCTTACTTCTTGGGAGGAGAGCAATGTCCAGTCTCGATAAAAAAGTAAAGAGTGGAGACATCACACTGGCAACAAAGATCCACCTAGTCAAAGCCATGGTATTCCCTGTAGTAACCTACGGATGTGAGAGCTGGACCATAGGGAAGGCTGAGCGAAGGAAGATTGATGCTTTTGAGCTGTGGTATTGGAGGAAAGTTCTGAGAGTGCCTTGGACTGCGAGAAGATCCAACCAGTCCATCCTCCAGGAAATAAAGCCCGACTGCTCATTGGAGGGAAGGATGCTGGAGACAAAGGTGAAGTACTTTGTCCACATCATGAGGAGACAGCAAAGCCTGGAGAAGACAATTATGCTGGGGAAAGTGGAAGGTAAAAGGAAGAGGGGCCAACCAAGGGCAAGATGGATGGATGGCATCCTTGAAGTGACTGGACTGACCTTGAAGGGATGGTGACGGCCGACAGGGAGCTCTGGTGTGGGCTGGTCCATGAGGTCACAAAGAGTTGGAGACGACTGAACGAATGAACAACAACAACAACAACACTTACTGTATAGAGTGTAATCAATTTTTATAAAACCTTTTTGTTTGGTTTGGGACTGTGATATGGCCTAAGGACTAATCAATAAAATTTACTACTACTACTAGCCTCAGTCTGTTAATTTTTATCCCTTATTATGCTACTCTCTTTAAATGTTACATAACCACACCTCTACTTTTGAAAACACTCTTCCAATTAATAAATATTACAACTGACATTTGCCCATATTGTTGTCAGTTTGTTCATTTTGGCTAATTTGCAGAACTTCAAAAGCCCAACCTTTTTATGTTGGAATAAGACGTTCCTTCCATCTCTGCACATAGTCAATTCTTATCTTATTGTAGTTATGTACTGCAGTAACTATTCATGTTTTCTTTCTACTTGATCATCCAGCATTCTCAACAAATAAAATTATGGTTTCATTTAACCTTAATTATTTCCACAAAGGAGTGTGTTCTAGTTCAATCTTTCTACAATACATCACATATGATAAAATGTCCCAACTTTGTTCTTGTACTTCCAACATTTACAAGGGTTGCTTTTGTACATGTAAGAAAGATACTCTGGTGTCAATTATCATCACTGTCTCAAGTATGGATTCTATTGTGTCTATGTAGACTGCCACTCCGTGTGAAGCTATTTCCACACACCATGCATTTATAGGGTTTCTCCCCAGTGTGAGTGCTTTGATGTTTCTGTAGACTTCCACTCTCGCTGAAGCTCTGTCCACACTCCATGCACTTATAGGGTTTCTCTCCAGTGTGAGTCCTTTGATGTCTATGGAGACTGCCACTCCGTGTGAAGCTATTACCACACACCAGACATTTATAGGGTTTCTCCCCAGTGTGAGCCCATCGATGTTTATGTAGACTTCCACTCTCACTGAAGCTCTGTCCACACTCCATGCATTTATAGGGTTTCTCCCCAGCATGAGTCCATCGATGTGAACATAGGCTTGCACTGTGAATGAAGCTCTTTCCACATTCCATGCATTTATAGGGTTTTTCCCCAGTGTGAATCCTTTGATGTGAACGAAGATTTCTACTTTGAGTGAAGCTCTGCCCACATTCCAGGCATTTATAGGGTTTCTCCCCAGTGTGAGTCCTTTGATGCGAAAGTAGAAGTCCACTCCGAGAAAAGCTCATTCCGCACTCTAGGCATTTATAGGGTTTCTCTCCAGTGTGAGTCCTTTGATGTCTATGTAGACTTCCACCCTCAGTGAAGCTCATTCCACACTCCAAGCATTTAAAGGGTTTCTCTCCAGTGTGAGTCCTTTGATGTGAATATAGACCTACATTATGACTGAAACTCATACCACATTCCAGGCATTTATAGGGTTTCTCCCCAGTGTGAGTTCTTTGATGTAACTGTAGATGTGCCTTCCGAGCAAAGCTCTGTCCACACTCCAGGCATTTATAGGGTTTCTCCCCAGTGTGAGTCCTTTGATGTGAACGTAGATGTCCATTACGAGCAAAGCTCTGTCCGCACTCCAAGCATTTATAGGACTTTTCCCCAGTGTGAGTTGTCTGATGTGAACGTAGATTTCCACCATCAGTGAAGCTCTTTCCACACTCCAGGCATTTATAGGGTTTCTCCCCAGTGTGGGTCCTTTGATGTCTCTTCAGATTTCCAAGCTGACCAAAGTTCTTGCCACACTCAGTACATTTATATGCTTTTTCCTTCATGTCGACAGAATTATGTACATATAATTGTAATATGGACACTTTACTCTTGTTTTTCCTTTCTGATCTAGAGCTTAACAATTCAGTAAGATCAGCACCTTGAGAGAATTTCTTTCCTATAGGACTGGTTTCCTTACTGTACTTTAGTTTCCAAATTCCAGTAAGGACTGGTTTCCTTACTGTACTTTAGTTTCCAAATTCCAAATTCTCATCACACCGGGGGTGGCTCCATAGAACCCTCATGTCCCTGGTCAAGAAAGAAGAAGCAAATGGTTAAACATGAAATTCCAAACTTCCATAATCTTCAACATTATCCTCTTTTTCCTTCACGGATTATGTTAAAATGGAAATACCCAGAAATAGAGGCACGAAGTGTCTCAAGGTGATACATAGAAACACACAAAAGCAATCACAGATTCATAAACAACAAGAAATGGATTCAGACATTCTGAGTGAACATAACAGAGACAAAAGTTGGTCCAAAAGATGGAAGGAAGGAAAGAAGGAAAGATAAATGAGTGGAAGGAAAGTATGTTGGAAGGACAGGAGAAAAGAAGGAATAAAAGAATGACAAAAGGGTAGATAGAAGGAAAGGAAGGTTCCAGCCTCTCTTTCCCATTTCAGTCTTGCCCCCTTTCCCACTGCAGTTTCCCACTTTCCAGCCCCCCCTTTCCATCCCAACCATTCCCAGCTTCCAGACCCCTTTTTCCACCTCAATCTTTCCTCCTTCCCCAGTTGCCCCCATCCCACTCCAATCTGCCCTACTTTTCCAGCTATCCCCTTTCCACCTCATTTTCCCACTTTTTCAAACACCCCTTCCCATTCTTTCTTTCCCAGCCCCTTCCCAAGCCAGTCTTTCCCACTTTTCTCATTCATATACACACAGCATCCCCCCAAAATATATACTGTAGTCAAAATAAACTATGGTGATTATTGGATTATTATTGGTTTTGTTGTTATTATTACATTTATTATTTTATTCTATTTATTATTATTTGTATTTGCATTATTTTTCTCTATTATTGTTATTACATTTATTAATATTATTACATTTATTATTTTTCTCTATTGTTATTACATGTATTACTTTAACTATAGTCCGGCCCTCCAATGGTCTGAGGGACAGTGAACTAGCCTCCTGTTTAAAAAGATGGAGGGCCCCTGATAGTGACAATAGGGAAAGGAATTTGGGGACTTTGTAACATTGGATTTTCCCAGCTTGGTTTTTGGTTTTACTGGCACGTTAATTTACTGTTAATTAATTAATTTATTTAAATTATTTCTATCCCGCCCATTTCAGCCCGAAGGCGACTCAGTCGGCACACAGTTGGCACAATTAAATGCCGAAACAAAATACATACATTGATAAAGCAAAAACATCAAGTGCAATTAAACATAAACGACAGTGCATAATAAACAATTTAAAAAGAGACTATGTCCTCTCGTTCAAATCTTCATCCGTTACATTGTCTTGGCCGTTCCTGGGTCGGTTTCCAACTCTAGTTTGTCTATTTACGAATGCTTGATGACTAGCTGTGGCCCAGTCTGTGTATATGTGTTTTTTATGTGTGTATATGCATGGGTATATATTTGTGTATGTGTGTAGATATGTGTGCTTGTGTATATATGTACTTTTGCGCATGCGTTGTAATGCATTTTCTGTTTTTTTGGCTTTTTAATTCTCTTCCGCTGCGTTTTTCAGTGTTTTTATGAATGATGGTCACTCGTTGGCCTAAGAGGTGTCTTGTGTCCAAATTTGGTGTCAATTGCTAGCCGTCCCCTGCCACGCGTTGCTGTGGCCCAGTCTATGTATATGTGTTTGTGCGTGTGTGTGTATATATATATATATATATAGTGTTGTGTATATATATATATATATATAGTGTGTGTGTATGTATTTGTGTATATGTGGTTTTGTGCATGCATTGTAATATAGCAACAGTAAGAACTGACCACGGAACAACAGACTGGTTCAAGATTGGGAAAGGCGTACAGCAAGGCTGCATACTCTCACCCAACCTTTTTAACTTGTATGCAGAACACATCATGCGATGTGCGGGACTTGATGAATGCAAAGCTGGGGTGAAAATTGCTGGAAGAAACATCAACAACCTCAGATATGCAGATGACACCACTCTGATGGCCGAAAGCGAGGAGGAGCTGAGGAGCCTTCTAATCAAGGTGAAAGAAGAAAGCGCAAAAGCCGGGTTGCAGCTAAACATAAAAAAAACCAAGATTATGGCAACAAGAATGATTGACAACTGGAAAATAGAGGGAGAAAATGTGGAGGCCGTGACAGACTTTGTATTTCTAGGTGCAAAGATTACTGCAGATGCAGACTGTGGCCAGGAAATCAGAAGACGCTTACTTCTTGGGAGGAGAGCAATGTCCAGTCTCGATAAAATCGTAAAGAGTAGAGACATCACACTGGCAACAAAGATCCGCCTAGTCAAAGCCATGGTATTCCCTGTAGTAACCTACGGATGTGAGAGCTGGACCTTAGGGAAGGCTGAGCGAAGGAAGATTGATGCTTTTGAGCTGTGGTGTTGGAGGAAAGTGCTGAGAGTGCCTTGGACTGCGAGAAGATCCAACCAGTCCATCCTCCAGGAAATAAAGCCCAGCTACTCATTGGAGGGAAGGATACTAGAGACAAAGTTGAAGTACTTTGGCCACATCATGAGGAGACAGGAAAGCCTAGAGAAGACAATCATGCTGGGGAAAGTGGAAGGCAAAAGGAAGAGGGGCCGACCAAGGGCAAGATGGATGGATGGCATCCTTGAAGTGACTGGACTGACCTTGAAGGAGCTGGGGGTGGTGACGGCCGACAGGGAGCTCTGGCGTGGGCTGGTCCATGAGGTCACGAAGAGTTGGAGATGACTGAACGAATGAACAACAACAATATGTGTGTGTATATATTTGTGTATATGTGGTTTTGTGCATGCATTGTAATATTTTTTTGGCTTTTTAAGTCCCTTCCGCTATGTTTTTCAGTGCTTTTATGAGTGATGGTCACTCACTGGGTTGTTAGGTGTGTTGTCTCCAAATTTGGTGTCAATTGGTCCAGTGGTTTTTGAGTTCTGTCAATCTCACAAACAAACATTACATTTGTATTTATATAGATTTGTAAAAAAAAATTAAGTTTTTACTGTTTTAATTGTAATTCTTATGGTATATATCTTGTTAGCATCATTTGATGCCTATGTGAGGCCGCCCTGGGTCCTCCTGCCAAGCTCTCAAGCAACAACTGTCTTTGAACTTAAACAGACTCAAGCCTCAACTGTCTCTCAACTCCTAACACTGGCTTCTGTACACTAACAGACCCAAGGCCCAACTGTCATTTCCCAACTGCCATCCTTTTAAAACCTCTAAACAGTCACATGACCAGCAGCCCCGCCTACTGCTCCAAGTACATACACTACACCAGGTCGCAGACGCACTCACTCAGCACAAGGGCAGGCAGGGAGAGATGGGAGGCGAGTCAGACACAATGGCGGGAAAGCTGGCAGGCCCTTCTCAAGCCCCGCCCCCTCCGGGAGGGTGGTGAAAAGCCATACACACCTCTTTCTGGCTTTCTGCTCCAACCGCTACCTTCCCGCCTCAGAAAGAAATGGCTGAGGGAAACTCGAGAAGCACTCCTCCTTCGCCCTCCCATTGGCTGAGTCCGGGAAGTCCCGCCCTTTGGAAACCTCCCATTGGCTGAGCACCGTTCTCCGGCTTTGATTGGCGGGGAGAGAAAAAAAGAGACAAGAGACAGAGGGAAGGAGGGAGAGGCTCGGATGAGGCCCACCCAAGAAGCCTCTCCTCCTTTGCCCTCCCATTGGCCGAGTCCCGGAAAAACCCCGCCCACAGAAGTCTTTCCATTGGCTGCCTGCCACTCTCCGGATTTGATTGACAGTTAGCATGGAAGGCGGCCTCTGGTGCGAGAGTGACAGAGGAGGGAGAGGCTCTGCTGAGGCCCACCCAACAAGCCCCTCCTCCTTCTCCCTCCCATTGGCCGACTCCCGGAAAGCCCCGCCCTTAGGAGGTTTTCCATTGGCTGCCTACTACTCTGCAACTTTGACTGACGGATTGCAAAGGTGGCATAGAGAGACACGCCCCCTCTTCTCCCATCAGACAATACAGACAATACAGATCTCTGACAAAGCAATGTATTGATGCTGATGTTTAATGACTTGTGATGCTATTGCTTTTAAATGCCTAATGATTTTGTATTGTGTATATCTAAATTAGGTTCTTGTGGGTTTTTTCGGGCTATAGAGCCATGTTCTAGAGGCATTCTCTCCTGACGTTTCGCCTGCATCTATGGCAAGCATCCTCAGAGGTAGTGAGGTCTGTGGAATTAGGACAATGGGTTTATATATCTGTGGAATGGCTGGGGTGGGGCAAGGAGCTCTTCCCTGCTGGAGCTAGGTGTGAATGTTTCAATTGACCACCTTCATTAACATTTGAAGGCCTGTCTGAGCCTGGGAAAATCTCTTGCTGGGAGGTGTTAAGATGTGCCTGTTTGTTTCCCCCCCTGGCACATCTTAACACCTCCCAGCAAGAGATTTTCCCAGGCTCAGGCAGGCCTTCAAATGCTAATGAAGGTGGCCAGTTGAAACATTCACACCTAGCTGCAGCAGGGAAGAGCTCTTTGCCCCACCCCAGCCATTCCACAGATATATAAACCCATTGTCCTAATTCCAACAGACCTCACTACCTCTGAGGATGCTTGCCATAGATGCAGGCGAAACGTCAGGAGAAATGCCTCTAGAACATGGCCCTATAGCCCGAAAAAACCCACAAGAACCTAGTGATTCCAGCCATGAAAGCCTTCGACAATATATCTAAACTGTTGTAAACCGCTCTGAGTCGCCTAAGGGCTGAGAAGAGCAGTATACAAATAAAGTAAATAAATAAATAAATTCTCCTTCTTCAGAGGGAATGACATCACTGCAGGTTCCGACCCTCTCCATTCTGTCAGGAAGAGAAGGAAGGAATCAAAGAGTTGGAAGAGATCTCATGGGCCATCCAGTCCAACCCTCTGCCACGAAGCAGGAATATTGCATTCAAAGCACCCCTGACAGATGGCCATCTAGCCTCTGGATTGTTGTAGGTTTTTTCTGGCTATATGGCTGTGGTCTAGAGGCATTCTCTCCTGACGTTTCGCCTGCATCTATGGCAAGCATCCTTAGAGGTAGTGAGGTCTGTTGGAACTAGGAAAAAGGGTTTATATATCTGTGGAATGACCAGGGTGGGACAAAGGACTCTTCTCTGCTCTTGTCTGCTGGAGCTAGGTGTGAATGTTTCAACTGACCACCTTGATTAGCATATAACAGACAAGCATCCCAAGCTCTGAGGATGACCTGGGAAGGAATCCCACTGGAGCATTACAGCACACCCAAACACCTGGGAGTCACTTTGGACCGTGCTCTGACCTACAAGAAGCACTGCCTGAACATCAAGCAAAAAATGGGTGCTAGAAACAACATAATACGAAAGCTGACTGGCACAACCTGGGGATCACAACCAGACACAGTGAAGACATCTGCCCTTGTGCTATGCTACTCTGCTGCTGAGTATGCATGCCCAGTGTGGAACACATCTCACCACACTAAAACAGTAGATGTGGCTCTTAATAAGACATGCCGCATTATCACGGGGTGTCTGCGCCCTACACCACTGGAGAAATTACACTGCTTAGCCGGTATTGCACCACCTGACATTGTTCTGGAACAGCTGTTCCAGGAGCTCCAGATTTATTTGCTGTGTTTGCATGTTTGTGTGCAATCCCATGCTTGGGATTTTGTAGCAGGGGGTTTCCTGTTATAATTTGCATTTATAGGGTAAGCCACCTGCCAATTATAGTTAGGTTCCCTGGTCCCGCCCCTTTTTGAGTTTTGGAAGGAACAGGAGCCTTTTTGAGTTCAGTTCTCACAGAGAAGCCTTTTGCACAGGACATAGAACGAAGTGGCTCCTGTAGAAAAGCTTCGTCTTTTATAGCTTGGCTGGGGTTATACAGCCCTACGGCTTGGCCAGGAGACATACAGCCACAGCTTGGCTGAGGGACTCCAGCCGGCCATCACAGCAACCTGAACTCCTTCTTTTTCCCTGGAGGTCTACAAAGCTCTGTTGGGGCAAGGGTCGCTCACGGAAGCCAGACGCATTTGGTACCGGGTGCAGGGGCTCCACGTCAACAGAGGCAAGTACAGACTGCCCAGATTAGAAGCTAGGATTTCCCCTTTAGTTAATTATAGTTAAGAAGATAGTGCCTGTTCCCTGCGGACAAGTTTGGGAGAACTGATACTTTAAAGCTCTACAATTTCTGTTTGTTTTCATCAATAAAGAACTTTGTTGGATTTACTTTAAGCATTCTAAAGACTCTGTTTGGGGGAATCTAAGGGCCTTTACTCTGAGGCAGCCCCAGCGTCCCGTTGGGCACAGAGAATTTATGTCCTGTGTACAGTCTAATGCACAGGCCCAGCGTGCGACAGCACAGACATCCGCCGGGAAGTAGCAGCCAATAGTAAAAGGACCAAGGCAGAGACATCTCCAGCTCATCCCCTGTTTGGGTATCAGCCAGCACATCAACGACTTAAATCAAGACATAGTTTTCTAAGATCTACAGAGACACTCGCTGGAACACCTCAGCAAGTGAGAGTCCAAAAGTGGCAGGCCCAAACCCAGAACCTCAATCCATGGGTGATACCAGATGAGAGACTCCCCCTTGGGCACACAGAAGATTGGGCGACTTGGAAGGCGCTGAACAGACTGCGCTCTGGCACCACGAGATGCAGAACCAATCTTAAGAAACGGGGCTACAAAGTGGAATCCACGGCATGTGAGTGTGGAGGAGAACAAACCACTGACCACCTGCTGCAATGCAACCTGAGCCCTGCCACATGCACAATGGAGGACCTTCTTGCAGCAACCCCAGAGGCACTCCAAGTGGCCAGATACTGGTCAAAGGACATTTAATCAAATACCAAGTTTGCAAAATCTGTGTTTTTTTAATCTGTTTGTTTGTTTTGTTCTTTTAGAAATGTAATACAATGGGATGGTTGCTGATGACATGATAAATAAATAGCATATAATGGCCTAACAGTGCCTAGAGCAAACTTTTGTTGAGAGGTGATTAGATGTCCTTGTTTGTTTCCTCTCTGTTGTTGTGCTGTTGTAATTTTAAGAGTTTTTTTACACTGATAGCCAGATTTTGTTCATTTTTGTTTTCCTCCTTTCTGTTGAAGCCTCTGTTTAAAAACCTCCAAAGAAGGAGCCTCCACCACACTCCAGGCAGAGAGTTCCACTACTGAACAGCTCTCACAGTCAGGAAGTTCTTCCTCATGTTCAGATGGAATCTCCTTTCTTGTAGTTTGAAGCCATTGTTCCGTGTCCTAGTCTCCAAGGAAGCAGAAAACAAGCTTGCTCCCTCCTCCCTGTGACTTCCTCTCACATATTTATACATGGCTATCATATCTCCTCTCAGCCTTCTCTTCTTCAGGCTAAACATGCCCAGCTCCTTAAGCCGCTCCTCATAGGGCTTGTTCTCCAGACCCTTGATAATTTTAGTTGCCCTCCTCTGGACACATTCCAGCTCGTCAACATCCCTCTTCGATTGTGGTGCCCAGAATTGGACACAATATTCCAGGTGTGGTCTGACCAAGGCGGAATAGAGGGGTAGCATGACTTCCCTAGATCTAGACACTATGCTCCTATTGATGCAGGCCAAAATCCCATTGGCTTTTTTTGCCGCCACATCACATTGTTGGCTCATGTTTAACTTGTTGTCCACAAGGACTCCAATATCTTTTTCACACGTACTGCTCTCAAGCCAGGCATCGTCCCCCATTCTATATCTTTGCATTTCGTTTTTCCTGCCAAAGTGGAGTATCTTGCATTTGTCCCTGTTGAACTTCATTTTGTTAGTTTTGGCCCATCTCTCTAATCTATCCTTTGAGAGAGATTCAAATGATCCTTAGGCACCAATGTGAGAGATCTTCCAGCAGCCAAGAAGCAAAAATACAAACTGTCTTGGTAAGCTCCTGCACAGAAAACCTAAAAATGTAACTGTTGACAAAACTTCCAGGTTCAGCTAGACTCTCGGGCATTGCCCAACCAATCAGCTTTGTGCTTTGCATTTTCAGTTAACACACTCACCGATTGATTTTGTATATGCTCAAACATGCTTCTTTTAAAGACTGGCAACATTCGAGACATATCTGTTTGGATCTGTAGCTTTCTTATCTCACAAACCAAGTGGGAAGGCTTTATTTCTAAAAGCATACATTGTGGTACAAAAACAAAATTCCAACTGACAGTTTCTTTCCCTCACATCTCCTTACCCCTCACCCTGGCTCCTCCCCTTCATTGTTCCCATTTGAAACCCTCTCCCTTGTTTCAAATATACACAGGCCAGGTCTAAGGCATGGTATAATTTCCTGGTTTCACACAAAACCAGGAAATAAGGTCATGACAATACCTTTATTTATTTACTAGCTGTGCCCTGCCACGCGTTGCTGTGGCCTATAGTAAAACTTATCAAAGTTGAGGTAGATATCTGGACTATTATGTGTGTGCAGTGGCGGGGGGGATAATGGAGCCTGGGGTTGCGTGTGTGTGTGCGGCGGCGGGGGGAGTGGGATTGCGTGTGTGTGTGCGGCGGCGGCGGGAGTGATGGAGCGTGGGGTTGCGTGTGTGTGTGCAGCGGCGAAGGAGTGATGGAGCGTGGGGTTGCGTGTGTGTGTGCAGCGGCGGAGGGAGTGATGGAGCATGGGGTTGCGTGTGTGTGTGCAGCGGCGGGGGGAGTGGGGTTGCATGTGTGTGTGCGGCGGCGGGGGAGTGATGTAGCGTGGAGTTGCGTGTGTGTGCGCGGCGGTGAGGGAGTGATGGAGCGTGGGGTTGCGTGTGTGTGTGCGGCGGTGGAGGGAGTGATGGAGCATGGGGTTGCGTGTGTGTGTGCAGCAGCGGGGGGAGTGGGGTTGCGTGTGTGTGTGTGTGCGGCGGCGGGGGAGTGATGTAGCGTGGGGTTGCGTGTGTGTGTGCGGCAGCGGGGGGAACGATGGAGCCTGGGGTTTCGTGTGTGTGTGCGGCGGTGGGGGGAGTGGGGTTGCGTGTGTGTGTGTGCGGCGGCGGGGGGAGTGGGGTTGCGTGTGTGTGTGCGGCGGCGGGGGAGTGATGGAGCATGGGGTTGCGTGTGTGTGTGCGGCGGTGGGGGGAGTGATGGAGCATGGGGTTGTGTGTGTGCGTGTGGCAGAGGGTGTGTGTGTGCGGGAGGCGGCACGGCGGGGCTTGGAGTGGGCATGGCTTCTGCAGAGGGAACGTTGGCCGGAAGGCTGTGTGCGCGCGCCAGGGAACTTGCGGCTGGGCACCAATGCGCATGCTCAGTTGTTTTGCCGTTTTGTGAGTGTGTTGTTGTGTTGTTTTTCATTTTGAGTAGATATGTTTGTACCTTGTGGGTTGTGTTATGGGCATGGGAATTTTGGTTAAGTTTCGTTGGGGGGGTTTGTGAGTTTTGTTGTTTTGCCGTTTTGTGAGTGTGTTGTTGTGTTGTTTTTCATTTTGAGTAGATATGTTTGTACCTTGTGGGTTGTGTTATGGGCATGGGAATTTTGGTTAAGTTTCGTTGGGTTTTTTTTGAGTTTTGTTGTTTTGCCGTTTTGTGAGTGTGTTGTTGTGTTGTTTTTCATTTTGAGTAGATATGTTTGTACTTTGTGGGTTGTGTTATGGGCATGGGAATTTTGGTTAAGTTTCGTTGGGGGGTTGTGGAGTTTTGCTGTCCGGTTGAACCAACCTAACAGATTTATATATATAGATAATTGTATTGAAGTTTGAAACCAGAAAACAGGACAATAAAATGACAAAAGTATCAAGGAGAATAAAAGAACGACAAACACGAAGTTAACCATAGCAACATGAAGGTAAGTATATATAATTTTGCGTTAATTCCTTTAAGAAAATTATAAAATTAATAAATTGAGTGGGGTAGGTTATATAAAACACAGGGAACTAAGGCTGAGAGAGTGTGACTTCCAAGGTCACCCAATAGCTTTTTTTTTAAGGAAATTAATACAGATACATTTTAAAATCAAATAATATGATACTTTTTAAGGTCTTGATGGATCGGTGCAAGAGTCTCGTTTGCAGAAATCCAAAATGCCTGAAAAACAAAAAGGAAGGGAATTTAATGGGTGTTAATTTAATGTATTATTTTTACTTATTATTTATTTATACATTAATGTAATGGGGGAAAGTGGGGAGAGAAATTTAATTGGCATAAATTTAGTATCTAAAATTAAAATACAGCAGAGTCTCGCTTATCCAACCTTCACTCATGCAACGTTCTATATTTTCCAACGCAATCTTCCTCCCGCCAGGTAAAGTGGTCTCACCAAGGCAGAAGAGAGGGGTAGCAGGACTTCCCTGGATCTAGGCCAGTGGTTCTCAACCTTGCCAATGCAGTGACCCCTTAATGCAGTTCCATATGTTGTGGTGACCCCCAACCATAATATTGTTTTTGTTGCTACTTGACACCTGTCATTTTACTACAGTTATAAATCGTAATGTAAATATCCAATACGCAGGATGTATTTTCATTCACTGGACTAAATTTGGCACAAATACCCAATATGCCCAAATGTGAATGCTAGTGGGGTTGGGGGGGGGGTTGATTTTGTCATTTGGGAGTTGTAGGTGCTGGGATTTATAGTTCACTTATAATCAAAGAGCATTCTGAACTCCACCAGCGATGGATTTAAACCGAACTTGGCACAGAGAACTCCCATGACCAACAGAAAACTTCTGGAAGGGATTTGTTTGGGAGTTGTAGTTCACCTATACCCAGAGGAGTGCTGTGGATTCATGCAATGATGGATCTGGACCAAACTTAGCACGAATACTCAATATGCCCAAATGTGAACACTGGTAGAGTTTGGGGGAAATAGACCTTGACCTTTGGGAGTTGTAGCTGTTGGGATTTATAGTTCACCTACAATCAAAGAGCATTCTGAACTCGACCAACAATAGAATTGGGTCAAACTTCCCACACAGAATCCCAATGATCAACAGAAAACACTGTTTTCTGATGGTCTTTGGCGACCCCTTTGACACCCCCTCACGACCCCCTCAGGGGTCCTGACCCCCAGGTTGAGAAACACTGATCTAGGCACTAAGCTCCTATTGATGCAGGCCAAAATCCCATTGGCTTTTTTAGCCACTACATGACATTCCTGGCTCATGTTCCCCTTCCTTCCCACGAGGACTCCAAGATCTTTTTCACATGTACTACTGTAGAGCCAGGCATCGTCCCTCATTCTGTATCTTTGCATTTCATTTTTTCTGAGAGTAACTTTTAAGTATGTTTTCTTTTTATCTGCGATTTCCCCTTGTTGTCTATACCAGTGTGGTCTGCCAATTTTGTTACTGTATGCCAATAAAGGCTGTGTGTGTGTGAATATTTTTTTAAAATATTTTTTAAATATTTTTTAATATTTTTTTCTTACCTGCCTTTGTGCAAGTGAAGATGGATTCGACCATTTTGAAAAATGGCTCTCCGATAATAGCTCTGAAATTGCCATTAATGGCAGAAAGGAGCCTTTTTGTATTGTCTTTAAATAGCAAGTCGCTTCCTCCATAGTTTTGGGATTGAAAGAGTTGAAAGCTTGTGCCTAAATCCTAAAAGAATAGAATTGAAAATATAATAATAATATATTATTATCTATCTATATAAAAATGCTCTGTGGTAATGAGTACCCTAAAAACAAAAGAACCAATGAACAAAATCACACCAAATTTGGCAACAAAACGTCTCACAACACAAGGAGTGACCATCACTCAAAAATTATGATTTTGTCATTTGGGAGTTGTAGTTGCTGGGATTTATAGTTCACCTACAATCAAAGAGAAAATAAAGGGAAAGAAGGAGGAAAGGAAGGAAGGAAAAGAAGGAAAGGAAGAAGGAAGGAGGGACAAGCAGGAAAGAAAGGAAAAGGAAGAAAAGGAAAGAAAGGGAGGAAGGAAGGAGAGGAAGGAAAGAAGAGAAGGGAGTGAGGGAGAGAAGGAAGGTCCTTCATTCAAGCACCGTCGACCTTCCTCGCCTCCTCCTCCTCCTCCTCCTCCTCCTCCTCCCCCTCCTCCCCTTCTTTCTTGCCTGGGGGCTCCGCTGCCACTCATCCGCCCCTTCCTCTTCCAACAGGGAGAGGAGGAGGAGGAGGAGGAAGAGGCTGCCCTCCTGATATAGCAGGGAAAGAGAAGGGGCTCCATGCGGTAAGCCTCCACCTCCACTCCCATGGTGCCCAGTCTCGCTTGTGTGTGTGTGTGTGGCTGTGCACGCACTTGGCTCCTAATGCTTTAACGACCAGCTGTTTCCCCGCGAGGAGGAGGAGGGGGCGTGGCCATGGGTTTCTTTGTGGACATGCAGTTTCTCCTTTGTGGACATGCAGTATAGAAGTCCTTTCTGCTTTTTGTTTTTGTTTTTTTGGGGGTTTTTGTTTTTTGAGTGAAGGACATACGTTGGCCTGATAGCTGTATTGTGTCCAAATTTGGTGTCAATTCCCCCAGTGGTTTTTGAGTTCTGTTAATCCCACAAACGAACATTACATTTTTATTTATATAAGATAAAGGTAAAGGTTCCCCTGACATTAAGTCTAGTAGTGTCTGATTCTGGGGGGTGGTGCTCATCTCAATTTCTAAGTCGAAGAGCCAGTGTTGTCCGTAGATGCCTCCAAGGTCATGTGGTCAGCATGACTGTATGCAGCATCGTCACCTTCTTGCAGAAGTGGTACCTATTGATCTACTCACATTTGCATGTTTTTGAACTGCTAGGTTGGCAGAAGCTGGGCCTAACAGCGGGAGCTCACCCCTCTCCCCGGATTCGAACCACCAACCTTTTGGTCAGCAAGTTCAGCAGCTCAGCAGTTTCACCCAATGCATATTATAAATAATTATATAATATATTATTATTAGATTAGATTATATATTATTAGTATTATAATTTTTTATATATATATGCAGGTAGTCTCCCTAGATGGCGACACAATGCCAGATGTATGGTCACAAATAAATGCAGTCTGGTCGAAATGGCAGCAAACAACTGGCATTCTGTTCAGGCATTCTCAAAAATGTCTGAACAACCCAAGGTTAAGATCTACACTACAGTTGTCTTCCCAGCAGCCCTTCCTCTACGGGGAGCAACAAAGAAACACAAACAAGCCCTTAACACAATGGAAATGGAAATGCTGAGATGGACACTTGGCTTGACTCTTCTTAACCATGTGCCAAATGATGACATCTGTCAAAGACTAGGTATAAAACTAATCAGCAAGAAATGCAAGAAGCAAGACTATGGTGGTAAGGCCATGTCATGAGAAAAGAACCGACATCACCAGCACAAACAGCACTGCATTTGGAGATTGCAGGACGACGACCACGTTGACAAAGGTCAAAGAAAAGATAATCAACAAAGACATGCGTGCTGCCAACCTGTGACATAAGGATGCCCAAAACAAAGCTCTGTGGAAATGATAGTCACAATGCTTTATTGTGGAAAATAGCTTTTTCTCCATTGGGAAAATAGGTTAGATAGAGTATACATGATGATGAACAGAATGAAGAAGGATGGTGAGTATGAAAGAGTGAATGGATTACAAGTGAACGTTAGAGTATATGTGATCGACAGTCATAATGCTAACTCTTCAACGGGAAAATAGATTAGAAAGCATTATTATTATTATTGGTAATAGTAGTAGTAACAATAACACACTGCTCAAACCCTCCCTACAGATGGCCTACCGGATTCTGATTCACCTGAAATTTTTGGAGGAATCTGTGGATTTTTGTTGAAGCGATGGGCCTGGAAACGATGATCCCGGGCGGGACATGTCCCAGGTTGCATTGCGCCCCGTCCATGATGGTTGCCTGTGTCCCATTTGGACAAAGGAGGACAAAGCTGGATAGGACGGAGTCCAGGGCCCCTCCACCAGAATGATGACTTTCATCTGGAGTTAAATGCCATAGAAAACCAACATAATCCCACATAAAATTAGCCAGAATAACTGTCGAGATGTTATGATAGAGCAGGCATTAATATAAATACTGATATTGATAACATAAATATTAATGTTTTTAATATAAAAGGGAATATTTAAAATTAATACTGTATAATATTAATGATATTAAATAACAAATATTAATATTATTAGATATAGGAATAGTAATATAAATAATACTAATATGCTATAAATATTGATATTGATAACAAATATTGATATTATTAATGTAAATAGGAATCTTTAAAATATATAAAAATATACATATTAATAACATTGTTATTAATATAAATTGGAATATTATATAAATAATATCACTATATATAATATAATACTGATATTGAAAATAATTGATATTATTAATAGTAATAGTTATAAATAATATTAATATTATATAACAATATCCATTTTAATAACTCAAATATTGATATTATTGTTATAAAAAGGAACATTAATTATATAAGTAGTATCAATATACTAAGGGATAATGATATCATTAATATAAACAGGAATCTTTATACGTAATACTAATATTATATAATATTATAAATACTGATAATAAATACATATGCCCATCCTGAGATATCTTCAAGATGTCTGATAGTATGGATGGATATAAAAAATCCAAAGTATTTCTGGTCTTAAGCATTTTAATTAATTTTACATTGTAATATTAGAGGCATTCTAAAATATCTTACAATGTTATAATCATAATATAATTATTATTATTTATATCTTGCTTTTTATCTCCACAAGGAGACTCATAGCAACTTATATAAATATTGTTTTATTATAGATATTCTAAACATATTGCTATTCTGAAATAATTATGGCATATATTATGATAGATATTAAAATTTATGCTATTGTAATATCACAGATATTATAAAATATATTGCAATATTATAAATTATACAAAATATAAAGTAAATTATATAAAATATATAGTATTCTAAATATCACAAAATATATTTCAATATAGTAAAATGTCAAAGTGTATACGATCTGGATGAGGGTGAACAAACTGCAGAGTAGCAAAGCACAAGGGCAGATGTCTTCCCTGTGTCTGGTTGTGATCCCCAGGTTGTGCCAGTCAGCTTTCGTATGATATTGTTTCTAGCACCCACTTTTTGCTTGATGTTCAGGCAGTGCTTCTTGTAGGTCAGAGCACGGTCCAGAGTGACTCCCAGGTATTTGGGTGTGCTGCAATGCTCCAGTGGGATTCCTTCCCAGGTAATCCTCAGATCTCAGGATGCTTGTCTGTTCTTGAGGTGAAAAACACATGCCTGTGTTTCAGATGGATTAGGGATCAGCTGGTTTTCCCTGTAATAGGCAGTAAGAGGTCCTAGAGCTTCAGAGAGCTTCTGTTCAACCATTTCAAATCTCCCTGCTTGAGCAGTAATGGCACGATCATCAGCATAGATGAAACTCTCTGTCCCTTCTGGCAGTGGCTGGTCATTTGTGTAGATGTTGAACATGGATGGAGCAAGCACGCTCCCCTGAGGCAGGCCGTTCTTCTGTTTCCGCCATCTACTTCTCTGGCCCTGGAATTCAACAAAAAAGCTCCTGTTTTGTATCGGATTTCCTATGAAGCGAGTGAGGTGGTAATCCTTTGTGATATTATAAATTTTCCTCAGGAGAAGGTGATGATTTACAGTGTCATAGGCTGCTGACAGGTCTATGAAGACAGCTCCTGTGATCTGCTGCCTTTCAAAACCATCTTCTATGTGCTGAATCAGGTTCAGCACTTGTGATGTGCAGCTTTTGCCTTTCCTGTTTTCTTCAGTGCTGACTTGGAGGCCTGCTTTTACAAAGACAGCGCTTCCATACTGCGCATGTGATCTTTCCGCTAATAAGATAATTCCTGGAACTTTTGGTCATTTCTGTTGTTTATCTCTATTTCTTGGACACACAGCACGTCACATTTCTTATCTCGGCACAGTTCATAGAGCAGCTGTTCTTTGGCCACTGACATGCCTTCGATGTTGATTGAGATAATTGTCATAGTTGGTCCTAAAAGGTCTGTTGGTTGGTTGCATGCTGCAAGTCGCTTCTGGTCACTTCTGGGTGAGAGAATCAGCCGTCTACGAAGACGTTGCCCAGGGAATGCCCAGATGTGTTGTAATCCTGCGGGGAATGCTTCTCTCATGTCCCCCGCAATAAGGTTAATAATCCAGTATGGCTGGTTTGAGATGGTTTTTAACAATTTGATTTTAAATTGGAACAACGGATTTTAATTTTTGTGTATATTTATAGTTCGTTTTTATTCCGGCATTGAATGTTTGCCGTATTTATGTTGTGCTCCACCTTTCGGGTGAGAAGGGTGGAATATAAATGCTTTAAATAAATAATATGTTATAACAATTATATGATAAACTGTAATATATACATATATCACAAATAGAATATATAAATGTTCCATAGCACTTTATGATATAAAATATAATATCATAAATATTATGGAACATACTATAATATTAAACACAGAGGAAAACACCTTACATTCGATGTTTTGGAGTAGGTCATGATGCTCTACAAAGGCCACGTCTCCATAATGCCTCCCATCGGAATCCCCCAAAAGACACCTAAAACATGGGAAAAAATGAAATGTCATATGGCATTATTGTGACTTCCAAGCTGGCATTGAGGAAGCCATTTGGTGGCTGAGGACCTTGCTTGCCTGAGGGCTCCCCGGTTGCCGTAGTAACGCTCCCCATGATTGGCGGCACAGTGGGAAGGGCCTTTCCCTGCCCCTTCCGCCTCTGCCCCAAGGCAGACTCTGCAAAGGGGGCCGCCATCTTGTCCTGGCATGCAGCCCTTCCAGAAGAAGGCTTGGTATGCTAGAGAAAGAGAGAAACTTTAATCCAGTTTTTCATGGGCTGTTTTCAACCTATTTATTATTTATTTATTTATTTATTTATTTGCTTCACTTGTATACCACTCTTCTCAGCCAACGGCAACTCAGAGCGGTTAACAACCAGTATCAACAATACAGTACAAAATCATTGGTCATTTAAAACAGTAATATCAATTAGTTAACATCAGGACATCAATACAACAATACAGGAAAACAACAATCCATCACGTCTCATCAATAGAATCAGCATCCGATCTCATTGTCCATTAGTCCATATTCCAGTAATCAATCAATTGCACTGCTTCGTTGAAAGCCTGTTCGAAGAGCCAGGTCTTCACTCTCTTCCTGAATGCCAATAAGGAGGGGGCCGATCTAATGTCTGTAGGAAGGGCGTTCCACAGCTGGGGGGCCACTACTGAGAAGGCCCTGTCTCTCGTCCCCGCCAGACGATCTTAACGTCCTAACTGGTTCATAGGAGGAGATGCGTTCGGACAGATAGGTCGGGCCAGAACCGTTTAGGGCTTTAAAGGCTAAAGCCAGCACTTTGAATTGTGGCCGGTAGCAAATTGGCAGCCAGTGGAGCTGGCGCAACAGAGGAGTTGTATGCTCCCTGAGTGCCGCTCCTGTTAACAACCTGGCTGCCGATCATTGGACCAATTGAAGCTTCAGAGCAGTCTTCAGAGGCAACCCCACGTAGAGAGCATTGCAGTAGTCTATACGGGATGTAACCAGAGCGTGGACTACCGTGGCCAAGTCAGACTTCCCAAGGTATGGGCGCAGCTGGCGCACAAGTTTTAATTGTGCAAATGCTCCCCTGGTCACCGCTGAAACCTGGGGTTCCAGGCTCAGCGATGAGTCCAAGATCACACCCAGACTGCGAACCTGCGTCTTCAGGGGGAGTGTAACCCTGTCCAACACAGGCTGTAACCCTATACCCTGTTCGGCCTTTCGACTAACCAGGAGTACCTCTGTCTTGTCTGGATTCAATTTCAATTTGTTCGCCCTCATCCAGACCGTTACAGTGGCCAAGCACCGGTTCAGGACCTGAACAGCCTCCTTAGAAGAAGGTGGGAAGGAGTGACAGAGTTGGACATCATCCGCGTACAGATGACATCGTACCCCGAAACTCCGGATGATCTCTCCCAGCGGCTTCATGTAGATGTTGAACAACATGGGAGACAATATTGAGCCCTGAGGAACCCCACAAGACAATGGTTGTGGGGTAGAACAGGTGTCTCCCAGTAACACCTTCTGAGAGCGGCCCTCTAGGAAGGACCGGAGCCACTGCAAAAATATATTTGTTCAAATATTATACCTCAGTGAAATTATGAATGCACTGCTGACAATAAACTTGAACAAATAAAGATCAAATTGAATCGGATAGCCCCGACCTGTAGAGAACAAAAGACCCACAGAAAAGGTAGCAAAAATGTCAATGCAACCTAAACAAACAAATTGCAGCTTAAGAAAGGCTGACTTGGTCAAGAGGGAGGCAGAGAGGAAATACAAACAAAGAGAGCCAGTTAAGTCTGGAAAAAGGTTTTTCTGTTTTTCCGTGACCCTGTTAATCACTGTTTCTCTCTCTCTCTACAGTTGGTAGTAGCCACAACAGTCATTTACTGTTGTTTTCTGCAGTCTCTTAATTTGCCAGGCATGCTGGGCCCATAACCCTTGTTATGTCCAAAAGGAAATGTCCCCACAATCAGACTGGGATCTTCAGCCTTCTCTGCCAAAGGGGTTCCTAAGACCACCAGAAATATGTTTTCTGCCCCTGCCCCCCAGGGGCCCCGACCCCCAGGTTGAGAAACACTGCCTTAAAGGGAAGAGGCTAACTCTGGATGTATTTATTTACTTCAATTATATATGCTTTTCTCCCCAAGGGGGACTCAAAGCGGTTTCTAATATATTCATGGCAAAAAAATTAATGCCTGACAAAAATTTACTGCCTGTGGTTCCAGGCTCAGTGATGAATCCAGCAGAACTCCCAAGTTGCAAACCTGTGTCTTCAGGGGGAGTGTAACCCTGTCTAACACTGGCTGTAACCCTATACCCTTTTCGACCTGTGGGGATCCCTCCCATAATGGCTATTTACAATATAACCTCTCTTAACTAAAGAGGAAAACAGAGGAGGTTTCTGTGGGGGTGGGACCCATGGTGGCGCAGTGGGTTAAACCGCTGAGCTGCTGAACTTGCTGACCAAAAGGTTGGCGGTTTGAATCCAGGGAGCAGGGTGAGCTCCCACTGTTAGGCCCAGCTTCTGTCAACCTAGCTGTTTGAAAACATGCAAATGTGAGTAGATCAATAGGTAGTGCTTCTGTGGGAAGGTAATGGCGATCCATGCAGTCATGCCAGCCACATGACCTAGGAGGTGTCTATGGACAACGCCGGCTCTTCAGCTTAGAAGTGGAGATGAGCACCAACCTTCTGAGTTGGACATGACTAGACTTAATGCCTTTACCTTTACTATTTGTGGGGGCACAACAGTAACCCAACATTTTATCTTCAAAATAGGTAAGAATAGTTTAAAACTTCAACATATATGTAGCATGAATGCTGAGTAGATGTGGAATCCCCTTTGTTTGTTAAGCAATGTTGCTTAGATAATCTGTATGTCTGCCTTCTTTCTCTGCGTAAAGGTTGCTCTGATATACTCTCACGCTGAAAAGGCAATAAAAAGAACCTTTGTTCAAAAAGTATTCATGACAATCTTTGCTGGACATCCTCAACCTCGGAAACTATGCATTCAGCCCCAGAATCATCCTCCTATCTTGGAAACTATGCATTCAGCCCCAGAATCATATTGGCCCTTGCGGCTGCAGCACAGTGATGCCGCTCAGGGTGTGTGTGTGTGTGATGCCTTACCAGTGCTGAGGTTGCAAGGGGCACTGGTCCCGTTTCCGGAAGCATCTAGAAAGATGTGGCGGGAGGGGAGTGCCCACCCAGCAGGGCTGAACTCGTACCCGTGGCAGGAGCGCCGCCCACGCAGGCCCTGTAGGCCCAGGGCCCCAAAGCCCTTCTTTCTGGCCAGCACCACCGCGAAGGTTGGACCTGGCATGAATACAAGAGAGCAGGCAGCATATATATATATCTATATAAATAAAAATGTAATGTTCGTTTGTGCTATTCACAGAACTCAGAAACCACTGGGGCAATTGACACCAAATTTGGAAACTATGTCCCTAACAACCCAATGTATGTTCTCCACTCAAAAAAAACAACGAAAACAAAAAGCAGAAAGGACTTCTAAACTGCATGTCCACAAAGGGGAAACTGCATGTCTACAGAGACCCATGGCCACGCCCCCCCCTCCTTGCGGGGAAACAGCTGGCCGTTAAAGCCAGGCGCACATGCACGGCCACGCACACACACACAAGCGAGTGGAGTGGAGTGGAGGTGGAGGCGCGCCGCATGCAGCCCCTTCTCTTTCCCTCCTATGTCAGGAGAGCAGTCTCCTCCTCCTCCTTTCCCTGATGGGAAAGCAGCAGCAATGGCAGCAGCAACGGAGCATCCACGCAGGGAAGAAGGGGAGGGGGAGGCCAGGAAGGTCCACGGTGCTTGAATGAAGGACCTTCCTTCTCTCCCTCCCTTCCCTTCTTTCCTCCCTTTCCTTCCTTCCTTCCTTTCCTTTTCTTCCTTCCTTCCTTCCCCTTCATTTCCTTCCCTCCCTTCTTTCTTCATCCCCTCCCTTTCTTTCCCTCCTTCCTTCCTCCTTCCCTTCCTGTCCCTCCTTCTTTTTTCCCTTCCTTCCCTTCTTTCCCTCCCTCCCTTCCTTTTTCCTTCCTTCCTGTCCCTCCTTCCTTCTTCCTTTCCTTCTTTTCCTCCCTCCCTCCCTTTCCTCCTTCTTTCCCTTTCTTCATTTCCTTCCCCTTCATTTCCTTCCTTCCCTCCTTCCCCCTCCTTTCTTTCCCTCCTTCCTTCCTCCTTCCTTCCTCCCTCCCTCCCTCCTTCTTTCTTTTCCTTCCTTCCTGTCCCTCCTTCCTTCCTCCTTCCTTTCCTTCTTTCTAAGATATAAATACAATATTAAATAGAAGGGACAGTAAAGAAGTAACGAGAGAAGGAGGGAAAAAGGGAAGGAAGGAAGGAGAGAAGCAGGGAGGGAAAGAAGGAAAGATAGAGAAGCAAGGTAGGAGAGAAGGGAATAAAAAACTAAAAGGAAAAAGAGAGGGAAGGAAGGAGAGAAGTAACAAAAGATAGGGAAGGAAGGAACCAAAGAGCAAAGAAAGGGAGGAAAGAAACAGGTAGAGATGGAAGAAAGATGAGAGGGAAAGAAAAAGAGGAAAGGAAGGAAAGAGGGAAGGAAGGAGAGAAAGAGGGAGGGAAGGTTGGCCACAGCAACGCGTCGCGGGTACAGCTAGTATACACACACACACACACACATATTTACTGGCCATCCCCGAGTTACAAACATTCAAGTCACAAATGACTCCTAAGAGCAACAGGGCTTAGACAACAGAAAGTGAGAGGAATTTTATATTATTATATTAGTATATTGTTATATTATATTAAATATTATTAGTTCTAATATACTTTTGTTATATTAAATATTATTAGTTCTAATATACTATTGTTAATCAATCGGAGATATGATGTCTGTCACAAATTGACATTTACATTTTTATTTATTTAGATGGTTAAAATACTGACCATAATCTTCAACCGCAACCGGAACCAATCTGCAGATATCAGCAAAGTATGAATGTGTTGCATCCAGCCTAACAGCGTCTGCTTCGTTTCTCTGCCGCATAAAAGGAAGCATTTAATTATGCAAACAAGCCTACTGCTTCGTTAATGTCAAGGATGACGCACCTTGATCTTCTCGATGCAGCCAGACATGGAGTCGGCCTGGATGCACACCAAAGGGTCAGACTGAACATTCAGTGCCCATTCTTCGCATTTATGGAGTTCAGCGTCACTGATGCAGCACCAACGGACCAGGCTTTCGGACAGAGAAGGCCCTGCAAACAAGGAATTGACCAGTTTACTGTCCAGAGAAGAGTGACCACTTGTCTGGGAATGACCCAAACCAAAGATATAGGGATATCAAGGTAAACCTGAGCATGATCAGCTGCAAGAACGGCCCAGATGATTCCAGACTGCATCAACAGAAGTATATAGGAGACTGTGGGTTACTTGGAATAACCCTGTGTCCAGTTCTGGGACTTTAGGCAGACCTCAATTGACCTCCAAGATAAAGATATGTGTGATGCTGCATCAAAAAGAACCATGATGCTCTCCAATCAATAGGAATATATAGGAAGCTCACCTTCGTGGCCCAAGCCTTGCAAAAGGGAGATGTAGTCCAGGCCCAGGACTTGGGTAATGTCTTCCTCCTCATCTCTGACCAATCGCAAGCGTCGAGTGGCGTCCCGGAAAAGCAGGTCCTTCCCTCTGAAGGGGGCCGAGGAGAAGAGTTCGAACCTGGCCTTCTCCTTCCCTTCTGCTCCAAAGAGTTGCTGGAAGGGATAGGTAGCTCAGGATAGATAGATCTAGAGAGGTAGGTAGGTCTTACCTGTAAGGACAGGTGACAGGCAAACAGGTCACCCAGAATCTCTCTCTCTCTATCCATCTATGTGTCCCTCTTACCTGTCAGGTAATAGTAATAGGTAGCCCAGAATGTCTATCTATGCTTTATTACCTGTAAAGACAGGTGAGGAGCAAGCAGGTAAGGACAGATAAGAAGCCAAATGTAACCCTGAATCTATTTAGCTACATAAATGTAATCTATCTATCTACACTATGCATCACTCTTATCTGTAAAGACAGGTGAGAAGGAAAAGGCAACCAAGAATGAATATCCACCCACCTGTCTAGATGGATCTATCCTGAGCTACCTTATCTCTCTCTCTCTCTCTCTCTCTCTATCTATCTATCTATCTATCTATTTCTCTTACCTGTAAGGTCATATAAGTAATAGGAGGCTCAGAATTTCTGTCTGTCTATGCTCTTTTACCTGTATGAACAGGAGGGAAGCCAAAAGTAGCCCCAAATATCTCTATATCTACTTTGTGTTTAAGCGTCTCACCTGTAAGGATAAATAAGAAGCTAAATGTAACCCTGAATATCTATCTATGTATACATGACTCTTACCTGTAAAGACAGGTGAGAAGGAAGAGGTAGCCCAGACTGAATATCTACCCATCAATGGTGCTTACCTGTTAGCAAAGCAAAAGTTGCTTACCTGTTAGGAAAAGTGAGAAGGCAAAGGTTGGCTAGAGTTTGTCTATCTATCTATCTATCTATCTATCTATCTATCTAATTACCTGGGCCAGAGTGATGAACCTCCCGGCTACCTTCCGGAAGTCCTTCCGAGTCAGGAGGGCCCGTCCAGGGCCGCGGCCGAGGTGACAGGTCGCAGAGGCTGTTAAGGGGGCAGTGGACCCGTCGGGGCACAGGAGCTCGTATTCGTCTAGGTCTGATTCTTAATGAGGAAAGGGTTTTTATATGGTTATTCATGGAGGGACCTGGGGGCTGAGATGTTGGGTCAGGGGTCAAGAGGTCAAGGCTGGGGTCGAGGGGGCAGAGCTTATAAATGAGGGCTTACCTGTGGCATTCAGGACCGCCAGGTGATCCAGAAAAGCCACTTCTCCGATTCCGCTCCTCAAGCACCTGTGTTGTCATCATTAGCATAAATTTAAATATTAATATGAACTTTTCATCCCATAAGCATTGAACCCATATTTTTGGCTTTCCTTTGAGAAATAAGTGGCCACTCTAGGCATTTGTTTGGGCTTCCTGGTGATTCAATTATATGTTTACCTTGAAAGAACCTTGAAAAAGCCTAGAGGGGACATATTTCATACAAACGAAAGTATAAAGATCAAGGTGTATTGAAAAGATGGACTTAATGCACAGGAATACCATAGAGTTGTACTGGTGGACCTAGGGGATTCCTAGAGAGGACATGTTTGATTAGACTACTGTAATGTGCTCTACGTGGGGCTGCCCTTGAAAACGGCCCAGAAATTCCAACTGATCCAACGGGCGGCGGCCAGGTTGTTAACTGGTGTTCCTTACAGGGAGAGGTCAACCCTCCTGTTTAAGGAGCTCCATTGGCTGCCGTTAATTTTCTGGTCCCAATTCAAGGTGCAGGTGCTTACCTACAAAGCCCTAAACGGTTTGGGATCCGCCTACCTGTGTGACCGCATCTCTGTATATGAACCCACACGATCTCTCCGATCATCCGGAGAGGCCCTCTTCACGATCCCACCTGCGTTGCAAGCGCGATTGGTGGGGACGAGGGACAGGGCCTTCTCTGTGGTGGCCCCGACTCTGGAACTTTCTCCCCAAGGACATCAGACAAGCCCCAACATTGGCAGTCTTTAGGAAGAGCTTGAAGACGTGGTTGTTCCAGTGTGCCTTCCCAGAATAGGAAACTCCTAGCATCATGTCCCAATTGCACTTTACTAGAGATTTAAGATTGTCTGCACACCGCACCTATCTCCAAAAATCTATCCATCTCACCTGTCATGTTCAGCATTTTAAAATTTTAATCATTACATTTGTCCCGGCCTTAGTTTTAAATGTGTCACGGTGTTATTGTCTAATGTTTATTGCTATTGTTTTAATGTTTATTGCTTGTTTTATGAGTTTATTGTTGTATTTGTTATGCTGTTGTTTTATTGATGTGTTGGGCCTCGGCCTCTTGTAAGCCGCACCGAGTCCTTCGGGAGATGTTAACGGGGTATAAATAAAGGTTTATTATATTATTATTATTTGATATGATCATGAACGCTATTGAAACGAAGGACTTCCTGGGACAAGGATACCATAGAGCCACACTGAAGGACCTAAAAAATTCCTAGAGAGGACTTTTTTTAATCTAAATGAACCATGGTTCATAGCGAATCCTACTGAAACGAAGGAACACCACAGAGGACCTAGAAAATGTCACCTGAAGGCACCCTCAGAGTCGAAAAACGGTTCGCCACCGTTGGTTTCGCAGAAGTAGTTCCTGTCCCGAAGGTATGACCTCTGACCTTGGCAAAGGGCGCAAAGCTCAGGGGAAGAAAGGCCAACACCAGGGACGCAACTGGCGTTGAAGTATTCAGAAACGGCTGGAAGAAAACAAGGAAAGTAAGTTAATCTAATTTAATCAATTGCTGTGGTTTGCTGTACAGGATGCCCATCTGACTGCTCACCGCGACTCAGGGGTTGACCTCTGTCCCACAGGAGGTCGTTCTGGGCTAACAGAAAGCCCAAAGGGAGGTTCCAGCCAGATGTCCATCTTGCCCCACTATGGCAACTTCGTGACCCTTTCAGGCCCTTGATGTCGAGGGTTCCTTTGCGGGTGACCGCCACTGAGAAGATGCAGCTCCCTACAGGCCGGAACCATAAAATAAGTGAGCAAAAGTAAACTGAAATGGCCACTTCCTGTTGTCTTATTGTTTACAAAATAGCTGCTTTCTATTATCCACAGCAGTCTTTCTCAACTTGAGGATTGGGACCGGGGGGGGGGGGGGGTAGCAAAGCCCTTATTTCTCATGCCAGTAAGGTAATGCTCAAGATCCTGCAAGGAAGACTCCAGCAATACATGGAGCGAGAGTTGCCAGATGTGCAAGCTGGGTTTAGAAAAGGCAGAGGAACGAGAGACCAGATTGCCAATATCCGCTGGATAATGGAGAAAGGCAGGGAGTCTCAGAAAAACATCTATTTCTGCTTCATTGACTATTCTAAAGCCTTTGATTGTGTGGATCCTAATAAATTGTGGCAAGTTCTTGGTGGGATGGGCATCCCAAGCCACCTTGTCTCTCTCCTGAGGAATCTGTACAAGGACCAAGTAGCAACAGTCAGATCTGACCACGGAACAACAGACTGGTTCAAGATTGGGAAAGGCGTACGGCAAGGCTGCATACTCTCACCCAACCTTTTTGACTTGTATGCAGAACACATCATGCGATGTGCGGGGCTTGATGAATGCAAAGCTGGGGTAAAAATTGCTGGAAGAAACATTAACAACCTCAGATATGCAGATGACACCACTCTGATGGCCGAAAGCGAGGAGGAGCTGAGGAGCCTTCTAATCAAGGTGAAAGAAGAAAGCGCAAAAGCCGGGTTGCAGCTAAACATCAAAAAAACCAAGATTATTTATTTATTTATTTATTTATTTGGTATGCTTGTATACCGCTAATATCTCAGCCTGTGCGGCGACTCATTGCGGTTTACAACATGTTAAAATATACAATGTTAAAAAATACAATTCACTTAAGCATATAAAAATTAAAATTAAGAATACATACAAAAAACATACGCAGTATTGGGCCACCAATACAGATCGGGACATCTCATAGTTAAAATCGTCATCCAATTCGTTGTCTTGATTGCTAATCCATGGTCAGATAAAACATCACGACGAGGGTCAATTGAAGACTTGCTCAAACATCCAGGTTTTTAGTTTTTTCCTAAATGCCATTAGCGAGGTCGCTGATCTTAATTCAGTAGGGAGGGCATTCCAAAGCCGGGGGGCCACCGCAGAAAAGGCCCTATCTCTCGTTCCCACGAGCCGCACCTGTGAAGCAGGTGGGATGGAGAGAAGGGCTTCTCCTGAAGATCTAAGGGTCCTGGTGGGCTGATAGGCCGAGATACGTTCGGATAGGTATGTAGATTATGGCAACAAGAATGATTGACAACTGGAAAATACAGGGAGAAAATGTGGAGGCCGTGACAGACTTTGTATTTCTAGGCGCAAAGATGACTGCAGATGCAGACTGTGGCCAGGAAATCAGAAGACGCTTACTTCTTGGGAGGAGAGCAATGTCCAGTCTCAATAAAATAGTAAAGAGTAGAGACATCAGACTGGCAACAAAGATCCGCCTAGTCAAAGCCATGGTATTCCCTGTAGTCACCTACGGATGTGAGAGCTGGACCTTAGGGAAAGCTGAGCGAAGGAAGAGAGATGCTTTTGAACTGTGGTGTTGGAGGAAAGTGCTGAGAGTGCCTTGGACTGCGAGAAGATCCAACCAGTCCATCCTCCAGGAAATAAAGCCCGACTGCTCACTGGAGGGAAGGATACTAGAGACAAAGTTGAAGTACTTTGGCCACATCATCAGGAGACAGCAAAGCCTGGAGAAGACAGTTATGTTGGGGAAGGTGGAAGGCAAAAGGAAGAGGGGCTGACCAAGGGCAAGATGGACGGATGGCATCCTTGAAGTGACTGGCTTGACCTTGAAGGAGCTGGGGGTGGTGACGGCCGACAGGGAGCTCTGGCCTGGGCTGGTCCATGAGGTCACGAAGAGTCGGAGACGACTGAACGAATGAACAACAACAACAACAGCAAAGATCATCAGAAAACATATATTCCTGATGGTCTTAGGAACCCCTTTGGCAGAGAAGGCTGAAGATCTGTTGGTAACTAAGTCACTGCTTCTTATTGTTTACAAAATGGCCCTTTGAACATACCTTCTGGATAAACTTCCTTTGCCGCAATGGTCAGTCCATAAACTTTGACGGCGGAATAAACATCTCCAGCATCCAACGAGACCACATCTGCCTTATTTGCCTAACAAAGAAATAACAGTAACAATGAAAAAGGATTTATTTCTGGATTTTCTTCACTGAAGTTCAACAAGTTTTCCAAGTAGCTCTTAATTAGAACATATTATCTAATGGCTGAAATCCCAGGGATAACGAGTGGATAAACACTAATTATTGATTGTTAGAATAATTCATATATAACAACAAGGCTTCCACCCAAAAAAGATTGTCTAAGGTGAGGAAATATGTTATTACAATATAACATAACATTATAATATAATATAATGTAAAATCTATACATTGACATAATTTACTTATACAATTTGCTTCTTAAAAGTCCGAGAAAGTTGAATTGTTGGCAAGATTTATTCCAATTTATTAGATCTGAGGCTGAAAGAGTGTGACTTGCCCAAATGATGGCAGCCAATCCCTTGCAAACAATAGAAGCTGCCATTTTGTGAACGAGATGTAGCCCTTTTTCTAAGCTCTAAGAGGCAGCCATTTTCTAACCAATAGGGATTGGATGATTTGCAAAAATTGGGTCATTTTGTAAAAAATAATCAATAGTTTCGTAACCTATAGGAGGTGACCATTGTGTGAACAATAAGAAACAGTGACTGAGAAAACAGTAGGAGGTGGCCATTTTGAAAAGAATGGGAAGCGGCAATTTTGGAAACAATATGCAGCAGCTTCGTAACCTATAGGAGGTGGACATTTTGCAATAAGAGGCAGCCATTTTGTAACCAATAGGGATCGGATAATATACAAAAACGGAGAGTAGTCATTTTGTAAACAATAAGCAGCAGCTTCATAACCTATAAGAGGCGGCCATTTTGCAAACAATAAGAAGCAGTCACTGAGTAACCAATAGGAGATGGCCATTTTGTAAAGAAATTGAAGTGGCCACTTTGTAGACAACAAGATATAAGCAAGAATGAACCATGTTAGAAACAATAGTAAGCCATAAACAATAAAAGACAGCCATTTTAAAAAGAAAAACATGACCTTTTAGAGATCATAACCATTTAGAGAAGAGCCAAAAACCCATTTCAGTAGACTCTTCTCAAGTCGTATACAACCAAATGTAATTGTGCAAGTCAATTGACTTCAGTTGTTAGACTGAACAACCTGTTGTCTCTGATCTGTTAGGAAATAGAGAATATGCCAGTGCATAAAAATAGCAGTTCTTCAGAAGTGTTTTTCAGTGTCCAAAAATATATATACTCTCCCATAAAACAACTTCTTTTACATTATGCACTCACGAGATAAAATAAAGTAGACTTTGGTAAAAAAAAAAAAATGGTTTACTCATAAACTTCATGTGTTCAGCATACATAGGTACACAACTTATCGGTCAGTTACAGATATGTTTGAGATATTTTCTGTGCCATGCAGTCAAACCATCTCTTATAATAAACAGCAAGCGTTTGCAAGTCTGCTATCTGAGCAGTCCCAAAGTCTAAAGAGGTCTGTGCTCTGTGCTCGTCTCAGAGTGGATCATGTGGTTTGCAGCCCCTTTCACAACATCGCAGGAAAAAAAAGAGATAGAGCAATGAAAGAAAGCTGCATATAAGAACATACACACAATAAGTAAGCAACAGGATTATAAACAAGAAAATTACTAGAGGAGTCTTCAAGAAGGTTGTAATTTCCAATAATTTTGTAACTAATAAGAAGACTCACCCTAATCTTGTCAATACAATCGCGGGTGTTGTGAACTCGAATGCAGGACATTCGGGTGAAGGCACTGAGGGCGGATGGGGCCGAGGAAGACAGCAGCGCCCGGGACAATTCTGAGCACTTCCGCTGCTCTGCATCCGACAAAGTACACCACCGGACCTTCTTCCCTGAGGGGAAAAAACCCTTTTGTCAACCATAGGAAGCGGCCATTTTGGCAACCATAGGAGCAGTCATTACATAACCAATAGGAAGCACGTATTCTGTAATCCAATAGGAAGTGGCCATTCTGTAACCAATAGGAATCCCCCATTCTGTAACCAAGAGGAAATGGTAATTCCATGACCAAGCAGCCATTTTGTAAACAATAGCTAGTGGCCATTCTGTGAGGGAAAGTCATAGGGAGAAGGGAGCAAGCTTGTTTTCTGCTGCCATGGAGACTAGGATGCGAAACAATGGCTTCAAACGACAGGAAAGGAGATTCCACCTGAACATTAGGAAGAACTTCCTAACTGTGGGAGCTGTGGAACTCTCTGCCCTGGAGTGTGGTGGAGGCTCCTTCTTTGGAGGCTTTCAAACAGAGGCTGGATGGCCATCTGTCAGTGGGGCTTTGAATGCGATTTTCCTATTTCTTGGCAGAATGGGTAAGATTGGCTGGCTCACAAGGTCTCTTTCAACTCTAGGATTCTATGAAAGTTAAAATGTTGATCAAATAGAAGCTAGATTGAGGCGTGGCGCTACGTTTTACAATTGTTCTCAGTGATGATCGAATAAACTCAGTGACAAAGATTTCCCATCTCTGGTAACTAATTAGGACCTAGAATTTCCAGATATTTATATCAGCTGTTGAGAACTGTGGCAATTATTAACTGCTGAACTCTTGGTGGGAAACAACATGTTTACATTATCAAAAACAGTGGCTCTTTTAAGTAAAGAAGTCAACATAGTGGCTTCCTGTGTTTAAGAATAAAAACCAATGTCGCTTAAGGAAGTCAAACAAGGCTCCTTAAGAAGAAAATCCAACGATCATTCAATGATCATTCAAGGAAAGTCAACATCTGTCCAGGAACAAGTGGAATCAACATGTTTTAGCTGCCTGTCAGTATTTACAACTTTCAGAACATCATCAGCAGAAATATGGTAGATAAAAGACACTTTACTATTCCAAAAATTGTGGCAGACCAGAGGAGTCTGGTCCACCCACCCATTTTCTCTGAGGGATGGAGAAAGGTGGTGTATGTGTAGAATGGCAGATTTTCTAGGAACACAATCTGGCCTACTTCGAGCTGTGTTTTCCAGGAGAAGGAGGAAGGGATGGTAATGTATGAATGATGATGGACGGATGTCTGTATGTGTGTGTGAATGCTGAGTAAAATGTAATTCCCCTTGTTCGTGTACCCAATGTAGCTATAGTCTGTGTGTCTACTTTCTTTCTCTGTATTGTTCTGTGGTATACTCTGTCACATTGTGAACAAATTAAAAGAACATTTTTAATGCTTTTTAGAGTTTAAAAAGTATTTCTGCCAGCATTTGCATAATTGCTTTTGAATTTTACCTGCGGAGGAGAGGAGGAGGAAAGGCAGGAGAAGTAGAGCCGGCTTCATGGCTGCAGAGTCTCAGCAGGAAGCTGGGTGCACGTTTCCCTCTTGTTTTGATGCCAGGAATCACAGGAGAATGAAGACAAAGGGAAGAAGCAGTTTATAGATATATATATAGGGGGGGGGGGAGTTCATTTTTGATGGACTCAAGTGGGGGGGGGCAGAATAAAGAGAGGGGAAGTCAGGAATGAGAATAAAATGGAGAGAGAAAATCAGGGTGCAAGATAAAATTGTAAAAAGGGGGAGGAGGGAATCAGAATTAAAAAATAAAGTAACCCAAGTGCCACTAATGGAATATTATCTATTGTGTTGTCGAAGGCTTTCATGGCTGGAATCACTGGGTTGCTGTGAGTTTTCGAAGCTCTATGGCTATGTTCCAGATGCATTCTTTCCTGATGTTTCACCCAAATTTATGGCAGGCATCCTCGGAGGTTGTGAGGTCTGTTGGAAACTAGGTAGGTGAGTCTGTGGAATGTCCAGGGTGGGAGAAAAAAAAACCTCTTGTCTGCTTGAGCCAAGTGTGAATGTTGCCATTGGCCACCTTGATTAGTATTTAATGGTCTTGCAGCTTCAAGGCTTGGCTGCTTCCTACCTGGGGGAAATCCTTTGTTGGGAACTGTTTTCTGGCCCTGATTGTTTCTTGTCTGGAATTCCCCTGTTTTTTGAGTGTTGCTCTTTATTTACTGTCCTGATTTAGAGGTTTTTTTTCAATACTGGTAGCCAGATTTTGTTCATTTCCATTGTTTCCTTCTTTCTGTTGAAATTGTCCATGCACTTGTGTATTTCAATGGCTTCTCTGTGTAGTCTGACATGGTGGTTGTTGGAGTGGTCCAGCATTTCTGTGTTCTCAAATAATATGCTGTGTCCAGGTTGGTTCATCAGGTGCCTGACTTCTCAGGTTGAAGTAGTCTGCAGTGCCTTTCGTGTTCCTTGATTCGTGTCTGGGCAATGCTGCTGCATTTGGGGGTCCCTCTGTAGACTTATCCACAGCTGCATGGAATACGGTAGACTCCTGCAGAGGTGAGAGGATCCCTCTTGTCCTTTGCTGAACGTAGCATTTGTTGGATTTTTTTAGTGGGTCTATAGATAGTTTTCAGGTGTGTTTCTTTACCTTCTTCCGTATGCGGTCCGTTCCCTTGATGTATGGTGGATACATCAAGGGAACTGGGTGGATCTCTGGGTGGATCTCTGTTTTTCCTCTCATGGCTTGTTCTTGGCCATGCAGCTCTCCTGATGTCTGTGGTGGAGTCTCCATTGGCCTGGAGAGCCCAGTTTAGGGGGTTCAATTCACCTTGGAGGAGGTGGAGTTCACAGATGATTTTTGCACGGTCTGCCATGGCTTTAATTGTGCTTCTTTTTTGGCTTGATGAATGGTTGCAGTTTTTATGTAGGTATCTATCAGTGTGTGTAGATTTTCTGTAAATTATGTGGCCCAATTGTTGACAGGGTTTGTGGATGACTAGGGGCCCTTCCACACAGCCCTATATCCCAGAATATCAAGGCAGAAAACATCTGCTTTGAACTGGGTTATGAGTCCACACTCAGATAATGTGGGATTTCCTGCCTTGATATCCTAGGATATAGGGCTGTGTAGAAGAGCCCTAGGACATCTAGAAATGGCAGCTTTCCTTCATTTTCTTTTTCCATGGTGAATTGGACGTTTGGGTGGATGGTATTAAGATGGTCCAGGAACCTGTTTAGTTCTTCTCCACTGCTCCAAATGGTGAAAGTGTCATGCACATATCTGAACCATAGAGTGGGCTTTTTCTTGCTGTTTGTTTTTCAAAGTGTTCCATGTAGAAATTTGCTACGACTGGGCTGAGAGGGCTCCCCATCTTCTATTGTTTTATAGAAATCCAAAAGGTGCATTTTGATTGGTGTTAATACATTGTCCAATTGATTGATCTATGCCTACCAAATGCATTTCTGATGGGCTCTCTATTACTAAGCAAGCAAACAGATGGAAAACAACAGAAACTGGAATAAACTGGCAAGTAACCCTGACACACTGGGATGCACTGTGGTAGGCACCAGGCACTGTTTTTTCTCTTAGTTACAAGTTACATGCTGTGTGAAAGAATAGGGAGGATAGGCCTGAAAGCTACTCCTTAAACTGCTGTGGCAGCTCAGCTCTTTCTCCAAGTTATACTTTTGTCTGTTTACCCTCTGCAGATGGGAGTTACAGTCCTATGTTGTTGTTGTTGTTCATTCATTCAGTTGCTTCCGACTCTTCGTGACCTCATGGACCAGTCAGCGCCAGAGCTCCCTGTCGGCTGTCACCACCCTAGCTCCTTCAAGGTCAAGCCAGTCACTTTAAGGATACCATCCATCCATCCACCTTGCCCTTGGTCAGCCCCTCTTCCTTTTGCCTTCCATTTTCCCCAGCATAATTGTCTTCTCTAAGCTTTCCTGTCTCCTCATGATGTGGCCAAAGTACTTCAACTTTGTCTCTAGTATCCTTCCCTCCAATGAGCAGTCAGGCTTTATTTCATGGAGTATGCACTGGTTGGATCTTCTGGCGGTCCAAGGCACTCTCAGAACTTTCCTCCACAGTTCAAAAGCATCTATCTTCCTTTGCTCAGCCTTCCTTAAGGTCCAGCTCTCACATCTGTAGGTGACGACAGGGAATACAATTGCTTTTACTATGCGGATCTTTATTGCCAGTGTGATGTCTCTACTCTTTACTATTTTATCGAGATTGGCCATTGCTCTCCTCCCAAGAAGTAAGCATCTTCTGATTTCCTGGCTGCAGTCTGCAATCTTTGCACCTTGTCTGTCACTGCCTCCATGTTCTCTCCCTCTATTTGCCAGTTGTCAATCATTCTTGTTGCAATAATCTTGGTTTTTTATGTTTAGCTGCAACCCAGCTTTTGCACTTCCTTCTTTCACCTTGATTAGAAGGCTCCTCGGCTCCTCCTCGCTTTGGGCCATCAAAGTGGTGTCATCTGCATATCTAAGGTTGCATATATAATGTTTCTTCCAGCAATTTTTACCCCAGCCTTGCATTCGTCAAGCCCCGCATATTGCATGATGTGTTCTGCATACAAGTTGAATAGGCTGGGTGAGAGTATACAACCCTGCTGTACGCCTTTCCCAATCTTGAACCAGTCTGTTGTTCCATAGTCAGTTCTTACTGTTGCTACTTGGTCCTTATACAGATTCCTCAGGAGAGAGGCAAGGTGATTTGGTATGCCTATACCACCAAGAACTTGCCACAGTTTGATATGATCCACACAGTCAAAGGCTTTAAAATAGTCAACAAAACAGAAATAGATGTTTTTCTGAAACTCCCTACCTTTCTCCATTATCCACCAGATATTGGCAAGGGGATTTTTTACTTCTATTTAATTTTGTTTTTATATAATCTTGTTATTAATTAATATTATCTTTTCAGTTCTCCTTATTTTATCTGATCTATTGATTGCAATACATTTTGTTCCGTGGTCAGTTCTGACTGTTGCTACTTGGTCCTTGTACAGATTCCTCAGGAGAGAGACAAGGTGGCTTGGGATGCCCATCCCACCAAAAACTTGCCACAATTTATTATGATCCACACAGTCAAAGGCTTTGGAATAGTCAATGAAGCAGAAATAGATGTTTTTCTGAAACTCCCTGCCTTTCTCCATTATCCAGCGGATATTGGCAATCTGGTCTCTCCTTCCTCTGCCTTTTCTAAACCCAGCTTGAACATCTGGCAACTCTCTCTCCATGTACTGCTGGAGTCTTCCTTGCAGGATCTTGAGCATTACCTTACTAGCATGAGAAATAAGTGCCACCGAAGAGTCCTATACAGCAATTAAAATCTCATAAAACTACAACTCCTTCAGACTCACAGCCCTCAAGGCGTCCAAGCAAAATGCAGAGCCTCTCCTTCCGCCTTCGTTGTGACCTGTCAGTCAAAAATGCAGAGCGGTAGGCAGCCAATGGGAGACACCTGGTGGGCGGGGCGTTACGGCCAATGGGAGGGCGAAGGAGGAGCGGCTCCTCGGGTGGGTTTTAGCAGAGCCTCTCCCGCCTCCTTCTCTCTCTCTCTGCCACCAGAGGCCGCTTTCCTTGCAACCCGTCAGTCAAAAATGCAGAGCGGTAGGCAGCCAATGGGGACCACAGGTAGGCGGGGTTTCCAGGACTTGACCAATGGGAGGGCGAAGAAGGAAGGGCTTCTAGGCTCTCCCTCAGCAATTTCTTTTTGAGGCGGGAAGGCGGTGGATGGAGCAGAGAGAGAGGTATATATGTTTCCCTCCTTCCCTTTGGAGCGAGGCTTGCTGCCTGCCTTCAGGAAGACGCAAGGCCTTAATGGCCGCCAAGGCCCCGCGCCTCTCTCTCCCTGCCTTTTTTTCTCATACGGGCCTGTTGAGCCTCTCTCCCTGTCTCACTTTGTGCTGTACTTTGCAGGGAGGCCTTCTCTTCCTCCCTTTTCTGTTTCTCGGGGCCTTTGAGGAGGAGGGGCGGGGCTTAAGGGAGCTCCTCCCCTTCTCCCTCCCTGATGCTAATACTGACCTGCTATCCATTTCTTCTTGTCGAACTCAAGACTTAATTCTGGGCAATGGGATCTCTGGCCTGTGGAGGTCTTTTGGGGCCCTGGTCCTGCCTTCGAGGCTATTGGCCGCCCCTTCCAGTTTGAGTCAGACAATCCCTCCTTCCTCCCCTAGAATCAAAGAGTTGGAAGAGACCAAGAAGCAGGAATATTGCATTCAAAGCACCCCTGACAGATGGCCATCCAGCCTCTGTTTAAAAACCTCCAAAGAAGGAGCCTCCACCACACTCCGGGGCAGAGAGTTCCACTGCTGAACGGCTCTCACAGTCAGGAAGTTCTTCCTCATGTTCAGATGGAATCTCCTCTCTTGTAGTTTGAAGCATTGTTCCATTGCCTCCTAGTCTCCAGGGAAGCAGAAAACAAGCTTGCTCCCTCCTCCCTGTGACTTCCTCTCACATATTTATACATGGCTATCATGTCTCCTCTCAGCCTTCTCTTCTTCAGGCTAAACATAATAATAATAATAATAATAAACATTTATTTATACCCTACTAACATCTAAAATTACTAAATTAACATTACTAAAATAGTAAAGAGTAGAGACATCAGACTGGCAACAAAGATCCGCCTAGTCAAAGCCATGGTATTCCCTGTAGTAACCTACGGATGTGAGAGCTGGACCTTAGGGAAGGCTGAGCGAAGGAAGATCGATGCTTTTGAACTGTGGTGTTGGAGGAAAGTCCTGAGAGTGCCTTGGACTGTAAGAAGATCCAACCAGTCCATCCTCCAGGAAATAAAGCCCGACTGCTCACTGGAGGGAAGGATACTAGAGACAAAGTTGAAGTACTTTGGCCACATCATGAGGAGACAGGAAAGCTTAGAGAAGACAATTATGCTGGGGAAGGTGGAAGGCAAAAGGAAGAGGGGCCGACCAAGGGCAAGATGGATGGATGGCATCCTTGAAGTGACTGGACTGACCTTGAAGGAGCTGGGGGTGGTGACGGCTGACAGGGAGCTCTGGCATGGGCTGGTCCATGAGGTCACGAAGAGTCGGAGACGACTGAACGAATGAACAACAACACATCCATTTCTTCTTGTCGAACTCTAGACTTAATTTTGGGCAATCGGATCTCTGGCCTGTGGAGGTCCTTTAGGGACCTGGCCCTGCCTTCGAGGCTGTTGGCCGCCCCTTCCAATTTGAGTCAGACAATCCCTCCTTCCTCACCTAGAATCGTAGAATCATAGAGTTGGAAGAGACCTCATGGGCCATCCAGTCCAACCTCCTGCCAAGAAGCAGGAATATTGCATTCAAAGCACCCCTGACAGATGGCCATCCAGCCTCTGTTTTAAAACCTCCAATTTATTTATTTATTTCAGGTACTTTTACCCCGCCCTTCTCAACCCCCGAGGGGGGACTCAGGGCGGCTTACAAAAAGGCACAATTCGATGCCTGTACAAATGCACATAATGTACAAAACCATAGTTAAAACAATTATCACAGTTAAAAACAAGCAGGATGTAACACATCAATAAAACTATTCTCAAGCTCAGCGTTCGTCTTTCAGAGTTCCATCATTCCATTCGTCCATTTCTGTCCATTGTCGAAGTCCTTCTTTATCTGCCAGATTGTTCGAATGCCTGGTCCCAAATCCATGTTTTCAATTTTTTCCTAAAGGAAAGGAGTGATGTCGCTGATCTAATTTCCCCGGGGAGTGAATTCCACAGGCGGGGGGCCACCACCAAGAAGGCCCTGCTCCTCATCCCTGCCAACCTCACTTGTGATAAGAGGCGGGGTCGAGAGCAAGGCCTCCCCAGAAGATCTTAGACTCCGGGGTGGGACGTAGAGGGAGATCCGTTCGGACAGATACACTGGGCCGGAGCCGTTTAGGGTTTTGTAGGTCAAAACCAGCACTTTGAATTGTGCTCGGAATTGGATCGGCAGCCAGTGGAGCTGACACAACAGGGGGGTGGTATGCTCCCTGTATGACGCTCCGGTGAGCAGTCTGGCTGCCTCCCGCTGGACTAATTGGAGTTTCCGAACAGTCTTCAAAGGCAACCCCACGTAGAGTGCGTTGCAGTAATCCAAAGAAGGAGCCTCCACCACACTCCGAGGCAGAGAGTTCCACTGCTGAACGGCTCCCACAGTCAGGAAGATCATAATAATAATAATAATAACAACAACAACACTTTATTTGTACCCTGCTACCATCTCCCCAAAGGGACTCGGTGCGGCTTACATGAGGCCGAGCCCAAATACAACAATACAAGCAATAATAATAACAATACAAGCAATTAAAATAAACATGGACAATACAGTAATGTAACATTAACAATAAGACCACACGATTAAAATCTATGGGAAGGCCAAATGTAAAATTAAAATTGGAAGTAATGCTGGGACATTGGCGAAAAAGTGATGGGCCGTTTGTGGAAAGCATACAAGCAGACCTAAAATGTAAAGTTCTTTTGGAGGACAAAGTGCTATGGGATCATTATTCTGGGAAGGCACACTGGAACAACCACGTCTTCAAGCTCCTCCTAAAGACTGACAAAGTTGCGGCCTGCCTGATGTCCTTAGGAAGTGAGTTCCAGAGTTGGGGGGCTACCTCGTGTTCTTCCTCGTGTTCAGATGGAATCTCCTTTCTTGTAGTTTGAAGCCATTGTTCCGCGTCCTAGTCTCCAGGGAAGCAAAAAACAAGCTTGCTCCTTGCTGTGATTTCCTCTCACATATTTATACATGGCTATCATATCTCCTCTCAGCCTTCTCTTCTTCAGGTTAAACATGCCCAGCTCCTTAAGCTGCTCCTCATAGGGCTTGTTCTCCAGACCCTTGATCATTTTAGTCGCCCTCCTCTGGACACATTCCAGCTTGTCAATATCTCTCTTGAATTGTGGTGCCCAGAATTGGACATAGTATTCCAGGTGTGGTCTAACCAAGGCAGAATATAGGCATTACTTCCCTGGATCCTCTTTGCTTTCCCCTTCCCTCACTACCCTTTCTTCCTTCAACTAATTTCCTTCCTTTCCTCCTCCCTTCCCCTCCCTTCACCTTGCACTTATTTTTATATATTACCAATCTATGGATTTTATTTATTTTTATGACATTTATATGCTGCCCTTCTCATCCTGAAGGGGACTCAGAGCGCCTTACAAGGTATATATACATACAATATATTATATTATTAGTATAGTACATTATCAGTATTGAATATTACTATATTGTATTATGCCATTATATTGTACTATTATTTGTAATATTACATGTAATATAAATATATAATTATAATACTATTATTATTAGTATTAAATTTCATTACATTATAATATTATAAATATTATATATATATATAAATATATACAATATATTATATTACATTATATTATATTGCTAACAGCACAGAGACAAGGTGGAACTGTCTTCTGCCCCGCTCTCTCTTCACAGTTGGTGCTGGGGGGAGGGATCCCCAACTGATGACATATGCAGGAGACAAGATGGAACTGTCCTCTACCCCCCCCCCTTCACTCTTGTCCAGAGCAGAAGTTGATGCTGAGAGGAAGGGTCCCCAACATATGCAGGAGACAAGAATGGACCGTCCCCAGGTGCCCCCTCTCTTCACTCTGGTCCAGAGTGGCAGTTGTTGCTGGGGCGAGGGGCCACCAAATGATGACTTATGCAGGAGACAAGATGGAACCATCCCCTGCCCCCCCTTTGCTCTGGTCCAGAGCAGCATTTGGTACTGGGAGGAGGGGTCCCCAACTGATGACATATGCAGGAGACAAGAATGAACCGTCTCCAGGTCCCCCCTCTCTTCACTCTGGTCCAGAGAGGCAGTTGGTGCTGGTGGGAGAGGTCCCCAACTGGTGACATATGCAGGAGACAAGATGGAACCATCCCCTTGGCCCTCTCTCTTTTCACTCTGGCCCAGAGTGGAGACTTGTGCTGGGGGAGGGGCGGCCAACTGATGACTGTAAAGAACTCCTTACCTTAAGCAGCTAGAATGTTGGCCTGGCGAAGCCCTGGCGGCCATCTTAGGATAGGGAAACAAGGAGACATCATCTTAGTTAAGGGTTTTCTAGAGAGGGCGTGTCCTAATCTAGGAAGCAGAGATTAGACAGCCAGGATTGGTTGGAAAATAGGGGCAGAGCCTAGCGTTCAAAAAGAAAAAAATATACCTTTTGAACTGAGGCTTGAGTTGGCAGTTGGAAATTGCCCGTTGGGGGATTTTGTTGGTTGGTGTTAGATAGGAGAGCTGGGTTAATCTTATGTGGTATTCAAGAGCTAGAGAGATTAGCTAGGAATACAGATAGTGGAACCGGACCTGGTTCGTGGTCTGTTCTTTGTCTCTGAGGAAGGCTAGGCCAAAGGATATTGGCAAGATTCCGGAAAGGGGGAATTTTATTTGGAATTATTATCAGCGATTAATTTCCTGAGATAATTTCCTGTTTTGTTAACATCAAGGTTTGAACCCAGAACCCTTCTAAGAATTGTACATCGAAAGTAACCAGAAGCTTATGTACCAGTAACTTACTGAAACCACTATGCATTTGTACCAGAAGAAGTTTAAGCCTGTTAAATAAACATTTTATTATTGTTAACACTTTATAACAGCCTCTGTGTGAACATCATTGTGATTTAAACCCTCTAAAGAAAACACACACTATTGTAACACAAGAGGGTGTTACTAAGTATACTCTCCACACACAGCTTAATCTGAATACCAAACAAAAAGGTAGCAGTGAGAACAATTGAAGAAACAGTTTCTAGATCTCCTAGTTGCCTCTTTCTTGTTTTGAAAATTCCCCTGCACCTATATATAATTTGGTTGGCAGCTTGTGGGATTCACTATTCTAAAATCCCCTATACCTTTCCCTCCTAAGTTCCTTATAATTAGTGGCAATCTGCTGGTATAGTTTTCCCCAGGTTCCTTATAATTGGTGGTACAGAGGTGCGGTAATGCTATCATTTGGTGAAGCAGTGTGGGGATTATTTTTATATCTTTCCCTGTCTGATAAATTCAAATTATTTTAAAATCTTCTCTACTACTCGGCCTTCCTGCTATCGTTATAATGACATATGCAGGAGGCAAGATGGAACTGTACAAGGTGGAACTGTCCCTTGGCCCCCTCTCTTTTCACTCTGGTCCACAGCGGCAGTTGGTGCTGGTGGGAGGGGTCCCCAACTGAGGACATATGCAGGAAACAAGGTAGAACTGTCCCTTGGCCCCCTCTCTCTTCAAATGAGAGACTCCCCCCTGGGCACACAGAAGACTGGACGACTTGGAAGGTGCTGAACAGACTGCGCTCTGGCACGACATGCAGAGCCAACCTTAAGAAATGGGGCTACAAAGTGGAATCCTTGACATGCGAGTGTGGAGAAGAGCAAACCACTGACCACCTGCTGCAATGCAACCTGAGCCCTGCCACATGCACAATGGAGGACCTTCTTGCAGCAACACCAGAGGCACTCCAAGTGGCCAGATACTGGTCAAAGGACATTTAATAGAATATCAAGTCTGCAAAATTTGTGGTTTGTTTGTTTGTTTTTAATGCAATACAACTGTTTCGGTTCGCTCTTGACACGATAAATAAATAAAAATAAATAAGGGGCCGCATGGTGGGCCAGAGCAGGGTGGGAGTGCCAAGAGGGAGGGGGGTTCTCTCCAAGCCCCCTCCCTGCCCTTTCCTCCCTTCCCTTGTCTCTTTTGGAGGCAGAAAGTGAAGGAAAGACGGGAAACACTTGGATCCCAAAAGGCTTGGCCTTGGCTGGGATGAGATGGTGGATGAGATGGTGGATGGGAGAGAAAAAGTCTATCCATGAGACCCCTTATTGCCTACTCCTGATAGAGAAACCTAGAGCTGGAAGAGACCCCCAAGGGCCATCCAGTCCAACCCCCTGCCATACAGGAAGGCACCTAGAGCTGGAAGAGACCCCCAAGGGCCATCCAGTCCAACCCCCTGCCATACAGGAAGGCACAGTGGTGAAGACATTTTGGAAAGAAATACATACCCATATAATTTTGCCTTTCCTTCTTTCTCTCTTTTCCCCCTCCATTCCTTTCCACCCTTCCTTCCTTCTCTTTTTCCTTCCTCCTTTCCTCCTAGGGAATGTTTAGCTGGGGGAAGAGAAGGTACAGAGGGAACATGAGAATCATGTTTCAAGATTTCAAAAGGTATCCCATTGAGGAGGAGGGGGAGAACTGACTTTCAAAGCACTCTCAATAGACAGCCTCTGAGGAAAAGCCTCCAGAGGAGGAGACTCCACCACACTCCCAGGCAGCCTCTGCCACTCTCCAATAGCTCTTACTCTCAGGAAGTTCTTCCTAATAGTTTCAGTTGAATCTCTTTACCTGCCATTTGAACATATTGCTCCCTTGTGCCCTGGTCTCTAGAGCAGCAGACTAGAGGAGATAAGAAAAGATGAGTTGAAAGGCACCAAAATACGAAACAAAAATTTCAGACCCAAAGCCTTTGCAGACGATATTGTCTGCATAATAAAAAAAAATCCCTTGGAAACAATCTCTGAAAAAAAACAATGAAAAAAATCTCTAGTTTTTTTTCATATGCTCTTCCATATGGTGTTTTAATTGTTTTTTTAACAATTGTGAATTGCTGGTGGTTATTTGTATTCCTAGATACTTGATTTTGTTGGTTACCTCAAATCTTGAGATTTCTTGTAGTAATTCTCTTCTGGTTTTTATCATGTTTTTTGCATGACCGCATCTCTGTGTACGAACCCACACGTTCTCTTCGTTCATCTGGAGAGGCCCTGCTTACGATCCCACCGGCATTGTAAGCGCGATTGGTGGGAACGAGGGATAGGGCCTTCTCAGTGGTGGCCCCTTGACTCTGGAACTCTCTCCCTAAGGACATCAGGCAGGCCCCGTCACTAGCAATCTTTAGGAGGAGCTTGAAAACGTGGTTGTTCCAGTGTGCCTTTCCAGAATAAGGAAACTCCTAGCATTATATCCCAACGCACTTTATTAGAGATCCAGGATATCTGCATGCCCACCCCCGTCCAAACACCCCACCTTGTCATGCCCAGCACTTTTAATTTTTTTAATTTAATTATTACATTTGCCCCGGCCATTGTTTTTAATTGCGTCATTGGATGTTGTTAATGTTATTGCTATTCTTTGCTATTGCTTTGTTTTTTGAGTTATTGTGTTGTTGTTGCTGTTGTTTTTATTGTTGTTTTAGGGCTCGGCCTCTTGTAAGCCACACCGAGTCCTTCGGGAGATGGTAGCGGGGTACAAATAAAGGTTTATTATTATTATTATTATTATTTTGTTAGAATTTTAGTTTTGGATTTATTGATTTTTAGTCCTGCAATCTTCCTAAAGGATTCTATCTTGTTGGTCCATTGTTGTGTTGTTTCCAAGGGATTTTTTTTTATTATGCAGACAATATCGTCTGCAAAGGCTTTGGGTCTGAAATTTTTGTTTCGTATTTTGGTGCCTTTCAACTCATCTTTTCTTATCTCCTCTAGTAGTATTTCTAGCATCATAATAAACAACAAGGGGGATAAAGGACACCCCTGTCTTGTGCCTTTTGGATTATGTCCCCTGTCTCTTGTTGATTTATTACAATGCTTGCTTTTTGTTTGGAATAAATAATTGTCTTAATTGCGTTTAAGAAATAAAAGCCCATGTCTCTTTCCTTTGATTTGTAACATAAAATCCCAGTTAGCATTATCAAACGCTTTCTCAGCACCGAAAAATAATAACTCCAACTCTCTCTGTATATTACTTTCGTAAAATTATGTTATATTTAACACTGTTCTAATATTATCTCTCATTTGTCTATTTGGCAAGCAGCCAGTTTGGTCCTCTTTGATAGTGTCCCTTAAAAATATTTTTAATCTGTTTGCCATTATAGTCGCAAAGATTTTATAATCATTGTTCAACAAGGAGATTGGCCTGTAGTTTTTAACGTTGCTTGGATCTGTTTGTTCTTTGTGTATTACTAATATTGGCACCTTGCCAGGACTCTGGTATTCTTTCAAATAGCAAAATATTGTTAATTATTTCTTTTAGATATTGTATCAGTTCTTCCTGGAATGTTTTGTAATATATTGCTGTTAATCTGTCAGGCCCGGGCACCTTGTTATTGGGTAATTTCTTAATTGCTTTCCTAATTTCTTCTTCCGTGACTGGTTTATTGAGCAATTCCCTCTGGTCCTCTGTTATTTTCCCTAATTTCTGTTCCACCACATATGCTACCACATCATTCTTTTTTATTTGGTCACTTTTTAAAGTTCTTTGAAGAATTCCCTAAATTGTTTTGCTATCTCCTCATCTGTGTAAAAAAATTCCCTTACTTGGTATTCTGAGTAATATGTTGTTGTCTTTTTTTAATTAATGTTTTAGCCAGCAATTTTCCTGGCCTGTTAGCATTCGCAAAATAATTACCTTTTAAGTATTTTAGGTTCTTTGCCATTTGCTCTAGGTGGGCTGAGTTTATCTGTTTCCTGATGAATTCTATCTCTAGTTGTATTTTTTGTTCCCTGGTCTTGCTTTTAGTAGTGCTTCCTTCTAGTTTTTTTTTTTGTACTTTGAGCGGATCTTCATTTCTCTTCCTGTTCCTAAGTGATCCTTGCTGGATAAAATATACTCTCATAACTGCCTTGCTGGCATCCCAAATTATTTCAATTTTTGTTTCTTTATTGTTGTTCAGATTGATTATTTTCTATCTCACTCTCCATTTTCAAAAGATTCTAATTTAATCTCCACCTCCTGGTTTTTTGTCTGTCTTCTAGGATCACTTTTATTGGACAGTGGTCTGTGTTAACTCTAGGCATGATTTTGATTTTATTTATTTTAGTTGTTAAAGAGTTCATGGCCCAGATCATGTCAGTTTGGGACCATGTTTTATGCCGGTCAGTGTAAAAGGTATAATATTTCATCGTAGGGTTACTCAATCTCCACATATCTTGGAAATAAAATTCTTGTTTAATTGTAGGAAGTTTAGTGGTAGTTTCCTGCCTTTAGGATCCTCCCTTTTTTTGCTTCTCTTCGTTTATCCAGATCATAGTCTAGTACTCCATTGAAATCTCCTAGAATTATCAAATTTTCATATTCCTCCTCTTGAATTTACCTCTTTTATTATTCTATAAATTGTGATTTGGCTCCTGTCAGAGCATATATATTACAAATTAGGGTCACCTGATTGTTAATTTTTGCTTTGATCCCTACCATTCTCCCATCCCGATCCTTAAATGCTAGAACAGCATTCATTTTTTCCTTTGTATCTATCACTACCCCTTTTTTTGTAGTGCTGAAGAGTAAAACTCATTACCCAATTGTTTCTATACTAGATAAGACCTGTTTTTGTGATATGTGCATATCCTCTAGCGCAATTAAATCACAGTTTCCCTTTAATTGGTTATATATTATTTTCCTTTTATTTGGTATATTTAATCCATTAACATTATTCAAAAATATAGATACTGTCATTGTTGGATTCTTCGTTTGGGTCATCCTGGTCCACCTTGTCACTATTTGGGAGTTCTTCAATCAATCAAAGAGCATTCTGAACCCTACCAAATATAGCATTGCACCAAACCTTCCACACATAACCCCCATGACCAACAGAAAATATTGTGTTTTCTGAAGGTCTTTGGCAACCCCTCTGAAACCCTCTCACAACCTCCCCAGGGGTCCCAACCCCCAGGTTGAAAAATGCTTTATAGGCTGAAACCAGCATTTTGAATTGTGTTTGGTAGCAAGCTGGCAGCCAGTGGAGCTGACGCAACAGGGGGGTTGCATGCTCCCTGTATGCCGCTCTGGTGATCAACCTGGCTGCTGTCCATTGGACTATTTGAAGCTTCTGAACAGTCTTTTAAGGCAACCCCATGTAGAGTGTGCTGGAATAGTCTATTCAGAATGTAACCAGAGCATGGACTACCATGGGCAAGCCTGACTTCCCAAGGTACAAGTCCAGCTGGCACACAATTTTTAATTGTGCAAATGCTCCTGTGGTCACCAGCAAGACCTAGGGTTCCAGGCTCAACATTGAGTACAGGATCACTCCCAAGCTGTGAACCTAAGTCTTCAGGGGGAGTGTAACCCTGTCCAACACAGGCTGTAATCCTATACCCTGTTTGGCCCTGCGACTGACCAGGAGACTATTTTGCATAAAACTGCAAAGCTCTAAAACAATTCCGATTTAGCAAATCTATGAAAATGAAAATCACAAAATGTAAAGAGCTGGATCAAGATGAGGAGAAATGAAAACCAAAGACATATCCAAAAGAGGGTCAATTAAAGATTTACTGAAATAACAGATAAGTTGGTTGAAAACAACAGATGATGATCAAAACAGTGTATATATGTTGCACTAAACAAAAGAGTAATAATAATAATTGAAGGATAACAACACCATAGCTATGCGGCCAACCTTAAAGACAAAATAAATTAGGCCATAAACCCCATATTGGTCTACCAGCCACTCCAGGCTCTAATCTTTCTAAACTTGCCACCTTTTAAGAAACTATTTAATTTATTTTTAAGTAAAAAGCAATAATATCATAAAAAGAAGAAATTTTATAATGCTAAAACTATGCAGCTAACTAACTAGCTACTAAAACAAAGTATAAAACTAAATTAAAAATAAATACACTCATAAAACACACACCTACATAAGACACACATACACCCCAACTACACTAACAAACAGACAGACCTGGGTCTAATTCTGCAAACCTTACAATCTGTGTCCATTGGTTTTTATATGTTATTATTCTACTCCATTTAGACCAGTAGTTCCTAACCTTTTTTCAATCAGGGACCACTTTGATTTTTTTTGTTAGCAGGGACCACAAAGTTCAAGAATAATAAACTGTGTTAATCAAAAAATAAACTTTAATTAAAACTTTTAACATATTCATTAAATTTAATAGTAACATGAATCAAGAGGACTATTATAATATAAAAAGAGCATTTTAAACAGAAAATTATATTTTGTTTGCATCAATATGATTTTTGAGCTTGCATCTTGTTTACAAGTTGGGTAATCCTGGGGCTAATATTATTGTTCAAGGAAGCAGGAAGAAGAGGGAAAGGAAGGGGGAGGGAGGGAAGGAAGAAAGAACCAAGGAAGAGAGGAGAGAAGCAAAAAGGAATGGAGGACTGGATTGAGAGGGGGAAGAAAGGAGGGAGGAGGGAAGCAAGCAGGGAGGAAAGGATGACAGGGAGGAAGGAAGGGAGAGGGAGAGTAAGAAAGGACAGAAAGAAGGAAGGGACCATGGAAGGCAAGAGGGGGACAAGGAAGCAAGGGACGAGGGGATGGGACTGAGGGAGGGAGGAAGGGAGAGAGAGAGAGGGAGGGAGCGAGGAAGAGATGGAAGGAAAGAAGCAAGTGAGGAAGGAGGGAGAGAAGAAAGGAAAGGAAGAAGGAGGGAGACAAGGAAGAAAGGGAGGAAGGGATGTGATTAAGGGAGGGAGGAGGGAAGGCAGAGAAGGGAAGGAAAGAAGGGAGCAAGGGAGGAAGGAGGGAGAGAAGGAAGAAAAGAAGGGAAGCAAGGAGGCAAGTAAGGAAGGAAGATGGGACTGAGGGAGTAAGGAAGGGAAAGAAAGGAAGGGAAGGAAGGAAAGAAGCAAGGGAGGAAGGAGGGAGAAAAGGAGGAAGGAGGTGAGGGAGGCAAGGAAGAAAGGGAGGAAGGAAAGGGATTGAGGGAGAAAGGGGGAGAGAGATAGAGGAAGGAAGGAAAGAAGAAAGGGAGCAAGTAAGGAGGGAGGTGGACAAAAAGGGAGGGAGGCAAGGAAGAAAGTAAGGAAGGGATGGGACTGAGGGAGGGAGGGAAGAAAAAGGGGAGCAATGAAGGAATGAGGGGGAGAAGGAAGAAAAGAAGGGAGGGAAGCAAGGAGGGAGGGATGGGATTGAGGGAGGAAGGGTGAGAGAGGAAGGAAAGAGGGAAGCAAGGGAGGAAGGAATGGGACAGAGGGAGTGGGGGAATGGAGAGAGGAAGGGAAGGAAGAAAAGAAAGGAAAGAAGGAAGGGAGTAAGTAAGGGAGAGGAGGAAGAAAAGAAGGTAGGCGGAAAGCAAGGAGGGAGGGAAGGAAGTGGGAGGAAGGGATGGGACTGAGGGAGGGAGAGAGAGGGAAGGAAGAAGGAAATGAGGAAGGAAGAAGGAAAGGCACAAAGGAAGGAGGGAAGCAGGAAGGGAAACACAGAGGGAGCAAGGAAGGAATGAAGAAACTGGGAGGAAGAGATGGTATCAAGGGATGGAAGGAGGGATAGAAAGAGGGAGGGAAGGAGGAGGGAAAGGAGCAAGGATGGAAGAAAAGAAGGAGGAAGGAGGGAAGCAATGAGGAAGGGGAGGGAATGGGAGGGAGGATGGGGACAAGGAAGGAAGAAGGGAGAAAAGGAAGCAAGCAAGAAGGCTGGAGGGAGAGAGGGAAGGAAGGAGGGGAGGGCAGTAAGAAAATAAGGAGGGAGGGTAGGAAGGAAAGAAGGTAAGGAGCACAGAGGCAAGGAAGCGGGCTGCGCCTCACCCAGGGTCCTGGGGCTCCCTTGGAGCCGGCCTTTTCCATCTCCAGCATTTTGCGGAGGAGGTGTGCCTTGAGTTCAGGAAGGAAGAGGCAGGCTCCGCACAAAAGAACTCCTCCTCTTCCTCCTTTTTTTCTCTGCTACTCCTTCCTGTTCTTTCCCCTTCCTGCCTTTCCTGGTGCGGCTTCGCTCTAAAAGTCAGCCATGGTAAACCTGGATACTTTTTGTTTTGAAAATACAGGTTGCATCGACATTATGAAACTGAACTGCCCTGACTCAGTGTGATGGCATCCTGGGAGTTGTATTTTACAAGGTCTTTTCTTCACAAACCATATTTTAGTTCTGGTGGACTACAGGTTGGGAACCACTGATTTAGACAATCCTATATAAGCACATTTCTGTCCATTCTAATTAATAAATCTTACACTTGGAAGTGGCTGGCTTGACCTTGAAGGAGCTGAGGGTGGTGACGGCCGACAGGGAGCTCTGGCGTGGGCTGGTTCATGAGGTCACGAAGAGTCGGAAGCGACTGAACAACATCACACTTGGCATATGCCCCTATTGTTGTCATGAAAAGTGATTTTAAAGTTCCAATGTTTCTTGAAAGTGATCAATTTTTTCTCCTCAATCAGCAATGTCAGTTCCTCCATCTCTGCTAGTTTGCAGATCCTTCAGCACTCAATTAACTTGAGTAGGGATAACTTCTTCCTTCCATCCCTTAGGATATAGGAATCTTGCTGCATTTATCATATATTTTAGTAATCTTTCCAATTTTCTTTCTAGATGATCATCCAGTATTCTTAAGACATAAAATTCTGGTGTCATTGTAAATTTAACCTTAACAATTTCTTCCTGGGCATATATAGGGTTTCTCCCCAGTGCATATCATGTGATGTGAACGTAAACTTCCACCCTGAGTGAATCTCTGTCTGCACTCCAGGCATTTTTGGGGTTTCTCCCCAATGTGAGTCCTTTGATGTCTATGTAGACTTGAACTATAAGGGAAATTCTTTCTACACTCCAGGCCTTTTTTTGGGTTACTCCTCAGAGTGAGTCTTCTTGTGAATACAGATTTTCAGTCTGAGTGAAGCTTGGCCCACACTCCAGGTATTTATAAGGCTTCTCCCCAGTGTGAGTCTTTTGATGTGTACGTAGACTTGTACTATAAGTGAACCTCTTTCCACATTCCAGGCATTCATAGGGCTTCTCCCCAGTGTGAGTCCTTTGATGTGAACGTAGACTTGCACGATAAGTAAAATTCTTTCCACACTCCAAGCATTCAAAGGGTTTTTCCCCAGTGTGAGTCCTTTGATGTGAACGTAGACCTCCACTGTCAGCGAAGCTCATTCCGCACTCCAAGCATTGATAGGGCTTTTCCCCAGTGTGAGTCCTTCGATGTGACCGTAGATTTCCACTATGACTGAAGCTCTGTCCACAATCCAGACACGTATAGGGTTTCTCTCCAGTGTGAGTCCTTTGATGTCTACATAGATTTGAACTCGTAGTGCAGCTTATTCCGCACTCCAGACACTTATAGGGTTTATCTCCAGCGTGAATCCTTTGGTGTCTACGTAGATTTCTACTCTCAGTGAAGCTCTGTCCACACTCCAGACATGTATAGGGTTTCTCCCCAGTATGAGTCCCTTGATGTGAACGTAAACTTCCACTCCGAGCAAAGCTCTGTCCACACTCCAAGCATTTATAGGGTTTCTCTCCAGTGTGAGTCATTTGATGTCTATGCAGACTTCCACTCTCAGTGAAGCTCATTCCACACTCCAGGCATTTATAAGGTTTCTCCCCAGTGTGAGTCCTTTGATGTGAACGTAGATGTCCACTCTGAGTGAAGCTCTGTCCACACACAAGACATGTATAGGGTTTCTCTCCAGTGTGAGTCCTTTGATGTGAACGTAGATGTCCACTCTGAGTGAAGCTCTGTCCACACACAGCACATGTATAGGGTTTCTCTTCCATGTTGACAGTTAGGTATATAATTAATTGCAATATGGACACTTGAGTCTTCCCTTTTTCTTTCTGATCAAAAGTGAGTTCAACAAGATTGGCACCTAAAGAGAGTTTCTTCTTCCTATAGGATATCTTTTATTATTGCACTTTCATTTCCAAATTAGTAAATATTCACTAGATACCGATTCTTCCTTATCATGCCAGAGATGACTTCATAGGATCCTCATTTTCCTGGTCAAGAAAGAAGAAGCAATAGATTAAACATGACACCATAATCTTCCTTCATTTCCAAGATTATCCTCTTTCCCCTTCATGGCTCCTGTTGAAAATGGAAATACCAAGAAATGCAATATGAAGGGTCTCAAGGACATACACAGAAACCAGCAATGGATGATATAATAATAATAATAATAATAATAATAATAATAATAAAAAGGAAGAGACCCCATGGGCCATCGAGTCCAACCCCTTTCTCCCATGCTGGAAAGGCACAATACAAACACCCAGGTCTCAATGATAATAATACTGACAGATGGCCACCCAGTCTCAATAATGGTCAATGGAGAAGAAGAAGTAGTTTATTCTTCTACCCCGCCTCCATCTCCCCAAAGTGATTCGGAACAACTAACATGGGGCCAAGCCCAAAAACATACAATTAAAACAAGGCAAATAAAAATTAAAACAGTGTACAACCAACATCATAAGCAATAATAAACAGACATCATAAGCAACAACCAGAAATACTTCATTTGAAAGGGGGGGGGGGGCTGGTGTACAAAAAAGTAGGATAATAGACTGGTCAAAAAGGTGGATAGAACATATCGCACCATAGGAATAGAGCAGTTGTAATAGGATCATTTTAGCTTAAGAATACAGCAATCAAATAGAAGGAACTTGATTTTAGGCCATGGTTAGGGACCATCTATCAAAGGGATCATCGTATCTTTAATTCCTTACAAAAGGATAGGGAGGGTGCTAACCTGATCTCCATAGGGAGGGAGTTCCAGAGACGAGGGCATCACCGAGAATGCCCTTTCTCTCGTCCCCACCAACCGCACCTGAGACGGGGGTGGAAGCGAGAGAAGAGCCTCCAGAGAAGATCTTGGAGACCATGTGGGTTCGTAGGGGAAGAAACAGTCACGAAGATAGGCAGGTCCTGAACTGTTTAAGAGCTTTATAGGTAAGAAACTGCACCTTTGTCCTCCAAAGCACCTTATATTGTTTTAGGTCTGCTTGTATGTTTCCACAAACCGCCCCATCACTTTTTCACCCATGTCCAGCATTATTTTTAATTTTAATTACATTTGGCCTACCCATAGATTTTAAAGTGTGTTGTCCTATTGATAATGCTTATGTTATTGTTTTATTGTTTTTAAATTGCTTGTATTGTTGTTGTTATTGCTTGTATTGTTGTATTTTGGGCTCGGCCTCATGTAAGCCGCACCGAGTCCCCTGGGGAGATGGTAGCGGCGTATAAATAAAGTGTTATTATATTATTATTATTATTATTATTATTATTATTATTATTGGCAGCCAGTGGAGCTGTTAAAACAGGGGGGTTGACTGCTCCCTGTAACTTGCTTCAGTTAACAATCTGGCCACCGACCTTTGCAACAACTGTAGTTTCCGAACCGTCTTCAAGGGCAGCCCCATATAAAGTGCATTACAGTAGTCCAATCGTGAGGTAACTAAGGCGTGGACCACCATGGTCAAGTCAGGCTTCTCAAGGTACAGTTGCAGCTGCCACACAAGTTTTAACTGTGCGAAGGCTCTCCCAGCCACCACCGACACCTAAGCGTCAGCTCTGAATCCCAAACTACAGACCTGTGTCTTCAGGGGGAGTGTAACCCTGTCAAACACAGGTTGCCACCCTATACCCCGTTCGGCTGAGCGACTGACCTGGAGGACCTCTGCCCTATCAGGATTCAACTTCAGCTTGTTGGCCCTTATCCAGCCCATCAGTGGCCAGACACTGGTCCGGGATCTGAGGGGCTTCCTTGGAGTTAGGTGGAAAGGAGTAGTAGAGTTGCTGTCATCTGTGTAGAGATGACAGCGAACTCCAAAACTCCAGATGACCTCACCTAGAGGTTTCATGTAGATGTTAAAAAGCATGGGGGAGAAAATGGAACCTTGCAGGATGCCACAGACCAAAGGCCAGGGGTCCGAGCAGGTGTCCCCCAGCTTCACCAACTGGGTGCAGTCCTCCAGAAAGGAGTGGAGCCACTGCAATGCAGTACTCCCAAGACCCATTATGGAGAGCCGCCCCAGAAGGATACCATGATAAATGGTATCAAAAGCCGCTGAGATATATAAGAGAACCAGCAAGTGTGGACTCAGATAGCTCAAGGCCCTTCTACACAGCCATACAACCTAGAATATAAAGGCAGAAAAATCCACAATATTTGCTTTGAACTGTAATATATGACCATGTGGAGTCAGATAGCTCAGGGCCCTTCCACACAGCCATATATAAATATAATTTATCATTTATTTATGACATTTATATCCCGCCCTTCTCACCCTGAAGGAGACTCAGAGCGGCTTACAAGTTATATGTACATACAATATATTATATTATTAGCATAGCACAATATTAGTAATAGATATTACTATATTGTACTATATAACTATAATGCAATATTATTAGTAATGTTACATGTAATATAAAATATATACAGTAATTATGTACATATAATGATCAATATTATAATTATTAGCATTGCTGGCAGGACTGAAGACCGACAGGTCGCAGGTTCGAATCCGGGGAGAGGCGGATGAGCTCCCTCTATCAACTCCAGCTCCTCATGTGGGGACATGAGAGAAGCCTCCCACAAGGATGATAAAACATCAAATAATCCGGGCGTCCCCTGGGCAACGTCCTTGCAGACGGCCAATTCTCTCACACCAGAAGCAACTTGCAGTTTCTCAAGTTGCTCCTGACATGACAAAATAAAAAGAAGTATTATATATTATTATATTGTACCATATCACTATAATACAATATTATTAGTAATATTGAGCCCCTGGTGGCGCAGTGGGTTAAACCCCTGTGCCGGCAGGACTGAAGACCGACAGATCGCAGGTTCAAATCCAGGGAGAGGAGGATGAGCTCCTTCTATCAGCTCCAGCTCCTCATGCGGGGACATGAGAGACGCCTCCCATAAGGATGATAAAAACATCAAATCATCTGGGCGTCCCCTGGGCAACGTCCTTGCAGACGGCCAATTCTCTCATACCAGAAGCGACTTGCAGTTTCTCAAGTCGCTCCTGACACGACAAAAAAAAAGTAATATTACATGTAATGTATAATATGCAATTATTATACTGTATTATTAGTCTTATATTATATTACATTATAATATTATCAATATTATAAGTATTATTATAATATAATATATCCCAGAATATATATAACCCAGAAAATCAAGGCAGAAAATCCCACAATATTTACTTTGATCTAGAATATATATGGCAGTGGGGAGTCAGTGTGGCCAAGATTTCTAGTCATCTGAAACATGAAAGCCTTTTAATGTAATATTAAAAGGCACAGTAAGCAATATCTATAAACTATTATTAATGGACGAACAGGAACAAGACCACTTGAGGGAAGTATGGGAAGTAAATTTAAGAAAAAAAGGGAATAATCCAGAATGGGCAAGGATATGAAGTATGAGATTACTAAAAAATATGTCCATAAGAATTAAGGAAAACTATTACAAAACGGTATGGAGATAGTACCTAATCCTGGATAGATTAAATCAGATAAATAAAAATATATTCAAATCAGTGCTGGAGAGGCTATCAGGAAAAAGGATCATATCTTCATATGTGGTGGTCATTATACAAAAATGTTGGGGAAAATGATTTAAAGAAATAAGAGCAATAATAAAAATAGAGATAGAGAATAAACCAAAATCAGCATTTTTACTCATACATGACAATACAATTCCTTCAGAAGAGAAGGAATTTATTTGCTAACAGCAGCAAAATTGTATTGTCGAAGGCTTTCATGGCTGGAATCACTAGGTTCTTGTGTTAGTAGCAAAATTTGGAAAGAAAGGAAAGGAAATTCAATTAGAAAAATGATACAGGGAAATTTGGAACATAGCTATTAATGACAAATTAGCTCGTGACTGTCCTTTGTTGCCAACAAGAACAAAGGGCAAGCAATGATTCTGGACCTATTACCTGTAAAAAAAACCCTTTGCACAAGGATGGTCATTTCAGGGTCTTGTTGAGATCTTGTGCCAGATCAGGAGACACTGCCCTCAAAAGTCATCTCGGGCCTGCAGTGACGAAGCAACATTGTAGATGATCGTTGTGTTCATTTAATATGTTTTGGTTCACTTTGTGCCAATTTTGTTTTGTTACTTTTGTTGATTTAATTTAAATGGGTTATTTATTATTATTATTATTATTAACTTCATTTATACCCCGCTAACATCTCCCGAAGGACTCGATGCAGCTTACAAAGGCCAAGGCCATCAACAAAACAACAGCATACAAATACAGCAATAAAACTCATAAAGCAAATAATAAGACATCAAGCAAAACAATAAAACACTTAAAACAATAACACCATGACGCATTTAAAACCTAAGGCCAGGCCAAATGTAATGGACAAACTTAATTTATTTTATTATTGTTTCTTGTTTGTATTCTTCACGTTGCTGTAAGCCACTCCGAGTCCCCTCTGGGAGATGGGGCCGAATATAAATAAAGTTTTATAATAATAATACTTTATTTCTATCCTGCCCTGTCTCCCCAAGGGGACTCAGGGCTGAGAGGAGATATGATGGCCATGGATCAATACGTGAGGGGAAGTCATAGGGAGGAGGGAGCAGGCTTCTTTCTGCTGCCCTGGAAACTAGGATGCAATGGAACAAACTACAGGAAAGAAAGGAGATTCCACCTGAACATGAGGAAAAACTCCTTCACTGTAAGAAGAGCTGTTCAACAGTAGAACTCTCTCTCTCTCTGTGCCCTGGAGTGTAATGGAGGCCCCTTCTTTGGAGGCTTTTCAACAGAGGCTGGGAGTCACTCTGGACCGTTCTCTGACCTACAAGAAGCACTGCCTGAACATCAAACAAAAAATGGGTGCTAGAAACAATATTATACGAAAGCTGACTGGCACAACCTGGGGATCACAACCAGATACAGTGAAGACATCTGCCCTTGCACTATGCTACTCCGAGTACGCATGCCCAGTGTGGAACACATCTCACCACACTAAAACAGTGGATGTGGCTCTTAATGAGACATGCCGCATTATCACAGGGTGTCTGCGCCCTACACCACTGGAAAAATTACACTGTTTCGCCAGTATTATACCACCTGACACCCGCCAGGAAGTTGCAGCCAATAATGAAAGGACCAAGGCAGAGACATCTCCAGCTCATCCCTTGTTTGGGTATCAGCCAGCACGTCAACGACTTAAATCAAGAAATAGTTTTCTTAGATCTACAGAGACACTCGCTGGAACACCTCAGCAAGCGAGAGTTCAAAAGTGGCAGGCTCAAACCCAGCACCTCAATCCGTGGGTGATACCAGATGAGAGACTCCCCCCTGGGCACACAGAAAACCGGGCGACTTGGAAGGCGCTGAACAGACTGCACTCTGGCACCATGAGATGCAGAGCCAATCTTAAGAAATGGGGCTACAAAGTTGAATCCACGACATGCGAGTGTGGAGAAGAGCAAACCACTGACCACCTGCTGCAATGCAACCTGAGCCCTGCCACATGCACAATGGAGGACCTTCTTGCGGGAACACCAGAGGCACTCCAAGTGGCCAGATACTGGTCAAAGGACATTTAATCAGCTAACAAGTTTGCAAAATTTGTGGTTTTTTTATCTGTTTGTTTTTTTTCTGTTAGAAATGTAATACAATGTTCTGGTTGCGGATGACACGATAAATAAATAAATAAATAACAGAGGCTGGATGGCCCACGAGGTCTCTTCCAACTCTAGGATTCTATGATTCTATATAGGTATCAGAAAACATTCAATGCTGTGAGAAGCTGAACAAAGACAAAAATAACCAACCTCCCAAATCCCAAAAAAACAAATCCATATCTATATAAAAAATAATAACACATTATACTGCAAAATTACTGTTTTTTGTGTGTGTCTGTCAGGAGCGATTTGAGAAACTGCAAGTTGCTTCTGGTGTGAGAGAATTCGCTGTCTGCAAGGACACTGCCTAGGGGATGTTTTTGATGTTTTCCCATCCTTGTGGGAGGCTTCTCTCATGTCCCCGCATGGGGACCTGGAGCTGACAGAGGGAGCTCATCCACATTTTCCCTGGATTTGAACCTCCAACCTGTTGGTCTTCAGTCCTGCTGGCACAAGAGTTTAATCCAATGTGCCACTGGGGGTTCCTGGTAACATTATATGTATTATACAATATACAATTTTCTTTTTATATATTATGATATTGTACTGTATTATTATGCCATGATATACATAACACACTACCAGTACATTATACTATTAGTATTCTATAATATGTTGCACCATTTCATATCATGCTGTGAGGAGGCCTGAGTCCCCCCTCGGGGGTGAGAGGGGTTGGGTACAAGTATATGAAATAAATAAAACAGTTGTAGTATATACAATATATTATATTACAACATTATTAATATGACATACACTATACCAGCATGATTACATGACAATATTATTTCTATATGGTATTATATTGAATATATTGAGGGGCTTCAACTGTTATCTATAGATGAACAGAGTACTTTAAGACAAGGTGTAAATCGTATCGTGCTTGCAACTTGAGTGGACAAACAGAGCTATGTATATTCGACAACATCTAAGTCTTTGTACTAGACTAAGGGTTTGTATAACACTAGCTGTCCCCTGCCACGCGTTGCTGTGGCCCAGTCTGTTGATCTGGAAAATAAAGTAATGAGAAAGTGTTGGTTTCTAATATATGTAATTTCTATATGCTTGTGGGTAAACAGTATTTCTTTATGTTCCTTTGTCAGTGTTGATGTGGAGACTGTCTGATTTGCCCACCCTGGAACATTCAACATATAATTGTCCTTCTTTAGAGGTCCCTTTCAAATCTATGATACTATATCTGTCTGTGTGTGAATCATATCTATCTATTAGGCCTGTTTGATCAAGAAAAAAATTGTTTCTAAAATCGATTTGTAATTGGGGTGTTTTTTTGTTTCGATATTTAAAATATTTACAAAACTTTCCAAAAAAATGTTTTGTTATTTACGAAATTTCATAAATATTTACAAAACATTTTAGAAACAATTTTTTTCTTGATCAAAACAGGCCTAGGCTCACATGGTAATCATAATGAATATTGAAGGCAGCCGGCGCCGCGAAGCCTGCCTGCGAGGCAAAGGGGGCAAAGGGGGGCCGGGGCGGCGAGGGAAGGAAGGCCCCCCAAAGGCAGGCGGGCAGGCGGGGCCCCCACCCAAACACCCGCAGCGCCCTTCCTCACCTCCACCTCCACCTTCTCTTCCTTCTCCTTCTCCTTCTTCCTGAAACGTGGGGTCTGGCTGCGGGGTCTCCGAGCCTCGGCAGCAAGGGCGCGCTGACGTCACTGCGCTGGCCTGGCCCGCGGAAGAGGAGGGGGAGGGGGAGCGGGAGGAGGGGGAGAGCGCAGGAGCGCGCGCGCCATCCGATCGGCTCCGGCTGCTGCGCCCTCCTCCTCCTCCTCCTCCTCCTGACACTTCCTGCAACACAGCTGGGAGGAGGAGGAGGAGGGCGCAGCAGCCGGAGCCGATCGGATGGCGCGCGCGCTCCTGCGCTCTCCTCCTCCTGGCACTTCCTGCAACACAGCTGGGAGGAGGAGGAGGAGGAGAGCGCAGGAGCGCGCGCGCCATCCGATCGGCTCCGGCTGCTGCGCCCTCCTCCTCCTCCTCCCAGCTGTGTTGCAGGAAGTGTCAGGAGGAGGAGGAGGAGGAGGGCGCAGCAGCCGGAGCCGATCGGATGGCGCGCGCGCTCCTGCGCTCTCCTCCTCCTCCTCCTCCTGGCACTTCCTGCAACACAGCTGGGAGGAGGAGGAGGAGGAGAGCGCAGGAGTGTGCGCGCCATCCGATCGGCTCCGGCTGCTGCGCCCTCCTCCTCCTCCTCCCAGCTGTGTTGCAGGAAGTGTCAGGAGGAGGAGGAGGAGGAGGAGGGCGCAGCAGCCGGAGCCGATCGGATGGCGCGCGCGCTCCTGCGCTCTCCTCCTCCTCCTCCTGGCACTTCCTGCAACACAGCTGGGAGGAGGAGGAGGAGGAGGAGAGCACAGGAGCGTGCGCGCCATCCGATCGGCTCCGGCTGCTGCGCCCTCCTCCTCCTCCTCCCAGCTGTGTTGCAGGAAGTGTCAGGAGGAGGAGGAGGAGGGCGCAGCAGCCGGAGCCGATCGGATGGCGCGCGCGCTCCTGCGCTCTCCTCCTCCTCCTCCTCCTCCTCCTCCTGGCACTTCCTGCAACACAGCTGGGAGGAGGAGGAGGAGGGCGCAGCAGCCGGAGCCGATCGGATGGCGCGCGCGCTCCTGCGCTCTCCTCCTCCTCCTCCTCCTCCCAGCTGTGTTGCTCGCGCCGCCCCTTCACGCCGCCCGCCCCATTTACTGCTGGGGTGCTTGGGAGCGCCGGATTGGCTCCCAGGCACCAGCAGCACAGCAGCCTCCATCCCATTAACGAGACGAGCTGAAGCTCGTAAAAAAAATGGGGCTGCTGTTTCGATATTTTTAAACCCTTCCGGGTTTGAAAATATGTTTTGAAATCGCGTCGGATATGCTAAAAATAACGAATAAATTACGAAATAACGAATTAACGAACTAAAACCGACAGGCCTACTATCTATATATATCTATGGCTGGATGGCTCTTTGTCAGGAGGGCTTTGGTTATGTTTTCTTGCCCTGGTGAAGGGAGTTGGACTGGATGGCCTTAAGTATTTTCTGTTGGTCATATGCGTTCTGTGTGGGAAGTTTACCCAATTCTGTCATTGGTGTTCAGAATGCTCTTTGATTGTAGGTGAACTATAAATCCCAGTAACTACAACTCCCAAATGTCAAGGTCTATTTCCTCCAAACTCCATCTGTGTTCATATATGGGTGTATTGAGTGCTTGTGCCAAGTTTAGTCCAGATCCATCATTGTTTGAGTCCACAGTGCTCTCTGGATGTAGGTGAACTACAACTCCCAAACACAAGGTCAATGCTCACCAACCCCTTCTAGTGTTTTCTGTTGGTCATGGGAGTCCTGTATGCCTCGGTTCGTTCAATTCTATCATGCTATTTGATTGTAGGTGAACTATAAATCCCAGCAACTACAACTCCCAAATGACAAAAGCATTTTTTTTTAGTGATGGTCACTCCTTGTGTTGTGAGACATTTTGTTGCCAAATTTGGTGTGATTTCGTTCATTGGTTCTTTTGTTTTTAAGGTACTCATTATGCACAGCATTTTTATATATATAGATATGGAGTTCATACATATTTATTTTAGCGAGCTGATTACAGTTGTGTTTATGATATGCTTATGTTTATGTTTAGAATACGAATAGCACTATCATACATTGAATTGAAGCAGAGCCAAATAAGTGCAATTAAGACTAAGAGCATTATGTTTGAAACAACATACTACAGTTGATGAACAAGAATAATAATAGATAACTGTCAAAAGAAGAGCAAAACTATAAAGGAACACAACCAGAAGAAGGACTTCCGGAAACAAGGGCAGTTATGTTTATACCAGATATTAGGGACATTTTTTTTCTTTTGATATCTATGTACTTTATGTGATTATATAGACGAGTGACTACCCGGTTGGGTCTCTGAGAGGTTATCTAATATTTTGACTTACACAGTCTAGAAATGTCTATATAGATTCTTTATGACATATATATATATATATATATATATATATGTTTGAATGGTAAAATTCACATTAGTATTTCTTCATAGACATTATTATTATTTCTGCATAGGCAACTATAACCAAATTGAACACATTAGTAGAAATTTTAAAAGTCTTTTGAAATTTTACTTCTACTTTACACCATTTACTTTGGATGTTGACATCTGGATATCTGTGCTTAATTGATATATTGAGGGGCTCCCAAGTCATGCTGCAGGAGCCACATCATTTCATTTTATTTTAAGCTTATCTATCTATATAAATAAAAATGTAATGTTCGTTTGTGGGATTAACATAACTCAAAAACCACTGGATGAATTGAGACCAAATTAGGACACAAGACACCTATCAGGTCAACGAGTGACCATCACTCATAAAAACACTGAAAACCACAGCAGAAGAGACTTAAAAAGCCAAAAAACAAAAATTACATTACAATGCATGCGCAAAACCCCACATATATACACACAAACACACACATATATACACAAAACACATATACACAAACTAGGCCACAGCAACGTCAGGGGACGGCTAGTTTTATTTTAAACTTATTTTATTATTATTCTGTCTTAACCTTAATTGCTCAGATATTTTTCTCGTCCATTTTGAAGAACTTTTCCCGATGGCCAGGCCTTTCCTTCTCTTCCTCATGGTTTTGTGGCCTGCCTAGACTTCTTTTATAATATGTACTACTACTAATAAGGGGACTCGGGGTGGCTAACATGAGGCCAAGCCCAACAATTACAACAAAGAAAAAAGAATACATACAACAAATAGTAACATCAAATAAAATGTAAACAAAACAAGATAATACAAGATAAACACAGGGTATGAAATAAAATAACAAAAAAGTTGAGCACAGTGGGCTGGGCCAATTGCAAGGGATAAAATTATAAAAACCCTGAGTGAGATGGATGAGTAGGGAGATATCTGTTGGGAGATACTACAATCTCTCTCTCTGTCTCTCTCCCTCTCTCTGCGTATATATATATATATATATATATATATATATACACAGAGAGAAACACATTCATATTGGGGACCCCTCCCCCCAGCACCAACTGCCACTCTGGGCCAGAGTAAAGAGAGGAAGGGCCAGGGGACAGTTCCATCTTGTCTCCTGTGCTATGCTAATAATATAATAATATAATATAATATATTGTATATACATATACTATTTATAATAATATAGTGTAATACAATATAATACTACTAATAATATAATATTATAATTACATATTTTCTATGACATGTAATATTACTAATAATATTACAATACAATGGTACAGTACAATATAGTAATATATAATACTGATATGGTGCTATGCTAATAATATAATATATTGTATGTATATATATATATCTTGTAAGCCGCTCTGAGTCCCCTTCGGGGTGAGAAGGGCTGCATATAAATGGCGTAAATCTATATAAATAAAAATGTAATGTTCGTTTGTGGGATTAACAGAACTCAAAAACCACTGGATGAATTGACACCAAATTTGGATACAAGACACCTAACAACCCAATGTATGTCCTTCATGCCAAAAAATGGATTTTGTCATTTGGGATTTGTAGTTTCTGGGATTTATAGTTCACCCACAATCAAAGAGCATTCTGAACTCCATCAATGATGGAATTGAACCAAAGGTGACACATAGGACTCCCATGACCAACAGAAAAGACTAGAAGGGTTTGGTGGGCATTGCCCTTGAGTTTGGGAGTTGTAGTACACCTACATCCAGAGAGCAATGTGGACTCAAACAATGATGGATCTGGACCAAACTTGGCACGAATATTCAATATGCCCAAATATGAACACAGATGGAGTTTGGGGGAAATAGACCTTAACATTTGGGAGTTGTAGTTTATTTATTTATTGATTGATTTATAGTATTTATATTCTGCCCTTCTCACCCCACAGTGTACACATATATGAGAAACATTCCGTGCCAATTTGACATACAACGTATACAGACATACACAGAGGCTATTTAACTTGGAGCTGTCACTTTCATCATCCATCTGCGACACTGATGAAGTACTTCCGCATTCCCTGCATGCTTTTGTTGGAGTGCTTTGCTGGAGTCTTTTCTTATGGCCTCATAAATTAGTTAATTTAGCCTCCCCACACAAGTTGGTACCTAATTTTCCTACTTGACAGATGCAACTGTCTTTCGGGTTGCAAAGGTTGACAACAGGCTACACAATTGGTTGGAAGCCCACTCCAACCCGGGCTGGCTTTGAACTCATGAGTGATCTTAATGCAGCTGACACTCAGCCAGCTGCGCCACAATCCCGGGGATTGCTGGGATTTATAGTTTACCTACAATCAAAGATAATTCCGAACGCCACCAACAATGGAACTGAACCAAACTTGGCACACAGAACTCCCATGACCAAGAGAAAATACTGGAAGGGTTTGGTGGGCATTGACCTTGAGTTATTCTGTTCACCCAGAAGCATAAAGACATTACATATATTAGAAACCAACACTTTCTCATTACTTTAATTTCCCAGATCACCAGAGTAGGCCACAGCAACCCGTGGCAGGGGACAGCTAGTAATATAATGTATTGTATGTATATATATCTTGTAAGCCGCTCCAAGTTCCCTTCAGGGTGAGAAGGGCAGCATATAAATGGTGTAAATAATGAATATATATATATACCTACATAGATATATGTGTGTGTTTGTATGTACTTCTAATACTGTTATTAGTAGGAATGAGGGTGTTTCTTTCTCTCACCTCCTCCCTTCACGAAGCCTTCTTTCCTTCCTTCTTCGTTCTCTTCTTCCGGGCAAACTGGAAAAGAAGCCTGAGGTGATGTCACTTCCTCTGAAGAGGGGGCGGGGCCAGGAGTCCTGCTCTTTCCGCCTCAGAGGCCGCCTTCCTTTCAACCCGCCAATCAAATAGGCAGCCAATGGGAGGCCTCCGATGGGTGGGGATTTCCGGAGTCGGCCAATGGAAGGGCGAAGGAGGCGGGGTTTTTTGTTGGGCGGGCCTCTCCCTCCTCTCTCCCTCACTCCCTCGCGACGACTGAATCAAAGACGCCTAGCAACAGGCAGCTAATGGGGTTTTTTTGGTGGGTGGGGCTTCCCGGATTCGGCCAATGGGAGGGCGAAGGAGGCGGGGCTTCTTGGGTGGGCCTCAGCAAGACCCTCTCCCTCCTTCTCTCTGCCGCTAGAGGCCGCCTTCCTTGCAACCCGTCAGTCAAAGGTGCGGAGAGGTCTCCGGTCCTGCGGTGACGTCACTCCCACTGACGTGCTGCGGAGGGGGGCGGGGCCAAGGGTCTTTCTTCTCTCTCTCTGCCACCAGAGGTCGCCTTTGAGACTGTAGAACAGAAGCTCTGTGAAGCTCTAGGTGCTCTTACTGCCTATTACAGGGAAAACCAGCTGATCCTTAATCCATCTAAAACACAGACATGTGCTTTTCATCTCAAGAACAGACAAGCATCCCGAGCTCTGAGGATCACCTGGGAAGGAATCCCACTGGAGCATTGCAGCGCACGCAAATACCTGGGAGTCACTCTGGACCGTGCTCTGACCTACAAGAAGCACTGCCTGAACATCAAACAAAAAGTGGGTGCTAGAAACAATATCATATGAAAGCTGTCTGGCACAACCTGGGGATCACATCCAGATACAGTGAAGACATCTGCCCTTGCGCTATGCTACTCTGCTGCTGAGTACGCATGCCCAGTGTGGAACACATCTCGCCACGCTAAAACAGTGGATGTGGCTCTTAATGAGACATGCCGCATTACCGCGGGGTGTCTGCGCCCTACACCACTGGAGAAATTATATGGCTTAGCTGGTATTGCACCACTTGACATCCGCCGGGAAGTGGCAGCCAATAGTGAAAGGACCAAGGCAGAGACATCTCCAGCTCATCCCCTGTTTGGGTATCAGCCAGCACGTCAATGACTTAAATCTAGAAATAGTTTTCTAAGATCTACAGAGACACTCGCTGGAACACCTCAGCAAGCGAGAGTCCAGAAGTGGCAGGCTCAAACCCAGAACCTCAACCAATGGCTGATACCAAATGAGAGACTCCCCCTGGGCACACAGAAAACTGGGGGACTTGGAAGTTGCTGAACAGACTGCGCTCTGGCACCACGAGATGCAGAGCCAATCTTGAGAAATGGGGCCACAAAGTGGAATCCTTGATATGCGAGTGTGAAGAAGAGCAAACCACTGACCACCTGCTGCAATGCACCCTGAGCCCTGCCACATGCACAATGGAGGACCTTCTTGCAGCAACACCAGAAACACTCCAAGTGGCCAGATAATGGTCAAAGGACATTTAATCAACTACCAAACTCACAAATATTGTATTTTTTCTGTTTGCTTTGTTCTGTTAGAAATGTAATATAATTGACTGGTTGCTCTGACACGACAAATAAATAACCAGAGGTCGCCTTCATTGCAACCCGTCAATCGAAGCCAGAAAATGGCAGGCAGCGAATGGGATTTCTCAGGTGGGCGGGGCTCCCCGGACTCTGCCAATGGGGGCGGGGGCGAAAGAGGAGTTCCTCTTGACCCTCCCGCTGCCATTTTTTCCTGAGGCAGGACACGGCAGTTAGAGCAGAGTTTCCCTCTTATTTTTCCCTCACTGGCCTTGTCTGCGGCCTGGTGTGCTCTTCTTCTTCCTTGCGCAAAAGCCGGATTGCAGCTAAACATCAAAAAAACCAAGATGATGGCAACAAGAATGACAACTGGAAAATAGAGGGAGAAAATGTGGAGGCCGTGACAGACTTTGTATTTCTAGGCGCAAAGATTACTGCAGATGCAGGAAATAAGGAGACGCTTACTTCTTGGGAGGAGAGCAATGTCCAGTCTCGATAAAATAGTAAAGAGTAGAGACATCAGACTGGCAACAAAGATCCGCCTAGTCAAAGCCATGGTATTCCCTGTAGTCACCTACGGATGTGAGAGCTGGACCTTCGGGAAGGCTGAGCGAAGGAAGATCGATGCTTTTGAGCTGTGGTGTTGGAGGAAAGTGCTGAGAGTGCCTTGGACTGCGAGAAGATCCAACCAGTCCATCCTCCAGGAAATAAAGCCCGGCTGCTCATTGGAGGGAAGGAGACTAGAGACAAAGTTGAAGTACTTTGGCCACATCATGAGGAGACAGCAAAGCCTAGAGAAGACAATTATGCTGGGGAAAGTGGAAGGCAAAAGGAAGAGGGGCCGACCAAGGGCAAGATGGATGGATGGCATCCTTGAAGTGACTGGACTGACCTTGAAGGAGCTGGGGGTGGTGACGGCCGACAGGGAGCTCTGGCGTGGGCTGGTCCATGAGGTCACGAAGAGTCGGAGACGACTGAACGAATGAACAACCTTCTTCCCCTTTTCCCCTTCCTCCACTCCTTCCCTCTCTCCCTCCTTTCCTTCGTCCTTCTAATTGTTCCTTTCCTCCCTATTCGCTCTTACTTTCGTTCTTCTCTTCCTTCCTTTGTTCTTCCCTCCTTCCTCCCTACCTTTTCCCTCTCACTTTCTTCTTTCCCACTATCCCTTCTTCCTTCTTTCCTCCCCTCCATTCCTTCTTCCTTTCCCTCCCTCCTTCCTTCTTCCCTTCTCCTCTCCTCCTTTCTTTCTTCCTCCTTCCCTTTTCCCTCCCCCTTCCTCCCCTCTGATCCTTCTTCTGTTCTCCCAAGAAATTTGCTATAGCAAAAACTGTAGAAGATCACAATTGACAAAAGATTGCTTTGGTTGGTTAAGAGCCTATATTCAAACACTTCAACACAAGTAAGATGTGGTGTACAAGGCATTCTCTCAAAACCAATAGCAGTAAATAGAGGGGTGCGCCGGGGTGCATCCTGGCCCGTATTCTGTTTAACCTATACTTGAAGGACCTGGCCACCCATGTTTCACTACCAAATGAATATCCCCTAAAATCTCATCCACCAATATACCCCTATTGCAATATGCAGATGCTGCTGCCCACATATTTATTTTATTTATTTGGGAAGTCACACTTGGCCATGGTGGTCCATGCTCTCTTTACATCTAGGATAGAGTACTGCAATGCACTCTACCTTTGCCTTTGAAGACTGCTCGGAAGCTTCAAATAGTCCAACGAGAGCCAGACAGGTTAATAACTGGGGTGGCATACAGGGAGCATACAACTCCCATGTTACGCCAGCTCCACTGGCTGCCAGTTTGCTACTGGGCACAATTCAAAGTGCTGGCTTTGGCCTATAAAGCCCTAAATGGCCCTGGTCCAAAGTACCTGTCCAAACACATCTCCCCCTATGAACCATCGCGGAGATTAAGATCCTCTGGGGAGGCCCTGCTTTCAGTCTCGCCATTGTCACAGGCACAATTGGTAGGGACGAGAGACAGGGCCTTCTCGGTGATTGCTCCCCGGCTATGGAAATCCCTTCCTGGTGAGATCAGATCGGCCCCCTCCCTCCTGTCCTTTAGAAGGATGGTAAAAACTTGGCTGTGGGACCAAGCTTTCGGGTCAGGGCAATAAAGCGGAAATAGGAAAGATGACCAGGCCAATGATTTGACGTGGATGACTAGGACAGTTTTAAATGGTGTATTTTAATATTTTGATAAATGTTTTTTAATGTTTATGTATTGTATGTGAATCTGTGTCCCGGCATTGAATGTTTGCCGTGTATATGCTGTGCTCCGCCCTGAGTCCCCTTCGGAGTGAGAAGGGCAGAATATAAATGTTTTAAATAAATAAATAAATAAATAAATAAATAAAAGAACAAGTTTCCAGTTTAGATATCTAGGCTAGCGTTACCTTTCAGGCTTCAGGTTCCTGGGGATGCCACCAAAAATGGCTGTACAAAATGCTCTATCCAGTAGTAAAGCAATAACTTGCTTTTTCTACACCAAAGACAGCCAGTATTTCCCAGCTGCAACAAAGGTCTTTCAAGCAAAGGTAACAGCCCAATTATACGCAGTTCCGGTATGGATCACAGGCTTTATGTCTAAAGTGGAACAAGTTCAATCAGGGTTTCTCAGAAAACTGCACAACAAGAGAGGAAACAGACAGGGACATCGAATGGCCTCTCAACAAAAGATTGCTCCAGGCACTGCCAGGCAATCAAATGCTAATCAAGGTGATCAGTTGAAACATTCACACCTAGCTCCAGAAGACAAGAGTCCTTTGCCCCACCCTGGTCATTCCAGATATATAAACCCTTTTCCCTAGTTCCAACAAACCTCACTACCTCTGAGGATACTTGCCATAGATGCAGGTGAAACGTCAGGAGAAAATGTCTTTAGAACATGGCCATATAGCCCGAAAAAACCTACAACAACCCAAATAAAGGTAAGTTCCAAATTTTGCCAGTTTTTAAAAGAAGCAGCCACCTTGGTCCACAAATATGAGAAATGTTGATTATTTTTATTTTTCATAATATAAATACAAGTGTGGGAATGAGAAAACGTTTGTTCTTCCAAGCATTATTAGAATTAAATAAACTAAAACCGATGATGACGGCAATGACAAAATGTGTGCAAATGTATATATTTTAAAAAGCAAGGTTTATTTATAAGACTTAGCGGGACTTGTTCTCTAGAATTTGGCCGGAAGGAAAATCACATAAACACTTCAGAATCTCGCAAAGAAAATTGTAGCAAAATATCCTACAAACCAAAACAAAGCAACATCAACAACAAAATTATTAAAATACTTTTTAAAGAAGAAGACTACTATATCCTAAACATTAAAAACCCAATAACTATGAACAATCTATGTAATCTACTCTAAGGGCTTTACATTCTCTGTCTGGTGGTTATATTCTCTTAAGTTTTCTACAAGAATATAGTGAAAAGGAACCTCTAGCAATTCCTCCGTTTCTGCCTTTATTTTTCTATAGTATTCTTGTACCTTGGCATAGTCCCACCACATAGGGATAAATGTTCCAGTTTGTAATATGAGCTATTTGCTTGGCAGGTTCTATGTCATTTCGTCAGTAGAATCATAGAATCATAGAGTTGGAAGAGACCTCATGGGCCATCCAGTCCAACCCCCTGCCAAGAAGCAGGAATATTGCATTCAAAGCAACCCTGACAGATGGCCATCCAGCCTCTGTTTAAAAGTATTTTCCATTGTATTTCTTTGATCTGTAAACATTTAAATTCTTTGCATTTATCCATAGTTCTAAGTCATTCTGATTACAGTTTATTTTTATTTCTAACAGGGTGGGTTTCATATTATACCGGTGATCTGTTTGTTTGTCCCATTATTCCTTTCTCAGTTTTCCATTGTAATATTTCACCTAAGTCTATCGTGGGACCTTCCTTCTTCCGCTGTGTGAATTTATGGTGATCCTATGAAGGAGAGGCCTCCAGCCCTGTATCCTCCAGCCCTGTTCAGATCTTGCAATGCCAGGGCAGCAGCCAAAGCTCCCTTGATTGAGTCCGTCCAATAGGAATACCACACCAGTATGGCGACAATTCGGTGGCGCAGTGGGTTAAAGCACTGAGCTGCTGAGCTTGTTGATCGAAAGGTCGCAGGTTCAATTCCGGGGAGCGGTGTGAGCTTCCGCTGTCAGCCCTAGCTTCTGCCAACCTAGCAGTTCGAAAACATGCAAATGTGAGTAGATCAATAGGTACTGCTCCGGCGGGAAGGTAACGGCGCGCCATGCAGTCATGCCAGCCACATGACCTTGGAGGTGTCTACGGACGACGCCGGCTCTTCGGCTTAGAAGTGGAGATGAGCACCACACCCCAGAGTCAGACATGATTGGACTTAATGTCAGGGGACTACCTTTACCTTTACCTATGGCGACAATTGACTCTGGAGTTTAAATCCCTGCGCAGCTTCTGAAACTCAGACGTGACTTTGGCCCAATCACACTCTCTCAGCTTTAGAAGCAGTCCATAGCAAACCTATCTGCTTAATTCATTAAGAAATCTATGAATAACTCTTTAACAGCTCTACTGTTTAGTGGTTGACAGCAAGCTATTACACTGTTCTACAAATTTTCAGTTTTTCTCAGTTACGGAAACGAAACGTGCCATTTCTTAATAAATTTAACATGCTGAATTCAAATATAATAATTAAATGTGTTAATTGGCTCTGGTTTTCATGCAACAGCTATTTCAATTTTCTCCACAATAGGTAATTCGTTAATATTATGATAATGCGCCTAACCTTACTGCATGCATATAAACCGTGAATATTTACTAAATTTTAGTCAAATTATATTGCCAATAGTTTATACATGAGAAATATTTATTTAATTAGTCTATTGTTTGTGTTTGTGCAGCAAGAAACTATATTAGTAGGACGAATGCAGTTGAAAAGTCTGAAAGTTTAAATGTCGCTTTAATCGTGACTTTAGTTTATATCCTGTTTGCTTCTCTTGACTTTTCTTTTGTATTCAAGGAAAGGATCGTCTCTTACAATGCTCCAGCAGGAGTCTGACAGCATTGACGGAGTCCATTTGATATCTTTTTTCCATAGTGCTTTATTTACACACATGCGAGGCATAACTGCAGTAAAAAGAACAATGTAAAACGATGTTTAACGATACTGTCTCAGTCTTCAACTGACTGACCCTCACCGTTCAAAAGTCTGGCCTTATATAGGGCTTTCTGGCTTTTGCACACGGCACTAATACTGCGTCATCAAACTTTCTAGAGTATTCTAGAATCTTCCATAGTGTAAGTCGCAACATGCATTTTTTCAACCATACGTGATCACGTGATTGCTTATATCATAAAAACTAGAGCCAATATACATTTTTAAATGTCGTTTTCGTTTTCAGCACCCCAAAATCATAAAAGAACAGCTATTTTCAGGCCCGCAACTTTCTAGAATCTTCCATAGTGTAAGTCGCAACATGCATTTTTTCAACCATACGTGATCACGTGATTGCTTATATCATAAAAACTAGAGCCAATATACATTTTTAAATGTCGTTTTCAGCACCCCAAAATCATAAAATACCAACTATTTTCAGGCCCGCAACTTTTTCTCCGTTGAACAGTGTATCAACTACCTCATCCAGGGCAGAAGAAGCATGGCTCTCAGGTGTCTTTTTATTGCCTGGATCTTATTGCTCTCTTTCCCAGAGCCCAAATGGCCAAAACTAGTATCTTATCTGACATTAGCAAAGCCAACATCTTGATAAAATGTGGGCCTGTTGTCAAAAATACCTTAAAAAGCATTAAAAAGTTTCTTTTATTTCGCTCACATTGAGACAAAGTATTAGGCACTTCACAGAGAAAGAAGGTAGACACACAGACCATATAACTACATAAGGTACACAAACAAGGGGGTATTACATTTTGCTCGACATCCACACACATATAAACATTCATTCATCATCATGCATACATTACCATCTCTTCTTCCTTCTGGAAAAGATACCCTGAAGTAGGCTAGCAAATCTGCCATTCTGCAGTACACCATTTTCCTCTGTCCCTTGGAGAAGATGGCCTGTGGGCTAGGCCACAATTTTGGAATTGTAAAGTGTCTCTTATATAGCAATATTTTGCTGATGTTCCAAACTGTTATAAACGAATGACAACTTTTCCATCTAAAACAGTGGTTCTCAACCTTTCTAATGCCGTGACCCCTAAATAAAGTTCCTCATGTGGTGATCCCCAAACATATTTTCGTTGCTACTTCATAAATAATTTTGCTACTCTTATGAATTCTAATGTAAATAATATGTGGGATGTATTTTCATTGTTACAAATTGAACCTAATTAAAGCATAGTGATGAATCACAAAAATAATATGTTTGGGGGAGTATGGACAACGGACGATGGGATTTGTAGTACCTTCAACCAATTGATCTCTGACTTCCACAGACCACTGAGACCTCCACGAATTATAGACCTGGACCAAACATGGCACACAGAACTCCCATGACCAACAGAAAATACTGGAGGAGGTTGGGAGGAACTGACAGTGATTTAGATGAAGGGCTAGAAGGCGTGATCAAGTTTGCAGACAACACCAAATTGGGAGGGATAGCCAATACTCCAGAGGACAGGAGCAGGATTCAAAACGATCTTGACAGATTAGAGAGATGGGCCAAAACTAACAAAATGAAGTTCAACAGTGACAAATGAAAGATACTCCACTTTGGCAGAAAAAATGAAATGCAAAGATACAAAATGGGGGACAATGCCTGGCTCGAGAGCAGTACGTGTGAAAAAGATCTTGGAGTCCTCGTGGACAACAAGTTAAACATGAGCCAACAATGTGATGTGGCGGCAAAAAAAGCCAATGGGATTTTGGCCTGCATCAATAAGAGCATAGTGTCTAGATCTAGGGAAGTCATGCTACCCCTCTATTCCGCTTTGGTTAGACCACATCTGGAATAGTGTGTCCAATTCTGGGCACCACAATTCAAGAGAGATATTGACAAGCTGGAATGTGTCCAGAGCAGGGTGACTAAAATGATCAAGGGTCTGGAGAACGAGCCCTATGAGGAGCGGCTTAAGGAGCTGGGCATGTTTAGCCTGAAGAAGAGAAGGCTGAGAGGAGACATGATAGCCATGTATAAATATGTGAGAGGAAGCCACAGGGAGGAGTGAGCAAGCTTGTTTTCTGCTTCCCTGGAGACTAGGACGCCGAACAATGCCTTCAAACTACAAGAGAGGAGATTCCATCTGAACACGAGGAAGAACTTCCTGACTGTGAGAGCTGTTCAGCAGTGGAACTCTCTGCCCCGGAGTGTGGTGGAGGCTCCTTCTTTGGAAGCTTTTAAACAGAGGCTGGATGGCCATCTGTCAGGGGTGATTTGAATGCAATATTCCTGCTTCTTGGCAGGGGGTTGGACTGGATGGCCCATGAGGTCTCTTCCAACTCTTTGATTCTATGAGTATGGGAGATGTAGTTCACCTACATCCGGAAAGCACTGTGAACCCAAATGACTATGGATCTGGACCAAACTTGGCATGAATACTCAATATGCCCAAATTTGAACAATGGTGGAGTTCGGGGGAAATGGATCTTGACATTTGGGAGTTGCACTTGCTGGGATTTATAGTTCCTCTGCCATCAAAGAGCATTCTGAACGACAAAATGGAATTGAACAAGCTTGGCATTCAGAACTCCCATAAACAGCAGAAATTACTGGAAAGTTTTGGGGTTATTTTCCTGACATTTTGGAGTTGTTGGGAGGTATAGTTCCCTCTCATCCAAAAAGCATTCTGAACTCATGCAACCATGGAATAGACTCAAACTTGGCACAGAGAACTTCAGAAAATGCTGGAGAGGCTTGGGGAATATAGACCTTGGCATTTGGGAGCTGCTGGGATATATAGTTCCCTCCCATCCAAAAGCATTCCCAAGTCATGCAACCATGGAATGGACTCAAACTTGGTATACAGAATTCCCTCCGCCCTTCCCTCACCCCCTTCTGAGCTCAGAAGGAGGCAAAGGCCGGTTTTTCTTCCTTGTTAAAGAGCCTTGTTTGCTTCCTTAACCTAAAAGAGTCATTGTCTCTGGTAATGTAAACATTTTATTTTCCAGCAAGTGTTAATTGTCTGTAGTCATCAATGTCAGCAAAGTAGCAACTTTTAATGACAGTTCGTCAGTTCTTGAATTCTCCTTTTGTAGTTTTCCAGGCCTCATTTCTTAGGATGGCTCTATAGCCTCTATAGGTTCCAATCATACAACTTTCATACAATTTCCTTCAATCCACATATCATTATATCACCCTGTCTCACTCAAAATTGCTCCTTTCCCTGTATGACTTCTAATATTTTTGACTAATAAAGAGGCCCATGGAGCTTTGAAATCTTGCAGGCTGTATTTTGGTATCTTTTTAGTAGGCCAAATAAAGCTCCTTTGTGGATTTGGGGGGTTACTGTATTTCACTACCATAGTCAGCCCTCCACATTTGTGTAGTTTAGGATCTCAGGACCCCACCCCCCCAAAAGTGGAAAACTGTGCAAATCCCCAAGACATCCCCAAATCTTCTTAATCCTGTTAACTATATTTAGCACACACAAAGTACAGTAGTTTTATTTTACCAATTTATAATTCATCAAACCTTTAAATATGTTTTCTTTACAGTTTCCTCTTTTGAAGCCTACATCTATTTTGCATAAAACTTCAAAGCTCCAAAACAATTCCTATTTATTATGGATTACAAATGAATGAATAATTATATCTATGAAAACTGAAATCACAGAATGTGAAGAGCCAACTGTATTTAAATGCTGGATCACAATGAGCAAAAATGAAAACCAAAGGCATATCCAAAAGAGGGTGAATTGAAGATTTACTGAACTAAACGATAAGTTGATGAAAAGCAACAGATGATGATTAAAACAGTGTATATATGTTGCACTAAACAAAAGAATAATCATCATCATCGAAAGATAACAATCAAAACCAGAGCTATGCAACATAATGAACTAGGCAATAAAACCCCATATTGGTCTAAAATTAGGTCTATCAGCCACTCCTGTCTCATCATTTTAACCTTTGTAAATTTGCTACCTTTTCAGAAACTATTTCTATTTTTTTAAAGTACAAAGCAAAAATATCACAAAACGGAGAAAATTTTATCATGCATAATGCTAAAAGTATACATCTAACTAGCCACCAAGGTTACAACAACATCTGTTATAGAACTCCAGTATGCTGATGACAACGTCGTCTGTGCGCATTCAGAAGAAGATCTACAAGCCACTCTAAACACCTTCGCAGAAGCATACGAGAAGCTCGGCCTGTCATTGAACATCGAGAAAACCAAAGTGCTGTTCCAGCAGTCACCAGCCAACCCCTCTCCAATGCCAGAGATACAGCATAATGGTGTAACATTAGAAAATGTTGACTATTTCCACTACCTTGGCAGCCACCTCTCCACCAAAGTCAACATTGACACCGAAATACAACACCGCCTGAGCAGCATTTTTCCGAATTAAGCAGAGAGTGTTTGAGAACTGGGACATCCATAGGGATACCAAGGTGCGTGTTTATAAAGCTATTGTCTTCCCAACCCTGCTATATGCCTGCGAGACGTGGACAGTCTACAGACGTCACATGCAACTCCTGGAACGATTCCATCAGCGCTGCCTCTTGAAAATCCTGCCAATCTCTAGGGAAGAAAGCGGACAAACGTCAGCGTGCTGGAAGAAGCAAAGACCACCAGCATTTAAGCGATGGTCCGCCGCCATCAACTCTGCTGGACCGGCCACGTTGTCCGGATGCCCGACCACCGTCTCCCAAAGCAGTTGCTCTACTCCGAACTCAAGAACGGAAAACGGAATGTTGGTGGACAGGAAAAGAGATTTAAAGATGGGCTCAAAGCCAACCTTAAAAACTCTGGCATAGACACTGAGAACTGGGAAGCCCTGGCCCTTGAGCACTCCAGCTGGAGGTCAGCTGTTACCAGCAGTGCTGCAGAATTTGAAGAGGCACAAATGGAGGGTGAAAGAGAGAAACGTGCCAAGAGGAAGGCGCGTCAAGCCAACCCTGACCGGGGCTGCCTTCCACCTGGAAACCAATGCTCTCACTGCGTGAGAAGATGCAGGTCAAGAATAGGGCTCCACAGTCACCTACGGATCCACAAAAATACTGATCCTGGAAGACTATTCTACTCGTCCAACGAGGGATCGCCTAAGTAAGTAACTAGCTACTACAACGAAGTACAAAACTACATTAGAAGCAAACACACCAACAAATCACACATACATAAGACACACATACACACAAACTAACAAACAAATAAGGGTCTAATCCTACAAACCTTATACTCTCTATCTGTTGGTTTTTATACCTTATTATTCTAATCCATTTAGACAACCCCATGTAAGCACATTTCTGTCTTTGGTACCACTATTCTAATTTGTGAATCTTACACTTAACATATTTCCCTATTGTTGTCATGTAAAAAGTGGTTTTAAAGTTCCAATGGTTTCTCCCCAATATGAATACTTTGATGTCTATGAAGACTTCCACTTTGAGTAAAGCTCTGTCCACACTCCAGGCATGTATAGGGTTTCTCCCCAGTGTGAGTCCTTTGATGTATATGTAGACTTCCACTCTCAGTGAAACTCTGTCCACACTGCAGGCATGTATAGGGTTTCTCCCCAGTATGAGTCCTTTGATGTGAATGTAGATGTACACTTCGAATGAAGCTCTGTCCACACTCCAGGCATTTATAGGGTTTCTCCCCAGTGTGAATCCTTTGATGTCTACGTAGACTTCCATTCTGACTAAAGCTCTGTCCACACTCCAGGCATGTATGGGGTTTCTCCCCAGTGTGAGCCCTTTGATGTGAACGCAGATATCCCATCCGAGTAAAGCTCTTCCCACACTCCAAGCATGTATAGGGTTTCTCCCCAGTGTGAGTCCTTTGATGTGAACGCAGACCTGAACTAAGAGCGAAGCTCATTCCACACTCCAGGCATTTATAGGGCTTCTCCCCAGTGTGAATCCTTTGATGTGAACGTAGATTTGCACTCTCAGTGAAGCTTTGACCACACTCCAGGCATGTATACGGTTTCTCACCAGTGTGAGTCCTTTGATGTGAATGTAGATGTACACTTCGAACGAAGCTCTGTCCACACTCCAGGCATTTATAGGGTTTCTCCCCAGTGTGAGTCCTTTGATGTGAACGTAGATCTCCACTCTCAGTGAAGTTCTGTCCACACTCCAGGCATGTATAGGGTTTTTCCCCAGTATGAGTCCTTTGATGTGAACGTAGACTTGAACTACGAGTGAAGCTCATTCCACACTCCAAGCATTTATAAGGTTTCTCCCCAGTGTGAATCCTTTGATGTCTATGTAGAGTTGCACTCTCAGTGAAGCTTTGTCCACACTCCAGGCATTTATAGGGCTTCTCCCCAGTGTGAGTCCTTTGATGTGAACGTAGATTTACACTCCGAGCAAAACTCTGTCCACACTCCAAGCATTTAAAGGGTTTTTCCCCAGTGTGAATCCTTTCATGTGAACGTAGACTTGAACTATGAGTGAAGCTCTGTCCACACTCCGCGCATTTAAAGGGTTTCTCTCCAGTATGAGTCCTTTGATGTGAATGTAGATTTCCACTCTGAGTAAAGCTCTGTCCACACTCCGTGCATTTATAGGGTTTCTCCCCAGTGTGAGTCCTTTGATGCGAACGTAGATTTGCACTCTGAGCGAAGCTCTGTCCACACTCCGTGCATTTATAGGGTTTCTCTCCAGTGTGAGTCCTTTGATGTGAACGTAGATTTCCACTCTGAGTGAAGCTCTGCCCACATATAAGACATGCATAGGGTTTCTCCTGCATGTTGAGTTATGTATATAATTAACTGCAATATGGACGCTTAAGTCTTCCCTTTTTCTTTCCAATCAAAAGTGACTTCCACAAGATCAGCACCTAGAAAGGATTTCTTCTTCCTATAGGGTTTCTTTTATTATTGCACTTTGGTTTACAAATACCGAAATATCCACTATATACTGATATTTTCTTATGTCAAAGGTGACTTCATAGGGTCTTCATTTTCCTGGTCAAGAAAAAAGAAGCAAGAGATTAAACATGAAGCCACAACCCTTCATTTCCAAGATTATCCTCTTTCCACTAAATATTAATACCATGTTTCTGTGTCCCATTTATTTTGGTCCTTTCAGCCTAAATGACTGAGGCTTTAATTGCACCTGATATGTAATTTATTAATCCCTCCCATTATGTAGATCTCCCTTCACCTACAATATTCTGGCAGAAAAATTGTGTCTTGTTCCTTCTTAATTATTTTATGGAACTTTTGTGTTTTTTCACAATCCCACCACATGTGGGAAAAACAAATGAACAAATGTCAGATTCAATGACTGCAAAATTTTGGAGGGAATACGGAGTTGGAAAGAGGGGAGACAAGAATGAAAAATTATTTTAAGTTTTGACCTTAAAAGTAACCCTCACAAAATGATGTATCGATGGTCCTTGACTCCAAGTCAGTTGTTGAAGATGTATAAAGAGAATAACAATCTATGCTAGAATTGTGGAACACATCGAGGTTCTTTCGACTGTATGAGGTGGACATGCGACAAGGAAAGAGGATTGGAGACTTATAAACACACGTGGAAAAAGTTATCACCATAATGAAAGAGGCAGCATTTGCCTCATATCTTCATAGTCTCTCTCTATTTGAATATATTGATTTTTACTGTTCCAAAAGTATCAAATAAAATGGAAAGAACATAGATTGGTTTATTTCTTTGTGTAGATCATTTCCGTTCATTTAAATTTGGAATATTTTTAATCATTGGGGAAAATGATAGATAAGTGTTAGATAAGCTTAGGCAAATATTGAGATTATCTCTATATACTGCTATATCTGAGTGTAGAGTCCCTTTCTGTGATTCCTTCTCAGCTATAAGTAATAATTCATCTGTCATAAGCAGTAAAAACAGCAGATGACAGGAGCTGCTTTCAAAAGTCAGCAGATTGGAGGCAGTGTTCATAGACCTGTCAGCAGTTTATGATACTGTAAATCATTGCCTCCTCCTGAGAAAAATGGATAATATCACAAAGGTTTACCACCTCATCTGCTTCATAAGAAATATGCTACAAAACAGGAGATTTTTTGTTGAGAAGCAGATGGCGAAAACAGAAGAACGGCCTGCCTCCGGGAAGTGTGCTTGCTCCTTCAGTGTTTAACATTTACACCAGTGTTTCTCAACCTTCCTAAAGCCGTGACCCCTTAATATAGTTCCTCATGTCCCAACCCCAGGTTAAGAAACACTGATCTATATCTTCGAGAAAACCCTGGAGTTGGGAGGCCACCACATGCGCCAGAACCCAGTCCATTATAGAGGGGTTCAAGGAAGGCTTTTCGAATATAGGTCTCACAACTGCCTCCTTTAGGCAAGTTGGAACTTTGTCTTGTTCCTTCACCCACTCTGCCAGTTTGATCATTGGTTGGAGATTCAGGAGTGGGCATTCAGGTATTGGGATTAATGGAGTGCATGTCTATAATGTCCAGTTACAGCCGCTTTTTCCCTGACAGGACATTCCAGTGCAGTTGCTTCGGTTGGCATAATATTACGTACAATAAGCATGGTATCAAGGGAAATAGAGATGCCCGTTGCCTCCGTAGGCCTCAAATGCCAACAGTTGGATTAGTACAGTGTTTCTCAACCTTCCTAATGCCGTGGCCCCTTAATACAGTTCCTCATTTTGTGGTGACCCCCAACCATAACATTATTTTTGTTGCTACTTCATAACTGTAATTTTGCTACTGTTCTGAATCGTCATGTAAATATCTGATATGTAGGATGTATTTTCATTCACTGGACCAAATTTGGAACAAATATCCAATACGCCCAAATTTGAATAATGGTGGGGGGAGGGATGGATTTTGTCATTTGGGAGATGTAGTTGCTGGAATTGATAGTTAACCTACAATCGAAGAGCATTCTGAAGCCCACCAACAATAGAATTGGGCCAAACTTCCACGCAGAATTCCCATGCCTTGAAGGGACTTGCTGGCATGAACCTCCCTCCAACCACATATGTTCTCTGTCAGCCACACATGCGCACCATGCTGCAATGCGCCGAGCAGGCCTGCTCTCCCCTCCCCACTTGGGAGTCTCAGAAACAGCCCTCCCCTTGGCTGAGAGGCTAGCCAATCACAGTGGAAGAGGGCTTTTGGTAGGAAGATTCGCCATCTGTTTCCAAAAAGGAAGAGAAGAACAGGTGGAGAGACCTTAAGCTTTCTCTGCCAACTGAGTACCTAAGGAAATATATGCTTTCTGATGGGTCTTTGGCAACCTCTCTAAAAACCCCTTGCGCCCGCGCCCCCCAGGGGCCCCAACCCCCAGGTTGAGAAACGCTGATTTATACGAATGGTCTGCTACTGCCAGAAGGGACAGAGTTTAATCTTTGCTGACAATCATGCCATCATCGCTCAAGCAGGGAGCTTTGAAAGGGTTGAACAGAAGCTCTCCGAAACATTAGGTGCTCTTACTGCCTATTTATTACGGCAGTCATGCTGGCCACATGACCTTGGAGGTGTCTACGGACAATGCTGGCTCTTCAGCTTAGAAATGGAAATGAGCACCACACCCCAGAGTCGGACACGACTGGACTTAATGTCAGGGGAAGACCTTTACCTTTATCTACTGCCTATTACAGGGAAAATCAAGATTCCTAATTCATCTAAAATGCAGACGTGTGCTTCTTAAGAACAGACAAGCAACTCGAGCTATGAGAATTACCTGGGAAGGAATCCCACTCGAGCATTGCTGCATACCAAAATACCTGGGAAGTTACTCTGGACCGTGCTCTGACTTACAAGAAGCACTGCTTGACTATCAAGCAAAAAGTGGGTGATAGAAATAATATGATACAAAAGCTGACTGGCACAACCTGGGGATCACAACCAGACACAGTGAAGACATCTGCCCTTGCGCTTTGCTACTCTGCTGCTGAATACACATGCCCAGTGTGGAATACATCTCACCACATTAAAACAGTGGATGTGGCTCTTTATGAAATCTGCTGCATTAACACAGGATGTCTATCCCCTACGCCGCTGGAGAAATTATACTGTTTTACCAGTATTGCACCGCCTGACATCCCCTGGGAAGAATGATGTGATGATGTTCATTCGTTCAGTCGTCTCCGACTCTTCGTGACCTCATGGAACAGCCCACGCCAGAGCTCCCTGTCGGCTGTCACCACCCCCAGCTCCTTCAAGGTCAGTCCAGTCACTTCAAGGATGCCATCCATCCATCTTGCCCTTGGTCGGCCCCTCCCCCTTTTACCTTCCACTTTCCCCAGCATAATTGTCTTCTCTAGGCCTTGCTGTCTCCCCATGATGTGGCCAAAGTACTTCAACTTTGTCTCTAGTATCCAAGCCACCAGTAATGAAAGTACCAAGGCACTGATATCTATGGCCTATCCTCTGTTTGGATATCAGCCAGCATGCCAATGCCTTAAATCAAGAAAAAAATTCCTAAGATCTACAGAAATACTCACAGAAACACCTCAGCAAGCGAGAGTCCAAAGGTGGCACCCAAAACCCAGAACCTCAACCCATGGCTGATACCAGATGAGAAACTCCCTCCTGTGACACAGAAAACTGGACAACTTGGAAGGCGCTGCACTCTAGCACCATGAGATGGAGAGCCAACCTTAAGAAATGGGGCTATTTTCTGTTGGTCATGGGAGTCCATGACAACCAAGTGCAGAGAATAGCCAACCACAGACCACTTACTACAATGCAACCTGAGCCCTGCCACATGCACCATGGAGGACCTTCTAACAGTGACACCAGAGGCACTCCAAGTGGCCAGTTTCTGGTCAAAGGAAAGTTAGTACAATGCCAAGTTTTTAACTTTGTTTGTGGTTTTTCTATGCATTACAGCTGTATTCTCAATTTGCTTCTGATAAATAAATATGATATGTCCAAGTGGAAACTATAACTTACTGTAGTTTTGTTTTATAAAGGGAATGACAACATTAATACGAAAAATGTCTCTTAATCATATTTTCTGTTAAACATATTGTTTTCATTCAATACAATTAAAACTAAAAAAAACCCCAACCCCCCCCCCCAAAAAAAAACCCAATAGTATTGGATATTGATCCACAAGTGATACAAAAAGCCTGCAGGAGACAAGGTCTCCCAGAGAGTGGGAGATGGCCACTATCGAGCAGGGCTTGCTGCTTTGGAAAACAAGCATTTCAAGTTACTGCATCCTAGGATGAAAGCAGCAAGATTTACTTTGTGCAGAAAAATGCAGAATCAAAGAATTACTCTAACAAAGAAAGGTAGATCATAAAACTCCTTGAAATCGCTGAAGGTTTCATGGTCAGAATCACTGGGTTTCTGTGAGTTTTCCAGGCTGCATGGCCATACTCCAGCAACATTCTCTCCTGACGTTTCACCTTCATCTATGGCAGGCATCTTCAGAGGTTTGTTCAGAAGTCTCTCTGAACAAACCTCTGAAGATGCCATTAGCCACAGAGTGCCCTCAGGGAGATAGGACGGAATACAAATAAGTATTATTATGTATGATGATAATGATTCCTACTGGAACATGGCCATAAAGCCCGAAAAACTTACCACTACCCGACCATGACCTTGTTATCAAGTCAATCGGCAATATTCTGATAGAATGGGAGCTATCTGTATCATAGATGAAGAAAAAAAGGAAATGTAAAAATGCTTGTGGGCTTTGTAGCTAAAATAACATATTAAAACAATTAGGATTAAAAATAATAATTAAAACAATTAGAATTAGGAGTTTATGGGAAGTGAGCAGGAAGAATCACAGAGCTGGAAGAGAGCCCATGGGCCATTCAGTCCAGCCCCTTTCTGCCAGGCTGGAAAAGCACAATCAAAGTGCTCCTGACAAATGGCCAGCCAAAATATATACAATGCAAATAGAGGCCGATAGATGTACAATACAGGACTTGAAAACTATGTGGGAAACGGAGTTACAAATCTCGGAACAAGAAATGAGAAATGTGGTAGAGACAATAGGGATGGAAAGGAATACCAAAGTACGAGAAACGAGGAGGAAAATATTGCACAAATGGTATCGTACACCCTGCCAATTAGCATACTACTATAAAAAGGGGAGTAGTCAGTGCTGGCATGGATGCCACCAGAAAGGGCACTTTATGCACATGATGTGGGAATGTGAATACGTACAAGATTTTTGGCAGACTATACAAAATGTGTCAAATCAAATACTAGGAAATGAGTGGGTCATAACAAAGGAATTAGCGGTATTAGGAAAAAGAGAGGAAATGGGAAATAAAAGGGAAATAAAAAAAGCAATAATTGAAGTTGCACAAGCAGTAATAGTATTAGGGTGGAAAGATAAATCAAAATGGACAATAAATAAAAGTACCAATATATGGTGGAGCAAATGGAATTTGAAATTATGAATGTGAAATTAAATGATTTAAAAATCAATGAAAATCGAATGAGAGAAATGGAAGATAGATGGACAAGGGTAAAGAACTATATTATGAATCATTCCGGAGATCAAGCCATAAGAAATAAGATACAAATGTTATATAGCATACAGGATGGAGATGTATAAAGATAAAGAAATAATGACTGTCTCAAAAAGAAATGAATATGTGAAAGAAAATAATCCTCATGTTGGTGGTGGGAATTGTAAATGATTTGTGTGTGCACGGTATGTATTTTTTGTATTGTAAAAATAAAAAGTCGTTAAAAAAAAGACAAATTGCCACCCAGCCTCAATAATAATAATGATGAAGGAAGAGACACCCCCCCCCCCAATGGGCAATCTAGTCCGACACCTTTCTGCCATGCAGGAAAAGCACAAAGTACCCCCAATGGATGGCCAATAATAATAACAATAATAGAGAAAGAAGAGACTTCCCATGGGCCATCTAGTCCGACACCTCTCTGCCTTGCAGGAAAAGCACAAAGCACCCTCAATGGATGGTCACCCAGCCTCAATCATCATCATCAGCAGCATTATCATAGAGAAGGAAGAGACCCCATGGGCCATCTAGTCCGACCCCTTTCTGCCATGCAGGAAAAGCACAAAGTACCCCTGGTGGATGGCCAATAATAATAACAATAATAATAGAGAAGGACAAGACCCCCATGGGCCATCTAGTCCGATCCCCTTCTGCGAGGCAGGAAAAACGGCCCCCTGGTGGCGTAGGAGGTGGAGCTGCTGAACTTGCTGACTGAAAGGTTGGCAGTTTGAATCCGGGGAGCAGGGTGAGCTCCTGGTATTAGCCCCAACTTCTACCAACCTGTAAGTTTGAAAACATGTAAATGTGAGCAGATCAATAAGTACCACTTCTGCTGGAATGTAATGGCGCTCCATGCAATCATGCCGGTCACATAACCTTGAAGGTGTCTACGGACAACGCTGACTCTTTGGCTTAGAAATGGAGATGAGCACCACCCTACAGAGTCAGACAAAACTAGACTTAATGTCAGGGGGAAACCTTTACCCCCGACAGATGGCCACCCAGCCCCAATAATAATAATAATAATAATAATAATAATAATAATAATAATAATAGAGAAGGAAGACACCCCATGAGCCATCCAGTCCAATCCCTTGCCAGGCAAGAAATGCACAATAAAAAAAGGACAAGCCCTATGAGGAGTGGCTTAAAAAACTGGGCATGTTTAGCCTGAAGAAGAGAAGGCTGAGAGGAGACATGATAGCTATGTATAAATACGCGAGAGGAAGTCATAGGGAGGAGGGAGCAAGCTTGTTTTCTGCTTCCCTGGAGACTAGGACGCGGAATAATGGCTTCAAACTGCAAGAAAGGAGATTCCATCTGAACATGAGGAAGAACTCCCTGACTGTGAGAGCCGTTCAGCAGTGGAACTCTCTCTCTGCCCCGGAGTGTGGTGGAGGCTCCTTCTTTGGAAGCTTTTAAACAGAGGCTGGATGGCCATCTGTCAGGGGTGCTTTGAGTGCAATATTCCTGCTTCTTGGCAGGGGGTTGGACTGGATGGCCCATGAGGTCTCTTCCAACTCTATGATTCTATGACTCTATGACCACTGTCCAACATTAGTACCAAAAGGGTTACAAATCAGTTTTTGGTCAACTTTAGATTTGGTCCGTGTCCCCCCCGTCCCCCCCCCCCCACGTACGAAGGTTTGCCTATTTTCCTATCTCTCTCTGAGTTCTCCCTTACAATTAGTTCTGCCCCCTTATCTCACCCGGAGTTTTTAAAACATTTTATGTACATGCGGCCCACCCTCTGTCATTCTGTTTAGTTCCTATGTTCTGTGTATATTGTTTTATATGCTTTGATGTTTTATATTTTAATGTTATGTTGTTTATTTTATTGCAATTTGTATTGTTATATTGTAATTCTTGTTCGGACTTGGCCCCATGTAAGCCGCTCCGAGTCCCCATTGGGGAGATGGTGGCGGGATATAAATAAAGTTTATTATTATTATCTGTCGGGGTGCTTTGAATGTAATTTTACTGCTTCTTGGCAGAATGGGGTTGGACTGGATGGCCCATGAGATCCCTTCCTATTCAGCCTCCAAGTAAGGAGCTTCCACCAGACTCCGAGGCAGAGAGTTCCACTGCTGAACAGCTCTCTTTACAGCCAGGAAGTTCTTAATGTTCAATGCAATCTCCTTCCCTATCATTTGAACCTATGGCTCCACTGAGTCCCAGTCTAAAATCAAAGCCTGCTCCCTCTTCCTTAAGATACCCTTTCAGATATTGATACATGGCTCCTCTCCTGTCTCCTTTCAACCTTCTCTTCTGCAGGCTAAACACGTCTGTATGGTCTTACTGGCCCCTTCACTGGCCTCAAGGCAACCCCACAGAGAAGGAAGAGAGGGAGGGAAGAAGGAAGGAAGGGGAGAATAGGGATTCCTTTCCTCCTGGGTATGCCTGTCTAGACTTTTATATCAGTCTCTCTCTATATATACATATAAATACAGAAACACATTAATATATATACCTATATAGAAGATATGTGAGTGTGTCTACTTCTAATACTGTTATGAGAATGAATGAGGATGTTGCCTTCTCTCACCTCCTCCTTCTCCTCACAAAGCCTTCCTTCTTCCTTCCAAAATGGAGGCGGCGCGGCCTGAGGTGACGTCATGACGTCACTCCCTCTGAAAAGGGGGCGGGGCCAGAAGGCCTTTGTTCTCTCTCAGCAGTGGCCGCCTTCTTTGCAACCCGTCAATCAAAGCCGGAGGGCTGTAAGCAGCCAATAGGAGGCCGTCAGAATGCGGGGCTTCCCGGACTCAGCCAATGGGAATGAGAAGGAGGCGATGCTTGTTGGGTGGATTCTTTCCTTCTCTCTCTCTCTCTCTCTGCCACCAGAGGCCGCCTTCCTTGCAAGCCATCAATCAAAGTCAGAGACTTAAGACCTTATCGAACTCCCAGGATCCCATCACATCGAGTCATGCCTTCAGATTGGATGAATACAGTTTGACCCCACTTGGACTGCAATTAGGGAGTTGTAGTTTGGGGGTAGTCACAGCTTTCTTCGGCAGTGACTTAGGTTCAATTCCCCATTGAGCTGCAAAACTCACTAAAACGAATGCAGTTTGGTACCGCTTCAACTGCCATGTCTCCAAGCAATGGCATCCTGGCAGTTATAGTTTCCCAAAGCCTTCCTCCTCCTCTGTGAGTGCCTCACCAAACTATAACACCCCAGGGTGCCTTTGGATTCATCTATAGGATGAATGCAGTTTAACCCTGCTTGGACTACCATGGCTATGGGGTCTTGGGAGTTGTAGTTTGGGGTGGCCTCAGCTTTCTTTGGCAGCGGCTTAAGACCTTATGAAACTCCCAGGATCCCATCACATAGAGTCATGCCTTTGGATTTATCTATACTAGAATGAATGCAGTTTGACCCCGCTTGGATTGCAATTAGCCATGGGGTCTTGGGAGTTGTAGTTTGGGGTGACCCCAGCTTTCTTTGGCAGCGGCTTAAGACCTTATGAAACTCCCAGGATCCCATCACATAGAGTCATGCCTTTGGATTTATCGATACTAGAATGAATGCAGTTTGACCCCGCTTGGATTGCAATTAGCCATGGGGTCTTGGGAGTTGTAGTTTGGGGTGACCCCAGCTTTCTTTGGCAGCGACTTAAGACCTTATAAAACTCCCAGGATCCCATCACATAGAGTCATGCCTTTGGATTTATCGATACTAGAATGAATGCAGTTTGACCCCGCTTGGATTGCAATTAGCCATGGGGTCTTGGGAGTTGTAGTTTGGGGTGACCCCAGCTTTCTTCGGCAGCGACTTAAGACCTTATAAAACTCCCAGGATCCATCACATCGAGTCATGCCTTTGGATTTATCTATACTAGAATAAATGCAGTTTCACCCCACTTGGACTGCAATTAGGAAGTTGTAGTTTTGGGTAGCAATTAGAGAGTTGTAGTTTGGGGTAGTCACAGCTTTCTTCGGCAGTGACTTAGGTTCAAGTTCTCATTGAGCTGCAAAACTCACTAGAATGAATGCAGTTTGGCACCACCTCAACTTCCATGGCTCCAAGCAACGGCATTCTGGGAGTTATAGTTTCCCAAGGCCTTCCAAAATCAGAGAACGGCGGGCTGCGAATGGGAGACCTCAGGAGGGCGGAGCTTCCAGGACTCGACCAATGGGAGCGCGAAGAATGCGGTGCTTGGGTGGGCCTCATCTGACCCTCTCCCTCCTTCTTCTCTCTCTCTGCCACCAGAGGCCGCCTTCCTTGCAACCCGTCAATCAAAGCCGGAGGGCGACATGCAACCAATGGAAGAGCTCTAGTGGGAGGGGCTTCCCGGACACGGCCAATGGAAGAGCGAATGAGGAGGGGTTTCTTCTCCCTCCTTTTCTCTGTCTCTCTCTCTCTCTCGCCTTATTGCAATTCGTCAATCAAAGCCGGAGAGCGGTAGGCAGCCAATGGGAGGCGTCGGGTGGGCGGGCCTTCCCGGACTCGGCCAATGGGAGGGCGAAGAAGTGTCTCTTGAGTCTCCCTCCGCCATTTTTTTTCTGAGGCGGGAAGGTGACGCTTGGAGCAGGGGTGTGTGTGAGGGATTATGCCTGTCTATGTATCCACTTCCCTCCCTGAAGGGAGAGGGCTTGAGAGGGGCCTGCCTGGTTCTTTTTGCCATTGTATCTGACTCGCCTCCCATCTCTCCCTGCCTGGCCTTCCGCTGAGGAACTCTGTCTGCGGCCTGGCGCCTCGCCCATCCCTTTGGGCGGCCTCTTGGAGGAAGGCAAGAAAGGCAGGTTTCCCTCCATCCTTCCTTCTTCCCTTCCTTTCCTTCCTCCCTCTGTTTATTTACTCTCTCGATTTATTTACTCTGTTTATAGCTCGCCTTTCTCTTCCCCGAAGGGGACTCAAGGAGGCTTACATAGAGGCAGTTATTCAATGCCTTAGAACACATACAATTCATTTTTTAAGATTAGATTAAAATTAAAAACATTTTAAAACTTTCCATTCCATATTGAAATCACGCCAACCATAATAATAATAATCCTCCTGGACCCATCACTCAAAAAATTATAATTTTGTCATTTGGGAGTTGTAGTTGCAGGGATTTATAGTTCACCTACAATCACAGAGCATTCTGAACTCAATCAATGATGGAATTGAACCAAACTTGGCACACAGAACTCCTTTGAACAACAGAAAATACTGGAAGGGTTTGGAGGCCATTGACTTTGAGTTTGGGAGTTGTAGTTCACCTACATCCAGATACTACCGTGGACTCCCAACAATGATGGATCTGGACCATACTTGGCACAAATATTCCATATGCCCAAATATGAACACAGATGGAGTTTGGGGGGAAATAGACGTTGACATTTGGGAGTTGTAGTTACTGGGATTTATAGTTCACCTACAATCAAAGAGTGTTCTGAACCCCACCAACAACAGAATTGGGCCAGACTTCCCACGCAGAACCCCTATGACTAACAAAATACTCAAGGCCATCCAGTCCAACTCACTTCACCAGGGCAAGAAAACATAATCAAAGCCCTCCTGACAAAGAGCCATCCAGTCATAGATATTGATAGACATGATTCACACACACAAATATAGTATCATAGATTTGAAAGGGATACTGAAGGACAATTATATGTTGCATGTTCCAGAGTAGGCAAACCAGACACTCTCCACATCAACACTGACAAAGAAACAGCAAGAGCAAGAAATACTTTTACCCACAAGCATAAAGAAATTACACATATTAGAAACCAACACTTTCACATTACTTTATTTTCCATATCAACAGACTGGGCCACAGCAACGCGTGGCAGGGGACAGCTAGTTAATAATAATAATAATAATAATAATACACTTTATTTATAACCCGCTACCATCTCCCCAAAGGTGACTCGGTGCGGCTAACATGAGGCCAAACCCAAAATAATACAACATAATAAACACACAGTAACAAAATACATCATAACAAAATATAAAATAACAAAATCAACAATATAAAACAGCATATTAAAACCAGACACGGAGGGCGGGCCAAATGTCTGAGGTAAAATGTTAAAAAAGTTAAAACCCTGGGTGAGATAGGGATAAAAGTGCATTTGTAGGAAAGGAGTCCAACAGGGAGGAACCATGGGATTTAGCCATTTTAGGGGTGGGAAGATGCTTTATTCTGAGGGCAGCTGTAGACTAAGACAACCAGATGGGTTGAATGGTCATTCTCCAAAAGCACAACGGAAGAGCCAGGTTTTTAGATCTTTCTTAAAACCAGTTAGGGTGGGGGCTTGCCTGATCTCCTTAGGCAGCGAATTCCAAAAGCAGGGGGCCACAGCGAAAAAGGCCCTCTCCCTTGTTCCCATAAGACGAATCTGTGATAGAGGAAGGGGCGAGAGAAGGACCTCTTCAGCATATCGAAGAGATCGTGCAGGTTTGTGGTAAGAGATGCGACCACAAAGGTATGTGGGTACCAAACTGTTCAGGGCTTTGTAAGTAATAACCTGCACCTTGAATTGGGACCGGAAAACTTCGCCCCGGTTAGAAGTCTGTGTGCCAGCTGCAACCGTACCTCGTGAAGTCAGATCTGACCAGGGTGGTCCATGCCTTAGTCACCTCCAGATTGGATTACTGTAATGCACTCTACATGGGGCTGCCCTTGAAAACGGCCTGGAAATTTCAGTTGGTACAACGGGCAGCAGCCAGGTTACTAACTGGTGCGACTTACAGAGATTTTCTGTTGGTCATGTGGGTTCTGTGTGGGAAGTTTGGCCCAATTCTCTTGTCGGTGTGATTCAGAATGTTCTTTGATTTTAGGTGAACTATAAATCCCAGCAATTACAACTCCCAAATGTCAAGGTGTATTCCCCCCAAACTCCACCAATATTCACATTTGGGCATATTGAGTATTCATGTCAGCGTTGGTACAGATCCATCATTGAGTCCGCAGTGCTCTCTGGATGTAGTTGAACTACAACTCCAAAACTCAAGCTCAATGCCCAACAGGCCCTTCCTTCCTCCCATCTCCCTCCCCCCCCTATATCCCTCCCTCTCTACCTCTCTCTTCCTCCTCCCTTTCTTCCCTTCCTCTCCTTCGTTCTTTCCTTTCATACTCCCTTTCTCCTACTTTTTCCAATCCTCCCTCCCTTTTCCCTCCCCTTCCCTCTATTTCTTCCTCTGTTCCCTCCATCCTCTCTCCACCCCTTCTTTCTCCCTCCCTCCTTTTCTCCCTTTCTTCCCTCTTCCTTACCTCCCCTCCATTCTTTCCTTTCTCTCCCTCTCCTTCCTTCCCCTCCTTTCTCCACACCTTCTTTTCCTTTGTTGTCCTTCCTTCCCTTCCTCTTTCCCCTTTCCCTCTCCCATCTTCCCCTCTGTTCCTTCTTCTGTTCCATCCCTCCTTCATCTCTTCTCCCTCCCTCCCTACTTTCCTCCATCTCTACCTCTCTCTTCCTCCTCCCTTCCCTTCCTCTCCTCCCTTCTTTTCTTCCTCCCTCCTTCCTTCTTCTCTACCTCCCTCCCTTTTCCTTCCCCGCCCTCCCCTCTGTTCCTTCCTTCCTCTGTTCCCTTCATCCCTTCTCTCTCCCTCCCTACTTTTCTTCCTGCCCTCTTTTTTCCTCCCCTCCTTTCTTTCCTTCTTCCCTCCTTTTTTCATCCCTTCCTTCCTCCGTCCTGTTGGAATTCAACCCCATGCTGCCTAAGTTTCAAGTCCTCAATGAAGAGCAGTTGCTTAGTTTAGTATAGGCCGTGGGACTTCCCTTCCCTCATGTCTCCTGTATGACAGTTGGGAAAGTTTCTTTTTAATCTCTCCTCTTTTTCTGCTCTCATTCTGATTGGTTGTTTAAAATGGTTACTGTTCTGCTGCAAGCTTTTTTGAATCTGTCTTCTTACGCTTTAGTATGGAACGTATGTGCTGTGTGCTGTGAGATCTCTCTTTGCATGTGTGTCAGGAGATTTTCCTTGTCTTGAAACCCTAGAAGAGTGTTAGAGTAGTTCAGACCCATTTGTTTACCATGAAGAAATGTAAGTTAGTCATTTATTATCGTAAATAAAACTTTTGTGGCCAAAGTGCCAGACCATCAATTTCTCCCTGTTGAAATCTATCCTTAATTCTGGCCAATCAGCTCTCTGGTCTGTTTTTGGCCTTTATCTGCTTTTGGGCTGTTGACCATCCCTTCCAATTTTAACCAGAAAATCCCAGAGTGGAAAGGGACTCAAAAAAGAGCCTTTCAGTCCAACCCTCTTCTTTCTGCCAGGCAGGAGGGGCACCATCAAGGCAGGTCCGACAGATAGCCATACAGCCATTGTTTAAAAGCCTCCAAAGAAGGAGCTGCTTTGGTCCCATGTGCAAATGGGAGCAGCCTTTTCCCAAACAAGAGATAAGGAAATCCAGAAAGGAATGCACGAAAAGGGAGAGGTTGAGCCAGCTCTATGTTTTGTAATGCTATCTTCCCTTTATAGAATCATAGAGTTGGAAGAGACCCCGAGGGCCATCCAGTCCAGGCAGGAAAAACCCCATCAAAGCCTTCCCAACAGATAGGCCTACAGCCTCGGCTTAAAAGCGTCCAAAGCAGGAGCCTCCGAGACAGACTTCCACCAGTGAACAGTTTTTTATTAAGGTCAGGAGGTCCCGATGTTCAGGTGGGATCCCTCCCCTGACATTTGAACCCACAGATCCATTGAGGCCTTGTCTCTAGGGCAGCAGAAAGCAAGGCCTGCTCCCTGTCACTTAAGGCCTCCTTTCTCATGTTTAAATATGGCTTCTTTCCTGCCTCCTTCTCTCAGCCTTCTTCTCTTCAACAGACCCAGTTCAACAGACCCAGCTTTTCTTTAAACTGTTTTTCTTCCTCCTCAGGGGGTTCTTCATGGCTCCCAGTTCCTAGATCTTCTGAGTTGCCCTCCCCTGCATCCGCCCCAGAAGGGCCCCCTTCCTTCCCTCATTCTTTCTTCCTCCCCTCCCCTCTTTCTTCCTTCCTCCCTCTTCCCTTCCTCCCTCCCTCCCTTCTCTTCCTCCCTCCCTCCTTCCCTTCCTTCTTTCTTCCCTCCCTTACTTCCCTCTTTCCTCCCTTCCTTCCTCCATCCCTCCCTTCCTTCATCCCTCCCTTCCTTCTCTTCCTTCCCTCCCTCCTTTCCTTCCTTCCCTCTTTCCTCCCTCCCTTTCTTCCCCCTCCTTCCTTCCTTCCCTCCCCAACTCCGCTTTCTTCCCTTCCTCCCTCCCTTCTCTTCCCTTCCCTTCTTTCAGTCCTCTCTCCCTCCCCTTTTCCTTCCTTCCTTCCTCCCTCCCTCCCTTCCCTCCCTGACTCATTTCTTCCCTTCCTTCATTCCCTCCCTCCCTCATTTCTTCCCTCCCCTTCCTCCCCCCTTATGCCTTCCTCCCTTCACTTCCCTCCATCCTTTCTTACTTGCTTCCCTTCATTCCTTCCCTCTCTCCCTTACTTTTTCTCTCTACCCCTCAGCCCCTTCCTCCCTTCTCCCTCACTGCCTTCTCTTCCTTCTTACTTCCTCCCTCCCTCCTCATGTCTGTCTCCCTCCCTTCCCTTTTCCCTTCTCAAGATTCCACCTCAACATTAGGAAGAACTTCCTGACTAAGGAGAACTGTTCAGCAGTGGAACTCTGCCTTGGAGTGTGTTGGAAGCTCCTTCCTTGGGAGCTTTTAAACAGAGGCTGTCAGGGGTACTTTGATCGCAAGGCTTTACACTTCACATGCTGGTTATTCACTGGAACACATCCAGAATGAATCATCGCCTCTCTTCTGTTCCTTTAACTATATTTGGGGTTGACCCAATGAATTCAATGTGACCCTCTAACACAGAAATCAGTTCCCCTTCCTTCCTTCCTTCCTTCCTTCCTTCCTTCCTTCCTTCCTTCCTTCCCTTATTCCTTTTTCTTCTGTACTTTTTTGCCTTCTTTCCTTCCCTCACTCTCTCCTTCCTTTCCTTCTATCCACCCTTTCACCATTCTTTTATTCTTTCCTTTCTTTTGTCCTTCCTACAAACTTTCCTTCCACCCATCTGTCTTTCCCTCCTTCCTTGCTTTTCTTCCTTCCATCCCTGTCCCTGTTTGTTGAATCACCTTTGAACTACGACCAACTTTTGTTGTTGCCTCAGAGCGTCTGAATCTGTTCCATGTTTATGAATCTGTTTATGAATCTCTGATTTTTTGTTTGTTTCTGTGTACATCTTTGAGACACTTCATGCCTCTGTTTCTTGGTATTTCTGTTTTCAACATCCATGAAGGGAAAAAGAGGATAATGTTGGAGCTAAAGTATATTTTGGGCTTCATGTTCAACATTTTGCTTCTTTCTTGACCAGGAACATGGCATTTCTATGGAGCCACTCCTAGCATGATGAGAAACAAACCAGTTTCTAGTGGATATTGAGGAATTTGGAAATCAAAGTGCAGTAAGGAAACCAGCCCAATAGGAAAAGGAAATTGTCTCAAGGTGTCAATCGGGCTGAACTTTTAAACTCACTTTGATCAGAAAGAGAAAAATAAGAGTCAAGTGCCAGTATTGCAATTATGTGTACATAACGCTGTCGACATGGAGGAGAAAGCATATAAATATATTGAATGTGGAAAGAACTTTAGACAGCATATAAATCTGAAGACATATCAAACGACTTACACTGAGGAGGAACCCTATAACTATCTCGAGTGTGAAAACAGCATTCGCATTGGAGTGAAACCCTATAAATGCCTGGAGTGTGGACAGAACTTCAATCAGAGTGCAAATCTGTGTTCACATCAAAGGACACACACTGGGGAGAAACCTTATAAATGCCTAGAGTGTGGAGAGAGCTTCACTCAGAGTGGAGTTTTACGTTCACATCAAAGAACTCATGCTAAGGAGAAACCCTATAAATGCCTGGAGTGTGGAAAAAGCTTCACTGCGTATGGACGACTACATTCACATCAAAGGACTCATACTGGGGAAAAACCCTATAAATGCTTGGAGTGTGGACAGAGCTTCACTCAGAGTGCAAATCTACATTTACATCGAAGGACTCACACTGGGGAGAAACCCTATACATGTCTGGAATGTGGACAAAGCTTTACTGTGAGTGGACGACTGCATTCACATCAAAGGACTCACACTGGGGAGAAACCCTATACATGCTTGGTGTGTGGACAGAGCTTCACTCAGAGTGGAAATTTACGTTCACATCAAAGGATTCATACTGGGGAGAAACCCTATACATGCCTAGAATGTGGACAGAGCTTCACTCAGAGTGCAAATCTACGTTCACATCAAAGGATTCACACTGGGGAAAAACCCTATAAATGCCTGGAATGTGGACAGAGCTACACTCAGAGTGCAAATCTACTTTCTCATCAAAGGACTCACACTGGGGAGAAACCCTATACATGCGTAGAGTGTGGGAAGAATTTTACTCTGATGGGATATCTACGTTCACATCAAAGGTCTCACACTGGGGAGAAACCCTATACATGCGTGGAGTGTGGACAGAGCTTTACTCAGAAGGCACATCTACGTTCACATCAAAGGACTCACACTGGGGAAAAACCTTATAAATGCCTGGAGTGTGGACAGAGTTTCACTCATAGTTCAGGTCTACGTTCACATCAAAAAACGCACACTGGGGAGAAACCCTATTCATGCTTGGAGTGTGGACAGAGCTTCATTCAGAGTTCAGATCTTCGTAAACATCAAAGGACTCATACTGGAGAGAAACCCTATACATGCCTGGAGTGTGGACAGAGCTTCACTCAGAGTGGAAGTTTGCATTCACATCAAAGAACTCACACTGGGGAAAAACCCTATAAATGCCTGGAGTGTGGACAGAGCTTCACTCGGAGTGGAAGTCTACGTTTACATCAGAGGACTCACACTGAGGAGAAACCTTATATATGCCTGGAAGGAAATTGTTAAGTTTACATTTACAGTAACACCAGAGTTTTTTCTTAATAATGCTGGATGATAATCCAAGCAAAAGTGTAAGATTACTAAAATACTGTGTAACAAAATTTGAAAAAAATCTCTTCCTGGTTTCAAAGTATTATTTCCTGTTTAATTGTGCAGTACGCACTTTGAATGTAGTTGTTATAATCCAGAAACTTCATTTTTGTGGCTGCCACAAACTATGTTGAAATCTTTGAAACATTAGTGAGATATTCATTAAAAATGTTCTGCAAGATGTCCAGCAAAAACAAAATAATTGCAGTCAAATAAACTTTTTCTATGTTTTTTATGATAAAACCAGGTAGGAAATTACATGTATAGCCCAGGAACAAAAATTGTATTAAATAGTGTAATTGCTGCAAAAATCCTTTATCCCTAGAGATGAAATGTAGTTATCCCAACTCAAGGAAATTGTCTAATGAAGATCCACAAACTAGCATAGATGGAGAAAATGATTGCTGAGTATGAAGAAATCTTTGATCAAAATCTTTCAAGAATTTTTAATCACTTTTTGGTGACCAGGGACCACTGTCCAACATTAGTACCAAAAGGGTTACAAATCAGTTTTTGGTCAACTTTAGATTTGGTTTGGTTATTTGGGGTGCTGATTCAGAAAACTGCATTGGATAGACCACATCAGCTCTAGTTTCTGATACAGAACATATGCCATCCAGTTGTCGCCATCTGCTCGCCCACAGAAAACCATATTTAATCATCTAGAGCTGACGCCTATCCAATGCAATTTTCTCAATCAGCACCCTAAATAACCCCAGGAACAGGCCTAAAAACAAAGACACCAAGGTGCCCCCCTTTCTAGGTGCCACAGGTCATGCTTTCCCCAAAAGGTTATGACTCTTAACAGGTCGTGCTTTCCCCAAAAGGTTACGACTCTTAACAGGTCGTGCTTTTCCCAAAAGGTTACGACTCTTAACAGATCGTGCTTTCCCCCAAAGTTTGTGATTTTTAACAGGCCGTGCTTTTCCCAAAAGGTTAAGGCTCTTAACAGGTCGTGCTTTCCCCAAAAGGTTACGACTCTTAACAGATCGTGTTTTCCCCCAAAGTTTGTGATTTTTAACAGGCCGTGCTTTTCCCAAAAGGTTATGACTCTAACAGGTTATGCTTTTCCCAAAACGTTACTACTCTTAACAGGTTTCCCCAAAAGATTATGACTTTTAACAGGTCGTGCTTTCCCCAAAAGGTTGTGACTCTTAACAGGTTGTGCTTTTCCCAAAAGGTTATTACTCTAACAGGTCATACTTTTCTCAAAAGTTTGGGACTTTCAACAAGCCATGCTTTTCCCAAAAAGTTTTGGTTCTTAACAGGTCGTGCTTTCCCCAAAAGGTTATGATTCTAACAGGCTGTGCTTTCCTCAAAAGTGAGAAGGATGTGAGAAGGGAGACAAGGATGAAAGAAGAGATGAAGGAGGGAAAGAAGGGGTAGAAGGAAGAAGAGAAGGTATTGAAGAAAGATGGGAGGGAAGGGGGAGAAGAAAAGGGAAAAAGAGGGAGGAAAGAAAGAAAAAGGGAGAAGAAGGGAAAGAAACGAGGAAATTTCTCTCCAGGAGATGAAGCCAATGGCTCCCCTTCCTCCCACTGCCAGGCCAGCAATCCTCCTCTCTCTTTCCTTATTTATTTAAAACTCAGACATCATTCAACAAAAGCTTTGTTGCACAGCCAGGTTTTCACTAGCTTCCTAAAGGTCAGGGGGGAGGGGGCAGATCTAATTTCATTTGGGAGGGAATTCCATAGCAGAGGGGCCACCACAGAAAAGGTCCTGTCTCGTCCCCACCAGACACGCCTGCGAAGATGGCAGGACCAAGAGCAGGGCCTCCAGACGATTTTAACACTCTTGATGGTTCATAGGGGAGAATACGTTTGGACAGGTAAACTGGGCCGGAACTGTATAGGGTTTTATAGGTTAAAACCAGCATTTTGAATTGTGCTCAGAAGCTAATTGGCAGCCAGTGGAGCTGGCACAGCAAGGGAGTTGTACGCTCCCTGTACCCTGCCCCTGTTAGTAACCTGGCTGCTGAGTGTTGGACTAATTGCAGCTTCCGGGCAGTCTTCATATGCAACCCCACGTAGAGAGCATTGTAGTCTATATGGGATGTAACCAGAGCGTGGACCAACGTAGTCAAGTCCGACTTCCCAAGGTACGGGCGCAGCTGGCGCACCAGCCTTAACTGTGCAAAAGATCTCCTGGCCACCGCCGAGACCTGGGGTTCCAGGCTCAGCGATGAGTCCAGGATCACTCCCAAGCTGCGAACCTGCGCCTTCAGGGGGAGTGTAATCTCTTCGAGCACAGGCTGTAACCCTATGCCCTGTTCGGCCTTACGACTGACCAGGAGTACCTCTGTCTTGTCTGGATTAAGTTTCAATTTGTTCGCCCTCATTCAGTCTGTTACAGCACCAGTTCAGGACTTGAACAGCCTCCTTAGTAGTAGGTGGAAAGGAGTGACAGAGTTGGACATCATCTGTGTACAGGTGACACCGTACCCCGAAACTCCAGATGATCTCCCCCAATGGCTTCATGTATATGTTGAATAACATAGGGGACAGTACTGAGCCCTGCGGGACCCCACAGTACAATGGCCATGGGACCAAGCAGGAGTCCCTTAACAACACCTTCTGGGAGTGACCCGCGAGGAAGGACTGGAGCCACTGTAAAGCAGTACCCCCAAGGCGCATTCCTGCAAGGTGTCTCAGATGGATACCGTGGTTGACAGCATCGAAGGCCGATGAGAGGTCTAGCAGAACCAACAGGTAATGGCAGAGCTTTTTCTCAAAAGGGCATTTTGGCTCCTCCCACAAGAAACCTTTAACTGACAGTGATGAATTAAATCGGGCCAGCCAATACCTTGGGAAGAACCTTCCCAATACCTTGTGAAGGTTAACTTGGGAAGTCTGACTTGGCCATGGTAGTCCACGCTCTAGTTACATCCCATATAGACTACTTGAACGCGCTCTATGTGGGGTTGCCTTTGAAGACAGTCCGGAAGCTTCAACTAGTCCAACGAATGGCAGCCAGGTTGTTAACAGGAGCGGCGCTCGGGGAGCATACAACCCCCTTGTTGCGCCAGTTCCACTGGCTGCCAGTTTGCTACCAGGCCCAATTCAAAGTGCTGGCTTTGGCCTATAAAGCCCTAAACGGTTCTGGCCCAACTTACCTGTCCGAACGTATCTCCCCTTACAAACCACTGAGGACTTTAAGATCATCTGGGGAGGCCCTGCTCTCGGTCCCACCTTCGTCACAAGCACATTTGGTGGGGACGAGAGACAGGGTCTTCTCAGTGGTGGCCCCTCGGCTATGGAACGCCCTCCCTAGGGAAATCAGATCTGCTTCCTCCCTCCTGACGTTTCGGAGGCAAGTTAAAACGTGGCTATTCGAGCAAGCGTTTACAAATACAGAGTAGCTAATGTAGGAAATTGAATGACCTGACAATGGAATTGGACAATGCTTGAGAATAATGAGATGCTGATGATGTTGCTTTTATTGCTTTTGTGATGTCTTATACTGTTTAATGTTTTTTATCTATTATATTTTATGTATACTGATTTGTTGGAAACCGCCTTGAGTCGCCAATTGGCTGAGAAGGGTGCTATACAAGTACAGTAAATAAATAAACAAACAAACAAATATTTGCTATAGTAATATAATAATATACACAGCTAAAATAATTGGTATACCTATCTGTACACATATTAAAAGTGAAAATATGTATGTGTGTATGTGGCTGGGGTTTCCACTTTCACAGACAAGAGTCTCACTTCCACAAATAGCTATAGCTCCCACTACGCAAGACACACAATGGCCCTCCCTCCAATGACATTGCAGGTTATAGCAAGCACTGTGAACGGGTGGTTGTAGGTTTTTCCGGGCTATATGGCCATGTTTTGGAGGCATTTTTCTCCTGACATTTCACCTGCATCTTTGGGAAGCATCCTCAGAGGTAGTGAGGTCTTGAGACCAATGTCCTCCACAAACATCATACTGCCCACCACCCAAATGAAAGCTTTCATATGAGGAAAATTTCACCCTAGATTTCTCCACCAGAGACATCCCAGCCACGTACAACCCAGGAACAGAACCCTGTTGTTTGATGCCACAAGTACACAACCAAATCTGTCTGGGCAGATGGCCAGGCTCTAAAAAGTGTAAATAATGACAGAGTTCTGTTCCTGACTTGAAAGTGTGTGTTCCTGTTTGGTTGTGCGGTGCTGACTTTGGCAGAAGTGGTCCTACCCTGTAACTTTTGTTTGTGTGGCAGATGCATCATGAAACATCTGGAGGCATAGTTTCTCTGGCCAGGACAAAGAATTGAACTTTTGCAGTGATTCACTGCAGTGATGCTCCGCATATCCGCATCTTGGTTTTTTTTTTTAAAAAAAAATGCTGAATATTCCTCAGAAGTCCCGCAGTGGCCATCTTGGCCATCAAATCTGGACAATGGAGGCAGAAATCCTGGGACCAACAGGTCTGTATGTGGGCCTCTTCTGAAGTTCTGGGTTTTTCCCCCTTGTTTAAAACCTGTGATTTAGTGCTGTTTGGAAGTGCCCTAAGATGTGACTTATTGTGAACAGAACTCTTGTAATGCTTTTTAAATTTGGAAAAAAATTATGACAAAGGATGTTTTTCTTCAGTGGTCGATGCGGAAGTCCCCCACAGCCACCCTCCTCCAGACGGGACCGAAAGGCCAGCAAAGGCAAGCTGACCACTCCGGTGCTGTCCAAAGGGTGCAGCACTGCGGCCACCACCCGGGGGTCAGCCCAGGATTCACCCCCAGCTTGAATTTCAAGACCCCCACCTCCCATTAACCTGTCTTCAGCATCTCCGCCAATGGCAACCCCTTAGCAGGAGGCAGCGATGTCTTAATCACCCTTCCTGTCAGCAAAGTTGAGAACATCTGCATCAAAACCAGTGAATTCATGGAGAAGGACTGTGTGAAGATTTGTAAAAAGACACCATAATGTGGTGGCTTGACTGGAGAGGCATGTGTCAGCAGCTGATTGGCTGAGCGTGCCAGGAGCCAGAGTTCTGATTGGCTACTGTCTCTGACTTGCTGCTGGGACAAACGGTTTTAACTGCCACTTTCACCCTGGAGGGTGAAGCGAGTGCTGACTGGAAACAGTCAGAAAGGAAATGTCTGCCAACTCTCTGAAGCCTGATTATTTCTAAGACATGATGCATATTTAAAGACTGTTTAAAGGACTGTTTATTCCCTCTGTTCTCTGTGTGAATTCAGAGAGACTGCTGTATATATTGTTGCCCTGTTTGATCTTTTGAACAGAAGTAAAGATACTATTACTTGTTACACTTTATTATACTGCAGGGTTTATTTTGATTTAGAAACTGTGGTAAAGCTTCTATTTGTTTATATCTAATCCCCACCCACAGACCAGAACCCGGCTGCTCTCAGGAGCATGAGGAAGCTCTCAACCCAGATCCTGCACTTGTGCTGCCAGCCGAAGACCAACTGCTATTAGGAACCCATTTGGACACCCATATCATGATCTCTACCTCATGCCATCCGACTATTAGCCTTCCTGACACACAACACATGGCTATGGATAAGCGAGATTCTACTGTACTTGTGTTATTTTAATTGTACTAAACGTTCTTGTTTACTGTTGTCTATTATGTATTATTTTCTGTATTTGTGGATTGCTGTAAGCCACCTCGAGTCCCTTCAGGGAGAGTGGGCGAGGTATAAATAAAATTTATTATTTATTATTATTCATGTTCTATTGTTTGCTTGAATGCTGGTCACTGACCCAAATGAAAATTGTCCGTTCGTTGTCATAATAATAATAATATAGCCTCGCCTTCCTGGTCTTTAGGTGGCCTGTGTGAAGCGGCTGCCTCACCCAGAAGGAGAAAGAAGTGGTCCACTGCCGGTCATCTAAGCTTGGGGAAGATGCGGATGAAGAGGATCATGCTGATGAAGATGAAGCAGACCACGATGAGCATCAGCCACAGGAGCCAGTTGACGGACTTCTTGGCATGCTGCTCCAGGCGCTCCGACTCGTCCTTCAGCTTCTCAAAGTTCTGGTCGGCCAGGCGCAGCGAATGGGACAGAGTCTGGGACAAACGGGGCGAGTGTCAGGCAATTTGAGCAACGTCCCATTGGCCTTTGGACTACAACTCCCAGAATCACCCCCTCTCCAAACATAGCCCTCTCTAGCTCAGGCCTAAAGGACTCGAACTTGGCCACCATTCCATAGGGACATCGGATGGGAGCATGGGAATAATAATAGAAATACTATACTATCCTATGTAACAGGCAGGGGCAAATGTTGGCTCTCCAGGTGTTTTGGACTTCAACTCCCACAATTCCTAACAGCCAGTAGGCTGTTAGGAATTGTGGGAGTTGAAGTCCAAAACACCTGGAGAGCCAAAGTTTGCCCCTGCCTGCTATATAACAACATAAAAACAATATAATAATAATAATAATAATAATAATGATGATGATGATGATGATGATGATGCACTGTTATTACAGGTGAAGAACAGAACAGAAGGGGACATAACTTCCTTTGAACTAAATGTCAGAATCCTACTGATGATCTTTGTGATGGTCAACTTGTGATAATAATAATAATACCATTATAATCATAACATAAATACTATACTAAATAATTGATGCAGCCTAGGATCACATAATTGGCCTTTTCCACTGCGGCATCACACATCTGTCTCATAGTCAGTTTATGCTAATAATAATATTAATATAATAATATTAATATTATACTAAATAATAATAGAAATAATTGATGCAGCTTAGGATTGAATTGGCCTTTTCTACTGCAGCACCAGACACCTCATGGCCAGCTTGTGATATAAGATTAATATAATGACAATGATGACGATATAAATACTATGCTAAATAATAACACAATCATAATCATAATAAAATAACAATAATAATAATACAAGCAGCTTAGGATCGCATCAGCTTTTTGAGCTGCAGCGTCACATTCCTCATGATGGTCAACTCCAAGGTCATGTGGCCGGCATGACTGCATGGAGCGCCGTTAGTACACAGTAGTAATAATACTAATATGATAATAATAATATACTGTAATAACAATAATATGTATGGTAATAATAATAGGAACAATAATACAGTATACCATAATACTATGATAGTAATGATAATAATATACTGCAATCACAATAATTTGTAGGGCAATAATAATAATAATATTACAATATGCAGTAATAATAGGATGATAATAATGATAGTAATAATACAGTATACCATAACTTTAATATGATAAAAATAATAAGATGGATTTTAATTGAATTTCATGTTAAAACTTTGAGGCCATGAAGCACTCATGTAACTCTTATTGTTTGGTTTAGCTAATGGTTTTATGTCACACTGTATATTTTTAACATGTTGTGAGCTGCCTTGGGTTTGCCAGGAGAAAGGTGGCATAAAAATTCCAGAAATAAATAAATACACCATAATAACAATAATATGTATGGTAATAATAATAATACAGTATACAGTAATATGATAATAATAAAGCAAAATAACAATAATTTGTATGGTAATAATACCATAATAATGTGATAGTAATGATAGTAATAATAATACAGTATACTGTAATAATATGATGATGATGATAATAATAATAAAATACTGTAGTAATAATATGTATGGTAATAAGAGTAATAGGAATAATAGTACAGTACATTGTAATAATATGGTGATTGTAATAATAATATACTGTAATAATAATATGTATGGTAATAATAGTAATAGTAATAATAGTACAGTATACCGTAATAATATGGTGATAGTAATAATAATATACCATAAAAACAATATGTATGGTGATAATAATAATAATACAGTAAACTGTAATACAATAATAATAATATGCCACAATTACAGTAATTAGTGTGGTAATAATACAAGAGTACATTGTAATAATGTGATAATAATATACTGGAATAACAACAATACGTATGGTAATAATAGTAATAATAATAATTAATGTATTATCCACCTTTCCTTATTAAGACCTCACTGTTTGGATTCCTCTGCTTGGGACATGATTCACACGGCATAGTTATTGCACTGCAATCCCACATTAAGCCTCCAATGTCTCCTTTTGGAAAGAGCTAATGCCCGATCCCTGGATTCCGATGGTGGCAAACCCGCCTGACTGACCCACCTGGTTGTCCTGCTTGATGACGTTCTGGGCCACCAGGGTGTTGTTCTTGAGGTTGCGTGCCAGGTGCAGCATCTCCTCTGCCAGCTTCTCCTGCAAGCTGTGGTGGTGCTGGAGCACTGCGTCCAGCTCAGATGCCGACTGCTTCTCATCGGGGAGAAGAGTCCCCCTGTGGAGAAAGAGACAGAGACGGCCTCTGGAATGGCGGGTTTGCATCTCCCATCATCCCGCAAGTCAACATGGGCCTCCAGGTGCATTTCCCATCCTGGCCCCTTCACTCACTAGTCATTCACAAGGACAAGTCCAAGATGGTGGTATACAATTGGTACCTGGACGGGGTCCCGATCGGCTAAGTTAACTCCTTATATCTAGGAGTGGTGCAATTACCCAGATCCTGTTTCCCATCTGCCAGACTGCTGGTAAAGATCTCTAGTATCCAAAGTCCCAAATAGTCACTAGAGACAGGATATTTCCGTGTTAACGAGTTTATTTCATCAAAGCACCCCCAAATGATGGCCACTCAGCCTTTGTAATAATAATAATAATAATAATAATAATAATTATTATTATTATTATTATTATTGGTGCAACATCAATATTATTATTATTGATGTTGCAATCCCAGGCGACAGCAGGATTGAGGAGAAACAACTGGAAAAGCTGACACGATACAAGGATTTAAAGATTGAACTGCAAAGACTCTGGCACAAGCCAGTAAAGGTGGTCCCAGTGGGGATCGGCACACTGGTTGCAGTGCCTAAAGACCTTGGCCTGCACTTAAATACAATCGACGCTGACAAAATTACCATCTGCCAACTGCAAAAGGCCACCTTACTGGGATCTGCATGCATTATTCGCTGATACATCACACAGTCCTAGGCACTTGGGAAGTGTCTGATGTGTGATCCAATACAACAGCCAGCAGAATGATCTTGTCTGCTGTGAACTCCTCTTGTTGTGTTTCAAATAATAATAATAAATCGCAGATACCCCTGAGGCCATCCAGTCTGACCCCCTTTTGCCTTCATGCAGGGAAAGCACAATCAAAGCATCCCCAACAGATGACCACTCAGCCTCTGTTTTCTAAAACATATTATTATTATTATTATTATTATTATTATTATTATTATTATTATAGAATCATCAAATCATAGAGTTGGAAGAAAACCGAGGGGCCACCTGGTCTGACCCCCTTTTGCCTTCATGCAGGGAAAGCACAATCAAAGCACCCAAATGATGGCCACCCAGTCTTTGTAATAATAATAATAATAATAATAATGCAAACCTATACACATAATAAAAGTGAAAATATGTATGTGTGTGTGTGGCTGGGGAGTCCACTTACACAGACAAGCTCCTGCCTCCACAACAACAACAACAACAATTAAAAAGTAAAGGTTTTCCCCTGACCTTAAATCTAGTCATGTCTGACTCTGGGGTGGTGGTGCTCATCTCCATTTCTAAGCCAAAGAGTCAACATTGTCCGTAGACATCTCCAAGGTAATGACTGCATGGAGCGCTATGACCTTCCCGCCTGAGTAGTACCTACTGATCTATTAACATATGCATATTTTCGAACTGCTAGGTTGGCAGAAGCTGGGGCTAAGAGCAGGAGCTCACCCTGCACGCTGGATTCAAACCGCCAACCTTTCAGTCAGCAAGTTCAGCAGCTCAGTGGTTAAACATGCTGCGCAACCAGGGGCTCCAATAATAATAATAATAATAATAATAATAATAATAATAATAGAAACTAGAAAAGCCATCCAGGAAAAATCACAATCAAAGCACCCTCTGAGCGGTCTAAGCATATGAACGAGCATGCCCACATCCCAGAAGTGCTTTAGATGTAAATCCTCGAAATGGTGGCAGAGAATCCCTTTTGTTGATTCTGCCATCCTTCTGAACCCAGGTCAAACATCCCCCATCCCTTCCCAATAGGCCTTCGGGTACTTACGTGCGTTTCCTCAGCTTCGCGTCTTCCAAGCCTGGGAAGAGGGAAAAAAGTGGGGGGGAAATCAGTTTGCTTTTTATCCAGTGGACAAGCCAGAAAACAAAGAGGTCTGAGATGCAGAGAGAGAAGTCCCCGACTCAGAAAAAAAGGCAAGACAGCTGGTAATAAAAAGGAGAGGGACATGAAGGCAAGCTGGTGGAAGCTGAGGCAAGAGACCCAACATTTCCAGAACCATTTCCCCAATATTAGGATGATGAGGAAGGGAAAAGCCAGCAAGACTCGGTTCATAGGCTCGGCTGGCAAATGGCATTGCGGCTACACAGAATGCCTTTCCTCACTAGTGAGAAGCAACCGCTAAATAAGGGCAGTATAATTAAACTGGAAATATCACTTTAGAACAGTGTTTCTCAACTTGGGGAGCTCAGGATCCCTGTGGGGGGGTCATGAGGGGTATCAGAGGGGTCGCCAAAGACCATCAGAAAACATATATTTCTGATGGTCTTAGGAACACCTTTGGCAGAGAAGGCTGAAGATCTCTCCGCTTGTGCTTCTCTTCCTCTTTGGAAACAGACAGCGAATCTTCCCATCAAATGCACTCCTTGCGCTATGATTGGCTGGCCTCTCAGCCAAGAGGAGGGCTGTTTTTGAGGGGAGGGGGGAGCAGGCGTGATCAGTGCATGGCAGCATGGTGCACGAGGCTAGAAGGAGGCTCGCGCCAGAAAGTCCCTTCAAGACATGGGAATTCTGTGTGGGAAGTTTGGTTCAATTCCATCGTTGGTGAGTTCAGCATGCTCTTTAGAACAGAATCATGGAGTTGGAAGAGACCTCATGGGCCATCCAGTCCAATCCCCTGCCAAGAAGAAGGAAAATCGCATTCAAAGCATCCCTGACAGATGGCCATCCAGCCTCTGTTTAAAAGCTTCCAAAGAAGGAGCCTCCACCACACTCCGGGGCAGAGAGTTCCACTGCTGAATGGCTTTCCCAGTCAGGAAGTTCTTCCTAACGTTCAGATGGAATCTCCTTTCTTGTAGTTTGAAGCCATTGTTCCGCGTCCTAGTCTCCAAGGAAGCAGAAAACAAGCTTGCTCCCTCCTCCCTATGACTTCCCCTCGCATATTTATGCATGGCTATCATGTCTCCTCTCAGCCTTCTCTTCTTCAGGCTAAACATGCCCAACTCTTTAAGCTGCTCCTCATAGGGCTTGTTCTCCAGACCTTTGATCATTTTAGTTGCCCTCCTCTGGACACTTTCCAGCTTGTCAATATCTCTCTTCAGTTGTGGTGCCCGTCATGCAAAACAAGCATACTAACAGGTTGGCGGTTTAACACACACTGGTGGAGAACAAAGGAATCAACCACTTTTTAAACTCTCTACTTCAAAGGAGAGGAAGTGTGGCCCTGAGTCACATACGCCATTCAAATGGGATCAGGGGCCATAAAATCAGAGAGTGAGAAAAGCACGTGAGAGTCTTAATTCTCCAACAGAAAGTCCCTCCATGATGGAAAGAACACAGAGACAGGATGAATGCAGAGAGAGAGGGGGAGCCAGAGCTAGGACAAAGAAGCAATGGAGGGTTATAGAGCGAGTGATACTCAGAGGAGGCGGCAGGGGCAAGGGGACATACGGTACCAAACAGCTCGCTCCGCATCTCGCCAGTGTAGCGGGCCTTGGCCTGTAGGTGAACCGTCTTGGTGGCCGGGACACGCTCCTTAGCCGTAGTTGGGTTGCGCCCAGGGGCCAGGAACTGGTTGGCTAGTGCCTTCTCCGAGGAGGACGACTGGGAGAGAGAGAGAGAAGGTGGAAGGACAGGTGGTTTTGTTTTGCATTTGTACATATAGAATGTGCTTTGGGGATGGCACTGAATTCTGTTGTATGATACACAATTCTCTCTTTTTCTATCTACCTTCTTACTTAACCATTTCTTTCTGCGTTCCTCTATCATCTCCTTATTGATCCACCTCTCCATCTATCCATCCATTCACCAATAAATTTCTCTTCTGTATCTCACAGTCTTAGAAGGTTTTAATATTTATTTCAGTAGAAGGTTTTAATATTTATTTCAGCCCCAACGTTGGCTGCCTTTAGGAAGAGCCTGGCTGTTCCAGTGTGCCTTTCCAGAATAGGAACTCCTGGTTTTAAGCCCAATTGCACTTTACTAGAGACTCAAGATTATCTGCACATTGCACCTACCTCCATATACTTCTACATATTACCTGTCAAGTTCAGCATTTTAATTTTTGTCCATTACATTTGGCCAGGCTTTTATGTCACGGTGTCATTGTTTTACTGTTTTATTGTTTTGCTTGATGTTTATTATTTGCTTTTGAGTTTATTGTGTATTGTATGTCGTTGATTGTTGTCGGCCTTGGCCTTTGTAAGCCGCATTGAGTCCTACAGGAGATTTTGCGGGGCATAAATAAAGTTAATAATAATAATAATACTAGCTGTCCCCTGCCACACATTGCTGTGGCCCAGTCTGTTTATATGTGTTTTGTGTGTATATATATATTTGTGTATATGTATATATATGTGTGTTTGCATATATATGTATGGTTTTGTGCATGCGTTGTAATGTTGGGGGTTTTTTTTTGCTCTTTAAGTCTCTTCTGATGTGTTTTTCAGTGTTTTTATGAGTGGTGGTCACTTGTTGGCCTTAGAGGTGTCTTGTGTCCAAATTTGGTCTCAATTCGTGTAGTAGTTTTTGAGTTATGCTAATCCCACAAAAGAACATTACATTTTTATTTATATAGATTTACCATTGTCATCTTAGTATATTAATGTTTAATACCATTTTAACTATCATATTCAACACTGGGTTTTAACTTTGCTTTTGACAGTGTTTCTGAATACCTATGTCATGTTCTGGCCCAGCTTATTTGTCCAAACATATCTCCCCCTACGTCCCACCTCAAAACTTACGATCTTCTGGGGAGGCCCTGCTCTTGATTCCACCTTCATCGCAAACGCGCTTGGTGGGGACAAGGGACAAGGCCTCCTTGGTGGTGGCACCCCCCCCCCCTGTGGAACTTGCTCCCCAGCAAAATTAGGCCAACGGCTTCCCTCCTTTCCTTCAGGAAAATATTGACGACGTGGCTATGGGACCAGGCATTCAGATAGCAGGCTGACAATAAAAATGACGACAATGCTATGGAAAATGGACTATGGACAGGCTTCAGATTAAGTTGTTGATTGTAGAACTCGAACTTGACATGCCAACTAATTCAATTTGAACTATTTTAAATGATTGTTAATCTAATTTTAAAGTTTTACTTATTATGTAACTGTTGTATATGGGGGGCATCGAATTGTTGCCGGCTGTAAGCTGCCCTGAATCCCCCTTAAGGGTAGAGAAGGGCGGGGTACAAATATTTGAAATAAATAAATGTTCCTATTCTGATGTTTCTTCATTTTTTGGTGCTCGTCATCAACCATATATACGTGTACACACAGACACACCTACACCTGTCTTTCAAAATCTCTTTACCCTCCTCCACCCATTCACCAACCAATACATTTCTCTTTTCTCTCTCTGTCTCTTCAACTGTGTCTTTCACTTTCTTTCTACCTATCTACCTACACATCCATCCATTCAATACATTTATCTTCTCTCTCTGTATCTATTAACCTTTGTATTTCTCTATCTCCCCATTACATTTCTCTATCTATCTATCTATCTATCTATCTATCTATCTATCTATCTATTTATCTATCTATCTATCTCTCCATTCATCCATTTATCCACCCATTCACCAATACATTTCTCTTCTCCATCTCTCGATCTACTAATCTGTGTCTTTCTCTATCATCTACATATTTATCTATCATCTGTATAATCTCTATCATCTATCTATCAGCTCCTCATGTGGGGACATGAGAGAAGCCTCCCACAAGGATGATAAAAACATCAAAATCATCTGGGCATCCCCTGGGCAACGTCCTTGCAGACGGCCAATTCTCTCACACCAGAAGTGACTTGCAGTTTCTCAAGTCGCTCCTGACACGACAAAAAATAAATATATATAACTGTATTCTCAATTCACTTTTGACACAATAAATAAATAAATAAATAAATACCTATTTATCCACCAACCCATCTGATTATTATTATTACCCAGTTTTAATGAAGAATTTTAAACTTATACCATATGCTTAATCATTGTTTAGTGTATTTTAATATGTATTGTTTGTAATTATGTCTTAATATGTGTAAATATTTTTTTAGACTGATGTGTGTTTTAGCAATGTTGTCGAGCTGTGAGGAGAGGTGGGCAAGAAATAAAACATATTATTATTGTTGTTATTACTACTACCACTACTACTACTACCCCACCACCAATACATTTCTTTCTCTCTCTCTTCACCTGTCTTACACTATCATATACCTCTTTATCTATCCACCAACCCATCTATCTGAACATTCATTCGTCAATATATTTTTCTCTGTATTTCTCTATCTCTTCACCTCTGTCTTTCTCTATCCATCCACAAATACATTTCTCTATCTCTCTATCCATCCACAAATACATTTCTCTATCTCTCTATTCACCTGTGTCCCTATCTATCTATCTATCTATCTATCTACCTCCCTCCCCATCCATCCATCCATCCACCAATATATTTTTTTTATCTATCACTTCACCTGTGTCTTTCTCTACCATCTACCTATTTATCCACCAACCCATCTATCTGATCATTTATCCATCGAGTCATTAATACACTGGCATTACGGGGTTGTGTAACAGCAATGAGAATGTGGAAGGATGGGTGTTTTGTTTTGTAATTCTACATATATAATGTGTATTGAGGATGGCATTGTTGTAGCCCAGAGCAGGAAACTCTCTGATCTTTAACACCACACCAGCTTGGTAAAATCAGTAAGCAGTTTATTGAAGAATATATGAAGGCAAAGCAGTAAAGTTTCAAAACAAAAGATAATCAATGATCTTCAAGGCAAAACAAGTGACAAAAATCCATGAAATAAGGCACAAGAATCCATGAAACAAGGCAGCATGAAACACCCGATAACACAAATCAGGAGCTTGGCAAAAACTTGGTACATGAAACTAAGAACACTTGAAAGCAAGACTGTCATGAAATTGCAATGTTGACCCAACTGAAGCAAATCAATATAAAGCTTTTCCAGATCTCAAAACTGAAAGGAAAGCATTTCTCTTGACCTTACACCCAGATAAGAGTTGCTTATCTCTCTTGTCCTGTAAACGAACAGATCTTTGTGCCTGAGTACTCTTGTCTCTGTTTACAAAAGGCTTGCTTTCTATCTAAGCTCTCATTAACTTGACTCACATTAACTTCTGGACCTGACAAATCATCTTCAGACAGTTCCTCTGAGAAAGACTGTGAAGGGCCTCTCCCAGGAATATAACCTTGTGAATCTTCCAGAGACAGCTCCAGCCTCTCATCTGAGCTTAACTCAGGCCCAGGCAAACCCTCACCCCCACTGCCAAAAGGCCCAGGCCCACCATCAGCAACATCATACCCATTCCCATCATGAACATCAGACACAATCACAGGCTGAACAGGCTGGCTTACAACAGGTCCCTGTTGTACAATGACAATAAGGTTAGCCTATTATTCTATTGTATTTTATTAGACTCCCTTTGGCAATCAATGCTGGAGTTTGCTCCAAAGGAAGAGACCCCACAGAGACCTATGGACGGGTGGGAGGGCCTTACCAGCTTTTCTGCCTCCAGCAGCCCTTTCAGGAAGTCCACCTTGCGGGAATATTCATTCAGCACCTCTGGCGCGGGTTTGCTGCAAGGGGAACATCAACATTCACTGAAAACGGAGCCAAGGGTATGCCTTCCATTCCCCAATCCTCATGAAAGGGAAAGAGTTGGGGGACCAAGAGACCACACAATTCAGCTAAAAAAGGCAGCCCAGAAAAGGGATGATAGCAGATGTAAAAGATCTATTGAGCCAACTTCTCCCTCTCTCTGAGCCTGAGCAACCTGATAGGGTTATCAGTAGAAGGAAGGAAGAAGAGAGCCATGGATGTTGCTTAGAGCTCACAGAAGAGGCAGAATTATTATTATTAGTAAGCTTAGGAGACAGAACAATATTATTTGGCTCTCCTTATGGCTCGAGGTGGGGTACAATGTGTAGCTAACAAATAGGAGGCTCTCTGCATGCCCCAATAATCATGGCAGTTGAGGGATTCTGGGTGTTGCAGTCCCAAAAAGAGCTGTCTTCCCCCTAAGATCTGACCATGTTTGAAAAGACTCACCTGGAGTGATTCTTCAACGCAAGGAGCATTTCCTCCAGGGCAGCAACGTACTGAGGAAAAAAGAAAAAAGGCCCTGAGCCAAGGTTTCCCTGACCCTACGGATGGGAATTGCCATGGGAAAAGCATGCTTCCCCTCCCAGCATTATTATGGGATTGTGGAAGGAAATGTTCCAGAACCTTAGAAGGATTATTACTATTATTATTTCTTCTTACCAGCCTCTCCTCATGGTTCCCCTCATTTCCTATTATTATTATTATTGTTGTTGTTGTTTCTGATCTGGCTCTCTCCAGAATACTTATCATCTCCTATTATTTTTATTACTGATCTTCTAATATTAGTATTATTATTACCCGCCTCTCCCCATGATTCTCATCATCTCTAATTATTATTAATAATCTATTATTATTATTATTATTATTATTATTATTATTATTATTAACCTGCCTCTCATTATTTGTTACCCGCCCTTCCTCATGGCTCTCATCATCCTTTATTATTATTATTATTCTATTATTATTACGATTATTACGATGATGATGATTATTTTTATTTCTAAACTGCCTCTGCTCATGGTTCCCATCATGTCCAATAACAATAACAAAAGCAATAATTAATCTCCAGATGGCCTTTGGGGGTCCCTTGCCACTCTTAGGATTCGGTGTGGATCTCATGGTTCCCATCACAGTTAGGAAGTTCAGATGGAATCTCCTTTCTTGTAGTTTGAAGCCATTGTTCTGCGTCCTGGTCTCCAGGGCAGCAGAAAACAAGTTCGCTCCCTCCTCCCTATGACTTCCTCTCACATATTTATACATGGTCCCATCTTCTCCTCGAAGAGGCCCTATCGCCTCTTTGTTGTTCCTTTTTCTACTGACATAAGAAGCCCGTTTTATTATTTTTAATGCCCTTGGCAAACTTGAGCTCATTTTGTGCTTTAGTCTTGGGAACCTTTTCCCTACAGGAGTTGGCTATTTGTTTGAATTCTTCTTTGGTGATTTCTCCCTTTTTCCACTTCTTGTGCCTATCTCTTTTAGAAGTTCTTTGGACATCCATTCTGGCTTCTTTGCACTTGTCCTGTTTTTTCTCTTTGTTGGCACTGTTTGCAATTGCGCCTTGAGTATTTCACTCTTGAAAAACTCCCATCCATCCGTTACTTCCTTTGTCTTTTAGTATCTGAGTCCAAAGAATGCTGCTCAGTATTTCCTTCATTTTTTGGAAGTCAGCTCTCCTGAAATCCAAAATGCAGGTTTAATTTGTCTTGGTTTTGGCCTTTCTTTGTACTTCAAACTGCAGAAGCACATGGTCACTTGCCCCTAAGGATCCGACCACTTCAACTGCATCAATCAGATCCTCCGCATTTGTTAGGATGGGATCGAGAGTCGTAGATTGAAGGGAGAGGTTGACTCTAAGGTGGAATGCATCCAGAGGGCGACTCAAAGGATATAGGGTCTGGAGAACAAGCCCTATGAAGAGTGGCTGAAAGAGCTGGGAATGTTTAGCCTGCAAGTTAGAAGGCTGAGAGGAGACATGATCAGGGCCAGGGATCTAGATGTGAGGGGAAGTCATATTTATTTATTTATTTATTTTATTTACTTTGCTTATATACCACTGTTCTCAGCCCGGGGGCGACTCACAGCGGTGTACAACATAGAAAGAACAAGGTTCAAAATTCAAGACACAATCTAAAATATCAATCTAGCAATAACCAAAAACATCATCATCAAAAACATCAACAATATCAATAATACAAAAAGCCATTCACGTCGTGTCATCATTTAACCACAATCCAGTATCATTTTCCATTGTTCCATTCCTGTCGTCATTACCAATTATTGCACTTCTTGTTCGAACGCCTTCTTGAACAGCCAAGTCTTTAATTTCTTGCGGAATATCATCAGGGAAGGAGCCAGTCTGATGTCCACAGGAAGGGTGTTCCACAGCCGAGGAGCCACCACCGAGAAGGCCCTGTCTCTCGTCCCCGCCAGGCGTGCCTGTGAGGCAGGCGGGATCGAGAGCAGGGCCTCCCCGGACAATCTCAAAGTCCTGGTGGGCTCGTAGGCCGAGATGCGGTCAGATAGGTATCTTGGGCCGGAACCGTTTAGGGCTTTATAGGCCAACGCCAGCACCTTGAATTGAGCCCGGTAGCAAATCGGCAGCCAGTGGAGCTGGTACAACAAGGGCGTTGTATGCTCCCTGCGTCACACTCCTGTTAGTAACATGGGAGGAGGGAGCAAGCTTGCCCTGGAGACTAGGACGCAGTGGAATAATGGCGTCAATCTATAGGAAAGAAGGAACATGAGGAAGAACTTCCTGACTGTGAGAGCTGTTCAGCAGTGGAACTCTCTGCCCCAGAGTGTGATGGAGGCTCCTTCTCTGGAGGCTTTTAAACGGCGGCTGGATGGCCATACGTTGGGGGTGTTTTGAACACGGTTTTCCTGCTTCGTGGCAGAATGGGCTTGGACTGGATGGCCCACCAGGTCTTTTCCAATTCTATGATGCTATGACAATATCGTATTGGTCGCCCCAATCCCTGAGGAATCTCCATTTATTACTAATCTCATATTATTATTGGTATTGTTGGAGCCCCCGGTGGCGCAGTGGGTTAAACCCCTGTGCCGGCAGGACTGAAGGTCGCAGGTTCGAATCCGGGGAGAGGCGGATGAGCTCCCTCTATCAGCTCCAGCTCCTCATGTGGGGACATGAGAGAAGCCTCCCACAAGGATGATAAAAACATCAAAATCATCCAGGCGTCCCCTGGGCAACGTCCTTGCTGACGGCCAATTCTCTCACACCAGGAGTCACTCCTGACACGACAAAAAAATTGGTATTATTATTATTTCTTATCAGCCTCCCCTTATAATTATTGCTTCTCCCCTTACTGACATTCAACTTAGGAGGGTAATGTGCGCATGCGCACCGTGTCTGATTCGAGGGTGCCATGTGCGCATGCGCCTCGTTCCCTCTCGCTCCCATAGCAACCGCTCCCATAGCAACCGCCGGACCAACTCAACCCGGCGGACCTTCTCCAGCCGCCATTCTTCCTCCGGGTGGCGCCGCTCCGCCGCCAGCGCTTCGCAACGGGTCAGCAGCCGCACCAGCTTCAACTCCGACCGAGGCACGGGAGACGCGGCAGCCATTTTTGGGGACAAGTGGCTTCCAGTTTGAGGTTTCTGCTTCCGTTTTGGGACTGCCGCTTCCGGTTTTGTGATGCTACTTCCGGTTTATCTGTGACTGAAAGCGGTGAGAGCGTCGTCGTTGTCGTCCCTAGGCGGAGCAACTGGTTCTGGAGTTGCGCGCGCAGCCTCCTGTCTCTTCCGGCGCGGACCTCCATTGCACGGTGATAGAAGGTGAGTCCTGCGGAGGGGGGGAAACGGAATCGGCTGCCATCCTCGCTCGGGAGGCGGCTTAGCCTCCGTCCCAGGGCCCGGGGAGATGCAGCAAAGGCCCCTCTCGAGGGAGAGACCGGCCTCGAAGCGCTTCAGCGCCGTGAAACGGGCCCGTGTGGACACTCGCTCTTAGGCCAAGGCGGGAGAAGGCAACCAATCCTAATTGCCTCGCCGCTCATTCTGAGGGAGACTACGACCCCCAGAACCTCCCAAAAAGAAAAGCAGGGATTGGTTGGCTTTTGGGAGATGGTCCTGTTTCTGCCCGGCCACGCTGTAGGACCCATAGGATTGTTACTATCAGTACTATTACTGGGGAAGATAGTCTTTTGATTCTGTTCCTAGAATCCTAGAGTTGGAAGAGACCTGGTGTCTAGATCCAGGGAAGTCATGCTACCCCTCTATTCTGCCTTGGTTAGACCACACCTGGAATATTGTGTCCCATTCTGGGCACAACAAATGAAGAGAGATATAGACAAGCTGGAAATGTGTCCTGAGGAGGGCGACTAAAATGATCAAGGCTCTGGAGAACAAGCCCTATGAGGAGCGGCTTAAAGAGATGGGCATGTTTAGCCTGAAGAAGAGAAGGCTGAGAGGAGATATGATAGCCATGTATAAATATGTGAGAGGAAGTCACAGCTTGTTCTTTACTGCCACTTTTTTTCTGCCCTGAAGACTAGGACGCGGAACAATTGCTTCAAATTACAAGAAAGGAGATTCCATCAGAACATGAGGAAGAACTTTCTGACTGTGAGAGCTGTTCAGCAGTGGAACTCTCTGCCCCGGAGTGTGGTGGAGGCTCCTTCTTTGGAAGCTTTTAAACAGAGCCTGGATGGCCATCTGTCGAGGGTGCTTTGAATGCAATATTCCTGCTCCTTGGCAGGGGGTTGGACTGGATGGCCCATGAGGTCTCTTCCAACTCTGTGATTCTATGGTGGGCCATCCAGTCCAAACCCATTCTGCCAAGCAGCAGGAAAATCGCATTCGAAGTTCCCCTGCCTGATGGCCATCCAGCCTCTGCTTAAAAGCCTCCAAAGAAGGAGCCTTTGCCACATTCTGGGGCAGAGAGTTCCACTGCTGAACAGCTCTCTTTAAATATGGAAGTTCTTCCTCATGTTCAGGTGGAATCTCCTTTCTTTCCTGTTTGAAGCCATTGTTCCATTATGTCCTAATCTCCAGGGCAGCAAAAAAGGAAGCCTGCTTCCTCCTCCCCAGGACTTCCCCTCACACCTTGATCCCTGGCCCTCATCATGTCTCCTCTCAGCTTTCTTTTCTGCAGGCTAAACATGTCCAGCTGTTACTTAGTTCTATTTTATTTTGATACAGCCAATAAGCTAATCAATAAAACGTATTCCTATTCTTTGTTGATCATTCGTTTAGTCATTTTCGACTCTTCGAGACTTCATGGACCAGCCCACGCCAGAGCTCCCTGTCGGCCATCCATCCATCTTGCCCTTGGTCGGCCCCTCTTCCTTTTGCCTTCCACTTTCCCCAGCATAATTGTCTTCTCTAGGCTTTACTGTCTCCTCATGATGTGGCCAAAGTACTTCAACTTTGTCTCTAGTATCCTTCCCTCCAATGAGAAGTCGGGCTTTATTTCTTGAAGCATGGACTGGTTGGATCTTCTCGCAGTCCAAGGCACTCTCAGAACTTTCCTCCAAATTCCTATTCTATTTTATTATTATTATCGGCGGCCCTTGCAGTCTCTTTTATTTCTATATTATTATTATTAAATATATTATGTATTATTACTATTATTATTGGGAAGAAGGTCCTGGCATTGATAGCCCTTGGGCTCTCTCCTCATTCTATTATTTTTGTTATTTTTATTGTTATTATTAAATCTATTATTATTATTATTATTATAAAGTGCAGGCCAATCACCACTGGGACCACCATTACTGGCTTGTGCCAGAGTCTTTGCAGTTCTATGTTGTTGGGGAAGAGGGTCCAGGCATTGATGGATCTTGGGGTGCCTTTCATTCTATTACTATTATTAAATTATTATTGGGGAAGGAGGTCCTGGCATTTATGACCCAGGCCTCTTTTAAATACATTATATTATTATTATTATTGCGATTTTCTTGCAACAGCTGAGGATATGAGCCATGGTTTCATCAGCTTCCTTGCACAGTCTGTATTTTGGGCCATCCACTGATTTCTCGATCTTGGCCTTAATTGCATTTGTTCTGATGGCTTGCTCCTGGGCAAGAGCGTCCTTACATAAATTACCCTTGGAGTCTCTTTTAACTTACTACTACTAATTATTATTATTATTGGGGACTGCCCGACTGCTCATGGGAGGGAAGGATATTAGAGGCAAAAATGAAGTACTATTGCCACATCATGAGAAAACAGGAAAGCGTAGAGAAGACAACGATGCTGGGAAAATGTAAAGAAGAAGAAAGAGGGGCCAACCAAGAGCAAGATGGATGGATGGTATTGAAGTGACTGGCTTGACTCAAGGAGCTGCTGGTGGTGACGGCCAACAGGGACCTCTGGCGTGGTCTGGACCATGAGGTTACAAAGAGTCAGAAGCGACTGAATGAATAAAGAACAAATTACTGGGGAAGAGTGTGCTGGCAGTGATGGCCCTTGGAGTATCTTAAATCACTTATTTATTTATGTACGACATTTATATTCTGCCCTTCTCACCGCGAAGAGGACTCAGAGTGGCTTACAAGTGATACATACATACAATATATTATATTACTAGCATAGCACAGTATTAGTATTATTTATTCCCAGATTTTACTACACCACTAAACTGCAATATTATTAGTAGTATTACATGTAATATAAACTATAAAATTATATTATTATATTGAATTATTTATAGTTTTATATTATATTACAATATTTTGATCAATATATGTACATACGATATATTATAATTATTAGCATAGCAAAATATTATTCTATATTACTGTATTGTACTATACCACTATAATGGAATATTATTAGTAATATTTAATATACAATTTTATTATTAGTAGTATTATATTCTATTACATTATAATAATATTATTATAATGATATTTATGTCTTGCCTTTCTCTCTGTAGGGACTTCAGATCAATAGCTAGCAACATCATAACAATGTAAATTTATTCAAAGACAAAAAATGTAAAGAATGACATTGGTGGTGGGTGGATACAAACTTCCAATGCAATTAAAAGAGGCTCTCCTTTCTCCCTCAGCCATGGCGATCCGCTACCCAATGGCCGTGGGCCTCAGCAAGGGCCACAAGGTGACCAAGAATGTTTCCAAGCCCCGCCACTGCCGTCGCCGTGGGGTGAGTAGGGGGTGAAGGAAATATATTTCTTTAGGAAAAGAGAAGGATAATCTACTAGCAAATTAGCCTGTTTAAGAACTCAAAGCATGTCTCTTTACAGTATTTCCTGTTTGAATGTCACTCTATTTATTTATTAATTATTTATTGATGTATTTTATTCCCGATATTTCTATCCCGTTCCTTCTCAGCCCTCGAAGGGGGACTCGGGACGGCTTACATTTAGCAGCAATTCGATGCCACTACATATAACACAGCAATATAAGAACAATTAAAACAATAAGTAAAACGTTCATTAAAACAGTAAAAACAGTATTAATAGCCATATCATCATTCCAGTCAATTCCATATCCAATTTCATGTCCAAAGTGCTATGTATGTCAGTTGTCCAAAAGCCTGGTCACAGAACCACGACTTCAATTTTTTCCTAAATGACTGGAGGGATGGAGCCAATCTTATTTCTGTAGGAAGCGAGTTCTACAGGCGGGGCACCACTGGCCAATACTTTACTAATTGAGTGGGGTCCAGTGGTGGTTTTTATCAACAGCGGTTTTATAATGCTATGGAATAATGATTCCATAGCACTTTGTTCTCCAAATCACTTTACATTTTTTAGGTCTGCTTGTATGTTTTCCACAAATTCCCCATCACTTTTTCGCCCATGTTCCAGCATTATTTTCATTTTTAATTTTACATTTGGCCTTCCCACAGTTTTAATTGTGTGGTTTTATTGTTAATGTTGGTCTTATTGTTAATGTTGCATTATTTTATTGCCCATGTTTTATTTTAATTGCTTGTATTGTTATTATTGCTTGTATTGTTGTATTTGGGCTCGGCCTCATGTAAGCCGCACCGAGTCCCTTGGGGAGATGGTAGCGGGGTATAAATAAAGTGTTATTATTATTATTATAACCGCCTGTTTTAGGCTGGCTGGAATTCTGTCCTTCTGTAAGGAGGCATTAACCACCACCTTAACCCACTCTGCCAAACCCCCTCTGGCTTCTTTCAACAGCCAGGATGGGCAGGGATCCACAGAGATATAAACCCCACTTGCCTAGTTTCCAACAGACCTCACAACCTCTGAGGATGCTTGCCATAGATGTGGGCAAAACATTAGGAGAGAACGCTTCTGGAACATGGCCATACAGCCTGGAAAACTCGTAACAACCCATTATACAATTTAATACGTCCCTGTGTTACATTGGACATACTAAATATGTCCGTCTTAATTGGGACTTATTTTTGGGGTAAGGCTTCTATTACAAGCTTCATGCTAGTGTTTATTTTCTGGTTAAGTGTCATTTCCAGGGAAACTTAAATACTTCAGCTGTGATAACGAGAGGCATGGGGACACAGCGAATATTGTTATATTATTAGTATATTTTTATATGTAATGCGGTTTTTGTTCCTTAGTTATAAATGTTATTTCCCAGTTGGTTCTATCATAGAAACATGGACAAAGTTTATTAAACTGAAAAAAGTTTGTGTTTGTGGGAAGGACATCCTGCAGCACATGTTAGCAGTAGTATTTCAATGAATAATCTCATCATAGAGTTTCAACCTACTGTGTCGCAGCCATAAAAATGAAATTTCTGAAGTAGAATAACTAATTTCAAAGTAAGGACCACACAATTAAACAGGAAATAACACTTTCAAACCAGGAACAGAAAAAAATGAAATTTTGTTACATAGTATATAACTATTATTATTATTATTATTATTACCCTCTGCTCCTTTCAGTTTGAGGCAGAGCATAATATAGTTAAATACAGCTATAAAATCACATTTAAAAACATACCATATTTCATCTCATAATAGACGCACTCCATTTTTGGGAGTGGTGAAATTTGTATGATTGTGTTCCTCGCACAATAGTCACAAAGCCATTTAGGGCTGGTTCCTCCTTCCTTCTCTGAAGAATTAAACAGGAAATAACACTTTCAAACCAGGAACAACATTTGTAATGAGCAGGAAGGCCAGGGAAAGTCCATCTGGTTTGTATCAAATCTGCTTTTAAAGAGAGAGGACTAACCGAAACCCCCTTTTCTTTCTTTCCTGCCTAGCGCCTGACCAAGCACACCAAATTTGTCCGGGACATGATCCGGGAAGTGTGCGGCTTTGCTCCTTACGAGAGGCGGGCCATGGAACTGCTCAAAGTCTCCAAGGACAAGAGGGCCCTGAAATTCATCAAGAAAAGGGTGAGTCTCCTTCTCAGGAGGTTTCCGAAGGAAGAGGATGGTTCTGCCGGGGGGGGGGGGGGGGGGCTCGGATTGTGTTCTTCCTGCAGGACGGGATGGACCACATGTAGGATTCGGTGTGGGTCTCATGGTTTCCATCACCTCCAACTATTATTATTATTATTTGTAACCAGTCTCTCCTCATAGTCCCCATCATCTCCAATTTATTGTCTTACCTATCCTTCCTCATCGTTCCCATCATCTCCAATTATTGTCCATATTATGTCTTACCAGCCCTTCCTCATAGTTCCCATCATTCTCCATTTATTATTATTAATCCCATATTATTTGTCATTCACCCTTCCTCATAGTTCCAATCATCTCCAATTATTATTACTTGAAATCATTTATTGTTGTTATTTTTGCTTACCAGCTTCTTGTGGTTCCCTTAAATCTCAAATTATGATGATTATTATAACTGCTTCGAGCCCACTTCAGGGGAGATAAAGTGGGGTATAAATAAATATATTATTAGTATTATTATTTCTTACCTGCCTCTTCTTGTGGTTCCATCATCTCCAATTAAGCTGCTAATAATAATAATAATTATTATTATGATTTCTTACCTGCTTCTCCTCATGGTTCCCATCATCTCCAATTATTATTTCTTATTTCTATTGTTCTATTAAGATTTCTTACTACCTATAATAATAGGGTGGAATCCAAGGTCTTTATCTCCCATTCTTTGGAGGAAAGACAGGATCGAAAGGCAACGTGGGGAGGGAGGCCCCCATTCAACGGTGTTCTTTCCCAGAATCTTTAGCTCTCCTCTGTAGCCCTTCTTCGTTCATTCATTCTCACCCCTTCTGCTTTCCCTTCTTGCAGGTGGGGACCCACATCCGGGCCAAGAGGAAGCGTGAAGAGCTCAGCAACGTCCTGGCTGCCATGAGGAAAGCTGCAGCCAAGAAGGACTAAACAAACCCTCTGGCTCCCTCCACCTCAATAAAAGTTATTTCCTGAAAGAAAACTGTGAGCAGTTGTCTGTTAAAAAAACAAGGGATCCTCCTGGAGTAGCTTCCTCCGTGGAAGCTCCATCCATACATGTTTGAAGTTGTAGATTCCCTATTTTCAGTTGCAAGCACCCCGCTGCACAATGAAGCCATCCCATTTGCACCATTTAGAGCAGGGGTCCACAGACTTTTTAAACAGAGGGCCAGGTCACAGTCTCTCAAACTGTTGGAGGGCCTGATTATAATTTGAAAAAAAAAATGAATGAATTCCTATGCACACTGCACGTAGCTTATTTGTAGTGCAAAAAACACTTTAAAACAATACAATAATTAAAATGAATAATTGTAATAAATATAAGCTTACTAGTATTTCAATGGGAAGTGTGAGCCTGCTTTTGGCTGATGAGATAGGACTGTTGTTGTGTGCTTTCAAGTCATTTCAGACTTAGATTGACCCTGAGTGAGGGCTGGGTAAATGACCTTGGAGGGCCGCATCCGGCCCTTAGTTTGAGGACCCCTGATTTAGAGCAAAGGAGGCTTGTCGTTTGGGGGGAAATTAGTCTCTTCCTCCATAGAGACATATTGGTGAAGTTGTCAGCTAAGTTATGGGTTGCTGGTTGCAAGACTTATACAATAAAACTGTAAATCTTTTAAGACTAAAAGCTCAAAACTATATAAAACAATACAATGCTGCAGTAAAAAAGGACACGTACTCAGCAGCAATCAGTGGTGGTGGTGGTGATTATTATCATCATTATTATTGAGGAAGTGTGTCCTTTGTGTCCCTTTTAACTATTATTACAATGTTCCATGCTACTTCACGGTTTGCTTTTAACAGGCTCGCTGTTTTGTGGGTTTTTGAAAATATTAATATAAAATATATACGTCCAGTGGAGCCAGGGACCCCGGAAGTGTGTCAGCCTGATGTGCAGCAGGGAAGGCCTACCTCCCTGGCCTGCTGCTGCCTGCATGGCTCCAGAGGCTCTGCCGGGGTCTGCAGAGGCCAGGCAGGTAGGCAGGCGCCCTTGGGATGGGCTGGGAGGTGGGTAAGGAAGCGTGGGTAAGAAAATAATATATAAAATATAAAAATAAAAACGTAATGTTCGTTTGTGGGATTAACAGAACTCAAAAACCACTGGATGAATTGACACCAAATTTGGACACAAGACAACCAACCAAAGCAATCTATGTCCTTCACGCAAAAAAAAAAATTAACTGGAAAGAACTTAAACCCCCCACAAAGCTAAATGACTATACAACATGGAGATACCTCCGCTGGGCTGCTGGGAACTCACATGGGAGGGATGTGTGTGTTCATGTGCACACCTATATGCACACACACATATATCTACATACTTCAACTCCCAGAAAGCTCACCCATACTGAGCTATGGGAAGGAATTCTGGGAAAGATGTCCAGTATTCAAAGAAAGGACAAAAACAGGAAATGCACGCTTTGTGAGTTAGGAAAGGCTGTCCAGCAAGGCGCAATCAAAACACTCCCGAAAGATGGCCATCCATTTCTACTCTATAGCTACCCTGGGCTATAATATATCTACAATAATAATATCTATACATCTATCACAATAATATCTATAGTCTATAACGACAATATCTACATGTCTTAGGCAGAAAAAACGAAATGCAAAGATACAGAATGGGGGACAATGCCTGGCTTGAGAGCAGTACGTGTGAAAAAGATCTTGGGAGTCCTCGTGGACAACAAGTTAAACATGAGCCAACAATGTGATGTGGTGGCAAAAAAAGCCAATGGGATTTTGGCCTGCATCAATAGGAGCATAGTGTCTAGATCTAGGGAAGTCATGCTCTCCCTCTATTCCGCTTTGGTTAGACCACACCTGGAATATTGTGTCCAATTCTGGGCACCACAATTGAAGAGAGATATTGACAAGCTGGAATGTGTCCAGAGGAGGGCGACTAAAATGATCAAGGGTCTGGAGAACAAGCCCTATGAGGAGCGGCTAAAGGAGCTGGGCATGTTTAGCCTGAAGAAGAGAAGGCTGAGAGGAGATATGATAGCCATGTATAAATATGTGAGAGGAAGCCACAGGGAGGAGGGAGCAAGCTTGTTTTCTGCTTCCTTGGAGATTAGGAGGCGGAACAATGACTTCCAACTACAAGAGAGGAGATTCCATCTGAACATGAGGAAGAACTTCCTGACTGTGAAAGCCGTTCAGCAGTGGAATTCTCTGCCCCAGAGTGTGGTGGAGGCTCCTTCTTTGGAAGCTTTTAAACAGAGGCTGGATGGCCATCTGTCAGGGGTGATTTGAATGCAATATTCCTGATTCTTGGCAGGGGGTTGGACTGGATGGTCCATGAGGTCTCTTCCAACTCTGATTCTATATCTATATGTCTATAACAACAATATCTACATGTCTCTAATAATATCGGTATGTCTAATAATTATGTCTATATGCCTATAATAATATCTATAGTTAGGTAAAGGTTTCCCCCTGACATTAAGTCCAGTCATGTCCGACTCAGGTGTGGTGCTCATCTCCATTTCTAAGCCAAAGAGCCAGCGTTGTCCGTAGACACCTCCAAGGTCATGTGGCCGGCATGACTGCATGAAGCGCTGTTGCCTTCCCACTGGAAGGTAACCTATTGATCTACTCACATTTGTATGTTTTTTAACTGCTAGGTTGGCAGAAGCTGGGGCTAACAGCGGAAGCTCACGCCGCTCCCCAGATTCGAACCTGCAACCTTTCGGTCAACAAGCTCAACAGCTCAGCGGTTTAACCCGCTGCACCACTGGGAGCTCCTTAATATCTATATGTCTATAATAATATCCATATGCCTATAATAATATCTGTCTGCCAATAATATTTATACATCTTTAATAATAATACCTATATGTATAATATATATGTCTTATATATGTAAGTATGTATGTATAATAATATGTATGCATCTATAATAACAGCTATATAATATCTATAATAATAATTTTATCTATAGGTCTGTAATAATATTCATACATCTGTTGCCTGTTTTTGCTTGAAAGATAATTTAGCCCTGTGCTCCTTCTATTTTTTATCAGTTTTATATTAATTCATGCAATAATTTTGATACAAAATAATTAACATCTATAATAATACCTACATGTCTTTAATAATAATATTTGTGTCTATAATAATATCTATATGCCTATAATATCTATACGTCTATAAAAATAATAACAATAATAATATACCTATATAAAATCTTTGAACTGGGTTATATGGCAGTGTGGAGTCAGGTAACCCAGGGCCCTTCCACACATCCATATAACCCTTTGGCCTCGAGGAGACTGAAATGGGCCTATATTAGGTTGAGACTTTGCCACTTCAGTTGTGTATTGATAGCTTAGAAACCAGCTCTTCCTCTTTTCTTTCTTTCCCATTTCTCCACAACGGGCACAGCAACGCGTGGCTGGGTACAGCTAGTAATGTATAAATATTAAAATTAATATGGCGTTCCTACTTCGCGGAGGAGCCCCCGGTGGCGCAGTGGGTTAAAGCACTGAGCTGCTGAGCTTGATCAAAAGGTCGCAGGTTTGATTCCGGGGAGCGGCGTGAGCTTCCGCTGTCAGCCCTAGCTTCTGCCAACCTAGCAGTTTGAAAACATGCAAATGTGAGTAGATCAATAGGTACCGCTCCGGCGGGAAGGTAACGGCGCTCCATACAGTCATGCCGGCCACATGACCTTGGAGGTGTCTATGGACAACGCTGGCTCTTCGGCTTAGAAATGGAGATGAGCACCACACCCCAGAGTCAGACACGACTGGACTTAATGTCAGGGGACTACCTTTACCTTTACCTTACCTACTTCGCGGATTTTCACTTTTCCTGCATAATGGCAGAAGGGGGTTGGACTAGGTGGTCCTGGAACAGAACCCTCGGGATAAGTGAGGGAGCACATTATTATTATTATTATTATTATTATTATTATTATTGAGGCTAGATGCCCATTTTTTTGGACCTGCTTTGATGGTGCTCTTCCTGCACGAAGGCAGAAGGGGTTGGACTGGATGGCCGTTGTGTTCTCTTCCAAATCTATTGTTATTAATATTATTGAGGCTGGATAGCCATCTGTCAGGCGGGGGAGTGGGGGGGTGCTTTTATTGTGCTTTTCCTGCATAATGGCAGAAGGGGGTTGGATTAGATGGCTTTTGAGGGTCCCAACTCAATAATATTATTGAGACTGGATGGCGATCTGTTGGGAGGGCTCCGATTGTGCTTTTCCTGCATAGTGGCAGAAGGGTATTGGATTAGATAGCTTTTGAGAGTCCCAACTCAATATTATTGAGGCTGGATGGCCATCTGTCGGGAGGGCTTTGATTGTGCTTTTCCTGCATAATCGCAGAAGGGGGTTGGACTAGATGGCCTTTGAGGGTCCCAACTCTATTAATATTATTGAGGCTAGATGGTAATCTCTCAGGGGTGCTTTGATTGTGCTTTTCCTACATAATGGCAGAAGGGGGTTGGACTAGATGGCCCATGGGGTCTCTTCTGACTCTATTATTAATATTATTAAGGCTGCATGGCTATCTCTCAGGGGTGCTTTGTGCTTTTCCTGCATAGAAGAAGGGGGCTGCACCAGCTCTATTATTAATATCATTATGACAGAAGGGGGTTGGACTAGAAGGCCCATGTGGTCTCTTCCAACTCTATTATTATTATATTGAGGCTGAATGGCCCATCTGTTGAGATTGCTTTGATTGTACTTTTGCTGCATAGCAGAAAGAAGGGGGTTGGACTAGATTGCCTTTGAGGGACTCTGACTTTAAGGCCAACCTTCAGAACCAAACTTGTCATCCAAAATACCATAAATCAGGAAACAACTCGAAGGAGGCACACAGCAAATAGATTTCTCCTTTATCCGCACTTTCGCTGACCCGATCGCGCCGGAAAAAATACTTTTAATTGGTTCATCATCATTTTGGGTGCAAAATGCATCAAAGGCAGCAGGAAACCGAGCCCAAAGCCAGGGTCCTGAGTTCCGTAGCAACAGAGCAGTCCTTCTCCGTTGGAAGTGTGGCCTTTTTCTGACTCAGGACACGCTCGCAATGCGGGAGTCCGTCTTTGGGAAAACAATGTCAAAGATCTGGTCATAGTGCTCCACAAAGTGCACTTCCAGTCCTTCTGTGATGAAGGCAGCCAGGTCGGAGAAGTCCTTCTTGTTTTCTGAGGGGAGGATGATGCAGGAAACACCGGCACGCTTGGCCTGGGAGGGAGGGAGGAATGAATGAAGAAAGAGGATAAATAGATAAACAGGGACAGGGATTATAAATGCTAAGACATTTGGAAATAAATTTGCCTCTTTGGGTAACCATATCAAAACAATGACTTGAATTACTGAAGGTCAGGTTTTATATGAGGCTGGAATATTACATCAAGACGCCCACTGCAGTTGCTGCCTCCTTAGGAGGTTTTGGGGAGGGTGGACCACGGATGATGGGGTTCGCAGTACTTTCATCTACACACAGACTATTGCGAACCCCATCAGCCATGGACCTGCAACAAGCTTGGCAAGCAGACCCCCCCCCCCCTTTATGACCCACTTTACATCCTGGAAAGGTTTTGGGGAGGATGGACCATGCATGAAGGGATTTGCAGTACCTTCACCCACATACAGAGACTACTGCAAACCCCATTAGCCATGGATCTGCAACAATTTCTAATGGGTCCATTCATAACATCCAAAAACAAACAATGCAGTTGGAGTAGCAGTTTAAAAATGTCCCTGTTCTGACTAATATATAAATTCAACTTCAGAGCAAACCTACAGAACCGATCCTGTTTCTAACTGCCTTGAGGGAGGCTGGGCTTCTCCTTACCGCAATGGTCTTCTCCTTGATGCCTCCCACGGGGAGGATCTTCCCAGTCAGCGAGACTTCCCCTGTCATGGCCACGTTCTGCCGCAGGGGCCGGCCCAAGGCCAAGGAGAGTAGAGCCGTCACAATGGTGCAGCCGGCGCTGGGCCCATCCTTCGGGGTGGCTCCCTGTGGGGGAGGACAAGGGCAGCCTTGGTGGTGAGGCACCCCGAAGCCACAAAGCTGGGAACATAGACCTCAAGGGCCATACAGAGGCTTCCCCGAAAACAACTGGCTTCCAAATCATCTCCCATCCTTAAGGGCCCAAAGCTTGGTCGCCTTCACCACTGGTGTCTGGCGAATTCCACTGCCCAGGGGTGTCTTGTCAGAAATACTAAAAATTACCTAGGTATTTTTAATTACAAATATATGAGGGAAGCACTGAAAGAGTAAATAGGCTGAAGCCTGTTAGAGTAATTGGGCCAAAACGAGTGTTGTCGTGAGGAGAGTCAGTAGGCCGAAGCCTGCTAGAGTGAATGGGCCAAAACTAGTGTCGTCCTGAGAAGAGTGAGTAGGCTGAAGCCTGCTAGAGTCACTGGGCCAAGGCTAGTGTTGTCCTGAGGAGAGGGAGTAGGCCGAAGCCTGTTAAGAGTCACTGGGCCAAGGCTAGTGTCATCCTGAAAAGAGTGAGTAGGCCGAAGCCTGTTAAGAATCACTAGGCCAAGGCTAGTGTTGTCCTGAGAAGAGTGAGTAGGCCAAAGCCTGTTAAGAGTCACTGGGCCAAAGCTAGTGTCGTCCTGAGGAGAGGGAGTAGGCCGAAGCCTGTTAAGAGTCACTGGGCCAAGGCTAGTGTCATCCTGAAAAGAGTGAGTAGGCCGAAGCCTGTTAAGAATCACTAGGCCAAGGCTAGTGTCGTCCTGAGAAGAGTGAGTAGGCCAAAGCCTGTTAAGAGTCACTGGGCCAAAGCTAGTGTCGTCCTAAGTAGAGGGAGTAGGCCGAAGCCTGTTAAGAGTCACTGGGCCAAGGCTAGTGTCATCCTGAAAAGAGTGAGTAGGCCGAAGCCTGTTAAGAGTCACTGGGCCAAGGCTAGTGTCATCCTGAGGAGAGTGAGTAGGCCGAAGCCTGTTAAGAGTCACTGGGCCAAAGCTAGTGTCGTCCTGAGGAGAGTGAGTAGGCCGAAGCCTGTTAAGAGTCACTGGGCCAAGACTAGTGTCATCCTGAAAAGAGTGAGTAGGCCGAAGCCTGTTAAGAATCACTAGGCCAAGGCTAGTGTTGTCCTGAGAAGAGTGAGTAGGCCAAAGCCTGTTAAGAGTCACTGGGCCAAGGCTACTGTCATCTTGAGGAGAGTGAGTAGGCCGAAGCCTGTTAAGAGTCACTGGGCCAAAGCTAGTGTCGTCCTAAGGAGAGGGAGTAGGCCGAAGCCTGTTAAGAGTCACTGGGCCAAGGCTAGTGTCATCCTGAAAAGAGTGAGTAGGCCGAAGCCTGTTAAGAGTCACTGGGCCAAGGCTAGTGTCATCCTGAGGAGAGTGAGTAGGCCGAAGCCTGTTAAGAGTCACTGGGCCAAAGCTAGTGTCGTCCTGAGGAGAGTGAGTAGGCCGAAGCCTGTTAAGAGTCACTGGGCCAAGACTAGTGTCATCCTGAAAAGAGTGAGTAGGCCGAAGCCTGTTAAGAATCACTAGGCCAAGGCTAGTGTTGTCCTGAGAAGAGTGAGTAGGCCAAAGCCTGTTAAGAGTCACTGGGCCAAGGCTACTGTCATCTTGAGGAGAGTGAGTAGGCCGAAGCCTGTTAAGAGTCACTGGGCCAAAGCTAGTGTCGTCCTGAGGAGAGCGAGTAGGCCGAAGCCTGTTAAGAGTCACTGGGCCAAGACTAGTGTCATCCTGAAAAGAGTGAGTAGGCCGAAGCCTGTTAAGAGTCACTGGGCCAAGGCTAGTGTCGTCCTGAGAAGAGTGAGTAGGCCGAAGCCTTTTAGAGTCAGTGGGCAAAGGCTAGTGTCATCCTGAGGAGAGTAGGCCGAAGCCTGTTAAGAGTCAATGGGCCAAGGCTAGTGTCGTCCTGAGAAGAGTGAGTAGACCAAAGCATGTTATAGTCAGTGGGCAAATGCTAGTGTCGCCCTGAAGAGAGTGAGTAGGCCGAAGCCTGTTAGAGTCACTGGGCCAAGGCTAGTGTCATCCTGAGAAGAGTGAGTAGGCCAAAGCATGTTAGAGTCACTGGGCCAAGGCTAGTGTCGTCCTGAGGAGAGTGAGTAGGCCAAAGCCGGTTAGAGTCAGCGGGCAAAGGCTAGTGTCGTCCTAAGGAGAGTGAGTAGGCCGAAGCCTGCTAGAATCAGTAGGCCAAGCTACTGTCATCCTGAGGAGTGTGAGGTAAACCGCCATGTGAGAGAAGCTTTGTGTGAGACAGCTACAGTGTTAAGGCTGCTGTGTACAAAGCTACTATGTGTTTTTTTATTTGTGTTATGGAGCCTTGTTCTTGTAAATAGTTCAACTATATTATTTTACTACAAAGAAAAGTCTCCTTTGGAAGGGATAACACTGGTCTTTTAATCACTTTGGTCTACAGGTGCTGGGTCACGCTGCTGCTGCTGCTAAGTTACTCTGCTGTGCATTTATGAGGAGGGTCTTTTCTTATTAAGTCCCCTTGTCCTACAGGTCTTACCTCGGGGACGTGGAGGTGGAGGTGGGAAGAAGCCAGGAAGTCATTGCTGGGGTCGCGGCGCATGAGGAAGGCCCGGGCGAAGGTGTAGGCGATCTTGGCGCTCTCCTTCATGACGTCCCCCAGCTGTCCCGTCACCTCCAGGGAGCCCTCCTTGCTCTCCTTGTCCCGTGGGCGGCGCAAGGAGGTCTCCACAAAGAGGGTGGACCCACCTGGGAGGGAGACAGAGAATCATAGAATAATAAAAGCTGTAAGAGACCGCATGGGCCATCTAGTACATAAGGGAACCCTCAGTCACCACTTCCACAAACAAGACCCTACCTCGAGGTTTGAATGATACTATTGGGGCCAGAGGATTTAAAATGTCAATACCTGGATCCATCAGAGCAAATATGTACAAAATGTTCTACAGAAGCTATTGTATAACCCCAAGTGTACTGGAGTCTACACTTGTCAAGATGCCCAGATGTTCATAACAAAACCAAGGGGAGCAAGGTAGCTGTGCGATCACTCATAGTGGTGGGTCATTAATTAACGTATTATTACTATTATTGTTAAAGAGGGAACAGTGGAAGTCCCTGTCTCAGAGTGTTGTGGAGGCTCCTTACTTAGATGTTTTTAAACAGGTTGGATAGCCATCTGTCAGGAGGACTTTGACTGTGCATGGCAGGGGGCTGGACTGGATGACCCCTGGGGGTATCTTCCAATTCTATGGCTTACTATTATTTGAAACAAAACAAGATGAGTCCATAGCAAACAAGATCACTCTGCTGGCCGTTGTATTGGATCACACGTCGGACACTTCCCAAGTGTCTAGGACTGTGTGATGTATCAGCAAATAATGTGTGCAGATCTCTTTTGCAGCTGGCAGATGGTAATCTTGTCAGCGCCGATTGTGTTTAAGAGCAGGCCAAGGTCTTTAGGCACTGCACTCAGTGTGCCGGTCACCACTGGGGCCACTGTATAATTATTATTATTATTATTATTATTATTATTATTATTATTATTATTATTATTATTATCCGGGGAGAGGCGGATGAGCTCCCTCTATCAACTCCAGCTCTTCATGCGGGGACATGAGAGAAGCCTCCCACAAGGATGATTAAAAAAAACCATCAAATCATCCGGGCGTCCCCTGGGCACGTCCTTGCAGACGGCCAATGCTCTCACACCAGAAGCAACTTGCAGTTTCTCAAGTCACTCCTGACACGACAAAATATATTGATGGCCCTTGGGGTCTCTTTTGTCATCATCATCATCACCACCACCATCATAATTAAGGAAGAGTGTCCTAGCACTGATGGCCCTACTGGCTGTTAGGAATTGTGGGAATTGAAGTTCAAAAAACCTGGAGGACCCAAGGTGGCCCAGGCCTGCCCTTTGACTTGGGAACGAAACACCACTGCCTTCCCCAAATCCCAGCTTGTGGAGCCCTCTGTGTGATGGATAAATATGAAATGTGGGTTTGGTATGAATGGATTGGTATTGAAGAAGTATGAATGGGGCCTAATTGGGCTGAAGACACAATCCTAAATTACAGAGGCCTGGAAAACAACAACATTGCTGAACTGTAATTAAAAGTTGCTGATGAGAACTGTGACAATGATTAACTGTTGGCATTGCTGACTTGATTATCTCTGTGGTGGAAAATAACACGTTTACATTGTCAAAGACAAGGCTCCCCCAAACCTCTCCAGGACATAATCTGCTTCTTTCTCAGGGAAAGGATGAGTCTTGGAAGTTTTAGAAATACTGGAAAACTGTCCTAAGTGCAGGTGTTCTTCCCCAGGAGATGGAGGAAGAAAGATGATGTATACATGTGATGAATGAATGTTTATATGTGTAAGTATGACTGCTGAATAATTGTAAAATCCCCTTTATTTGTTAGCTGTAGTTTGTTTGTGTATCCAATGTAGTTATATAGAATCTGTATATGTAATGTCATTCCTTGTGCAAAAGGGTAAAGGTTGTTCTGAAATACCCTTTCACACTGAAACTGCAATAGAAAGAATACTTGTTTAAAAAATATTCACGACACCAGCTGCTCACCCATGGCGGTCCAGGCGAGGCCCATCACGACCCCTGGCGGGGTCAGGTCGTACATGCGGTCCACCGTAAAGATGGGCTTCCCCACAAAGTCCTGGAGGTTCTCGGGCGTCACCTCCACCTTCTCGGCTTCACCGCTGACGATCTTGTAGGCCGACTTCCGCAAGACCTGTGACCAGCCATATGAGGGAGAAAGGAGGGAAAGGAAGGAGGCCAAAATGAACAGATGTGAGATACTCTACTTAGGAAGAAAACATGAAATGCAAAGATACAGAATGAGTGACGCCTGGTTCAATAACAGTCCATGTGAAAAAAATCTAGGAGCCTTGGTGGACAAGTTGAAACTGAGCCAAGAGTGTGATGCAGCAGAAGCCAATAGGAATTTGGGCTGTATCCAAAGGGGTCTAGTGTCCAGATCAAAGGATGAAGTCATGGTGCTTCAGTATTCTGCTTTGGTCAGACCTCTTTACTTGGAATATCACTGGGTCCAATTCTGGGCACCACAATTCAGGAGGGACATTTATTTATTTATTTATTTACAGCATTTATATGCCGACCTTCTCACCCCGAAGGGGACTCAGAGCGGCTTACAAGATATATTTTCATACAATATATTATATTACTAACCGTCCCCTGCCACGCATTGCTGTGGCCCACATGGGGGTTCAGTGTGGGAGGTTTGGCCCAATTCTATTGTTGGTGGGGTTCAGAATGCTCTGTGATTGTAGGTGAACTATAAATCCCAGCAACTACAACTCCCAAATGTCAAAATTCTATTTTCCCCAAACTCCACCAGTGTTCACATTTGGGCATATTGAGTATTTGTGTAGAGTTTGGTCCAGATCCAACATTGTTTGAGTCCACAGTGATCTCTGGATGTAGGTGAACTACAACTCCAAAACCAAAGGACACTGCCTACCAAACCCTTCCAGTATTTTCTGTTGCTCATGGGAGAACTGTGTGACAAGTCTGGTTCAATTCCATCGTTGGTGGGGTTCAGAATGCTCTTTGATTGTAAGTGAACTATAAATCCCTGCAACTACAAATCCTAAATGACAAAATCAATTTTTAGAGTGAAGAACATACATTGGGTTGTTAGGTGTCTTGTGTCCAAATTTGGTGTCAATTTGTCCAGTGGTTTTTGAGTTCTGTGAATACCACAAACGAACATTTTTATTTATATAGATTAGCATAGTACCGTGATGGTGAACCTATGACATGCGTGTCAGCAGTGACACACATGGCTATTTTTGATGACACATAGTACAATATCAATATTATATATTACTATATTGCACAATACCATTATATTGTAATATTATTAGTAATATTACATGTAATGTAAATATATAATTATAATATTGTATTATTATTACTAGTATTATATTGTATGACATTATATTATTATAAATATATGTATACACAATATACTATATTATATTATTAGTAAAGACAAGACAACTCTAGGATTCTATATTATTATTATTATTATTACTACTACTACTACTATTATGCAGAGGCTGGATGACCATCTATTGGAGGTGATTGGCAGAAGGGGGTTGGACTGGATGGCCCTTGGGGTCTCTTCTAACTCTAGGATTTGATGAGTCCGGGATCATCCCCCATACGTACCTTCTCTACTTGCTTCTGGAGGTTTCTGACGCCACTCTCCCGGCAGTACTGTTTGATCAGGACAGTCAGCACCTCCGGCGTGATGGATGCCTTGCTCTCGTCTAGGCCGCACAGGAGTCGGGCCTGAGGGACCAAGTAGCGCTGCGGAGAGGGAAGACACAGAGGTCAGAGATGAGGACAAACCCCTTTCCTTAGTCCTACTCTTTCATATCTTCAGAAAGCTCAAGATATCCTTAAGGATCTATCTCATCCTGGATATTCTTTTGAATTGTTACTATCTGGCAGACAGCAGAGAATGATAAAAACAAAGATAAATAGGCTGAGGAGGAGCTTTGATTCTATATTGAAGATTCTATATCTATATCTATATCTAAGATTTCACACCCATGTAGCATTACGGGGTTGTGCAAGAGTAGTCCCATCATTTTATGCTATTGCTCCCTCAACGTTCCTGTCCCTGGATCCCCCGCCCCCACAAAGGTTTATTTCTCTGTCTCTCTATGAGTTCTCCCTTACAAACAGTTCTGCCCCTTTATCTCACCCTGAGTTTTAAAATCATTTTATGTACATACGGCCCGCTCTCTGTCATTATGTTTGGTTTCTATGTCTTGTTTATATTGTTTATATGCTTTGATGTTTTATACTTTATTGTTATGTTGTTTATTTTACAGCAATTTGTATTTTTGTACTGTAATTTGTTGTTCGGGCTTGGTCCCATGTAAGCAGCTCTAAGTCCCCGTTGGGGGAGATGGTGGCGGGGTATAAATAAAGATGATGATGATGATTATTATTATTACATCCATCCATTCACCAACACATTTCCGTTCTCTATCTATTCATCCATCCATCCATCTATCTATCTATCTACCTATCTATCTATCTATCTATCTCCCTATCCATCCATCCATCAATACATTTCTCTCCTTCTCTCCTTTTCTTCACATTTCTTTCTCTATGAAGCTGTCTGTCTGTCTGTCTATCTATCTATTTATCTATAGATCTATCTATCTATCTATCTATCTATCTATCTATCTATCTATCTACCCATTCATTCATTTATTCATCCATTCACCAACACATTTCTCTAACACTTTATCTATTCACCTATCTATCTGTCTATCTATCTCCGCACCCATCCATCCACCCACCAAACAATACATTTCTCTCCTTCTCTATCTCATCACCTGTTTCTTTCTCTATGAATCTATTTCCCTACCCATGCATCCACAAATGCCTTTCTCTCCTTCTCTCTCTTCACCTGTTTCTTTGTCTATGAATTGATCTATCTGTCAACTTGTCTGTCTGTCTGTCTATCTATCTATCTACCTAGCCATCCACCAATACATTTCTCTTCTCTCTTTCTATCTCTTCACCTGTATATTATCTATCTATCTATCTATCTATCTATCTATCTCCCCATCCATGCATCTACCAATACATTTCTCTTCTTTCTTTCTATCTCTTCACCTGTATATTATCTATCTATCTATTTATCTATCTCCCCATCCATGCATCTACCAATACATTTCTCTCCGTCTCTCTATCTCTTCACCTGTTTCTTTCTCTATGAATTGATCTGTCTATCTATCTATCTATTAGGCATGTGCAATCCATGGTTCTAAAGTACTTACAAAACTAAAGTTCTGGTGGTGAAAACTAGGGGGCGCTGTTGCTTTGCTTCTACAGTGTTGCTAAAGTTCTGGTGGTGAAAATTTCAGCACTCTAACAAAACTTTCAAAATTTCATTATTATGCCATTATTGGTGATTTTTATGACAGAACCTATTAGGAACTGTCATTTATAATGAAATTTTGAAAGTTGTTTTAGAGTTCTGAAAGTTTCACCACCAGAACTTTAGCAACACTGTAGAAGCAAAGCACCAGCGCCCCCCTAGTTTTCACCACCAGAACTTTAGTTTTGTAAGTACTTTAGAAGCATTTAGAACCATGGATTGCACATGCCATCTATCTATCTATCTAGATCTATCTATCTACCCATCCATCTATCCGTTTACCAATACATCTCTCTTCTCTCCCTATCTATTCACCTCTCTCTTTCTATTTCTCTCTCTCCATCCACCCACCAATACATTTCTCTCCTTCTCTCTCTCCCTCTCTCTCTCTCTTCACCTGCTTCTTTCATTATCATCTACCTCTTTATCCACCAACCCATCTATCTGATCATTTCTCCACCCATTCACCAACACATTGGCATTCAGGGCTGTGCAATGGCAATTAGAATGTGGAAGGCTGGGTGCTTTGTTTTTGTAATTCCTATATATTTAATGCATATTGGGAGTGGCATTTAATTTACAAAGACAATAAAGTTATTCTGTTCTGTTCTGTCTGCCTCATTCCAAAAATCCTACTCTGCTACTCTAAAACCCCGCCCTTCGTCTCCAGCCTGCTTTCTCCTCTGCATTGGTCAGCTCCAATGCCTGGGAATCTTCATCACTTAAAGGTAAATATCAACATTCAAATTTGAGCTTTGGAATGCATTAAATGGCAGAGCAGACCAAGGGGCCTCACCTCCGCAATGGCCAGCTTCTCCTGCGCTACGTATCCCGAGACGTTGATCATCTCCATCCGATCGCGCAGGGGCTCCGGGATGGTTTCGGTTACGTTTGCTGTGCAGATGAAGAGCACCTGAAAGGTGTTAGGGCATGTAAAAATCAGTTGGTGAGTGCGTTAACTGAAAAATGCAAAGCACTAAGCTGCCTGGTTGGGCTATGTCTGGGGAGCTAGCTGAGCCTGAGAGTTTTGGCAACAGTTACAATATCTAGACTTGAGCTGTGCAGGAGCTAGCAGAGAGAGAGTTTTGAGTTCTTGCTTCATGAGCTGCTGGAAGAAGATCACCCACATGGACACCATTTTGAATCTCAAAGGACATTGCGTGAGTCAATGCAACTGTTCACATGACTGTATCTATGTTGCTCTGCATTACAAAGAGTAACTTGTTCTTTACTGATCATCTTTTCTTTCTCTGGCAAGACAGTGTGTAGACTGATAAAACGTGAACTACACATAATTTTCGTTCGGCAAATCACACTGATTTCAATGGAGCATATTTGCAAGTAAATATATTATTTCTTCTCCAGCTATCACAGTGTTCAGAGCCCTGGACAACATACATTTATTGCCTGATTTCAAATAAAATTGCTTTCTAAAGCAATCATCTGGTTTTATCAGGACCAGCTAACACTCCCAACAAAGCATTCCCCCAGGCAGGAAGTAGTCAGGCTCTGAAGCTACAAGGCCATTAAATGCTAATCAAGCTGGCCAACTGCAACATTCACACTTGCCTGAAGCAGACAAGAGTTCTTTCTCCCACCCTAGACATTACTCCACAGACATATAAACCTTACTTGCCTAGTTTTCCAACAGACCTCACAACCTCTGAGGATGCCTGCCATAGATGTGGGCGAAACGGCAGGAGAGAATGCCTCTGGGACATGGCCACACAGCTCGGAAAACTCACAGCAACCCAATTATTACTGTTAATGGGTGGCTTTATATACCAATTGTTATGTTATAATGTGTACATTTTGGAAATAAAATAATCATAATTAGAAAATGTAACATTATTGCTGTTAATGGGTGGCTTTATATACAAATGTTAGAATGTGTACACTTTGGAAATAATAATAATAATAATAATAATAATAATAATAAGTGAAGCTGATGGAGAGAAAAAAAAAGAAAAGGCAGCATGAAACCCCTCAAACCACCCCCAGAACAGAAACAGGGCTGGTTTGAGGGACCCCAAAGGTCATGGAATGGAGATAGGTGGCCCCATAAGAGCACAAGGCGGGAAGGAAGGCCTACCTTGGAGAGGTCCACAGGGACGTCGAGGTAATGGTCCAGGAAGTTGGCGTTCTGCTCTGGGTCCAGCAGCTCCAGCAGGGCAGAGGAAGGGTCCCCTTGGTAGCCGCGGCCAATTTTGTCCACCTACAATATGGAGAAAAGATCTGCAGATGATACAACTGTGGTGGGCTTTACCTCTGAAGGGGAGGAGTCTGCCCACCAAGATGAGGTGGATAGGCTGCTCTCATCCTGCAGTGACAGGATCCCCCGGTGGTGCAGTGGGTTAAACCCCTGTGCCAGCAGGACTGAAGATCAACAGGTCGCAGGTTCGAATCCGGGGTGAGGCGGATGAGCTCCCTCTATCAGCTCCAGCTCCTCATGCGGGGACATGAGAGAAGCCCCCCACAAGGATGATAAAAACATCAAATCATCCAGGTGTCCCCTGGGCAACGTCCTTTCAGACGGCCAATGCTCTCACACCAGGAGTCACTCCTGACATGACCAAAAAAAAAAAAAAAACCCTGCAGGGACAATAATAATTGGCTTCTCAACATCAATAAAACCAAGGATCTTATAATAGACTAGCTGTACCCGCCACGAGTTGCTGTGGCCAACCTTCCCTCCCTCGTTCTCTCCTTTCTTTCTCTCCTTCCTTCCCTCGCTCTTTCCTTCCTTCCCTCTTTTTCTTTCCCTCCTTTCTTCCTTCTCTAGCTGTTTCTTTTCTCGCTTCCTTTGCTCTGTGGTTCCATCCTTCCTTGTCTCTTTCCTTCCTTCCCTCCCTCCATCTCTCTTTCGTTCCTTCTCTCCTTCCTTCCATTTCACTTTTTTATTTCCTTCTCTCCTTCCTTCTCTACCTTTCTTTCCTTCCTTCTCTCCTTCTTTCCCTCTTTCCCTCCCTCCTTCTTTCCTTCTCTACCCTTCTTTCCTTCCTTCCTTCTCTCCCTCCTTCCTTCCCCCTTTCTGTGTATGTGTTTTGTGTGTGTATATGCATATATGTGTGTTTGTGTATATATATGTGGTTTTGTGCATGCGTTGTAATGCTTTTTTTGGGGGGGTGGCTTTATAAGTCCCTTCTGCTGTGTTTTTCAGTGTTTTTATGAGTGATGGCCACTCGTTGGCCTGAGAGTTGTATTGTGTCCAAATTTGGTGTCAATTTGTCCAGTGGTTTTTGAGTTATGCTAATCCCACAAACGAACATTACATTTTTATTTATATAGATTAGAGAAGGAATAGATCGGAAATTCAACCTATAAATGGAGTTCGAGCGAGGGGCCAGTTTTAAGTCCTTGGGTGCTACATTGTTCAGAAAGACTTGCAGCTGCGTTGGTGAAGAGGGCCCAGCAGAGATAGTATCATTTATCCAGCTATTCACCAATACATTTCTCTCTTTCTCTGTATCTCTTCACCTGTGTCTTTCTCCCTCTCTATCTATCTATCTATCTATCTATCTAACCATCCACCCACCCACCAATACATTTATCTTCTCTTATCACTCTCTCTCTTCACCTGCGCCTCTATCTGTCTGTCTGTCCGTCCATCCACCCGTTTCTCTATCTCTTCACCTGCACCACTATCTATCTATCTATCTATCTATCTATCTATCTATCTATCTATCATCTATTCATCCATCCATCCACCCATACATTTCTCTATCGCTCTATCTCTTCACCTGTGTCTTTATCTATCTATATACCTACTGACCTACCTGTCTCCCTATTCATCCACTCACCAGTATATTTCTCTTTCTCTATCTTTTCACCTGTGTATCTATCTATCCACCCATCCATCCACCAATACATATTTTCTCTATCTCTTCATCTGCGTCTTTCTCTATCCATCCACCCATACACCAAATTTCTCTATCTCTGTATCTTTTCACCTGCATCTTTCTCTACCTACCTACCTACCTACCTACCTACCTATACATCTATCCATCCATCTATCCATCCATCTATTCATCCACCAATACATTTCTCTATCTCTTCACCTGTATCTCTTATCTACCTACTTTCTTACCTGTCTCCCTATCCATCCAATCACCAGTATGTTTCTCTTTGTCTTTTCACCTGTGTCTCTATCTATCCATTCACCAATACAATTCTCTATCTATCTCTTTACCTGTATCTTTCTTTATCTAGCCATATGTTCACCAATACATTTCTCTTCTCTCTCTTCACCTGTATTTCTCTATCTATCTATCTATCTATCTCTCCATCCATCCATCCATTCACCAGTACATTCCTCTCTTTCTCTGTCTCCTCATCTGTGTCTCTATCTATCCATCCACCAATACATTTCTCTTCCCTATCTATCTCTTCACCTGTGTCTCTATCTATCTATCTATCTATCTATCTATCTATCTATCCATGAACTAATACATTTCTTTCTTTCTCTATCTCTCTTCACCTGTGTCTTTCTCTATCATTTACCCATTTATCCATCAACCCATCTATCTGATAATTCATCCGTCCATTCACAAATACCTTGACTTTAGGGGCTGTGCAATAGCGATTAGAATGTGGAAGGATGGGTGCTTTGTTTTGTAATTTGTGCATATATAATGTGTATTGGGGGTGGCATTTGATTTCATCATACAATGCACAATGACATATCGAAGACAGGCCTCAACGGAGTGCTCAAGGAAGCCCTCAAACCGCCCCGACCCTTTGGGGTCTTGTGTTGCCACCGCTTTACCTCATCAATCAGGATGAGGGGGTTCTCCGTCTTGGTCTTCTTCAGGCACTGGATGATCTTTCCCGGCATGGCGCCCACGTAAGTCCGCCTGTGAAATCCAAAGAGAGGCCACACTTGAGGTTTCCGGAGCTGGCAGAAGGGGGTTTCATTAGGTTCCCCACTAACTATAGAAGTTTCTCAACCTAGGGGTCGGGACCCATAGGGGGACGCGAGGGAGGTTTCACCAAAGACCATCGGAAAACACATATTTCTGATGGTCTTAGGAACCCCTTTGGCGGAGAAGGCTCTCCCGCCTGTCCTTCTCTTTCTTTTTGATGTTGGTAAATTGCAACTCCCAGAATTTTTTAAAAAATTATTTGGGTATTGGTGCCAAATTTGGTCCAGTGAATGAAAATACATCCTGCATATCAGATATTGATATATAATGATTCATAACAGAAGCAAAATTAGTTATGAAGTAGGAATGAAAATAATGTTATGGTTGGGGGTCCATAGGATGGGAACCACTGATCTATCCAATCTATCTAATGTATCCTATCTATCTATCCATATCCTATCTATCTATCTATCTATTTATATATCTATCTAATCTATCCTATCCTATTCTATCTACCTATCCCACTTCTATCTCTTGATCACACAACATGAATGAAAATACATCCTGCATATCAGATATTGATATAAGGATTCATAACAGAAGCAAAATTAGTTATGAAGTAGGAATGAAAATAATGTTATGGTTGGGGGTCCACAGGATGGGAATCACTGATATATCTAGTCTATCTAATGTATCCTATCTATCTATCCTATCCTATTCTATCTACCTATCCCACTTCTATCTCTTGTTCTCACAACATAAAGAGACAATATAATTCCAAATTCATAGCATTTGGCACAAGAAGGATGCAAAGGGGAGGGAAGCGCCCACACTTGACTCGAGGTGGGAACACGTACTCGGCACTGGAGGAAAGTGTTGCTCGAAAAAGGGCTGTTTTTAGGGCACAAATGCCAGGAAAGGAAACAAATCTTTCCTATCCCCGAGTTAGGGTTTTACTTTAAGAAGGACAATCACAAACACGCCCAGGACAGGTTCTCAATACAGAAAATCAACTCCATCTGTGGTTGGATGCAGAGTTGTGGGTCAATGCCATGGGTCGACTCTACTATCGGTGAGGCTAAAACTTGGATCCAAAAAGCTATATTGTTCTCAACGGCAAGCAAAGGAAGTTATTGGCACACAGACCGGTGGCTGGTTGTCACACTCCATTGCAACTGATCGCCTTGAGGTTCATGCACTCCAGATCCCATAATCGCAGACCACTGGATAAGAAAGTACCCACCAACAAAGGAGAGTTCACCACCAAAGACCTCACCTGTGCCCTTTGATTTCGGCCACGTCCGTCATACCGCCGACGCTGAAGCGGAAGTATTCCCGGTTGAGGGCCCGGGCGATGGAGCGAGCGATGCTGGTCTTGCCGACCCCCGGGGGCCCATAGAAACAGAGGATCTTGCCCTGTGTGGAGCCCCGCAACTGGCTGACAGCAATGAATTCCTGCAGGAGGAAAGGCCAGAGCTCAAGAGGAAGAAGAAAAAGCAGAAAGGGAGCTCCTCCGCAAGAAGGTAGAGAGAGCATCTTAACACACATGCCTTTTGATTTTAGCCTTGCTACAGATGCAGAGAGAGGGACTTGTCTGACTGACAATGCAACCTTGGTCTTTTTAGGCCTGTTATGGTTCTCTGAGACTTCAAAGGAATGCCTTTATAGGAATCCATGTCACGGATGGAAATTACAACCATCTGGCATCATCAAGGCCGAGAAAGGAGAGGAAGCCACAAGTGTTGTAGCCTGGTCAGATTCAGAGTGCTCAGAAGATGAGGAAGGAGATGCTGGGATAAATTCGGAGGGCCCAGAGGAGGGTAGAAGTGGCCTGGAGAGAGTTGTTTTGAAATCTCCTGGCAGTTCTCATGAGACTGGAAAAAGCGATATCAGTTCTCATGAGAACCTGCCAGAAGTGCAGGCTGAGAGAAATGTGGGGAACACATGTTTTTCCAGATCCAGGCGCTTCGAAGGCAGAGCGTACAACAAAGACAGACGACTCTCTTTTCTCAGAGGCTTAGAGATAAGGAGAGGAAAAGCAGGTGTGTGAGCAATGATGTCATGGGACCGATTGAGGCCACACATAAAGTGGATTCTGCTGGCACAATTTTTTGTGAGAGCAATGTTGTATTCTCGGTTCTTGGTCCTACGTTTTTGGAATTCATGTTTCTAAGTTTGTTCCTGATTCTAGTTCATGTGTGGCATAAATTGCCTGCTTTGTATTCATGCTATCACGTTTATGGATACATCTGTGGATTGACTCTTGCGACTGTATTTGAAAGGATTCTGGACTCTTGGCTATATTGGAAATAACTTTTGGAACTTTCTCTTTTTTAGATTTGCTTATTTTTATATACTCTTCTCTAAATAAACTTATATGGACAGAGTGTGGTTTGAGGTGAAAAAGTGTTTTAGGGCTCTAGTGCAATAGCAACATTTGAAGAGTTGTGATGTAGACAGCTAAAGCTGGGAACATAGGCTCCTTCCACACAACTGTATAAAAATCCAACACTGAACTGGATTATATGGCAGTGTGGAATCAGATAACCCAGTTCAAAGCACATATTGTGGATTATCTGCCTTGATATTCTGGGTTATATGACCATGTGGAAGGGCCCTTAGTGACATGGGAACATAAACGAGGGAGTTGGGATGAGAGGGAGGGAAGAATGTTGCTTGGGGATATAGTCATGCTCTTCATGCCAAATCCTCAGAAGTAACTTTCTCTCTGAGCTGTATTGTTCTGGAAATGATGGAATCTATTTCAAGCCCTTATTGAGAGTAGGTTTCATCCTAGAGATCAGCAGTTCTTGACACATCCAAAACTCATTCCGAATACAAGAGATCCAGTCCTGTTTCTATACCTTCTCTATATCAGTTCTCTGTTAAAACTGTCTGTTAGTATACACTCTCTGACTTGAATGCATTTGAGGAAAAGTAGGATAAGAATAAATAAAGTTCTTCTGACATCTACTGCATTTGATGGGGACTGTGCATTACCAGACGTTCACGCTGTACTACTTATGTGATTTCAACTGTGTGCCTTAATGCAGGCTGCCTCACTCTCCTAAGAACTGTATTCAACGGAATGAATTTGTTAAGATCAGTCCCTAACGGCTTGATAGGTGCCTGGTCTGAAGAGGAGGACTGCAGGAACCCATCTGACCAGACTACATACAGTGATACCGTGACTTAAGAGGTTAGTGTGTTCCGTGACTGAGCTCTTAACTCAAAACTCAAAGCATATTTCTCCATTGAAATGCTATTAATCCCTTCTGGCCACCCAAAACCCTGCCCTATATTTTTGTTATTTTTTTTAATAAGAATATGTACTTTATATCTCCCTACCTCTCTTGCTCTCTCTCCATCTCTCTCTTCATGACGCCAAACAGACCAGGAATAAAAGCCACACAAAATAACAGACCTAAAATTCCTGAAATCAGACAAGAGCAAAGCGGACAGCAATTTCCCAAAGCGGACAAGAGTACGAGGCCTGGAGGCTGCTCCCTTGAAGCCCGAAATCCCTGTCCTCTCATGCTCTTGCTCCCTCTGGTCCTTGCTCTTAACTCAAAATACTGCTTGTATGTCAAAGCGAAACCCAGGCCAAGCAATGGCTCTAAATTCAAAACACTCTTAAGTTGGGATGCTCTTAAGTCGAAGTTCCACTGTATATACCTAAATGCCAAACCAAGGAGGAAAGCTTCAGAGGTGAGGGATGGACAGCCAGCCATTCCCATCTGGCTGTCCAAACATGATGGGAGTTGGGCCTCGAGAAGTGACCATATGCGCCTTCACTGTGCTTTCCTGTCCCAGAGCTCCCTGCCCACGGACTCCCCTCACCAGCACTCTCTTCTTGACGTCTTCCATGCCATAATGGTCCTCCTCCAGGACGGCCTGAGCGCGGACCAGGTCCAGGTTCTCTTCGCTGCACTTGCCCCACGGGATGGACGTCAGCCAGTCCAGGTAGTTGCGGGTGACGCTGGAAGAGACAAACCCATGTCAGTGTTGAGACCAGGAAATGTAAAGTGCATTTCACACAGACGACGAAGTTGAAGAATGGGTTAGAAGGAGCAGGAAGGAGAAAGAGTGAAGGAATGTGGGAAATGTTTTCTCGCTAAGTATTACCAGGACAAGGCATTTGGGTGAGAGGTAGAGAGTTAACCCGACAGTGATGGAAGAAGGAAGAAAAGTGCAAAGGAAATGTTTTCCAAAACACAATTGTTTTCAGAACACAAGGATTGTTTACAGAAGAAAGAAAGAGAAATGCTGAAAGATAGAGTTGAGAGAGAAAAGGCTGAGAGGGATAATTACAGACAGGAAAGAGGGGGAGAAAGGAAGATTTGATTTGCATGTGTGCATCAATCTGAGGCTATAAAACCCATGATGCAGAAACTGTCAAACATGGCACTATCTTGATGCCTTCTTGGCTTGACTTGATTGCAAATCACTCTGTAGAATTCTGTAGAATTAAACTATTGTATTTTTAATCTCGATCGTAGTCTTTGATCGGGAAATGAAAGAGACTAGAGATATTGGGACGCTGTGCATCAACACTTTTGGTGCCCGAACAGGGACCCGAGAAAATTCTCAGTCTTTCCCTCAAGAAGACTCGAAGTGGCTTAATTTAAAAGCATCCGCATACAATTTAAAATATACAAATATGCAAACATTAAAATAGAATCAAATATAAACAGTATTACAAAATTCAGTTAAAATCCATTAAAACATAACAAAAGTTAACATTTTAAACGTATAATAAAAATTAATGAGACAAAAAAATCTTTAGCCCTCCTAAAGCATATTTCTGTATGCTACACAGTGAGTTTCTGCTGGATATGAGTTCTGGGCACTCTGCAATATTTTGTTAGCATTTCCCTAACCGATAGTTAGCTCAGTAGATATAATCATCATCATCATCTTTATTTATACCCCACCTCCATCTCCCTGATGAGGACTCGGGGCAGCTTACATGAGGCCAAGCCCAACAACACGATACAATAACTAAAATCAAAACACACACAATAACAATAAGGCATGTACTGTTATCTTATTCCTCCTACAGTGGCTTTCAACATACTTTTACCCACCCAATTCTCCAAAGAATTTCTGGAAGAACTGATGAGTTTTACATACACTATTTTCTGGCAGGTCAGAATCCAATGGCAACAGTTAAAGTGGCCAATTTTTTGCTGACAAGCATTTGCTTGTTAGCAAAAAATGACATCATAAACTTAGGGGATTTTTTGTTGTTATTATTCATTTGTTCAGTCGCTTCCTACTCTTTGTGATGTCCTGGACCATTCCAGGCCAGAGCTCCCTGTCAGCCGTCACCACCCCCAGCTCCTTCAAGGTCAAGCCAGTCACTTCAAGGATACCATCCATCCATCTTGCCCTTGGTCGACCCCTCTTCCTTTTTCCTTCCATATTCCCCAGCATCATACTCTTCTCTAAACTTTCCTGTCTTCTCATGATGTGGCCAAAATACTTCATCTTGGCCTCTACTATTCTTCCCTCCAATAAGCAGTCAGGCTTTATTTCCTGAAGTATGGATTGGTTGGATCTTCTGGCAGTCCAAGGCACTCTCAGAACTTTCCTCCAGCACCACAGTTCAAAAGCACCTATCTTCCTTTGCTCAGCCTTCCCTATGGTCCAGCTCTCACATCCATAGGTGACTACAGGGAATACCATGGCTTTGACTAGGCGGATCTTCATTGTCAGTGTGATGTCTCTATTTTATCGAGATTGGTCATTGCTCTCCTCCCAAGAAGTAAGTGTCTCCTGATTTCCTGGCTGCAGTCTGCGTCTGCAGTAATCTTTGCACCAAGAAATACAAAGTCTGTCACAGCCTCCACATTTTCTCTTTGCCAGTTATCAATCATTCTGGTTGCCATAATGTTGGGTTTTTTTTCATGTTTAGCTGCAGCCCAGCTCTTGCACTTTCTTCTTTCACCTTGATTAGAAGACTCCTCAGCTCCTCCTTGCTTTCGGGCATCAAAGTGGTGTCATCTGCATATCTAAGGTTGTTAATGTTTCATCAATTCTGACCCCAGCCTTGCATTCGTCAAGACCCGCACATCGCATGATGTGTTCTGCATACAAGTTGAATAGGTTGGGTGAGAGTATGCCATATGCCTTTCTCAATCTTGAACCAGTTTCTTGTTCCATGCTCAGTTCTGACTGTTGCTACTTGGTCCTTATACAGATTCCTCAGGAGAGAGACAAGGTGATTTGGTATGCCCATACCACCAAGAACTTACCCCAATTTATTATGATCCACACAGTCAAAGGCTTTAGAATAGTCAACAAAACAGAAATAGATGTTTTTCTGAAACTCCCTGCCTTTCTCCATTATCCACCGGATATTGGCAAGGGAATTTTTACCTGTATTTAATTTTATTTTTATATAATCTTATTAATTAATATTCTCCTTTCAGTTCTCTTTGTTTTACCTGATCTATTGATTGTAATACATTAACTGAGGGTAATTTTGGGGGCGCAGATACCACCACACTGGCCACTCACTGGCCCAGATACCACCACACTGGCCACTCACTTGAATTCAGAGGAGTGATTGTCCAGGAGGCCCAGCTTGTTGAGCTCCTCATCGATGACCTCCATGACATGCGGTGGCACCAGTAGCTCCTTCAGTCGCTCCCGGAACTTCTCCTCGATGGCATCCTTGTCCTCCTTCTCCAGCCCCAGTTCCTTCTTGATGATCTTCAGCTGCTCTTGCAGGAGGTACTTGCGGTGTGTCTGCTTGATCTTCTCCTCTACCTGCCGGAAGGGGGGGCGGCAGTTGTGAGCAATCCTCCAACATCCACAACGGACCCCCAATCCACTCCCATAAGGGCGGCTGTTGTCTGCACAACCACTGCTTGGGTTCTCTCACCTCTCTCCCGAGGCGCTGCTGGAGCTTGCTGAGCTCGTACTCCTTCTTGAGGAGGGAGAGGGCTTTGTAGAGCCGCTTTGGAATCTGAGAGAGAAGGAAACGGGGAGAAAACAAAAGTCACCTCAGAGCCATCCACCACCTGGATCTGAAGGGCTGGGGGCCTGCCTCTCTTCTGTTGTTGGATGGGTTTGTGAAATGATGTATAGTTTCCAAATCACAACCTCCCTGAACCACTGCAAGCTGGATAGCAAGTGTTCAGAAGCAAGCAAAACACAGCAGAGTCATTTCACAGCAAAAACATGCTTCAGCCTGCGTTCAACTGCCAGCATCGGACCTTATCTACACACACTGTTTAGTAAACCCACGGATTCAGAGGCTTTAATCTTCACCATTGCAATACATACTAATGTACAAGCAGGATACACAGGTCCACTTGTACTTCCAAACAATGAGTTTTCAAATAATCATATACAACACAGGTAGATACTCACACTGAGTTACACAGGAGAGAGAATGATGGATTCTTTCATCCTCCTTATATTGCCACCTGTTGATAGGTTATCAGTAAAGGACAACCCCTTTGCAATGACACTGGCCAATGCAACCCCTTTGTAATAACCCTCACATGTCTATGGCTATGGCTCAGCCATTACCATATTCCTTTAGGGTGACATCATGACATTTCACACTCATACCCAGGTACTCTCAATTTTCCACATGTTCATCAAACAGTATTTTACGTGACTAGAAATGCTGTGCCATTTCTATCTAACATCTTCTCCCCCTCCTTACGTTGGTCTCCTCCAGGATGTCCTGCAGCTCATGCGACTCAGCCCCTGTCAACGCGGCCCCCATGTCGCTCAGGTAGATGGGGTTGTCGACCACACGCTGGCCCGCCTGCATCATTTGGAGCACAGACTCCCTGCAAGGAGGGGATGCAAGTCAAAGGGGGGCTGGATATGGCCCAACAAAATCTAATACCATTATTATTACTACAGCCTACCCACTCCACTCTCTCATATACAGAGATACCTTGAGTTAAGAGTTTAAGTCATTCCGTGACCAAGCTCTTAAGTGAAGTCACTCATATCACAAATCAAATTTGCCTCATTGAAATTCTATTAATTTGTTCCAGTCCTCTGACCTCCCCTATTTTTGTTACATTATTTTAAATAAGAAATTGTACTTTGTAAATAACTAATTATGTATCAATGACCTCCATGACATGACATGTTGCATGCACATTCACATGCAACAATAAAAAAGTCAAATTTAAAATGGTAGAAGCACAAAGTTGTGGCAAGTGAAGAAGAAGCAGACACATCCTTTTCTTCTTCCTCCTGTCCTCCTTCTAGCCTCCCTCCCTCTTTTGCTCTCTCTCCCTTCAAGAAGTCAAACATACCAGGAATAAAAACCATACAAAATCAACTAACCCAAAGTTCCTCAAAGCAGGCAAGAGCAAAGCAGGCAGCAATCACCCAAAGCGGACAAGAGCATGAGGCCCGAGACCCGGAGGCTGCTCCTTTGAAGCCTTAAAGCCCTGCACTCTTATGCTGGCACTCTCTTTGGCGCTTCCTCTTAACTCAAAATGCTGCTCATATGTCAAAGCAAACCAGGGGTTGAGCGACAGCTCTTAACTCAAAATGCTTTTAAGTTGAGACGCTCTTAAATTGAGGTTCCACTGTATGTAATATATTATACAGAAGATATAACACACACAGAGAGAGTAATCAACCGAACCCTAATAGGCCCATCGAGAGTCAAATGTCACCCCATTGATTATTTATTTGACACACAAAGAATGATAGAGGCCTGCCATTCCTGGCAAGAAGGAAAACATACCTGTACAGAGGATTCAAGGCAATTATGTCCCGGATCGTCTTGACGATTTCCGCTGTCAAGGCCTGTGAACAAAGACACCAAGGACACAAATCAGAGGGAAGCTGGGAACGGAAGGAATGATGTTGCCTTGTAAGGGGGCACTGTTTTCAAGGCTATTTTAAGTGCCTTTATTATATTTGAATCTGTTTTTACCACGCGGTTAATATCCATTCTAAATAAGCTGAAGTGCCTCTTCTAAGGTTTCAATTATTGCTGTTGAGAATTTTATATAAGTATATTCATGATTAATTATGAAATAAGGATGACGAGACACATCTCAGTGACTGATATAACCATGAAGTAAACTCAAAAACTGTGGCACAGACACTGAGAATTGGGAAGCTCTGGCCCTTGAGCATGCTAACTGGAGGTCAGCTGTGACCAGCAGTGCTGTGGAATTTGAAGAGGCACGAATGGAGGACAAAAGAGAGAAGCGTTCCAAGAGGAAGACTTATCAAGCAAACCTGACCGGGACCGCCTTCCACCTGGAAACCAATGCCCTCACTGTGGAATAACATGCGAGTCAAGAATAGGGCTCCACAGTCACCTACATATCCACTACCAAGACACCGCACTTGGAAGGCCATCATACTCGGATAACGCAGGATCGCCTAAAGTATGTAACAACTATATAGCAATCTCAGTCAGCAGAGATGAAATAATGTAATAGCTGATTGGTCAATAATTGTATAAAATGGGGGACAACAAATGTAAGCCCCCCTGCCCCCCGCCGGTGGGTCAACATTGCTGTAACACCAGTCGGTGTTGTTGGTGTTTTGTTGGGAGATACATCAAAGCATTGATTGTGAATAAAATCAAAGGAGAGATCGTGTCATTATACAGACTGTTTTCATCTTGCTGAACTACAAGAATGATATAGTCTTTCTGTTTTGAGAAAGATACTACTGCTGTCTTCATGTCTGCTGTTCATATCAGGCAAACTCCATATTTGCCAAGAACCCGAGTTATGTATACATGGACTACATCTATATAAATAAAAATTTAATGTTTGTTTGTGGGATTAACGTAACTCAAAAACCACTGGACAAATTGACACCAAATTTGGACACAGTACACCTATCAGGCCAACAAGTGACCATCACTCATGAAAACACAGTGGAAGAGACTTGAAAAGCCAATTTTTTTTAAATACATTATAACGCATACGCAAAACTATATATACACATATACACAAATATATACACACACACATATACACACACACAAAACACAGGCTGGGCCACAGCAACGCGTGCCAAGGAACGGCTAGTGCCAAGATAAAAATACCTAACAAGTACCAGGACCGATCTGAAGCCAAATGATATTCTGGCACCTTTGCTGGAACTCGTTCCGCATTTGGCTCTGCCCAGCACTAGGCTTCCCCAACCCTAAACCAAAGAATGGCTTCATTGCTATGAATCTGGCTCAAGGAGGAGCTCGAGGAAGTCCCTGCCAAGCTTCAATGTGATGAGTGCATTGATTGAAATTGTATGACTGGGGTCTTGCTAAGGGCCTATTAAGGAATGGCAAAGATGATGACAGCATCCTAAGAAATCTGGAACCTCGATAAAATAGTGAAGAGTAGAGACATCACACTGGCAACGGAGATCCGCATAGTAAAAGCAATCGTATTCCCCATAGTCACCTACAGATGTGAGAGCTGGACCATAGGGAAGGCTGAGTGAAGGAAGATAGATGCTTTTGAACTGCGGTGTTGGAGGAAAGTTCTGAGAGTGCCTTGGACTGCGAGAAGATTCAACCAGTCCATCCTCCAGGAAATAAAGCCCGACTGCTCATTGGAGGGAAGGATATTAGAAGCAAAGATGACGTATTTTGGTCACATAATGAGAAGACAGGAAAGCTTAGAGAAGACAATTATGCTGGGGGAAATGGAAGGAAAAAGGAAGAGGGGCCAACCAAGGGCAAGATGGATGAATGGTATCCTTGAAGTGACTGGCTTGTGACGGTCGACAGGGAGCTCTGGAGTGGGCTGGTCCATGAAGTCACGAAGAGTCGGAAGTGACTGAATGAACGAACAACAAAATAATAAATGTAATAATAATAAAAATAGACTAAAATAGAATAAATAAATAAATAAATAAATGGTCCACAGAATGGCTGTGGTGGCCAGTAACAGACTGCAAGATGGACAGCAGGGTTTTGGATGCGGCAGCACTTACTTTATTGCAGCTGTGGCAACAGGCAGGCATGGGTGGTGGCCATGCCAGGCAGCGGCATGCACTGGGCCTTTTGCTGGCTTTAGTAGCAGTGGCGGCAGCACCAGAGCCTCGCTTGTGGGCTCTACTACCACCGCTCATCCACCGCCTCCTCTTCCTCCCTGGCCAGCTGGCTGGAGGAGCAGTGGTAGTGGCAGCAAAGGCAGCGTCAGAGACTCACCTGCGGGCTCTGCCGCCGCTGCCGCTCAGCCTCTGCCTCCTCCTCCCCCCTGGCCAGCTGGCTGAAGGGAGGGGGGGGAGCGGCAGTAGCAGCAACAGCAGCAGCACCGGAGCCTTGCTTGCAGGCTCTGCTGCCACCACCACTCATCCTCTGCTTCCGACTCCACCCTGGCTAGCTGACCGAGGGAAGGGGGAGGAATGGCGGTAGTGGTGGCAGCAGCACAGGAGCCTCACTTACAGGCTCCACTGCCACCGCTGCTCATCCTCTACCTCCTTCTCCTCCTCACTGGCCAGCTGGACGAAAGAGCAGCGGTAGTGGCAGCGGCACTAGATCCTCACTTGCAGGCTCCAATGCTGCCGCTCATCCTCTGCCTCGTCCTCCTCCCTGGCCAGCTGGTCAAGGGAATGAGGAGGAGTGGAGGTAGTGGCGGCAGCACCGGAGCGTGGCTTGCGGGCTCCACTGCCGCTGCTACCGCCACTCATCCTCCTCTGCCTCCTCCTCCTTCCTGGCCAGCTGGCTGAGGGGAGGGGGACGAGTGGCTGTAGCGGCAGCAGTGGTACCAGTGCCTTGTTTATGGGCTCCACTGCCGCCGCTGCCACCCGTCCTCTGCTGCTTCTTCCTAGTCAACTGACCAAGAGGCGGAGGAGGGGCAGCGGTAACAGCACAGCAGTGACACTGTACCCTGGCCTGCAGGCCCTGCTGCCACCGCCACTACTCCTCCTCCGGCCTGCTCCGCATGGAGGCGAAGGCCGGCCAGCTTAGGCGCTTTGCCTCCAAGCTCCGCTGCCCAGCTTGACTCGATTATAAGCCAAGGGAGGCTTTTTACAGCACAACAAAGGGCTAAAAAACCCGGCTTATATTTGAGTATATGCAGTACAGTAGTCTTCTTTGAACAATAACATATCGGATTTACTTACATACTTCTTGTATATGTTCAGTATACAGTCACATAGTCTTTAATAATAATAATAATAATAATAATAATAATAATAATAACACTTTATTTGTACCCCGCTACCATCACCCCATGAGACTCGGTGCGGCTTACATGAGGCTGAGCCCAAATACAACAATACAAGCAATAATAACAACAATACAAGCAATTAAAATTAAAAAAACATAGACAATAAAATATCCAACAATTAACAATAACACAACACACAATTAAAAACAGTGAGAAGGCCAAATGTAAAGTTAAAATTTGGAAATGATGCCGGGACATGGGCGAAAAGGTGAAAGTGTCGTTTGTGGAAAACGTACAAGCAGACCTAATATGTAAAGTGCTTTGGAGGACAAAGTGCTATGGGATCATTATTCTGGGAAGGCACACTGGAACAACCACATCTTCAAACTCCTCCTAAAGACTGCCAGAGTTGGGGCCTGCCTGATGTCCTTAGGGAGTGAGTTCCAGAGTCGAGGGGCCACCACCGAAAAGGCCCTCTCTTTCGTCCCCACCAAATGCGCCTGCGATGCAGGTGGGATCGAGAGCAGGGCCTCTCCAGATGATCGAAGAGATTGTGTGGGTTCGTATACAGAGATGCGGTCACGCAGGTAGGCGGGTCCCAAACCGTTCAGGGCTTTGTAGGTAAGAACCTGCACCTTAAATTGGGTCCGGAAAATGAATGGCAGCCAGTGGAGCTCCTTGAACAGGAGGGTTGACCGCTCCCTGTAAGGAGCCCCAGTTAACAACCTGGCTGCTGCCCGTTGGACCATCTGGAATTTCCGAGTCGTTTTCAAGGGCAGCCCCACGTAGAGTGCATTGCAGTAATCCAGTCTAGAGGTGACTAAGGCGTGGACCACCTTGGCCAGATCCGCCTTCCCGAGGTACGGCCCCTCCCGGCCACCACCGATGCCTGAGCCTCAAACGTAAGTGAAGAATCCAGGTTGAACACTGTGAAAGCCACCCACTGCATGGCTATCAGCCTCCTCCCAGTAGACTCATATCAAGGAAAGGTTTCATGGGAACCACTACTCCTCTAAATATTCCTCCACCAACAACAGCCTCTGGGCAGCTAAAGCAGGAAATCCCAACTGGATGGCCCCCCACGAGAGTCTTCCTCTAGTTGCAAACCAAGAATGAGCAACTTGGAAGTCCCTGAAAAGACTCAGAAGAGGGCAGATCAAAAGACAATATGGCTAAATGGAACGACCTAGAAGAAGCCTCCACCTTGTGCAATTGTGGAGCAGAACAAACAACTCAGCATCTGTAATCTTGCCCATAATGCCCTGCCTCATGCACAGAGAAAGAACTGTTTCAAGTTATAGACAATGTGGTCACTGTTGCCCATTTCTGGTCTAAAATTATTTCGCTTCTTGTTCTCCCCTTGTTTTACCAGTTTTAAACTTATTTATTTATGCAATGCTTTTGACAAGAAATAAATAAAAATAAATAAATAGTATCTTACTATAAATAAAAAGTATTTTTAAAAGAACATTTTTAAGGTTCAAAACGTATTCATGGCATATTCTAACCCATCCCAAACAAACGGTAGACTGTCTGACCTTGACTTCCTCGTTGACCTGGAATTCCTCGTGGGCCACGTTGTCCACTTCCACCATGAGGACTTCCCCCGGGAGGGCCTCAGGTCCCTCCAGCAGCACTTCGCTCGGCGGGGCCTGTTCCTGGCTCTCCGATTGCTCCCCAGCCTCCCGTCTGGTGCGCTTGGGCTTCCGTCGGCCCTTGGGCTTGGGCTCCGCAGCCTCCTCGGCCTCCACATCCAGCTGCCGGTTGATACGGATCCTGGGAGATGAAACATGTGCATGTTACGTATTGTCAAAGGCTTTCGCAGCCAGAATCACTGGGGTGTTGTGTGGTTTCTGGGATTTCTGGCCAATGTGTTCTAACAGCATTTTCTTCTGATGTTTTGCCTCCATCTGTGGCATCTGCAGAAAATCTGATGGCGGTAAGGCAAGTGGAGTATATATATCTGTGGAATAATGTCCAGGGTGGGAGAACCATTGTCTATTACCCAAGTGTGAAGGGTGTAATTAGCAAGCTTGGTTTGCAAGTGTCTGAGTCCGATCCCTCCATTAGCATGTGAGTAACTGAAATGACTGCATAGTCCATATTAAGGGCATCTGCCTTTGTTCCCTTTGAAGTGTTTACTGCTTGGAGACATCCTTTGCCTGGGTGGTGTTCATTAGCCTCTCCCCGGATTCAAACCTGTGACCTGTCGGTCTTCAGTCCTGCCGGCACAGGGGTTTAACCCACTGCACCACCGGGGGCTCCTATAACAAGATTAGTACACAGCAAACAAGATCACCCTTAATTGCTTGCTGCCTGGAGAGACAATAATAATAACAATAATAACAACAACTATTATTATTATTATTATCATTATTATTATCATTATTATAGAAGTAGCCTGGGCTTTGTTCCCTTTGAAGTGTTTACAGCCTTGGAGACATCCTTAAGTTGGGTGATGTTCACTAGCCCTTGATTGCTTGCTGCCTGTAGACATAATAATAATAATAATTATTATTATTATTATTATTATTATTATTTTATAGAAGTAGCCAGGCCTTTGTTGCCCTTGAAGTGTTTCCTGCCTGGAGACATTTTTTGTATGAGTGGTATTCACTGGCCCTTGAATACACATATTTAAAAGATACATACATATTTTGTCTCTACGGGACCCTTCAGTTTACAATCTCTAACATTATTGAAAAGAGATAATTCACATTTATTAATCAGACCCCCTAGCCTCCTTTGCTATCTACCAGGAGGGCTTTGAGTCTGTGTTCCTTTATGGCAGAAGGGGATCCCTTCCCAATGCTATGATTTACCTTCGGTGGCCCATGACGATCATCCGCAGCCGGTCACCGAGGTCCTGCATTTCGTGGATCTGAACAAAAGTCCCCGTGTCGTAGACTTCGTCCAGGCTCTCCACGACATCTGATTCATTGCTGGCAAGAGAATCAGAAGAGAATAACAACAGAGGATCCCAATTTCCCCCAATTATATTAGCATGTCATGCACCTTCAAAGGAATGACTTCAGATGAATCCATGTCACAGATGGAAATTTACAACAGTAGAGGGATTACATTCAATGGCGCACTAGATTCGAGGAAATATGAGTAATTTTCTCTCCAGCCTGTATGGATCTGGATAATAAAGGAATCTGTTTCCAAGCTTTGCTGCTGAGTGGATTTCATCCTAGGCATGTACAGAGCAGGACATAGCATTTGATTTTGCCATGTGGAAAACGATGGGACTCTAAAAAATAGCCAGGAGGCCTCCCTTTGAGCGGGAGAAAATGTAATTTCATGAGAGAAAGGCCAAGCACCATTCCCTCCATGTTCCCAGGGCTGTATTGGTGTCCGTCCTTCTTGAAAAGGATGAGGCAAACTTACTTATCGTCCTTCTTCAGGAAGACGCCTGCATAGGGCTGGGCCAGACTGACCTTCCTCCTCAGCAGCTCCACCAACTTTTTGTTTTTCACCTGAGAATCAAATAAAAACACATTTGTGAGATGGATGCAAAGAAATGGGAAGCTTCAACTCAGGTCTACCCTTCCTCAGAAAAATAAGCCAACCAGCAAAATAAGCTATACACGTAATAAAAGTGAAAATATGCCTCTCTGTGTGTGGCTGGGGTGTCCACTTACACAGATAAGCTCCTGCCCCCACAAACAGCTATAGCTCCCACTCCTCAGGAGACACCAGTGGCCCTCCCTCCAATGACATTGCAGGTTATAAGCGCACCATGAACATGTCCAAGAGCCCTGCCAATGTCCTCCACAAACACCAAACTGTCCACCACCCAAGGGAAGACTTTCATACAGGGATCATTCCATCATAGATTTTCTGTTTTTCCTCCACCACAGACAACCAAGTGTTTCTGACTCTCTCCAGTCGTGTGGAATTTGCATGACCCTCCCCACTGCCTCTCCCTTAACTTTTCCCTATTCTTTTCTATGGCACACAGCAAATAGAGGAATTGCTCAGCAACTAAACATACTAGAGAGGTTTGAGGAGAATTCACTGTAACTCCTCCAATGATGGACCTGGAGCTAATAACTTGGCACATGGCACTCCCATGACCAACAAAACATACTGGAGGGCTTTGGAGGGATTTATAGAAGTTGTAGTTCACCTATATCCAGAGCGCACTATGAATCCAAAGAAGATGGATCAGGACCAAACTTGGCATGCACATCCGATATGCTCAAATTTGAATACTGGTGGGTTTTGAGGGGAATTGGCTGGGACATTTTGGTACTGGGATTTATAGTTATAGCACTGTGAACACAAAGACCGATGGATCTGGACTACACTTGGCATACATACCTATTATTATTATTATTATTATTATTATTATTATCTTTATTTGTACCCCGCTAGCATCTCCCGAAGGACTCGATGCAGCTTACAAAGGCCAAGGCCTCAATACACAACATAACAATACAAAACCTAAAGCAAATTAAAAACAATTAAAGCAATATAAACAACAAGCAATAAACAATACACTAAGACACAATAAAACTGGGCCGGGCCAGAGTAATGGGTACAGAATTAAAAGTGATGGTGTGACATGTGGTATATATAATATGCTGAAATTTGAGCACTGGAGGGGTTTGGGGGGATCTTACCTTCCTTTCTGGGAGTTGTAGTTTACCCACAACCAGAGAAACTGTGACCTCCACTGATGATGGACCTGGACCAAACTTGGCACACAGAACCCCCATGACTAATGCAACCTACTGGACAAGTCTGAGTGGACTGACTCAGAATAATGGGAGTTGTCGTTCACCCTATAGCCAGAGAGCACACTGAACAACAATAATGATGCACCTAGAGCAAATGTGCCCAACATAACAAACTTTAAGTACTGATGGAGTTTCTTAGGGTTAACCAGGCATGATGTGAGTTGTAGTTCACCCACAACCTTATGCATTTTGTACAATTAAAAAAACTGGGTTTTTCAAATAACACGGCCAACGTCGGGTACCCAAGCTAGTATAATAATAATAACAATAATAATAGATACATAGCTGCTTGGAGTATCCTTTGGAAAAGATAAAGTGAGGTATAATAATAATTATTATTAATATTAATATCAATAATAATAATAATAATAGATACATCACCACTTTGAGTCTCCTTTGGGAGAGATGAAGTGGGGTATAAATAATAATAATAATTATTATTATTATTATTATTATTATTTTGTGTCAGTATAATAATAATGATACACACCTGCTTGGAGTCTCCTCTGTGGAGAGAAAAGGCGGGAATAATAATAATAATAATAATAATAATAATAGATACATAGCTCCTTTGAGTCTCCTTCAGGAGAGATAAAGCAGGGTATAAATAAATATAATAATAATAATAAATAGACATAATAATAAGAAATATTATAAATTATAATAAATATTATAAATAAACATAATAATCTCCTATGAAGGCTAGCACAACATAAAGTAACTTTCTCCTATTCTAAAGTAACCTCGCCCCACATCAATGACAATGACATTAACAATACTCTGCTTTCCTTTCTTCATAAATACACCTTGCTTTTTTCTCTTGACGATGACAATGAATACATATACGTATGTCCTGATTTTCTCTCTATTTATGAGAATTATTATTGTATTGACTTATACCCTGCTTTTCTCTCTTGATCGAGACCCTTTTCCGGATTTTTCTGAGGGAAAAATTAAAAAAAAGTGGGGAGGAAGGCCTTTTGTGACATTCCGCAGAATCTTTGAGAATTGTTCCATTCATTTGGCCCTTTTTTTAGCAGTTGGAAAAATACATAAATTTGAAACCAAGTTGACAAAGATAACCTTGGGTTGAAGAGGAGAAGGTCAGCAGTCACATTTTCCTCACAAATATAGAAAACAAAGAAGCAATTATTGGTTCGGTGAAGCCAACGTCTCTCCTCAAAGGAGGAGCAAAGGGCAACGGAGATGATGAAACAACACTGAAATCTCAATCAATGACTAACTAACTTGGGAGTCAATTCTAACATTGATGAGACCACCAGAAATATAGAAGGATATCTTGGTACTTCTAAGGATGAAAGGAGCTTATTACAAAGAAAAATGCTCTTTGGAGAAAGGAGGAAAGATCTGAGTTCCAAAGATCTCTATTTCAGCTGTTCTAAACTGCCAAAAGTCCTTGAAGAAGGAGAGAGGAATGAAGAGAGGAGCTCTAGAGACGTCAGTTTTATACTTTGTAAACTGCCTTGCTTTCGGGGAAGGAAGGATGAGCCACAAAAGGCTCTGCAACTATTATGCAAGGAACACAAACATATCAATTTCCCCAACCGAAAAATAGGGGTGAGACTATTATGTGATGGTGACTATTACACAATGTAACAAAATATGAAAACATTTTCTGGTTTGAAAGTGTTATTTCCCGTTTACTTGTGCGGTACCTACTTTGAAAGTAATTGTCATACTCCAGAAACTTTGTTTCTGTGGCCACAAACTACGTTAAATTGGTCGAGACTCAATAAGATATTCATTGAAAAACTAGAGCAAAATCTCCTGCAGGATGTCCCTCTGCCAAAATAAAATTTATGTCGTTTAATAAACTTTTTCCATGTCTTTAATGATAGAACCAATTAGAAAATGACATTGATAACTCAGGAAGAAACAAATGTGTTACATGGTGTAATTTGACAAATTCCATGACTGAAGGCCACAGAGAGAGAGAGAAAAACAAGGCTCAAGGACTAAGCAAAATCTGATACTGTGGGCAGAAAGCTCCAGTTAGAATGAATCCTATCCAAGGTCTTTGTGCTCAAATCCTTGAGATGTTCAGTTTGTATTATTATTGTTGTTGTTGTTATTATTATCATCTTTGTAACTATGAATGCATCTATCTATTCATGTAACTACATATGCATCGTTCGTTGCAACTATCTATCTTTGCATCTATTTATATCTATCTATACATCTACCTATCTGTGCACCTACCTATCTCTGCATCTATTATCCATCTATGCATGCATCTATCTACCTTTCTCTGCATCTATCCATCTATCTATGCATGCATGCATCTAACTCTGCATCTATCCATCCATCTATCTCTGCATCTATCTACCTATCTATCTCTACATCTATCCATCCATCTATCCAGCCATCAATCTATTGCTGCATCTATCTATCTCTGCATCTATCCATCTATTTACCTATCTGTTTCTGCATCTATTTATCTCTGCATATATCTATCCATCAGCCTATCTATCAACCTATCTATCTCTGCATCTATACATCTCTGCATCTATACATCTTTTTACCTATCTGTCTCTATATTTATTTATCTCTGCATCTATCCATCCACCTATCTGTGCATCTATCTACCTATCTAGTTCTGCATCTATCTATATCTGTCTATGCAACAATCTATACCTCTATCTATCTGTGCTCCTATCTGTCTGTGAATCTATTATGCATCAATGCCTGCATCTACCTATCTCTGTATCTATCTGCTATCTATCTGTGCATCTATTTTTCTCTGTATCTATCTATCTCTGCATAGATGCAGAGATTTTGGCCTGCATCAATAGGAGCATAGTGTCTAGATCTAGGGAAGTCATGCTACCCCTCTATTCCGCTTTGGTTAGACCACACCTGGAATATTGTGTCCAATTCTGGCCACCACAATTCAAAAGAGATAATGACAAGCTGGAATGTGTCCAGAGGAGGGTGACTAAAATGATCAAGGGTCTGGAGAACAAGCCCTATGAGGAGCGGCTTAAAGAGCTGGGCATGTTTAGCCTGAAGAAGAGAAGGCTGAGAGGAGATATGATAGCACTGTATGAATATGTGAGAGAAAGTCACAGGAAGGAGGGAGCAAGCTTGTTTTCTGCTTCCTTGGAGACTAGGACGCGGAACAATGGCTTCAAACTACAAGAAAGGAGATTCCGTCTGAACATGAGGAAGAACTTCCTGACTGTGAGAGCCGTTCAGCAGTGGAACTCTCTGCCCCGGAGTGTGGTGGAGGCTCCTTCTTTGGAGGTTTTTAAACAGAGGCTGGATGGCCAGCTGTCAGGGGTGATTTGAATGCAATATTCCTGCTTCTTGGCAGGGTGTTGGACTTAATGGCCCATGAGGTCTCTTCCAACTTGATGATTCTGTGATTCTATGCCCCAGGAGTGTGGTGGAGGCTTTGAATCAGAGGCCATCTGTCAGGGGTGATTTGAATGCAATATTCCTGCTTCTTGGCAGGGGGTTGGACTGGATGGCCCATGAGGTCTCTTCCAACTCTTTGATTCTATGATTCTATGGGATCCTGTGGAGCCACTCACCTCGAGAATCTTGATAAAGCGCGGGAAGACGGGGTTCCTAGCCACGGCGACGAGGGGCACCTGTGGGACGTGTTCGGGGACCATGAGGGGCGCCAGCGCCGTCACGACCGGAGGGGTGCCATCGCCGGAGCCAGCGCCCTCCCCTCCGGATTCGCTCCCCTCAGGCCCGTCCCCGGAGGAAGAGGAAAAGGAGGAGGCGCCGCGGGAGAGCAGGAAACGGCGCGGAGAAGAGGCCCACTCCGCCCACGGGAGCCTGGGGCCTCGAGTCAAGGCCAGCCGGCCGCGGCAAGCTCGTAGCGGGGAGGAGAAAGGCGGCGCTCGCCCGCAGCGCCACAGAAGACGGAGCGCGCGTGCTGCTGAGGCAGCAGCCGCCGCCATCTTGCCGGCGCGCGGAATGACAAAACTGCGCTGCGTCGGGACGTCATCACGCACGCTGACGCCGGGAGTCAGGCAAGCAGGCCGACTCGAAAGCAAACTGGCGTCAGACGTCATCACGCACGCATGACACTAGATTTGCTTTGACCACTTGGAGTGCCTCTGGTGTGGCTGAGAGAAGGTCCTCCTCCATGGGGCATGTGGCAGGGCTCAGGCTGGTAGGTGGCCCGTGGTTTGCTCTTCTCCACACCCGCATGTTGTTGACTCCACTTTGGAAGCCCCATTTCCGAAGGTTGGCCCTGCCCAGCCTTCTGTGTGCCCAGGAGGGAGTCTCTCATTTGATTGAGCTTCCAGGTTTTAGCCTGCCACTTTTGGACTCTCGCTTGCTGAAGTGTTCCTGTGAGCGTCTCTGCAGATCTTAGGAAGCGGTGACCAGGGGAGCATTCGCACACCTAAAACTTGTGTGCCAGCTGCGCCCGTACCTTGGGAAGCCTGACTTGGCCACGGTATTATTATTATTATTTATTTACAAGGAGAACCCGGTGGCGCAGTGGGTTATTTATTATTATTATTATTTACCTTATTTATATACCGCTGTTCTCAGCCCGAAGGCGACTCACAGCGGTTCACAACAAATACAAACAGCAAAAATTCAGTGCTACAGTATAGAAACAGTTAACAACCTAACACATTACACAATTAATAAACAGTTACTACAATACCCATTCACTGTCGTCTCGTCATCAAAAACATGTTCCAGATTCGTCATCCATTGTTCCATTCCAGTGTTCATTAACCAATCATTGCACTAATTATTCGAACGCCTGCTCAAACAGCCAGGTCTTTAGGACAATGGGTTTATATATCTGTGGAATGGCTGGGGTGGGGCAAAGAGCTTTTCTCTGCTGGAGCTAGGTGTGAATGTTTCAACTGTTGTAATTTTAGAGTGAACAAAATCTGGCTACCAGTATTAAAAAAACTCTAAAATTACAACAGCAAAACAGCAGAGAGGAAACAACCAGGTACATCTTAACACCTCTCAACAAAAGATTTTCCCAGTCTCAGCCAGGCCTTCAAATGCTAATGAAGGTGGTCAGTTGAATCATTCACACCTAGCTCCAGCAGAGAAAAGCTCCTTGCCCCACCCCAGCCATTCCACAGATATATAAACCCATTGTCCTTATTCCAACAGACCTCACTACCTCTGAGGATGCTTGCCATAGATGCAGGAGAAACGTCAGGAGAAATGCCTCTAGAACATGGCCCTATAGCCCAAAAAAACCCACAAGAACCTAGTGATTCCAGCCATGAAAGTCTTCGACAATACATTATTATTATTATTACTATTATTATTATTAACTTTATTTGTTTCCCGCTAGCATCTCCCGAAGGACTCGATGCGGCTTACAAAGGCCAAGGCTTCAAAACACAACATAACAATACACAACCTAAAGCAAATTAAAAACAGTTAAAGCAATATTAAACAACAAGCAATAAAACAATACATCAGGACACAATAAAACTGGGGCCGGGCCAGAGTAATGGGTACAGATTAAAAGTGCTGATGTGACAGGTGATATGTAAGGATTATAGGGTAAGTGCAGTGTGCCAGCAATTTTAATTTCTAATAAAGTGCTTCTGGGACTTGTTGGAGTTTTCCTATTCTGGAAAGGCACATCGGAACAGCCAGGTCTTCAAGTTCTTTCTGAAGACTGCCAACGTAGGGGCCTGTCTAAGATCTTTGGGGAGGGCGTTCCAAAGTCAGGGGGCCACCACAGAGAAGACCCTGTCCCTAGTCCCCACCAAACGCGCCTGCAACGCAGGTGGGATCGTGAGCAGGGCCTCTCCGGATGAATGAAGTGAGCGCAAGGGTTCATAAACGGAGATGTGGTCACGCAGGTAGGATGGTCCCAAACCGTTTAGGGCTTTGTAGGTTAGCACCTGCACCTTAAATTGGGTTCAGAAGATAAATGGCAGCCAGTGGAACTCCTTGAACAGGAGGGTTGACCTCTCTCTGTAAGGAGCACCAGTTAACATCCTGGCCGCTGCCCATTGGACCAGTTGAAATTTCTGAGCCGTTTTCAAGGGCAGCCCCACGTTGATGGGAGTGAGAGCAGGGCCTCCCTGGATGATCTTAAATTGCGAGGTGGGACATAGGGGCAGATGCGTTCGGACAAGTACGCTGGGCCTGAACCGTATAGAGCTTTATAGGTCAAAATCAGCACTTTGAATTGGGTTCGGAGATGGACCGGCAGCCAGTGGAGCTGGCATAGCAGGGGGGTGGTATGCTCCCTTTATGCTGCCCCAGTTAGTAATCTCACTGCCACCCGTTGAACTAACTGAAGTTTCCGAACCGGCTTCAAAGGCAGCCCCACGTAGAGCGCGTTGCAGTAATCTATTCGGGATGTAACCAGAGCGTGGACCACCATGGCCAGATCAGACTTCCCAAGGGTTACTTTTAAAAAGTCAAATTGCAATTGTACAAAATACATAAGGTTGTGGGTGAACTACAACTCATATCATGTCAGATTAACCCCCGAAACTCCATCATCACTTAAAGTTAGTTATGTTGGGCAAGTTTGCTCTAGATGCATCATCGGTGGGGTTCAGTGTGCTCTCTGACCGTCGGGTGAACTACAATTCCCACTATGGTGAGTCAGTCCCCTCAAATCCCTCCAGTAGATTGAGTTAGTCATGGGGGTCCTGTGTGCCAAGTTTGGACTAGGTCCATCATCGGTGGAAGTCAGTTTCTCTGGTTGTGGTTGAACTATAACTCCCAGAAAGGAAGGTCAGTTTCCCCCCAAACCCTTCCAGTAATCAATTTCAGCATATTGGGTATGCGTGCCAAGTTTGGCCCAGATCCATCGGTTTTTGGGTTCACAGTGTTCTCTGGATGTAGGTGAACTACAACTCCTCCAAATCCCTTCAGTATGTTTTGTGTGCCAAGATTGGTCCAATTCCATCTTTGGTAAAGTTCAGAGTGCTCTTAGATTGCAAGTGAATTATACATCCCAGTACCTACAACTCCTATAAATCATGGTGAATTCTCCCCAAAACTCTCTAGTATGTTGAGTTGGTGATTAATTCCTCTGTTGTGTGCCATAGAAAAGAATAAGAAAGGGTTGAGAGGCAGTGGGCAGGGTCATGCAAATTCCACACCAATGGAGAGAGTACGAAATACTGGGTTGTCTGTGGTGAAGGAAACACATAAAATCTGGATGAAGTTGTGCCTTCTCTTGGGTGGTGAGCAGTGTGGTGTTGGTGGAGCACATTAGCAGAGCTCCTGGACATGTTCATGGTGTTCACTATAACCTGCAGTGTCATTGGAGGGAGGACCATTGGTGTCTCCTGAGTAATGGGAACTATAGCTGTTTGGGAAAGTCTATTAAACTGCAAAAACTTTGTTTCTGTGTGCTGTAACACATTTTGTGGTACTTTTTCAACGAACATCTCAACTAATACAACATAGACTGTGGGACAAAAACGGAAGTTTCTGGAGGAGAACTACTTTCAAAATAACGACCGCACAACATAGTTAAATACATCTATAAAATTACATTTTTAAACATACCATATTTAATCTCATAATAGTCACACACCCTTTTGGGGGGTGACAAAATTGGTATATTTGTGTTCCTCACATAATAGTCGCAGAGCCATTTGGGGCTGGTTCTTCCTTCCTTCTCTGAACAATGAAACAGGAAATAGCACATTCAAGCAAGAAACAAAAATGTTTTCCAATTTTGCTACATAGTGAAATAGTCTCAACCCCTTTGTTTTATGAGTGGGGAAATTGACATTTTTGTGTTCCTTGCATAATAGTCGCAGAGCCATTTGTGGCTGATCCTTCCATCCCCCAAGGATTCCAATGTTTTTGTGTTCCTTGCACAATAGTCACAGAGCCATTTGTGGCTGATCCTTCCATCCCCCAAGGATTCCAATTTTTTTGTGTTCCTTGCATAATAGTCGCAGAGCCATTTGTGGCTGATCCTTCCATCCCCCAAGGATTCCAGTGTTTTTGTGTTCCTTGCATAATAGTCACAGAGCCATTTGTGGCTGATCCTTCCATCCCCCAAGGATTCCAGTGTTTTTGTGTTCCTTGCATAATAGTCGCAGAGCCATTTGTGGCTGATCCTTCCATCCCCCAAGGATTCCAGTGTTTTTGTGTTCCTTGCATAATAGTCACAGAGCCATTTGTGGCTGATCCTTCCATCCCCCAAGGATTCCAGTGTTTTTGTGTTCCTTGCATAATAGTCACAGAGCCATTTGTGGCTGATCCTTCCATCCCCCAAGGATTCCAATGTTTTTGTGTTCCTTGCACAATAGTCACAGAGCCATTTGTGGCTGATCCTTCCATCCCCCAAGGATTCCAATGTTTTTGTGTTCCTTGCATAATAGTCGCAGAGCCATTTGTGGCTGATCCTTCCATCCCCCAAGGATTCCAGTGTTTTTGTGTTCCTTGCATAATAGTCACAGAGCCATTTGTGGCTGATCCTTCCATCCCCCAAGGATTCCAATGTTTTTGTGTTCCTTGCATAATAGTCGCAGAGCCATTTGTGGCTGATCCTTCCATCCCCCAAGGATTCCAATGTTTTTGTGTTCCTTGCACAATAGTCACAGAGCCATTTGTGGCTGATCCTTCCATCCCCCAAGGATTCCAATGTTTTTGTGTTCCTTGCATAATAGTCGCAGAGCCATTTGTGGCTGATCCTTCCATCCCCCAAGGATTCCAGTGTTTTTGTGTTCCTTGCATAATAGTCACAGAGCCATTTGTGGCTGATCCTTCCATCCCCCAAGGATTCCAGTGTTTTTGTGTTCCTTGCATAATAGTCGCAGAGCCATTTGTGGCTGATCCTTCCATCCCCCAAGGGATGGAAGGGACTGATTCTGACAAATCCCCAGTCTCATCAAGAGACTGGGGATTTCTCAGAGGACGAGGGGGATGATGGGTTTCTAACTGAGGATGTGTGTGATCGGAGTGCATTGCAGGCCTTAGATCAGTGTAGGCTGTTAAAGATGAGACAGAGGATGTCTTGGATTCCAATGTTTGTTCCTTAGCAACAGGGAAAAGGGAAACTGGTGAAAGGTCCATTTATCTTGGGAATCAGCCTTCAGCTGAGGGGAGTTTTCCCATGATATCAAATTAGATCTCCAGACGGAGGGAGTGAAGGATAGAATAATTAGGCATTCAGAGAGACTCCCATGAGAAATCCTTGAAACCTAGATTTGTGAGGCATGATCTTATGGCTTCTTGGTCAGGCTTGGGCTTAAATTAAGTGATGATTACTTGGTGTCTCTCAGAGCAGACGTCGCCAAAAGATTTGAGTTTCCTGTCTCAGCGCTCAAGCTCATGATTCAAATTTCCTGTGTATGCCTATGTTCCTGAAAGAGATTTGCCTTGGAAAAAGTTCCAGCTTTCATAGTTATAGATTTCTGCCTGTGATCTTGGCTTCCTTGATTTCATGTACCTTGCCGTTTTTGGACTACTGCTCTTTCGTATATGAACTACTGTTATTTTATAGCTCATTTTCTACTGCTCCTTTGGAAAATTCCCTTTCCCCCTTTGTACATGCTTTTCTTAATAAACTGATGTAGACCATCCTCTAACAAATTGTGAACATCCTGCAGCTCCTCCATGACATGATGGCAACAGTCTTGGACAGCAATGGCTCCCAAAGCGACCCATTTAAGGTGGAATCAAGTGTCAAACAGGGATGTGTTATTGATCCAACTTTATTTTCCATCTTCATCGCTATGATGTTGATAGGAAGCTTCCCACTGGAGTGGAAATCATCTCTCGGACAGACAGCAAGCTATTTAACCTCAGCAGACTGAAAGCCAAAACCAAGGTTACAACATCTATTATAGAACTCCAGTATGCTGATGACAACATCATCTGTGCGCATTCAGAAGAAGACCTACAAGCCACTCTAAACACCTTCACAGACGCATACGAGCAGCTCGCCCTGTCATTAATCATCGAGAAAATCAAAGTGCTATTCCAGCAGTCACCAACCAGTCCCTCTCCAATGCCAGAGATACAGCTTAATGGTGTAACATTAGAAAATGTTGACCATTTCCGCTACCTTGGCAGCCACCTCTCCACCAAAGTCAACATTGACACTGAAATTCAACACCCCCTGAGCTCTGCGAGTGCAGCATTTTTCCAAATGAAGCAGAGAGTGTTTGGGGGCCGGGACATCTGTAGGGAGACCAAGGTGCTTGTTTATAAAGCTATTCCCCTCCCAACCCTGCTATACGCTTGCGAGACGTGGACTGTCTACAGCCGTCACATGCAACTCCTGGAACGTTTCCATCAGCGCTGCCTCCGGAAAATCCTGCAAATCTCTTGGGAAGACAAGCGGGCAAATGTCAGCAAAGACCACCCTCATTGAAGCGATGGGCCTCCGCCATCAACTCCGCTGGACCGGCTACTTTGTCCGGATGCCCGACCACCGTCTCCCAAAGCAGTTGCTCTACTCTGAACTCAAGAACGGAAAATGGAATGTTGGCGGACAGGAAAAGAGATTTAAAGATGGGCTCAAAGCCAACCTTAAAAACTCTGGCATAGACACTGAGAACTGGAAAGCCCTGGCCCTTGAGTGCTCCAGCTGGAGGTCAGCTGTGACCAGCAGTACTGTGGAGTTTGAAGAGGCACGAATGGAGGGCGAAAGAGAGAAACGTGCCAAGAGGAAGGCACGTCAAGCCAACCCTGACCGGGACCGCCTTCCGCCTGGAAACCAATGCCCTCACTGCGGGAGAAGATGCAAATCAAAAATAGGGCTCCACAGTCACCTATGGACCCACCAACAGAACACCGACCTTGGAGGACCATCATCCTCGGACTACGAGGGATCGCCTAAGTAAGTAAGTGGTGTTGGGTGAAAGTGTCTCAAGGCTAGAGTGCAACACTATCAAATGGAGGTCTCTGGAGCTCCATTTTTCTTCCTCCTTCTTCAAGGCTTTACGGCAGTTTAGAACACCTGAAATGGAGATCTTTGGAACCCAGATCTTCCCTCTTTCCTCCTTTCTCCAAAGAGCTCCATTTCAGATTTTGGAAACGGTCCTTTCTTTCTTAGGAAGGAGGAAGAAAGGAAGAGCAGAGCTCCAGAAACCTCGATTTTATAGTTTTCAGACTGCCTTGCATTCAGAGAAAGAAGTAGGTAGATAAGTCAGAGAGAATCAGCTGCAAATGGCTCTGTAGTCTGTTTAAGGCTGGATAATCCCTCCTTCTCTTCCTCCTCCCCATTTAAAGTTAAAGCATTTTAATTTTTTTGAAAAAACACACAGAAACTAGAGAATCAACTGCTATATTTTTTTCCTCACGTAATAGTCGCACCCTTTTTGATGAGAGAAAAGGGGGGAAAGTGCGACTATTATACGATGAATACAGTATTTTGTTGGACTCCAACTCTGTGACTATGATATTCATATTGAAATATGGTCCTGAAGAGCAAAGTAAGACAAATAACAACAAGCCTAATTCAATGTTCTTGAATTCTGATATCCAGTTTTAAAATCTCACTTTATTCTTTATCACAATCAGAGCTGTTTCAAATAGAAATAGAGGGAAGAAAACATAATACGGAGGTGGTCTGTTCCATAAGAGTTGCTCTTGTTCTTACAATGCAAATAAATATTGCTTGGGAAAAGAATACACAAAGGCAATGGAGGCGGCTCAGTCGCCGAGCATCGACTATCATGGACTGCATTGTGAGCAAATAATATACTGTGTTGCTTTGGAACAAAGTCCTAATACCTAAAGGCAGAGCAATTCCTAGAGTGGGAAGGGACCCCTAAGGGCCATCCAGTCCAACTCCCTTCTGCCATTAAGGAAGACACAATCAAAGCCCTCCCGACAGATGGCCAATGGCCACCCAACCTCATAGGCATTACAAAGCTCATGGAGAGTAATAGGGCTATGGAATCATACAGTCCTAGAATTGGAAGAGACTCCCCAAAGGCCATCCAGTCCAACCACATCCTGCCAAGACACCATGAAAGCCCTCCCGACAGATGGCCACCCAGCCTCATAGACATTACAATGTTCGTGGAGAAACAGGGCTGTGGAATCATACCATGCTAGAGTCGGAAGAGATTCCCAAAGGTCATCCAGCCCAACATCCTTCTTCCGTTGAGGAAGACATAATCTAATTCCTCCTGACAGATGGCCATCCAACCTAATAAGCATTGGAAGGTTCATGGAGAAAATAGGGCTATAGAATCTTACAGTTCTAGAGGTGGAAAAGAAACCAGTTCAACCCACTTCTGCCTTTTCTGGACACCATTTGATCCCTCCCGAAAGATGACCATCCAACCTCATAGACATTAGAAGGCTCGTGGAGAAATAGGGCTATAGAATCAGACAATCCTATACTATGAGACTTTCCAAGGCTTGAAAATAACCTCCACCTGTGCAATTCTATATGTGTGTGTGTGTGTGTGTGTGTGTGTGTGTGTGGAAGTGCTTTTATTTCATGCACTTATGTGTAAAGCCAGGATTCTCACCCTTTGGCCCTACCAACAAATACATGGCATGCCTCTCCCCCAGGAAGCATGGGGAAAAGGCACAGAAGAGGAAGGAGCAATCCCAATCCTGCTGAATGGAGCATCCATGGCCGAGAGCAGTCTACCCCAAACTCCGGATGGTTCATTCGCTTACTATAAGGATACTCTGAAGAGCATCTCTGCAAAGAACCAACCCTTGAGATCCCAACAAAGGCACCCCTGTTAACCCCAAAATCGGCCCCATTTTGGCTTGGCTTCCTTATAAGTGCTATAAAGAGTGTTTGAAACCATTGGCCACAAACAATAATAATAGTAATAATAATAATGGTGATAATTATAATTGGCACAAGGTTTAAATAAGTCGGGACGAGAGCAAAATTTCTGTCCCAGGATTTGGGGTTTCATTTCCCTCCTCTGGCTCGTTTCGGCTTTTTTGCAGCAGCGTTCAAGGAAGAACAAAGAGAGATGCGGGAAGGAAATGGGCTCATTCATTCGTTCAGCTTCCTCTCTCTTAAAAGTCATGGTGCTTGGAGGGATGGCGCCCAGCCCGTGTCACATGGAGGTCTCGCCGCCGAGGGGCTTGTGGCCGTCGCTCTCCTGGTAGATCAGGTGGTAGGGCTTCTCGTTCTCCTCCAGGACTGAGTTGCTGAGCTCTGAGTCGTGCAGCTCCAGCTCATGGCGGGACAAGTGCTCCACGATGCCGGCCCCCAAGGAGTCCCCCAAGACGTTGATGGTGGTCCTCAGGCGGTCTCTATGAGGGAAAATGGGATTATTATAGCATCACGACCATCATCATAATCACCACCATCATTGTCATCACTATCATCACCATCAGCACCATCATCATTGTCACCACCATCACCGTCATCACACCATCACATCACCATCGCCACCGTCGTCATCATTGTCATCATCGTCATCACCAGCACTATCATCACCACTGTCACTAGCACCAGCACGATCGTCACCATCATCATCAGCACCATCACCACCATCACTGTCACCAGCACCATCATCACCACCACACTGTCACCATCATCATCATTGTCATCAGCATCATCATCAGCATCACATCATCACCACCACTATAATTGTCACTGACACCAACAGCACCACCATCATTGTCACCACTGTCATCACCACCACCATCATCATCGTCACCACCACAACCATCATCACGATCATCACCAGCACTATCATCACTGTCATTGTCACCACCACAACCATCATCATCATCATCATCACGATCATCACCAGCACCATCATCACCATCATAGTCACCACCACAACCATCATCATCATCATCATCATCATCACCATCATCACCAGCACCATCATCACCATCATAAGTCACCACCACAACCATCATCATCACGATCATCACCAGCACCATCATCACCATCATAGTCACCACCACAACCATCATCATCATCACCAGCACCATCATCACCGTCATAGTCACCACCACAACCATCATCATCATCATCATCACGATCATCACCAGCACCATCATTATCACCATCACCATGTAGCCACCTCAAGCCATGAGGAGAGGTGGATAAGAAATACAATTATTATTATCATCATCCATCACTACCACCACCATCATCACCATCACAGTCATCACCATCATCATGTAACCCACCTCTAGCCACAAGGAGAGATGGGTAAGAAAATAAATTATTATCATAATCACCATCACCACCATCATCATCACTACCATCGTCACCATCCCTCAATCAGGTTTAGGACTTAAAATATGTGATTTGTTGTGTGGCTTGGAATTGTAGAATCACACTTACAGGAACCAGTCCACGGCCATGATCAGTGTGATGTCTTCGGTCGGCAGCCCCACAGAGGTAAGCACAATCACCATGGTCACCAGGCCTGCTTGCGGGATGCCGGCTGCCCCGATGCTGGCCGCCGTGGCCGTGATGCTGCGAGAGAGGAAAAGGGGTTGTCAGACAGGGACCCCCAAGCCTGTCTTTTAACACATTTATTAGCTTACAAACTTGGCCTTGCCTAGGCGGGATCGAGAGAAGGGCCTCCCCAGACGATCTCAAGGTCCTCGTGGGCTCATAGGCCGAGATGCGGTCCGAAAGGTATTTTGGGCCGGAACCGTTTAGGGCTTTGTAGGATAACACCAGCACCTTAAATTGGGCCCGGTAGCAGATCGGCAGCCAGTGGAGCTGGAACAACAAGGGCGTTGTGTGCTCCCTGCGTCCCGCTCCAGTTAGTAACATGGCTGCCGTGCGCTGGACTAGCTGAAGCTTCCGGGCCGTCTTCAAGGGCAGCCCCACGTAGAGAGCGTTGCAGTAGTCGAGGCGGGATGTGACCAGAGCGTGCACCACCGTGGCCAAGTCAGACTTCCCAAGGTACGGGCGCAGCTGGCGCACGAGCCTAAGCTGTGCAAATGCTCCCCTGGTCACCGCTGAGACCTGGGGATCCAGGCTCAATGATGAATCCAGGATCACACCCAAGCTGCGAACCTGCGCCTTCAAGGGGAGTGCGACCCCATCCAGCACAGGCTGTAACCCTATACCCTGCTCGACCTTGCGACTGACCAGGAGTACCTCTGTCTTGTCTGGATTTAATTTCAGTTTGTTCGCCCTCATCCAGACCATTACAGCGGCCAGGCACCGGTTCAGGACCTCGACAGCCTCCTTAGTAGCAGGTGGGAAGGAGTGACAGAGTTGGACATCATCTGCGTACAGATGACACCGCACCCCGAAACTCTGGATGATCTCACCCAGCGGCTTCATGTAGATATTAAACAGCATGGGGGACAATATAGAGCCCTGTGGAACCCCACAAGTCAAAGGCTGTGGCGTTGAACAGGAGTCCTCCACTAACACCTTCTGGGTACGACCCTCCAGAAATGACTGGAGCCACTGCAAAGCAGTGCCCCCAAGACCCATTTCCGCAAGGCGCCCCAGAAGAATACCGTGGTCAACGGTATCGAAGGCCGCTGAGAGGTCCAGGAGCACCAACAGGGACATACTCCCCCTGTCTAGCTCCCGGCGCAGATCATCCACTAAGGCGACCAAGACCGTCTCGGTACCATGTCCCGGTCTGAAACCAGACTGTGCCGAATCCAGATAATCCGTGTCTCTCAAGAATACCTGGAGTTGTGAGGCCACCACGCTTTCCATGACTTTGCCCAAGAAGGGAAGATTGGAAACAGGCCAAAAGTTGTCAAATTTAGTGGGGTCCAATGATGGTTTCTTCAACAGCGGTTTTATAATAGCCTGTTTTAGGCTCGCTGGAATCTTGCCTTCCCGAAGGGAGGCATTAACCACCACCGTTACCCACTCAGCCAATCCCCCTCTGGCCTCCTTCAGAAGCCAGGATGGGCAGGGGTCTAGGATGGACGTGGTGGGCCTCATTCCTCCAAGTATCTTGTCCACATCCTCGGGCTTCACAAACTGAAAAGAATCCATCAAAATAGGACAAGCAGGTGCTCGTGTCACATCCTCGGAGACTGCATTTAACGTGGTGTCCAGCCCAGAACGGATCAAAGCGACTTTGTCTGCAAAGAACCGAGCAAAAGCTTCACAGCGCGTGACCGAATTGTCAGGGCTCCCGCCTGAGGTGGCGGGAGTTAAAAGACCTCTGACAATCCGAAACAACTCCGTCAGACGGTTTTTTGCAGACGCAATAGTGGCCGCAAAGAAAGTTTTCTTTGCGGCTTTTATTGCCGCGGCATATGCCCTTAGAAAGGACACAAACCGTGCTCGATTTGGCTCGCTTGGGTCCGAGTGCCACACGCTCTCTAGTTCCCTCTTCCTTCGCTTCATCACTGCCAGCTCCTCAGTAAACCAAGGAGCTGGTTTAGCTCGGCTACTTGAGAGGGGACGTTCCAGAGCGATCATGTCAATTGCCCTGGTCATCTCCCCATTCCAGAGAGCGACCAAGGCCTCGACATGGTCACCTACCGAGGTGGCGGGAAAATCCCCAAGAGCTGTCAGGAATCCATTTGGATCCATAAGCCTCCTGGGGCGGACCATCTTAATGGGTCCTCCACCTTTGCGGAGGTTAGGGGGCGCAGTGAGTCTAAATCTGATCAGGAAGTGGTCGGTCCATGGCAACGGAGAGATGGACAACTCCTCCACACCGCCACCCTGCTCCCATCCCTGGCAGAAGACCAAGTCCAATGTATGTCCAGCACAGTGGGTGGGGCCAGATATTTGTTGGGACAGCCCCATGGTTGCCATGGCAGACATGAAGTCCTGAGCCGCTCCTGTGAGGGTCGCCTCGGCATGGATGTTGAAGTCCCCCAGCACAAGAAGCCGTTGAGACTCCAACGCCAGGCTCGAGACTACCCCCGCTAGCTCAGGTAGGGAGACTGTAGTGCAGCGAGGTGGACGGTACACTAACAGAATCCCTATTCTGTCCTGGTCACCCACCCTCAGGTGAACGCATTCAAAGTTTGTGGTCTGCGGGATGGGGCTCCTGGTCAGATGGATGGAATCTCTATAGACCACTGCGACCCCGCCTCCCCGTCCTCCGGATCTCGGTTGGTGCTGTACGGAGAAGCCTGGAGGACAAAGCTGGGTAAGATTTACACCTCCAGCTTCATCCAACCAGGTCTCCGTAATGCACGCCAGATCTGCCCGCTCATCCAGGATTAGGTCCTGGATCCAGGTCGTTTTTCCGTTGACAGATCTGGCGTTCAACAGTACCACCTTCAATCCAGAGGGCCCACTCACCTGGTTACACCAATTTACCTTAGGAGACCGGTTGGGAGTTGTTAATGTAGATAAGTGGTCCGAATTAGGCCGAATTTGAGGTCTCCTTTTTCCGCATCTCCCCCTCCCCACCACGACCTCTATGGGGGCCCCTCGGCTAGTGGAACACCTCCCCTCCTCCATGCCGCAGTCCAAAACCAAGGTCTTAGTTTCTGTTTCGCTAATTGTTTGGTTTGTTGGCCCTTGCTAACTCCCTTGCTTCCCTTTCTCCCCCCTCCCCGCCTCATTATTGTTCACAGGCTCCAGCCCACTTCCTCCCTTGTCCCTTCCACTGGTCAACAATAACAGGGACAATACAAATAGGGGGATGGGGAACCACATGGATAAAATAGAATCAGATGGGGATAAGCGAACCAGCTACAACAGTTAGATAGTTCATAAAGTGCAAGAGTCTTAAAGTGCAAGCCTACCTTCTTTCTCTTTCCCTCCCTTCGCACCTTTTGCCCTTCTCTTATTTCCTTCCAATCTTTCCCTTATTTTCTTCTTTCCATTCTTTCCTTCTCCTTTCCTTTCTCCCTTCTCCAGAACTCAGAAGGAATACTTTCTCTCTTCTCCACCTCTGAGCGGTCCAACCTCACATTGTCTCCATGTTAACATGGCTCTCTTTGCGGTCTTTCCTTCCTTCTCTCCTTTTACTTTTGTTCCCTCGTTCCCTACTTTTTCCTTTCTTTCATGCTCTTTTTCTCTTCCCTTCCCTTTTTACTTCTCCTTCATTCCCTCCTTTCTCTTTTGTTCCTTCCTTCTCCTTCCCTCCTTTTTCTTTCCTTGCTTACCTCTTTTTTCCTTCTCCCTCTCTTTTCTTCCCTCCTTTTTCCTTTCTTTCACATTCTTTTTCTCTTCCCTTCCCTTTTTAATTCTCCTTCATTCCCTCCTTTCTCTTTTGTTCCTTCCTTCTCCTTCCCTCCTTTTTCTTTCCTTGCTTACCTCTTTTTTCCTTCTCCCTCTCTTTTCATTCCTCCTTTTGCCTCCTTTTCCTTCCCTCCTTTTTCCTTCTTTCTAATTCCCATTTTCTCTTTCCACCCCTCCTTTTTCCTTTTCCTTCCTTTCCTAATTTTTCTCTTTTGTTCCTTCCTTTCCTCCTTTTTTCCTTCTCCCTTTCTTTTCTTCCATAGTTTTTCCTTCTCCCTTTCTTTCCTTCCCTCCTCCTTGTTCCTTCCTTCCCTCCCTTTTCCTTTTCCCTTTCTTTTCTTCTCTACTCTTTCCTTTTCAATCCTTCCTCCTTTTTCCTTCTCATTTTCCTTCCTTCCCTCCTTTTTCGTTCTTCCTTTTCTTTTCTTTTCTTTTCTTCTCTTCTTTTCCTTCTCCTTTTCCTTCTTTCTTGTAGGTGAACTACAACTCCAAAACCCAAGGACACTGCCCACCAAACCCTTCCAGTATTTTCTGTTGGTCTTGGGAGAACCGTGTGCCAAGTTTGGTTCAATTCCATCGTTGGTGGGGTTCAGAATGCTCTTTGATTGTAGGTGAATCACAGCAACTACAACACCCAAATGACAAACTCAATTTTTTTGAGTGAAGGACATACATTGGGTTGTTAGGTGTCTTATGTCCAAATTTGGTGTCAATTCGTCCAGTGGTTTTTGAGTTATGTTAATCCCACAAACAAACATTACATTTTTATTTATATAGATATGTATCTATTTATGTATGTATATTCTCCCAATATGGGGGAAGTGTGCCATCCCAGGGTGTACCCCTAAAAATTATGAGTGGATATCCTCAAAAACCCTTCTCGGGAGGACAATGCTGCTTCTTAACCCCATCAAATGGTAAATACCCCAAAACAGGAGGTTCTCGGCTAACTGGGACTCAAGCAGTTGGGACCTGCAAGACAACTGAAGCAATAATATTCCACACCCAAAACAAACACCTACCTTATGGTGATGATTTGCCCGAAGTCGAGCTCATAGTTGTTGACTTGTGCGATGAAGATGGCGGCCAGGGCCTCATAAAGTGCGGTCCCATCCATGTTGATGGTGGCCCCGACAGGCAATACAAACCGGGTGACCCTTTTGTCCACCCCGTTGTTCTCCTCCAGGCAGCGGAAGGTGACCGGCAGTGTGGCCGAGCTGGGAAATGACAACAGGACGGTGTGGTAAAGCAAGTATTTGAATGGGAAAGCTAATAATCTGCAGTGACCCAAAATGACTTTATAGTAAATGTAAGTGTTTGAGCTAGAAAAGAAGCTCAAAAAAATGAGTAAGTAAATAAAACTTGCTTGCTATTCCACCCTATCTCCCCATGGGGATTCAGGGGAGCAGGATTATTACAAAATAGAGAAACCACAAAGCATGATAATATGGACACTTTGGCAATCGAAGTGAGGATCAGTTGATCCATGAACTAAACTCTGTAAATGGATAAATGGAGGACAGCAGGGATGCCTCCTTACTGGTTCAACTGCACCTGGGAGATTGTCCCTTCGACATGATAAATTTATTATTATTATTATTACTACTACTACTACTACTACTACTACTAGCCGTCCCCTACCACGTGTTGCTGTGGCCCTGTTTGATGATTTGGAAAATAAAGTAATGAGAAAGTGTTGGTTTAAAATAGATGTAATTTCTTTATGCTTGTGGGTAAACAGTATTTTATTATGTTTTCTTGCCCTAGTGAAGGGAGTTGAACTGGATGGCCTTAAGTCTTTTCTTTTGGTCATAGGGGTTCTGTGTGGGAAGTTTGCCCCAATTCTATTGTTCGTGGGGTTCACAATGCTCTTTGACTGTAGGTGAACTATAAATCCCAGTAACTACAACTCTCAAATGTCAAGGTCTATTTCCCCCAAGCTCCATCTGTGTTCCTAGTTGGGCATATGGAATATCCGTGCCAAGTTTGTTCCAGATCCATCATTGTTTGAGTCCACAGTGCTCTCTGGATGTAGGTGTACTACAACTCCCAAACTCAACGTCAATGCCCACCAAACCCTTCTAGCACTTTCTGTTGGTCAGGGGAGTCCTGTGTGCCACGTTTGGTTCAATTCCATCACTGGTGGAGTTCAGAATGCCGTTTGGTTGTAGGTGAACTATTTATTTATCGTGTCATCAGCAACCATTGTATTACAATTCTAACAGAGCAAAACAAACACAGAGATTAAAAAGAAAAAGAAGAAAAAAAGAAGAAAAAAAACCACACAGATTTTGTAAATTTGGTATTTGGTTAAATGTCCTTTGACCAGTATCTGGCCACTTGGAGTGCCTCTGGGGTTGCCGCAAGAAGGTCATCCATCGTGCATGTGGCAGGGCTCAGGGTGCATTGCAGCAGGTGGTCACTGGTTTGTTCTTCTCCGCACTCGCATGCCAAGGATTCCACCCTGTAGCCCCATTTCTTAAGATTGGCTCTGCATCTCGTGGTGCCAGAGCGCAATCTGTTCAACTATAAATCCCAGGTGAACTATAAATCCCAGCAATTACAACTCCCAAATGACAAACTCAATATTTTTTTAGTGATGGCCACTCCTTGGGTTAGTAGGTGTCTTGTGGCCAAATTTGGCGGCAATTTGTCCAGTGGTTTTTGAGTTATGTTAATCCCACAAATGAACATTACATTTTTATTTATATAGATTATGTTTATTTATATCCCACTTTTTCTCTCCATACGGAGAACGCCACAAATGACAGAATTGGGGGAAACTTCCCACACAGAACCTCCATGACCAACAGAAAATACTTAAGGCCATCCAGTCCAACTCCCTTCACCAGGGCAAGGAAACGTAATCAAAGCCCTCCTGACAAAGAGCCATCCAGCCATAGATATAGATAGATAGATATGATTCACACACACACAGAGATATAGTATCATTGATTTGAAAGGGGCCCCTAAAGAAGGACAATTCTATGTTGCATGTTCCAGAGTGGGCAAACCAGACACTCTCCACATCAACACAGACAAAGAAACAAGAAGAAATATTTTTAACCCACAAGCATTACATATATTAGAAACCAACACTTTCTCATTACTTTATTTTCCAGGTCACAAGACTGGGCCACAGCAACGCGTGGCAGGGGACAGCTGGTTCATTAAAATAATGTTTAATAAAATAAAATAAAAAATAAAATATTAAATTATTTTCAAAATAAAATAAATAATAAAATAAAATAATTTTTCAAATAAAATAATATGAAATATAATAATGATGATAATAAAATAATATTAAATTATTTTGCAAATAAAATAATGTGAAATAAAATGAATAAATAACTAATTAATTAATGTGAAATAAAACAATAGTATATGACATTTAAAAATAAAATAAAAATAGGAAAAAATGAATAAAAGATAAAAAAAATAGATGAAAAATAACAAATAACATGAAATTATTGTATAAATAAATAAAAGAATAATATTAAATAGATAATATTACATTATTTGGAAATAATAATAATAATGTAGCCAGGATAAGACAACTTCCTGCATTATGCACAGGTTTCAACTGATCCTGTACCTATTTTGCAATGTTCTTACACCTTTGTTCATATCCATCTTGTATCGCACATTGTACTACGTTTTATCAACTATTAATCTGTTTGCAGTTGTGCATCTTTTTACTGCTGAGCCAACTGGTTCTCTGAACTGTAATAAAATCTGATTGATCGATCGATCGATCGATTGATTGATTGATGAGCCCTAGAGCAGAATCCTCACCTGGAGGAGGTGCCCATTGCAGTAACCAAGGCCTGCAGGAGCCCAGCCACGAAGCGCCAGGGGTTCTTGTGGGTGATGACAAAGAAGATGAGGGGCAGGACGCAGAGGCCGTGGATCAGCAGCCCCACAATGACCGTCAGTGTGTACATCCCCAGCTGGCCCCCCATCACCGTCAGGTCCTCCATCTCCAAGATCTTTCCGGCGATCAGGAAAAGGATGCCAATGGGGGCGTACCTGCCAGGCAAGAGCAGTCATTCCCAACATCATCTATCTGTCTCTGCATCCATCCATCCACCCACTCACCCACCCATCTATCTCTGCATCTATCTATCTATCTATCTATCCATGTAACTCTGCATCTGTCTGTCTATCTAATCCAATGATGGGCAACCTTTTGAGTTTGGTGTGTCAATACTCGCCAAAAAACCGAGCATAACTCGAGTGGGGTGTCACTTCGAGAAAACCCATAATTTCATGGTATTTATAGTTTAATAAGAAAAAATATATTATTGTAATATATAACTGTATTTAATAAACCAAAAACTAATTATTTAAGTATATCTCGGCATTATAGAAAAATGCTGGTGTAGGAGCCGAGGATGAAATGTCCTTCTTGGGATGCGGCCCCATCTTCTCTGTATGCGGCCGCATGCGGCTGTGTGTCATCGAAAATGGCTACGTGTGTCAGTGCTGACACACGTGTCATAGGTTCGCCATCATGGATCTTATCTATCTATCTATCTATCTATCTATCTATCTATCTATCTAACTCTGGCTCTGTCCGTCCGTCCGTCCGTCCATCCATCCATCCATCCATCCATCCATCCATCCATCTATCTATCTATCTATTTCTGCCTCTATCTATCTGTCTGTCTGTCGATGTATCTATGTAACTGTCTATGCATCTGTTTATCTGTGCATCTATCTACAGTATATTTATATGTGCAGCATATTCACCTATGCATCTATCTGTGCACCTATCTGTCTTTGCATCTACCTATAATAATAAATAAACTTTATTTATACCCCGCCACCATCTCCCCGATGAGGACTTGGAGCGGCTTACATGGGGCCAAGCCCGGACAACATATTACAGCAATAAAATCAAAGCATAAAAAACAAATAACAACAACATCATCAAAGTACATTAATAATAATAATAAGAAAAAGCAGTCTTAAAATAACATTCTAATAAACACAATCACGATAGCGATAACGATAACAATGGGCGGGCCATATGTACAGGATAAAACAATTTAAAAACTGTGATGAGATAAAAAAGGAGCTAGACATAAACTTAAGTTTATATCATGAATACTTATGGATACTAGAGTGGATGAAATTAAAAAATGAGAAGTTACTCTCCCTAGAAGGCTTTGATTTAAGGGCAGGATGGCACTCTTATGTCTGGTATAATCGTGAGAAGAAGGAGAAAGGTTTTGGCAATCACTTTATAAGATCGGCGCTATTGAGGACATGGTTAAAGTATAAAGAAAATTTCTACTCGGAATATCTCCCATGGAAGAGAAACAGAGGAGACTGCTAGGTTGGATGTTATGGCCAACATATAAGGATTTATTAATTAATAATACAACAACCCTAAAATCTTATGAAAATATTAAAAAAGAATTTAAAAATATTACTTGGCTACATTATATGCAAATAAATGATTATTATAAACAAGATAAAAAGGTTGGTTTCAATTTGAAAGTCACAACCTGAGACAAAATCCTTCAAACAGAGAAAAAATTAATAACAAAAATCTATGACAAATTACTGGAATGGTCAACTGAAACTGAACTAATAAAAAAACTGCATGGTTAGATGGGCAGAAAATATAAGAAGACCTATTAATTTGAGAGAATGGCAAATAATTTGGAATAAGAAGTTAAAATATACATATGCAATGGATTTAAAAGAAAATTGGCTTAAGATGTTTCATCGATGGTATGTCACACCAAAAAAAATAGGATTAATGTATAAAAATATGGACAAAAATGTTGGAAATGCCATGAGGTAAAGGGTAGTTTCTTTCATATGTGGTGGTCTTGTAAGAAAGCTCAAAATTATTGGAAAAATATACATGAAGAAACACAAAAAATATTGGGAATATCTTTTCCCAAGAAAACCTGAATATTACTTATTAAATATTACAGATTCAGATCTTATTTTAAATCCAAACATGGATATTTTATTTACTTATATCTCGACGGCAGCAAGGATTTGGAAAATGGACAATATTCCGGAAACAGAAGAGTGGACAAATAAGCTGCAGGAGATCAAAGATATGGACAAATTAACCTTTTTTTTTTAAGAAGAGCTTGGGAAAACCGATAAAAGAGACAAACCAGTCATCGTGTGAAAAGTATTTAAAGGAAAGAAGTCAAGAGGACAAATAATAACAAAATTATTCTCGAAATTTCCTAGATATATGAGGTAGAAGAAAAAATCTCATAGAGAAACAAGAAGAGACAATTCAAAATTGAAAAAGCAGAAATATAAGCAAAGACACCGAATGGAAGTCAAACAAATCTTATGTGTTTTGTGTCGTTTTTGGTGTTCTTTTTGGTGTTTTTTGGGGGGGTTGTGTTTTTTGGGGGGGGTTGTTCTCTCTTTTTTTCTTTATAATGATTTCTAAAATTTCCTACTATGTTCCCCCACTTTCCCTATAAATCTTTCTTTTTAAAGTATTTATAAAACTTAATATAACTGGATTCAAAAAAAAGTTGCAAGACATTTACGGGGATTTATAAGGTTGAACTTCCTATTTGGGGGGAGCGAACTCCAGTAACAGAAAAGCGTTGAAGGGTGCAAAATGTCATGGTGTGCACCTACTCACCAAAGGCGCAGCGGAAGAGCATCTATCTATTCCTCCCTCTAATCTACCTATGTATCTCTCTCTCTCTCTCTCTCTCTCTCTCTGCATCTACCTATCTATCCATCCATCCATCTATATTTGCTTCTATCTGCCTATGTATCTATGTAACTCTCTGCATCTATCTATCTATCTATCTATCTTTGAATCTATCTATCTATCTATCTATCATCTATCTATCTATCTATCTATCTATCTATCTATGTAATTCTCTGCATCTATCTATCTATCTCTGCAGGTATCTATCTCTCTTTTTCTGAAGGGGAATGGACTGCGTGTCACATGAGGCTAACTTCCAGTTCTAGGACCCTATGGTCCTATAAGGCACAACACACAAGCCTCTGTGTGTGTGTGTCTTCCCTAGAGTTGGAAGAGACCACATGAGACATCTAGCCCAACCCCCTTCTGCCTTCATGCAGGAAAAGAACAATCAAAACACCCACAAAAGATGCCCATCCAGCCTCTGCTTAAAAGCCTCCAAGGAAGGAGCCTCCACTACACTCTGAGTCAGAGAGTTCCACTATTAAACAGCTCTTCTTACAGTCAAGAAATTTTTCCTAATATTTCTCCTTTCCTGTCATTTAAACCCATTGCTTCACTGGGTCCTAGTCTCTAGGGCAGCAGAAAGGAAGCCTGCTCCCTCTTCCTTATGGCATCCTTTCACATATTTATACATGGCTCCTCTCATGTATAGGATAATGATGATTATAATCATAGTAATAATAATAATATAGTAAATCTATCTTCCTGCCTGGCATAATAATAATAATAATAATAATAATAATAATAATAATAATGATGATGATGATGATGATGTAGCAAATCTATCTTCCTGCCTGGCAAAAGGGTGTTGGCCTGGATGGCCCTTGGAGTCTCCTCCAGCTGTACGAGCTGATAATTTTAAAGCATTTAACGCTTCTCCTCCTGCTGTCACAAGAAATTTAATATGCAGATTTGATAAATGTGGATTTGTTATATGATATGATATGAACTGAATGAAAGAAATGAATGAGTGAGAGCTAATAATTTTGAAGACACCATTCTAAAAGAACAAGGCCTGCAATGACTAACTCTACCTGCATGCTGGATTGTAATTAAAAGTTGCTAATGAGAACTGAGAAAAATAAACTGTAATAAGAACTGTGACGGTGATAAGATAAATGTTTACATCTGTTTACATCTGTCAACATTTGCTGACCAGAAACCAGATTAACTCTGAAGGCTGTGAAAGACAATGCTCTTTCAAGTCAAACCCAGAACACAATAGTTAAGTTTTGGTGTTATGGAAGTTTTGGAATTGTGTGTTGGCAGGCTGCAGGGAAAGCAGGGTCTGGCCTAAGAGATGTTCTTCTCCAAGAGACAGCAGGAGAAATGGTGATGTATGCATGAGGATGAATGCATGTTTATATGGGTGTGAATACTGAATTAAAATATAACCTTTCTTTGTTTGTTAGGCTATATAACTAATGTAGTTACATAGAATCTGTACGTCCAATGTCGTTCTTTGTGTAAAAGTTCTGTATAATTTCTGATATAACCTCTCACACTGGGAATCGCAATAAAAAGAACCTATGCTTTAAAGTTATTGTAAAGTTATTCGTGACACTGCTCACCAGATGATGACGGAGACCATGCGCAGGATGGCTTCGTTGAGGCAGTCAAAGAACTCCCGCAGGGCCTGACCCTTCTGCTTCATGTTCCCAATGACCAGCCCAAAGCATATGGAGAAGACCACCAGGCCCAGGGCGTTGACCCCGTTGACTGACCCCGGGCCGGGCACCACCTCCTCCTCCTCGTGGGCCACCCCTGCCGCCCCCCCAGCCAGCGCCTGCGTCACGTTGCGCCAGACAGTCGTGGCCTCCTCCAGCAATGCCGGAGTGGAGGAGGAGGAGGCATTGAAGGCACCGTTTCCGAGGCTGAGGTTTTGTAGCAGCGGAGGACGAGGAACAGCAGCAGCATCTGAGAGGCTTTTCCCAGCAGTCCGGTTGACCAGGCGGAGACTGTACTGCGTCTTGTACTGAAAGGGAATGTTGGGAAATCACCCTTCAAGCCACCCAGAGCATTTGTCACTCTGATTAAGTACTGTTATTTCATCGCATAACACTATAATTAATGTGTAGTAAAGGTAAAGGTTTTCCCCTGACATTAAGTCCAGATGTGTCCGACTCTCCAGGTTGGTGCTCATCTCCATTTCTAAGCTGAAGAGCCAGCATTGTCCATAGACACCTCTAAGGTCATGACTGCATGGAGCACCCTTACCTTCCCACTGTAGTGGTACCTATTGATCTACTCCCATTTGCATGTTTTTGCACTGCTAGGTTGGCAGAAGCTGGGGCTAACAGTGGGAGAGCATGCCTCTCCCCGGATTCGAACATGAGACCTTTCAATCAGCAAGTTCAGCAGTTTAACCCACTGCGCCACCGAGGGCTTCTAATTAATGTATATAAACAATATAATAATTATAATATAATAATTATTATAGTGTAATATATTATATTGTAATAATGCCATTTTGCCCAAAAGATGCCTGTCAAAGATATGGGCGAAACGTCAGGAGAGAATGCTTCTGGAACATGGCCATACAGCCCAAAAAACTCACAGCAACCCAGATAGATAGAGATAATACTATATAATATAATATTTTATTTTAATTAATGCATATAAATAATATAATAATATAATAAATTGTTACATTATATTATATCTATCTATCTGGGTTGCTGCGAGTTTTCCAGGCTGCATGGCCATGTTCCAGAAGCATTTTCTCCTGACGTTTCGCCTACATCAATGGTAGGCATCTTCAGAGGTTCTGTTGTGTGTTGGAAACTAGGCATGTGGAGTTTTTATCTTTGTGGAATGGTGTCCAGGGTGGGAGAAAGAACTCTTTGTCTGTTGGAGGCAAGTGTGAATGTTGCAATTGGCCACCTTGATTAGCCTTTATTGGCCTTGCAGCTTCAAAGTCTAACTGTTGCTGTCTGGAGGAATCCTTTGTTGGGAGGTTGATATCCTCCTCATTTGAAGTTAAGGCATTTTGGTTTTTTTTTTTTTAATGGAGATAAATTCCAATATTTTTTTCCTCATGTAATAGTCGCGCCCCCTTTTTTGATGAGGAAAAAAGGGGGAAAGTGTGACTATTAGGTGACTATTAGTAGTCTGTCTGACACAAAAAAGCTAGCCTGCCATCCCTGACTATGATATTCATATTTATTTATTTATTTATTTACGACATTTATATGCCGCCTTTCTCACCCCAAAGGGGACTCAGAGTGGCTTACAAGATATATATATATATATATATATATATATATATATATATATACACACACACACATACAATATATTATATTATTAGCATAGTACAATATCAGTATTATATATTACTATATTGTACTATACCATTATATTGTAATATTATTAGTGATATTACATGTAATATAAAATATATAATTATAATATTGTATGATTAGCATTAGTATTATATTGTATTACATTATAATATTATAAATATTATATGTATATACAATATACATATATTAAATATGGTCCTTAAGAGCAAAGTAAATAAGCCTAACTCAATGTTCTTGACTTCAAGTTATATCATGTTTTAGGGAAGGCAACATAAAGCAGTCTGGATAGGACAAGAGGAGGAAGAAGAAGAGGAAATGTGAGCAAATGCAACCATTTCCTTACCTGTCTGAAGCAGGCTTCTACAAGGTTGGGTGGAAACATGTTCCTATAAATCAAAACAATTAAATGCAATTACAACGTTTGGAAAAAAAGGTATTTTAGTCACTTTTTTGTTGTTGTTCTCTTTTGTTGCCTAAAGATGAAACAGAAATAGATATGGAGAAATCGATATTTCAATTATATATTTAAAAGATTGTGAGGGTGTTCAACTAGAATGCCATTAGATGTAGACGTTGATGTGCAATGTCCTCAAGGGGAGAAGCATGGTGTTGGTTAAAGTTGTTATAGAGGATATATAGAATTTTAAAATAATATTCTACTGGAATGTTATTAGATGCAGGAGGGAAGAGTCACAAAGAGAGCCATGTTAAAATTATTATTATATTTTATTATTATATACTATTATATTATCATCATCACCATCATCTTTCTGAAATTGTAACCAGAATTATTATTATTATTATTATTATTATTATTATATTACTTTATTGTGTATATATAGTTATAATTATCACCATCATCTCTTAAATTGTGGTGCCTAGAATTATTATATATTATTATAATATTTTATTACAGTATCTTATTGTTATTTATTTTAGTATTATATTTTATTATTATAGATATGATATTACTATTATTTTATTTTTATCAACATCTCTCTTAAACTGTGGCCTCCAGAATTATTATTATACATTATTGTATTTTATTATTATATTATTATTATATTTTATATATTTTATATTATTATATTATTATTATAATCGTCATCATCTCTCTTCAGTGGTGATGTCCAGAATATTACTATATTATATATTATTGTATTTTATCATAGTCTATTATTATTATTATTATTATTATTATATTTTAGTATTACATATTATTATAGTATATTATAATGACATTATCATCATCATCATCTCTCTTTGTGGTGTCCAAAATAATAATAATAATTATTATTATTATTATTATTATTATTATTATTATTATATTTTTGGTTTTTTTGGTCGTGTCAGGAGCAACTTGAGAAACTGCAAGTCACTTCTGGTGTGAGAGAATTGGCCATCTGCAAGGACATTGCCCAGGGGACGCCCGGATGTTTTGATGTTTTACCATCTTTGTGGGAGGCTTCTCTCATGTCCCCGCAATGGAAAGCTGGAGCTAATAGAGGGAGCTCATCCATGCTCTCCCCGGATTCGAACCTGCGACCTGTTGGTCTTCAGTCCTGCCGGCACCGGGGTTTAACCCACTACACCACCGGGGGCTCCTTATATTGTTATTATATTTTATATGTTATTATATTTCATTGTTATATATTTCATTATTGTTGTTATTATTATATTATTATTATTATTATCATCATCATCATCCTCTTCCATTGTAGTGTCCAGACTACTATATAATATATTATTATCATATTTTATTAAGGTATTTGATTATTATGATATATTTTAGTATTATATATGATTATATTATATTATAATTATTATCATCATCTCTCTTAAATTGTGGTGTCCAGCATTATTATTATATTTTATTATTATATTATAATTATATGTTATATATTATTGTTATATTTTATTATAATATATTATTATATAATTGTTATATCATCATTATATTATTGACTAGAATATAATTAGATGTAGGGGTGCTTTGAATGCGATTTTCCTGCTTCTTGGCAGAATGGGGTTGGACTGGATGGCTCATGAGGTCTCTTCCAACTCCAGGATTCCAGGATTCTATGCAGAGGCGCCAAGGGGGGGAAGTGAGGTGCACGTTCCCTCAGAGATGGACTAGATGGCCTCTTGGGGGCCCTTCCAGCCCTATAAGCCTAAGAATGGCATGGAAACGCCTTGGGACCCCAAACAACCATCTCACCGGATGAGGTCCATGAAGGCATCGGTGGTGTGGACTTGCTCGATCTTGCCTTCGCGATGGAGCTTCTCCTTGCTGCCTTTTCCTGGGTGGATGATGAGGACCATGAAGATCCCAATGAAGACGGCAATGATGGTGGTCATCATGTAGTAAATGACGGCCCGCATCCCCATCTTGCCCGAGGCACTGCCGTCCAGGGAAGCCATACCTGGGATAAAAAGCCAAAAATGATTCCTAAATGTTGGAAGGGAACCCTAAGAGCCATCCAGTCTGACCCTGCTTCTGCCAGTCCAATCCACAATGGCCACCCAGCCTCAAGATAGAATATTTGGCGGCCCTTTGGGTATGTTATTTCATTTTTTTAAATTGGATTGTATAAGTAGATTATAACATGATGATTATTGATTGATTGATTGGGTGATCCCCAACCCATCTAAAACACAGACATGTGCCTTTCATCTCAAGAACAGAGAAGCATCCCGAGCTCTGAAAATCACCTGGGAAGGAATCCCACTGGAGCATTGCAACGCACCCAAATACCTGGGAGTCACTCTGGACCATGCTCTTACCTACAAGAAGCATTGCCTGAACATCAAGCAAAAAGTGGGTGCTAGAAACAGTATCATACGAAAGCTGACTGGCACAACCTGGGGATCACAACCAGATACAGTGAAGACATCTGCTCTTGTGCTGTGCTACTCCGCTGCTGAGTATGCATGCCCAGTGTGGAACACATCTCACCACACTAAAACAGTGGATGTGGCTCTTAATGACACATGCTGCATTATCACGGAGTGTCTGCGCCCTACACCACTGGAGAAATTACACTGTCTAGCCGGTATCACACCACCTAACATCCGCCGGAAAGTGGCAGCCAACAGTGAAGGGACCAAGCCAGAGACATCTCCAACTCATCCCCTGTTTGGGTATCAGCCAGCACGTCAACGACTTAAATCCAGACATAGTTTTCTAAGATCTACAGAGACACTCACTGGAACACCTCAGCAAGCGAGAGTCCAAAAGTGGCAGGCTCAAACCCAGAACCTCAACCAATGGCTGATACCAGATGAGAGACTCCCCTCCTGGGCACACAGACGACTGGGCGACTTGGAAGGCGCTGAACAGACTGCGCTCTGGCACCACGAGATGCAGAGCCAACCTTCAGAAATCGGGCTACAAAGTGGAATCCTCGACATGCGAGTGCGGAGAAGAACAAACCACAGACCACCTGCTGCAATGCAACCTGAGCCCAGCCACATGCACAATGGAGGACCTTCTTGCAGCAACACCAGAAGCACTCCAAGTGGCCAGATACTGGTCAAAGGACATTTAATCAACTACCAAACTCACACATTTTGTATTTTCTCTGTTTGTTTGCTTTGTTCTGTTAGAAATGTAATATAATTGACTGGCTGCCCTGACACGAGAAATAAATAAATAAAATATTGAGTAATTAATGCAAAGTATTGAATAGACCATATGAATGAGATACTATGGATACAATATAGAAGTCCAACCTGTGATGAGACTGGAGACAATGAGCGGCAGCACCAGCATCTGCAGCATCCGCATCAGGAGCTCCCCGGGGAAGGAGAAGTACTTGATCTGCCGGTAGCTCATCCGGTACGGGCGCAAAGCCAGTGCCAGCGTCACACCTGCGCCCAGGAAAAAGGGAAACCATCATTACAGTTGTGTCATGAAAAGGCCCTTCCCCACCAGACCTCAGTCTCTCTGTGGACAACAAGTGGAATGTGAGCCAAGAGTGTGGATGCAGCAGCTGGAAAGGCCAATGGGATTTTGGGCTGCATTCAAAGGAGTCTTGCGTCCAGATCGAGGGAAGAAGTCCTGGTGCCATCCTCTCTGACTAACAGACCTCTTGACCTAGAATAAGACTGTGTCCCATTCTGGGCAAAGCAGTTCAAGAGATAATGATGATGATGATGATGATAGCCTTATCCACTTGGAATAAAACTGTGTTCAATTGTGGACAGCACAATTTAAGAGAGTTAATAAACTGCTTTGAGTCCCCCTAAGGGTGAGAAAAGCGGTATATAAATACTGTAAATAAATAACAAATTAATAATAATATCATCATCATCACCATCATCATAGTAGTAATAATAATGTAATCATATTATTTCTACTACTAGAAGTAACATGATTACTTACTACTATTACTACTACTACTACTACTACTTATTATTATTAATATTATTCAGCTGGAATAAGACTGCGTCCAATTTTGGACACCACAATTTAGGAGAGATAATGATGATGATATAATGATACTACTACTGCTAATGATAATAATAATAATAATAGACTTATTCACCTAGAATATGACTTCATTTAATTCTGGGCAGCACAATTTAAGAGATGATGTTGATGATAATAATGATAATAATAATAATAATAATAATAATAATAATGTAATCAAATTATTATTAATAATAATAATATTAATATTCTTATTCAGCTGGAATAAGTCTGCATCCAATTATGGGCACCACAATTTAAGAGGAATGATGATGATGATGATGATGATGATATAATGATATTACTATTACTACTACAACTAATAATAATAATAATAATAATAATCATCATCATCATCATCATCATCATCATAGACTTATACACCTGGAATAAGACTGTGTTCAATTCTGGGCAGTACAATTTACGAAAGATGACGACGACGACGACGATGATGATAATAATGTAATCATATTACTACTAATACTAATAATACTCTTATTCAGCTGAAATAAGATTGTGTCCAATTCTAGGCACCACAATTTATCCACCTGAAATAAGACTATGTTCAATTCTGGGCAGCACAATTTAAGAAAGATAATAATAATGATATGAGGATTTAAAGATCGAACTGCAAAGACTCTGGCACAAGCCAGTCAAGGTGGTCCAAGTGGTGATCGGCACATGGTGTGCAGTGCCTATAGACCTTGGCCTGCACTTAAACACAATCGACGTTGACAAAAATTACCACCTGCCAGCTGGACGCATTATTCGCCGATACATTTCACAGTCCTACACACTTGGGAAGTGTCCAATGTGTGATCCAATACAACAGCCAGCAGAGTGTCTGCTGTGGACTCATCTTCTTGTGTTTATAATAATAATAATAATAATAATAATAATAATAATAAGTATTGTATTATCCGGCTTTCCTCATTAATTTTGTCAGCACTTATTGTTTTCAAGTGAAGGCCAAGGTCTTGAGGCACTGCACCCAGTGTGCCAATCACCACTGGGACCACCTTAACCGGCTTGTGCCAGAGTCTTTGCAGTTCGATCTTTAAATCCTCGTATTGTGTCAGCTTTTCTAGTTGTTTCTCTTCAATCCTGCTGTCACCTGAGATTGCAACTTCAACGATCCATACTTTATTTTTTAACATGATCACAAGGTCAGGAGTCTTGTGCTCCAAAATCCTGTCTGTCTGAATTCGGAAGTCCCAGAGGAGTTTGCTGTGTTCATTTTCCGTAACCTTTTCAGGCTTGTGATCCCAGCAGGCAGATGTGATTTGTGACACAAGTTCCAATGGATCATCTGAGCAACGGTGTTATGCCTCTGCTTGTAGTCTGTCTGCGCGATCTTCTTGCAGCAGCTGAGGATGTGATCTATCGTTTCTTCTGCTTCCTTGCAGAATCTACACTTGGGATCTGTCGTCAACTTTTCAATTCTCGCTTTGATGGCATTTATTCTAATTGCTTGTTTTTGGGTTGCAAGAATCAGGCACTTGGTCAACTTTTTAAAAGTTCTATTTGAAGTGACAGCTCCCCTGGTGGCCGGAATTTGAAGCATACCCTCATGAAGCTGGAAAGTTAATACTTATTTATTTATTTATTTATTTACTTTGCTTATATCTCAAGCCCGAAGGCGACTCACAGCGGTTCACAAACAGTAAAAACAGTAGAAACAGCAGTGGTTCCATACAACATATAACAATTGACTTAACACATTATCCATAAATTACCAATAAGCAATTACAATGCACAATTATTACAAAAAACAACCGTACCCAATCTTCTCATCATATACGTCTGTCTATATATGTTGCGTGTCTATGGCATTGAATGTTTGCCATGTATACGTGCATTGTGCTCCACCCTGAATCACCTGCGGGGTGAGAAGGGTGGAATATAAATACTGTAAATAAATAAATAAATAAATAAATAAATAAATAAATAAATAAATAAATATTTGTGAGCCACAGCCATGTTTTTTCTTTGTCAATTTGGCTCTCAATTTTTCCCAGGAACTGTCCATGGAGTGCCTTCTTTGGCCAGTTTTCTCATCTGCTCTGGATTGTGTTTTAACAGTATTCCCTCTTTGTCTTTTGCACTTTAAGCAGTTTTCTACTATTGACTTCCCTCAATGTTGGTTCTTAACTGTCTTTCACATAATCTGCCAGTGTTTGTTTCTCTTCTTCTACCATTTGCTTCATTTGCAGAAGCCCTCTTTTTGCCTCCTGATTTCTTGGCCAGGTAAAGTCTGTCGACATCACTACGCAGGTGTAATAAGTAGTGGATGGTCATCCGTTTTGTTGTTTTTCTGACCCGATCATCCAGCTCTGCCTGTGTCCAGTTCACAATTCCAGCAGTGTATCTGATGACAGAGATGGTCCAGGTGTTGATAGTCTTGAAAATATTTCCGCCATTTAATTGGCTCTTCAAAACCTTTCTGGCCCTTTGGACATATTCTTTGGTGACCACATTTTTCACATGCCCATGCTTGATATTGCCCAACTGTAGTATGTCCAGATATTTATAGGATTCAGGCTGATTGCGTTTTATGGTTTGCCCATTTGGCATCTCTATGCCCTCACTGTGAATAATTTTCCCTTTGTTTAATGCCACTGTGGCACATTTGTCTAGGCCGAACTCCATACTGATGTCAGTGCTGAAGATTCCTACTGTGTTGCTCAGCGACTGGATTTCAGTTTCTGATTTTCCATAAAGCTTTAGATCATCCATGTATAGCAAGTGGGAAAATTTTGGTGAATTTCTTGCCATTTAGTAGCCCAGGTTTGTTTTCTGTAGAATTACTGACAAAGAGATCATTGCAATGATGAACAACAGTAGTGACGGTGAGTCGCCCTGGAAAATTCCTCTCTTGATGTTAACAGTTCCATAGCTTTCGTTGCCCACAAACAGCTCAGTTTTCTATTGTTTTATTAGATTTTCAGTGAACTTTCTAATATTTTCACAAACCCCGATGACATCTAGACATCCAACAATGTGGCAGTGAGTCAAATTTTTTTGTAATCAAGCCAAATTGTATAGAAGTTTGTTTCATGGTATTATTGTTGTTGTTGTTGTTGTTATTGCTATTATTATTATTGATTTATTATTGAGGCTGGATGGCCATCTGTTGGGGGTGCTGTGATGTGCTCTTCCTGCATGAAGGCAGATAGGGTTTGGACTGGATGGACCTGGAGGTCTCTTTCAACTCTATTATTATTATTACCAACAACAACAACAATAATAGCAATGTATTGTCGAAGGCTTTCATGGCCGGAATCACTGGGTTGTTGTAGGTTTTTCAGGGCTATATGGCCATGTTCTGGAGGCATTTTCTCCTGACGTTTCGCCTGCATCTATGGCAAGCATCCTCAGAGGTAGTGAGGATGCTTGCCATAGATGCAGGCGAAACATCAGGAGAAAATGCCTCCAGAACATGGCCATATAGCCCTGAAAAACCTACAACAACCCAATAATAGCAATAATAATAGAGTTGGAAGAGACTCCATGGGCCATCTAGTTCAACCCCCTTGTGCCTTCATGCAGGAAAAAACAATCAAAGCCCTCCCAACAGATGGCCACCCAGTCTCTGTTTCAAAGCTTCCAAGGTAGGAGCAGCAATGTGGCTGCACCACTGGGGAGGTCATAGTTAAGTAACCTGATTATGATCCTTTTCTGATTTCCCTTTGCAAAACGTTTTCCCCGTGGACACACGTCACGCCAAAGCAACCCATGACCGGCTTAATCCCTGGCAGAGCAATCCTTCCAACCCCAAATGAGGCCTCGTTAGCCGGCCGCTCCACTTCTGCCAGGTCAGAGACACAATCAAAGCCCTCCCAAAAGAGAACCAGCCAGTTTTTAAGCATGGATTTCCAACTCGTGCCAATGGCACCTATCTGTCTGTGCACCTATCTATCTACCTATCTATTTCTGCATCTGTCTGCCAATGCATCTATCTGTCTGTTGTTGTTGTTGTTGTTGTTGTTGTTGTTGTTGTTGCTGTTGTTGTCCAAGTTCTTGCTTAAAAATCCCCAGAGAAGTCTATTCTACTGTGGAACAGCTCTCACTATCAGGAAGTTCTTTCTAATGTTTAATATGTAGTCTCTTCTCCTGTCGTTCTAATCTGTGCCCAGAACAACTGAAAGGAACCTTCCTCCCCCTTCCATGTGACCAACTTTCCAATAATGGAAAAATCACCTTCGAGGTGCCTTCTCTCAGGCTTCTCCTATTGACGCAGCCGAGAAAGGTATTTGCCTTTTCAGCTGCAACATCACCCTGTTGGTTCCTGTTTGATTAAGATTCCTTTCATAGAATCCTAGAGTTGGAATGAACCTCTAAAGGCCATCTAGTCTAACTCTCCTTCTGCCTTCATGCAGGAAAAGCACAATTAAAGCACCCCAGACAGATGGCCATCCAGCCTCAACAACAATAATATGGCTTTTGTTCGACTAAGACCCCTTTCATAGAATCCTAGAGTTGGAGAGGACCTCTAAAGGCCATCTAGTCCAACTCCCTTCTGCCTTCATGCAGGAGAAGCACAATTAAAGCACCCCAGACAGTTGGCCAACCAGCCTCAACAACAATAATATGGCTCGTGTTCTACTAAGACTTCTTTCATAGAATACTAGAGTTGGAGAGGACCTCTAAAGGCCATCTAGTCCAACTCCCTTCTGCCTTCATGCAGGAGAAGCACAATAAAAGCACCCCAGACAAATGATGATCCAGCCTCAACAATAACAATAATATGGCTCATGTTCGACTAAGACTTCTTTCATAGAATCCTAGAGTTGGAAGGGACCTCTAAAGGCCATCTAATCCAATTCCCTTCTGCCTTCATGCAGGAGAAGCACAATTAAAGCACCCCAGACAGATGGCCAACCAGCCTCAACAACAATAATATGGCTTTTGTTCGACTAAGACCCCTTTCATAGAATCCTAGAGTTGGAAGGGACCTGTAAAGGCCATCTAGTCCAACTCCCTTCTGCCTTCATGCAAGAAAAGCACAATGACGATCCAGCCTCAACAATAATATGGCTCATGTTCAACTAAGACTTCTTTCATAGAATACTAGAGTTGGAAGGGACCTCTAAAGGCCATCTAATCCAACCCCCTTCTGCCTTCATGCAGGAAAAGTACAATTAAAGTACCCCAGACAGATGGCCATCCAGCCTCAATAACAACAACAATAATAATAGAGTTGGAAGAGGCTCCATGGATTATCTAGTGCAACCCCTGACATTCCTACCGGCTGTTAGGAATTATGGGAATTGATGTCCCATACACATGGTGCCAGACAAACAAGGACACCCCCTTATTTGTCTTGGCCCCAAAGGGGACCCCTTTGTTACCTAGCAGGACAGCAGAGATGGTGAGCAGGACGAAGGCGTTGCGGTGGAGGCAGGCCCGGAGGCCATCCCGTGTGAAAAGGCCCATACGCATGCGCTTCCGGGCATGGGCGGCCCGCTTGCCCAGGGCATGGCGCAGTCGCTGGGCCCGTCCTCCAGAGCCCAACCGCTTGGAGGAGCCCTCGTTCAGGAAGAGGCTGTTGGCATGGCTCTGGCGGTCACCCATCGTTGGGCTCAACATCCTTCGGCCGCCCAGAGAAGCTGCGGAAAGGAAGAAAGAGAAAGAGACGTCACCAGCAGTGCCAACTCAATGGGATTGAGTGCTGCAAAGCTGGGACTTAGCATGCCCCGCGTGACCCAGAAACACAAGGAGGGTGTTGTGTTGGGACGGTAGAGGCCAAAAGGCCTTTCCTGGCACTTCTGCCCAGTAAGCGGCCCTTTTTCGGACAACGCCAAGTATGTGGTCCCTCCTCGAGACCAATGTGGGCACTTTCTTCCCACGTGCATCTCTCTTGTGCTAAATGCTATGGATTTGGAATTTTGTTGTCTTTTTGCATTGTGAGATCATGTGGATAGATAAGATAGGATAGATTAGATAGATAGATAGATAGATAGATAGATAGGATAAATTAGATCAATAGATTACATGGATAGATAATATATGATAGATTTGATAGGTTAGATTATAGATAGGATAGGATACATAGATTAGATAGACAGGATAAATTAGAAACAGATAGAAAGATTGGATAGATAGATAGATAGATAGATAGATAGATAGATAGATAAGATTAGAGATAGATAGATAGATAGATAGATAGAGAGATAGATAGAGAGATAGAGAGATAGATATGATGGATCAGGCATCCTCAAACTGCGACCCTCCAGCTGTTTGGGTCTCCAACTTTCAGAAGCCCTAATGAGCTTGTTCAGTTTTCAGGAATTCTGGGAGTTGAAGGCCCAAACAGCTGGAGGGCTGCAGTTTGAGGATGCCTGTGATAGATTATAGATGGACAGATAGATAGATAAGAGATAGATAGGTAGATAGGCTAGATTAGATAGATTAATAGGTTAGATTAGACAGATCGATAGAGTAGATTAGATAGATAGGTTAGATTAGATGGATAGGACAGATTTTAAATAGATAGATAGATCGATAAAATAGGATAGATTAGATTAGATTAGAAACAGAAAGATAGCATATATTAGATAGGATAGATTACATAGATAGGATAGCATAGATTAGATAGGATAGAGGATAGATAGATAGACAGACAGACAGACAGATAGGATAGATTAGATAGGATAGCATAGATTAGATAGGTTAGAGGATAGATAGACAGACAGATAGATAGGATAGAATAGATAGATAGAATAGCATAGATTAGATAGGATAGAGGATAGAATAGAATAGAATAGAATAGAAAGATAGATAGATAGGATAGATTAGATTAGATAGATAGGATAGCATAGATTAGATAGTATAGAGGATAGATAGACAGACAGACAGACAGAAAGATAGATAGGATAGGTTAGATAGAAAGGATAGCATAGATTAGATAGGATAGAGGATAGATAGACAGACAGATAGATAGGATAGATTAGATAGATAGGATAGCATAGAGGATAGATAGAATAGATAGATAGGATAGATAGATAGATAGATAGGATAGGATAGGATAGGATAGATTAGATAGATAGGATAGCATAGATAGGATAGAGGATAGATAGAATAGATAGATAGATAGATAGATAGATAGATAGGATAGAGGATAGATAGATAGATAGATAGATAGATAGATAGATAGAATAGATAGATAGAATAGATAGATAGGATAGGATAGGATAGATTAGATAGATAGGATAGCATAGATAGGATAGAGGATAGATAGATAGAATAGATAGATAGATAGATAGATAGCATAGGATAGATTAGATAGATAGGATAGCATAGATAGGATAGAGGATAGATAGATAGAATAGATAGATAGATAGGATAGATAGATAGATAGATAGATAGATAGATAGATAGGATAGTATAGATAGGCTAGAGGATAGATAGATAGATAGATAGATAGATAGATAGATAGATAGATGGATCCATAGATAGGATAGATTAGATAGATAGGATAGCATAGATAGGATAGAGAATAGATAGATAGATAGATAGATAGATAGATAGATAGATAGGATAGATAGATAGATAGATAGGATAGGATAGGATAGATTAGATAGATAGGATAGGATAGATAGGATAGAGGATAGATAGATAGAATAGATAGATAGATAGATAGGATAGGATAGGATAGGATAGGATAGGATAGATTAGATAGATAGGATAGCATAGATAGGATAGAGGATAGATAGATAGAATAGATAGATAGATAGATAGGATAGATAGATAGATAGATAGATAGATAGATAGATAGAGGATGGATAGATAGATAGATAGATAGATAGATAGATAGATAGATAGACAGATAGTTAGATAGGATAGATTAGATAGAAAGGATAGCATAGATAGGATAGATAGATAGAATAGATAGATAGATAGGATAGATTAGATAGATAGGATAGCATAGATAGGATAGAGGATAGGATAGATAGGATAGCATAGATTAGATAGGATAGAAGATAGACAGACAGACAGATAGATAGGATAGGTTAGATAGACAGGATAGCATAGATTAGATAGGATAGAGGATAGATAGATAGATAGATAGATAGATAGATAGATAGATAGATAGATAGATAGACAGACAGACAGACAGACAGATAAGATAGATAGGATAGCATAGATTAGATAGGATAGAGGATAGATAGATAGAATAGATAGATTGATTGATAGATAGATAGGATAGATTAGATAGATTGATAGGTTAGATTAGATAGGCTAGATTATAGATAGATAAGATTATAGATACACAGATCAGCCACCTAGATTAGATAGATAGGTAGATAGATTAGATACAGACAGATTAGATAGATAGACAGAAAGATGACATAGATGACATTGATCGATCGATCCATAAGCAGATAGAATAGATAGAACAGATTAGATAGGATAGAAATGATAGAAAGATAGGACAAATTAGATAGGAGAGAGCGGGATAGGATAGATAAATAGATAGTTTCGTTATTGATTAGTCCACTGACCAAATCAACAATAAAAGACAAACCAAAAACAAAAAGTACACACAAATAGACACGAATCACTATCCTCAAACTCCACTAATAGTTAACAAAAATAAATTAAAACTCAATAATACTGGATTAAATAATAAATTTGGTAAAATGAGATTAAATTACAAGATGAAAGCAGGGAGAGGAGAGTGACAGGTTTAAAAGAATCTGCCGGGGATAATAATAAATAACAACCATAATTAGAATAGGGGTAAATCATTGCAAACAGTGGGCTCCTTGAGACCGGAGACTGGCGCTGCATCTATACGGTAAAATTAATGCAGTTTGATGCCACTTCAATGGCTATGGCTCAATGCGATATATTCACAAGATCTTTCCGACCAAAAAGTAATGGGAGTCCACAGCATTGAGCAGTCGAAAAGTGGGACCAAACTGCATTAACTCTACAGTGTAGATGTCCTCCTGGCTTTTGATTGTACTTTGTGGGATACGTGTGGGTCCATTAATAACCTATCTAAAAATAAGCCTGCACAGCTAAGCATTGCATAGGAATACTATATGGGATTGAGGAAGGGAAACTTGTCAAGACGCAGAGAAATTCCCTTTTCGTCCCACAAAGGTAAGAATAAATAATAATAACAATATAATAATAATTATTAATAATAAATATAATAATAAATATTATATTATTACAATTTAGTATTATTATTTGATACATAAGGAGCCCCCGGTGGCGCAGTGGGTTAAACCCCTGTGTCGACAGGTCGCAGGTTCGAATCCGGGGAGAGCGCGGATGAGCTCCCTCTGTCAGCTCCAGCTCCTCATGCGGGGACATGAGAGAAGCCTCCCATAAGGATGGTAAAAACACCAAAACATCCAGGCGTCCCCTGGGCAACGTCCTTGCAGACAGCAAATTCTCTCACACCAGAAGCAACTTGCAGTTTCTCAAGTCGCTCCTGACACGACAAAAAAAAAAATTGATACATAACAAGATTCGTATACAGCAAACAAGATCACTATGCTGGCTTTTGTACTGTGATCTTGTTTGCTGTATACGAATCTTGTTATGTATATAATAATAATAATAATAATAATAATAATAATAATAATATAATTAAGAATAAATATAATAAATATATTATAACATATTGTTATTCTTATTAGTTGATATATAACAAGATTAGAATGCAGCAAACAAGATCACTATGCTGACTTTTGTACTGTGATCTTGTTTACTGTATACGAATCTTGTTATGTATATAATAATAATAATATAATTAAGAATAAATATAATAAATATATTATAACATTGTTATTCTTATTATTTGATACATAACGAGATTAGAACGCAGCAAACAAGATCACGATGCTGACTTTTGTACTGTGATCTTGTTTGCTGTATACTAATCTTGTTCTGTATCTAATAATAATAATAATAATAATAATAATAATAATTATTATTATTATTATTATTATAGCAGCTCAATATTACACATATCTGATGCTATGGATTCGATGCCCACAAAGGGAAGAATCAATTATTATTATTGTTGTTATTATTATTATTATTATTATAGTTATTATTATTACTAAAGAATAATAATAATACATATTAAAGTGTATTAAATATTTGAATAGGATCCGACTGATAATCTTTCTACTCCCTTGCCTCCAAAGGAAACGATCAAAAGGGTCCGTTCCGCAAATAAGAAAACTGAGACCTAAGGAAAGAGACGAAGGCATTTGGGGATACAAATGCCAACTCTCCACGCAAGCCGAGAAGTATTTATGAAAGCAGCTGCCGGGAGGGAAACTCGCCTGCTCGGCCAATGGGACGGGAAAAGCCTCCCCCCCAAAAAGTCTATGGAGAGAGACCCTTGACCCACCTGGCACCGCTCTCTGCCTCTCTGCCCTCCTTCCTTGGGGACCGTCCTCAATTCTTCTGGCAAAAAAGAAAAGAAAGAAGGGATTAAAGGTATGTTTGGAGGGGAGGAGACTCTGGCGGGTACCTGTGCCCAGATGCCAAAGCCGGGATTAACCCCCTCCTGGCCCACCTCCCAAAGCCAGCAGGAAAAACCACCACCTCCCTCCCTTAGGAATAGGAAGGGGAGCTTGGGTTGGAAGGGACACCTAGAGGTCATCTAGTCCAGCAGAGGAACCCACCCCTGGGAGCTGGACATCTAACAATCACACGACGGTAACAAGCCACTCATAGCACTTTTCACTCTGATGGAGTATTGTATGTTATCGCATAATATAACAAATAATAATATTCTATTCTATATCTATATATATATAAATGCTCTGTGCATAATGAGTACCTTATAAACAAAAGAACCATTGAACGAAATCACACCACATTTGGCAACAAAACGTCTCACTACACAAGGAGTGACCATCACTCAAAAAGTTATGAATTTGTCATTTGGGAGTTGTAGTTGCTGGGATTCATAGTTCACCTATAATCAAAGAGCATTCTGAACTCCGCCAACGATGGGATTGAACCAAACTTGGCACACAGGCCTCCCATGACCAACAGAAAATACTACCAGTGTTTGGGCATTGACCTTGAGTTTGGGAGTTGTAGTTCACTTACATCCAGAGAGCACTGTGGACTCAAACAATGATGGATCTGGATCAAATTTGGCACAAATATTCCATATGACCAAATATGAACACAGATGGAATTTGGGAGTTGTAGTTACTGGGATTTATAGTTCACTTACAATCAAAGACTATTCTGAATGAACCCCACGAATGACAGAACTGGGGCAAACTTCCCACACAGAACCCCCATGACCAACAGAAAATACTTAAGGCCATCCAGTCCAACTCCCTTCACCAGGGCAAGAAAACGTAATCAAAGCCCTCCTGACAGAGAGCCATCCAGCCATAGATCTAGATAGATATACATGATTCACACACACACAGATAAAGTATTATAGATTTGAAAGGGACTCCTAAAGATGGACAATGATATGTTGCATGTTCCAGAGTAGGCAAACCAGACAATCTCTACGTCAACACTGTCAAAGAAACATCAAGAAATACTGTTTACCCACAAGCATAAAGACATTACATATATTAGAAACCAGCACTTTCTAATTACTTTATTTTCCAGATCACCAGACTGGGCCACAGCAACGCGTGGCAGGGGACTGCCAACAATGGAATTGAACCAAACTTGGCACACAGGACTCCCCTGACTAACAGAAAACACTGGAAGGGTTTGGTGGGCATTGACCTTGGGTTTTGGAGTTGTAGTTCACCTACATCTAGAGAGCACTGTGGACTCAAACAATGATGGATCGGGACCAAACTTGGCACGAATATTCAATATGTCCAAATATAAACACAGATGGAGTTTGGGAGAAATAGACCTTGACATTTGGGAGTTGTGGTTACTGGGATTTATAGTTCACCTACAATCAAGGAGCATTCTGGACCCCACCGACAGAATTGGGGCAAACTTCCCACACTGACACCCCCAGGCGTCCCAAACCCTAGGTTGAGAAATGCTGCTTTAAGGCCATCCAGTCCAACTCCCTTCACCAGGACAAGAAACCATAATCAAAGCCCTCCTGACAAAGGGCCATCCAGCCATTCACACACACACACACACATATGTATATGACAGATGCAGTATCCAAGATATGAAAGGGACTCCTAAAGAAGGACAATGATATGTTGCATATTCCAGAGGAGGCAAACCAGACAACCTCCACATCAACACTGACAAAGAAACAACATGAAACACTGTTTACCCACAAACAGAAAGACATTACATATATTAGAAGCAAACACTTTCTCATTACTTTATTTTCCAGATCACCAGACTGGGCCACAGCAACGCGTGGCAGGGGACAACTAGTCCATAATAAAAGTGGAAATGTGTATGTATGTGTGTGGCTGAGGTGCCCACTTCCACAGACAGGCTCCCGCTTCCACAAACAGCTTTAACCCATAGTGCTGAGAAGCCACCAAAAGCTCTCCCTCCAATGATATTTCAGGTTATAGCGAGCACCATGAACATGTTGCCCAACCCCTGCCAATGTCCTCCCCAAACACCATACTGCCCACCACCCAAGGAATGCTTTTATTTGGGGACGATTTCATCCTAGATTTGACGTGTTTCCTCCACCACAGACATCCCAGTGTTTCTGACTCTCTCCATTGGTGTGAAATTTGCATAATCACACTCACTGCCTCTCCCTTAACCCTTTGCTCTCTTTTCAATTCTGTCTGCACAACAAACAGAGCAGAACTGATCAGCAACTAAGCATACTGGAGGGAGTTGGGGGATTGTCTCCACATGATGGAAGTTGTAGTTTGCCCTGCATGAAGCCAGAGCACTGTGACCCCCACCGATAATGGACCTGGACCACGTTTGGCACATTGACAATGGACCTAGACCACATTTGGCACACAGAACTCCCATGACCAAAGCAAAATACTGGAGAAGTTTGGGGGGATTTATAGTTGTTGAAGGTACTGGAATTTAAAGTTCACCTGCAATCAAAGAGCACTCTGGACCCCACCGATGATAGAACTGGACCTAACTTGGCACACAGAGCTCCCAAGACCAACTGAAGTACTGGAGAGATTTGACAGGACTGACCCACCATGGTGAGAGTTGTAGTTCATCCTGTAGCTGGATATCACACTGAACCCCACCCATGATGCATCTAGAGCAAACTTGCCCAACATGACAAACTTTAAGTACTGATGGAGATTCTCGGAGTTAACCTGGTATGATGTGAGTTGTAGTTCACACACAACCTTATGCCTTTCGTACAATTAAAAAAATGAATTTTTCAAATAATCCAGGCAACGCTGGGGACCCAAGTTAGTATGTAATACAACACGATGTTAACAAGTCACGCATAGCACTTTTCACTCCAATGGAGTACTGTATTTCATTGCATAATATAATATAACAAATAATACTTAGAAAATATAACTATATAATCTATATAAATAAAATTGTAATGTTCGTTTGTGGGATTAACATAACTCAAAAACCACTGAACGAACTGACCAATTTTGGACACAATACACCTATCAGGCCAACGAGTGACCATCACTCATTAAAACACTGAAAAACACAGCAGAAGAGACTTAAAAGGGAAAAAAACAAAAATACATTACAACGCATACGCAAAACCACATATAAACACAAACACACATATATATACACACATATATGCATATATACACACACAAAACACATATACACAGACTGTGCCACAACAACGCGTGGCAGAGGACAGCTAGTGATTAATAATAACATAACAATAACTAATAATATAACAATATAATAATATAACAACATGATGTAGCACTTTTCACTTAGATGAAGTACTATCGTTGATCACATAATATATCAAATAATCATATAATTAATAATCATATAATTAATATAATTATAACATCATAATAAGAAGTGATATAACATTATAATAGTAATAACAATACAATGTAATATAACAACAACACGATGTAACACAATGTAACAAGCCACCTATAGCATTTTTCACAACGTCTGAGGATGCTGGCGAAATGTCAGGAGAGAATGCTTCTGGAACATGGCCAGACAGCCCGAAAAACTCACAGCAATCAATTTTTCACTCTGAAGAAATACTGTATTTCATAACGTATCATATAAAAAACAATAATTGTATAATATAACAATATAATAAAAATAATATCATTATAGTATAATATAACAAATAACAATTATGCAATATAATATAAAAATAAAATAATAATATTGATGATGATGATGATGATAATAATATTAATTGAATTGGAAGAGACTACATGGGCCATCTAGTCCAACCTCCTTCTTTCTGCCAGGCAGGGAAAGCATAATCAAATCCCTCCTGACAGATGGCCATCCAGACTTTGTTTAAATGCTTCCAAAGAAGGAGCTTTCACCAGACTCTGAGGCAGAGAGTTCCACTGCTGAATGGCTCTTCTTACAGTCAGGAAGTTCTTCCTAATGTTCAATGGAATCTCCTTTCCTATGAATTTAACCCATGGCTCTATACTGTCCCAGTCTCCAAGGCAGCAGAAAGGAAGTATTCCTCCCTCTTCCTCATGACATCCGTTCACATATACATACATGGCTCCTCTCATGTCTCCTTTTCTCCACCTCCTCTTCTGCAGGCTAAACAGACCCAGCTCTTTATGAGACTCATTAGAGGGATTATTCAGGATCTACAGACCTTTGATTATTTCAGCCACCCTCCTCTGAACATCTTCCAGCTTAAGAGTAGTAGTAGTAGTTGTTGTTATTATTATTATTAGAAACACAACAAGATTAGTACACAGCAAACAACATCACTATGCTGGCTGTTGCATTGGATCACTATTATTATCATCATTATCTTTCTTACATATCATTTTATTACATATTATTATATTACATATTATTATTATTATTATGTGCTTTTCTGAATAGAATAAATATTTTAAAAAGGTAGATTTATTACATATTATATTATTATTATTATTATTATTATTATTATTACATATTATGTGCTTTTCTGAATAGAATACATATTTTAAAAAGGAAGATTTGCGTGAAACCCTAAGGAATGGATTGACAACACATTGGATAGGATACCATACTTATTACATATTACTTTATTATATTACATATTTATATTACACATTACTAATATGTAATATAAATATAATAATAACATGTAATAAAATAATAAGTATAATAATAATAATAATATATTACTATTGTATTATATTATTATTATTATTATTACTATACTTATTATTTTATTACATGTTATTATTATATTACATATTATTATATATAGTATTATTATATTGCATATTAGGTCCAAGCTTTAAAAGTATTTGTTCCATTATCTACTGTCTCAAAGAGGAGAAATTATTATATTGCACATTATTATTTAGATATTATTATTAAATTATTATACTACACATTATTACTTATATATTATTATATTATGAAATTATATTAGTATTATTATTATTTATATATTATTACATTGCATATTGTTATAATTTATATATTATTATTACATTATTATATTACATATTATTATTTAGATATAATTACATTAAGATATTACTTATTATTATTTATATTATTATATTATATTCTTATATTACATATTATTAATAATAATAATATATTATAGTATTATTATCTCTCTTAAATTGCTTTGCCAGAATTGGTGATATTCCAGGCAAAGAGGTCTGACCAAAGCAGAATAGAGAACCACCATGACTTCTTCCCTCGATCCAGACATTATTCTGCTTTGGATGCAGCCCAAAATCCCATAAGGCAGTATGTGGCAGTCACGTTAGAGACACTATGTGCAGACCCACTCTCCCCACTGGCTTTTGCCCCCCAAATGCCACACAAAAGCCCTTTGCAGACAGGACAACACTCACCGGGGTTCCCCTGAATCTGTAATGTAAAAGGGCTCTGCGTCGTTGTCAGTGTCCCCGAGGCGCCTGGAAAACAAAGCAGAAGAGAACATGAAACGGTGTCAGCAGAGGAGAAGAAGAAGGAGAAGAAGCGTGGCATCAGTGCGCTTTGAGCGTGGGAGGGGGAGATGGATGTGCCCAATCTGCGCTTTCGGAAGGGAGCCGTTTCCATGGAGGAAGGGAAGAAGAGAGCCCAACACAGAGAGATGCAGATGGGAAAGATTCCCTTCCTTCCTTCCTTCCTTCCTTCCTTCCTTCCTTCCTTCCTTCCTTGCTTTCATCTTTCCTTCCTTCCTCCTTTTCTTCCTTCCATCCTTTCATCTTTTCGTCATTCTTTCCTTCCTTTCATCTTTCTTCATTCCATCCATCCATCTTTCCTTCCTTTCTTCTTTCCTTCCTTTTTATCCTTCCTTCCATCTTCCTTTCATCTTTCCTTCCTTCCTTCCTCCTTTCCTTCCTTTCCTTTCTTCCATCCTTTCACCTTTCTTTCCTTCCTTCCTTCCTTCCTTCCTTCCTTCCTTCCTTCCTTCCTTCCTCTTTCCTTCTTTCCTCCTTTCCTTCGTTTTCTTCCTTCCTTTTTCCTTCCATCTTTCCTTCATCTTTCTTTCCTTCCTTCTTTTCTTTAATCTTTGCTTCATTCCTCCCTTCCTTCCTCCCTTCCTTCCTTCCTTCCTTCCTTTCATCTTTCCTTCCATCCTTTTTTCCTTTTTTAATGTTTCTTTCCTTCCTCACTTTCCTTCCTCCCTTTTGTTCCCTTCCTTTCATCCTTCCTTATTTCCTTTCATCTTTCCTTCCTTCCTTCCTTCCTTCCTTCCTTCCTTCCTTCCATCCATCCTTCCTTCCATAGGCACGTGTTATTGTTGTCGAGCACTGCCCCCCCCCCCCCGGAGTCAAAATATTAAATTTTCCAACTTAGTACTACAGCGGAGAGTTCTGCAGGTAATGGGAGCTTGGAGTTTCCTTAACTGGCTTTGCCAAAGGTCCAGCAGCAGCTACTAGAGCCTAGGATGCTTTTCGAAACAAACTCTCCCTATTTGAATAGTGATATTGTTACCTAACCCTTATAAACATGAACCTTGATGTGTTCCCCTCTACATCTGCTTCTTTGTATCTCTGTTTGTCTCTTGGGTCTTTTCCCTTTGCTTTCACTCTCCGCAGCCAGCCCTGGTGGCTACATGGCCCTCAGAGTAGGACTCTCCTTCCCATTTTCCTTGTATTAACCTCACCTAGACCCCACTAAACCCTGTGTCATCTCGTCTCCCTCGTGGATACCCAGACACCCATTCGCAGGGTTCCCCTCGGTATCCACAGACCCTTGTGTATGTATTTAAGTCGGCTTGAGTCACCTTCGGGTTCGAGAAAAGCGGGGTAAAAATATCATAAATAAATAAATATGTTATATTTTGTACCTTGATATAAAATCCTTTTGGAGACGTTTGCCCCCGACCAAGTCCTTGTGATGAACTTTCGCCTACATCTCCTGACCTGGGAATTCCATTCAGCTGTTCTTCCTGAGCATCATCTACATATGAAGGACTCAAGCACCCATCACTCTCGGTCCAGTCCATCTATACTGGTCCCATAGACCCCCGACTGTTCAAAGGACAACAGGATCCATTTGCGGGGCCAGCAGAGAGTGTTTGAGGACCGGGACATCTGTAGGGATACCAAGGTGCTTGTTTATAAAGCTATTCCCCTCCCATCTATAACATCTGTTATAGAACTCCAGTATGCTGATGACAATGTCATCTGTGTGCATACAGAAGAAGATCTACAAGCCACTCTAAACACCTTCGCGGAAGCATACACGAAGCTTGGCCTGTCACTGAACATCGAGAAAACCAAAGTTCCAGCAGTCACCAGCCAATCCCTCCCCAATGCCACAGATACAGCTTAAGGGTGTAGCATTAGAAAATGTTGACCATTTCCGCTACCTTGGCAGCCACCTCTCCACCAAAGTCAACATCGACGCCGAAATACAACACCGCCTGAGCTCTACAAGTGCAGCATTTTGCCGAATGAAGCAGAGAGTGTTTGAGGACCGGGACATCCATAGGGATACCAAGGTGCTTGTCTATAAAGCTATTGTCCTCCCAACCCTGCTATATGCCTGTGAGACGTGGACTGTCTACAGATGTCACATGCAACTCCTGGAACGATTCCATCAGCGCTGCCTCCGGAAAATCCTGCAAATCTCCTGGGAAGACAAGCGGACAAACGTCAGTGTGCTGGAAGAATCAAAGACCACCAGCATTGAAGCGATGGTCCTCCGCCATCAAGAGAGAAACATGCCAGGAGGAAGGCGCGTCAAGCCAACCCCGACCGGGACTGCCTTCCACCTGGAAACCAATGCCCACACTGCAGAAGAAGATGCAGCGCAAGAATAGGGCTCCACAGCCACATGCGGACCCACAAGGAAACCCATAATGGAAGACCATCTTACTCGTCCAACGAGGGATCGCCTAAGTAAGTAAGTAAGTAAGTAAGTAAGTAAGTAATTCCCCTCCCAACCCTGCTATATGCCTGCGAGACATGGACTGTCTACAGACGTCACATGCAACTCCTGGAACGATTCCATCAGTGCTGCCTCCGGAAAATCCTGCAAATTTCTTGGGAAGACAGGCGGACAAACGTCATTATGCTGGAAGAAGCAAAGACCACCAGCATTGAAGCGATGGTCCTCTGCCATCAGCTCCGCTGGACTGGCCACGTTGTCCGGATGCCCGACCACCGTCTCCCAAAGCAGTTGCTCTACTCCGAACTCAAGAATAGAAAACAGAATGTTGGTGGACAGGAAAAGAGATTGAAAGATGGGCTCAAAGCCAACCTTAAAAACTCTGGCATAGACACTGAGAACTGGGAAGCCCTGGTCCTTGAGTGCTCCAGCTGGAGGTCAGCTGTGACCAGCAGTCCTGCAGAATTTGAAGAGGCACTAATGGAGGGTGAAAGAGAAAAACGTGCCAAGAGGAAGGCGCGTCAAGCCAACCCCAACCGAGACCGCCTTCCACCTGGAAACCAATGCCCTCACTGCAGGAGAAGATGCAGATCAAGAATAGGGCTCCAGTACACTGATCCTCTCCAGCAAAGGATCACCGCCTTGTCGGGGCGCTGGAGCTTGAGCACCTCAATGATGTCATGAGCAAAACCATGAAGGGCCACCCAAGACGGGACGGTTGTGGCAGAGAGGTCAGACCAAGCGTGATCCCTGGGGAAGGCAATGGCAAACCACTCCAGTATCCTTGCCAAGAAAACTAAATGGACCAGTACAACCAGAGATATGTCGATATGCCATTGGAAGATGGGACTCCCAGGTCAGAAGATGGCCAAAATGCTACTGGGGAGGAGCAGAGGATAAGTTCAACTAGCCCCAGATGTGATGACGCAGCTAGCTCAAAGCCGAAAGGAAGGCTAGCGGCCGACGGTACTGGAGGTGAACGACGAATCCGATGCTCTAAAGATCAACACACCATAGGAACCTGGAATGTAAGATCTATGAGCCAGGGCAAATTGGATGTTGTTATTGGTGAGATGTCAAGACTAAAGATAGACATTCTGGGGGTCAGCGAACTGAAATGGACTGGAATGGGCCACTTCACATCAGATGACCACCAGATCTACTACTGCGGACAAGAGGAACATCGAAGAAATGGAGTAGCCTTCATAATTAATAAGAAATTCGCTAAAGCGGTGCTTGGATACAACCCAAAAAATGACAGAATGATCTCAATTCGAGTGCAAGGAAAGCCTTTCAACATTACAGTGATCCAAATATACGCCCCAACCACAGCTGCTGAAGAAGCAGAAGTAGATCAGTTCTATGAGGAACTGCAGGACCTACTGGATAATACACCAAAAAGAGACATTATTTTCATTACAGGAGACTGGAATGCCAAGGTGGGAAGTCAAATGACAACTGGGATCACAGGCAAGCATGGTCTGGGAGAACAAAATGAAGCGGGACGCAGGCTGATAGAATTTTGCCAGGAAAACTCGCTGTGTATAACAAACACTCTCTTCCAACAACCTAAAAGACGGCTTTACACATGGACTTCACCAGATGGTCAGCACCGAAATCTGATTGACTACATCCTTTACAGCCAAAGGTGGCGGACATCCATCCAGTCGGTGAAAACAAGACCTGGGGCTGACCGTAGCTCAGATCACGAACTTCTTATTGCCCAATTTAGAATAAAACTAAAGAGATCAGGGAAAATACACAGACCAGTTAGATATGATCTCACTCACATTCCGAGCGAATATACAGTGGAAGTGAAGAACAGATTTGAAGGACTAGATTTAGTAAACAGAGTCCCAGAAGAACTATGGACAGAAGTCCGCGACATTGTTCAGGAGGCGGCAACAAAGTACGTTCCAAAGAAAAAGAAAACCAAGAAGGCAAAACGGTTGTCTGAGACACTGGAAGTAGCCCAAGAAAGGAGGAAAGCAAAAGGAAACAGTGATAGTAAGGGGAGATATGCCCAGTTAAATGCGCAATTCCAGAGGTTAGCTAGAAGAGATAAGGAACTATTTTTAAATAAGCAATGCATGGAAGTGGAAGAAGACAACAGAATAGGAAGGACAAGAGACCTCTTCCAGAAAATTAGAAACATTGGAGGTAAATTTCAGGCAAAAATTGGTATGATAAGAAACAAAGATGGCAGGGACCTAACAGAAGCTGAAGAAATCAAGAGAAGGTGGCGAGACTATACAGAAGATCTGTATAGGAAGGATAATAATATTGAGGATAGTTATGATGGTGTGGTGAATGAATTAGAACCAGACATCCTGAGGAGTGAGGTTGAATGGGCCTTAAGAAGCATTGCTAACAACAAGGCAGCAGGAGACGACGGGATCCCAGCTGAACTGTTTAAAATCTTAAAAGATGATGCTGTCAAGGTGATGCATGCCATTTGCCAGCAAATATGGAAAACACAAGAATGGCCATCAGACTGGAAAAAATCAACTTATATCCCCATACCAAAAAAGGGAAATGCGAAAGACTGCTCCAACTTCCGTACAGTGGCCCTTATTTCTCATGCCAGTAAGGTAATGCTCAAGATCCTGCAAGGAAGACTCCAGCAATACATGGAGCGAGAGTTGCCAGATGTTCAAGCTGGGTTTAGAAAAGGCAGAGGAACGAGAGACCAAATTGCCAATATCCGCTGGATAATGGAGAAAGGCAGGGAGTTTCAGAAAAACATCTATTTCTGCTTCACTGACTATTCTAAAGCCTTTGACTGTGTGGATCATAATAAATTGTGGCAAGTCCTTGGTGGGATGGGCATCCCAAGCCCCCTTGTCTCTCTCCTGAGGAATCTGCACAAGGACCAAGTAGCAACAGTCAGAACTGACCACGGAACAACAGACTGGTTCAAGATTGGGAAAGGCGTACGGCAAGTCTGCATCCTCTCACCCAACCTTTTTAACTTGCATGCAGAACACATCATGCGATGTGCAGGGCTGGATGAATGCAAAGCTGGGGTGAAAATTGCTGGAAGAAACATTAATAACCTCAGATATGCAGATGACACCACCCTGATGGCCGAAAGCGAGGAGGAGCTGAGGAGCCTTCTAATCAAGGTGAAAGAAGAAAGCGCAAAAGCCGGGTTGCAGCTAAACGTCAAAAAAACCAAGATTATAGCAACAAGAATGATTGACAACTGGAAAATAGAGGGAGAAACCGTGGAGGCTGTGACAGACTTTGTATTTCTAGGTGCAAAGATGACTGCAGATGCAGACTGTGGCCAGGAAATCAGAAGACGCTTACTTCTTGGGAGGAGAGCAATGTCCAGTCTCGATAAAATAGAGACATCACACTGGCAACAAAGATCCGCCTAGTCAAAGCCATGGTATTCCCTGTAGTAACCTACGGATGTGAGAGCTGGACCTTAGGGAAGGCTGAGCGAAGGAAGATCGATGCTTTTGAGCTGCGGTGTTGGAGGAAAGTTCTGAGAGTGCCTTGGACTGCGAGAAGATCCAACCAGTCCATCCTCCAGGAAATAAAGCCCGACTGCTCACTGGAGGGAAAGATACTAGAGACAAAGTTGAAGTACTTTGGCCACATCATGAGGAGACAGCAAAGCCTAGAGAAGACAATTATGCTGGGGAAAGTGGAAGGCAAAAGGAAGTGGGGCCGACCAAGGGCAAGATGGATGGATGGCATCCTTGAAGTGACTGGACTGACCTTGAGGGAGCTGGGGGTGGTAACGGCCGACAGGGAGCTCTGGCGTGGGCTGGTCCATGAGGTCACGAAGAGTCGGAGACGACTGAACGAATGAACAACAACACACTGATCCTGGAAGACGATCCTACTCGGCCAACGAAGGATCGCCTAAGTAAGTAAGTAAGGCTCAGTCACCTGGACATTACAATACCATTCATCACCTGGCATGACTACCAGTACACCAGGAGGTCATGTCCCGTTGTCCCACTCTGACATTTCCCCTTTCCCAGGAACAGACTACATCATCCTGTCAACATGGACACTATTTCTGCTTTTAGACTCAATGGACAGCAGTGCCAGAGGCGCTGGACCCCTTCGCTGGAAACTCGTATCGCTGTTATCCTTACAATAAAATGCATGGGACTTGATAGCCCCTCTTTGTTCCATCTGTCATTGGGACAAAGGTGATTCACTCAGAACTCTTTACACTCCTTTTGTCTCTAAGCTTTCCTGTCTTCTCATGATGTGGACAAAGTGCTTCATCTTGGCCTCTACTATCCTTCCCTCTAATGAGCAGTCGGGCTTTATTTCCTGGAGGATGGACTGGTTGGATCTTCTCGCAGTCCAAGGCACTCTCAGAACTTTCCTCCAGCACCACAGCTCAAAAGCATCTCTCTACCTTCACTCAGCCTTCCCGAAGGTCCAGCTCCCACATCCAAAGGATTACACTGTATAAAATATGTTTTGCAATGTTATGGTGTCTCAGCTTCCTTTGGCGGATTACCGTGAGCTGACATCACTTTCAGATGATTGAATAAAACACCTTGGTGGCTTCTTCTTCAACTTGGTGAGATTTCTTCATTGGGGAACATTGGGCTTCTTTGTCTTGCCAGGCACACAGAGCTACACGGTGGATACCAGTAAGCTCTTATCAGGACTTGGTATCTGTGCTTCGAGTTTCGCTATCCGCAGCACGGATCTCACTATCCGCAGCCACTTTAAATTGCTCTATTTTATTATAAGTTGCAGAGACAAGGGATCATAGAATCATAGAGTTGGATGAGACCTCTTGGGTCATCCAGTCCAACCCGCTGCCAAGAAGCAGGAACATTGCATTCAAAGCACCGCTGACAGATGGCCATCCAGCCTCTGTTTAAAAGCTTCCAAAGAGGGAGCCTCCACCACACTCCAGGGCAGAGGGTTCCACTGCTGAACGGCTCTCACAGTCAGGAAGTTCTTCCTAATGGAATCTCCTCTCTTGTAGTTTGAAGTCATTGTTCCGCATCCAGGGGCGGTTCAACCCATTATGCAAACTAAGCATTTGCAGTATAGTTGATTTTGCCCAGGGGTGCTCTGGAGGCGCTCTTGGGGGAAAATAGATCTTGACATATGCGAGTTGTAGTTACTGGGATGTATAGTTCACCTAAAATCAAAGAGCATTCTGAACTCCACCAATGATGGAACTGAACCAAATATGGCACACAGAACTCCCATGATGAACAGAAAATATATATCAGTGATTGGTTGGGGGGCGCCAAAATACTGTTTGCTTACAGAGGGCCGCCTCTGTCCGCGTCCTAGTCTCCAGGGCTGCAGAGAACAAGCTTGCTCCCTCCTCCCTATGATTTTCTCACCTATTTATACATGGCTATCATGTCTCCTCTCAGCCTTCTCTTCTTCAGACTAAACATGCCCAGCTCTTTAAGCCGCTCCTCATAGGACTTGTTCTCCAGACCCTTTATCATTTTAGTCGCCCTCTTCTGGACACATTCCAGCTTGTCAATATCTCTATTTACTGTAATTGTGGTGCCCAGAATTGGACACAATATTCCAGGGAAGGAAGGATTAGGAAGGAAGGAAGGAAGGAAGGAAGGAAGGAAGGAAGGAAGGAAGGAAGGAAGGAAGGAAGGAAGGAAGATGCAATCTTGCAATGCAATGCAATGCATTGCAGTGCAGAATATGCCATAGACACGTGTTATGAGTTGCAGAGACAAGGCAAGGAAGGAAGCAAGGAAGGGGATCCCCTAAATAAGCAATCTCGCATTGCATTTTATTGCATTGTTCAATTCAATGCAATGCAATAAAAGCCATTGGAAGAAACCCCCCTTTCTCTTTTTCTTATCTGGGCCACGTGGAGAGGCTTTTTGTCCACGTGGGAAAAGGGAGGAGAGAAAAAGGAAGAGAAACCCACAAGTACAACATAAAATCCATTCACTTACCTTGGAGGGAAGGAAGGAAGGAGGGGGTCCTGATCTAGGGAAGGAGGGGAGGGGGATTCTGGCGCCTCCTCTGCGCGCGCCCCCCGAAGTCCCCGCCCACCTGGAACCCCAAAGCCCGCCCCCTCCGCGGGTCGCCATGGAAACACACCCCGCCTCCTTAAAAATTCAACACCTTTTGGGGGGGCTTCCAAAGTCTAAATGATAGATAGATAGGTAGGTAGGTAGATAGATAGCACAGCATAGATAGATAAAAGGATAGAGAGAAGGAGATAGGAGAGATTGATGGCTAGGATAGCATAGATATATAAGTGTATACATAGAAAGATAGATTAGATTGATAGCACAGAATAGATAGAATGATAGGATAGATAGAGGATACAGAGATAAATTATGGATACTCCACCTCAGACATCAGAAGAGCTGCAAGACCGAGAACAAGCAGGAAAAAAGCCAATGGGATTTTGGCCTGCATCAATAGGAGCCTAGTGTCTAGATCTAGGGAAGTCATGCTCCCCCTCTATTCCGCTTTGGTTAGACCACACCTGGAATATTGTGTCCAATTCTGGGCACCACAATTCAAGAGAGATATTGACAAGCTGGAATGTGTCCAGAGGAGGGCGACTAAAATGATCAAGGGTCTGGAGAACAAGCCCTGTGAGGAGCGGCTTAAGGAGCTGGGCATGTTTAGCCTGAAGAAGAGAAGGCTGAGAGGAGATATGATAGCCATGTATAAATATGTGAGAGGAAGCCACAGGGAGGAGGGAGCAAGCTTGTTTTCTGCTTCCTTGGAGACTAGGACACGGAACAATGGCTTCAAACTACAAGAAAGGAGATTCCATCTGAACATGAGGAAGAACTTACTGACTGTGAGAGCTGTTCAGCAGTGGAACTCTCTGCCCCAGAGTGTGGTGGAGGCTCCTTCTTTGGAAGCTTTTAAACAGAGGCTGGATGGCCATCTGTCAGGGGTGATCTGAATGCAATATTCCTGCTTCTTGGCAGGGGGTTGGACTGGATGGCCCATGAGGTCTCTTCCAACTCTTTGATTCTATGATTAGATAGATAGATAGATAGATAAGAGGGTAGAAAATATATTAGATTGATTCAATAGTACAAAGATAAATAGAGAAGGGGATAGATAGACAGACAGACAGACAGACAGATAGATAGATTAGATTTATAGTATAGTATAGTATAGATTGATTGACCGGATGAGTAGATAGATAAGATAGACTAGACTGAAAGCATAGGAGAGATAGATGAATTGATAAGATAGATAGATAGATAGATAGATAGATATGAGGATAGATAAATTAGATTAGATTGATGGGATACATCAACTGATTGATTAGATAGATGGATTCAATAGTATAGATAAATAGGAAATTGGATAGATAGATAGGATTGATAGCATAGTATAGATAGACTGAGGGACAGGATGAGTAGATAGATAAGAGGATAGGTAGATAGATTAAATTGATAGCATAGGATAGATAGATGAACGGATAGGAGGGATAAGATAGATAGATAGATAGATAGATAGATAGATAGATAGATAACAGGATATATTAGATAAATAGATAAATTAGATTGATAGCATAGGATATCTCAAATAGAATGGATTAGATTTTGGTTTTGGTCGTGTCAGGAGCTCAAGTCGCGTCTGTTGTGAGAGAATTGCCCGTCTGCAAGGACGTTGCCCAGGGGACGGCCGGATGATTTGATGTTTTTATCATCCTTGTGGGAGGCTTCTCTCATGTCCCCGTATGAGGAGCTGGAGCTGATAGAGGGAGCTCATCCGCCTCTCCCCAGATTCGAACCTGCGACCTGTCGGTCTTCAGTCCTGCCGGCACAGGGCTTTAACCCACTGCGCCACCGGGTGCTCCATGAGGATAGATTAGATAAATAGATAGATAGATTAGATTGATGGCACAGGATATTTAAATGGATAGGATAGATAGGTGTGTCCCTGTTGGTTCTCTTAGACCTCTCAGCGGCATTCGATACCGTTGACCATGGTATCTTTCTGGGACGCCTCGCAGGAATGGGGCTTGGGTGTACTGTCCTGCAGAGGCTCCAGTCCTTCCTGGAGGATTGCTCTCACAAGATGTTGTTGGGGGACACCTGCTCAGCCCTGCAGCCTGAGTAGGCCAAAGCCTGTTAGTGGGCCAAAGTTGCATCACCCTAAGGAGAGTGAGGAGGCCAAAGCCTGTTAAAGCCAGTAGGCCAAAGTTACGTTACCCTGAGGAGAATGAGGGGGCCGAAGCCTGTTAGAGCCAGTGGGCCAAAGTTGCGTTACCCTGAGGAAAGTGAGGAGGCTGAAGCCTGTTAGAGTCAGTGGGCCAAAGCTAGTGTCGTCCTGAGGAGAGTAATTAGACCGAAGCCTGTTAGAGCCAGTAGGCCAAAGTTATGTTACCCTGGGGAGAGTGAGGGGGCCTAAGCCTGTTAGAGCCAGTGGGCCAAAGTTGCGTTACCCTGAGGAAAGTGAGGAGGCCGAAGCCTGTTAAAGCCAGTGGACCAAAGCTAGTGTAGTTCTAAGGAGAGTGAGGAGGCCAAAGCCTGTTAGAGTCAGTGGGCCAAAGCTAGTGTCATCCTGAGGAGAGTGAGGAGGCCAAAGCCTGTTAGAGTCAGTGGGCCAAAGCTAGTGTCATCCTGAGGAGAGTGAGGAGGCCAAAGCCTGTTAGAGTCAGTGACCAAAGTTGCGTCAACCTGAGCAAAGTGAGGAGGCCGAAGCCTGTTAGAGCCAGTGGGCCAAAGCTAGTGTCGTCCAGAGGAGAGTGAGGAGGCCAAAGCATGTTAGAGTCAGTGGGCCAAAGCTAGTGTCGTCCAGAGGAGAGTGAGAAGGCCGAAGCCTGTTAGAGCCAGTGGGCCAAAGCTAGTGTCGTCCAGAGGAGAGTGAGGAGGCCAAAGCATGTTAGAGTCAGTGGGCCAAAGCTAGTGTCATCCTGAGGAGAGTGAGGAGGCCAAGCCTGTTAGAGTCAGTAAGCCAAAGCTAGTGTCATCCTGTGGAGAGTGGAGGCCGAAGCCTGTTAGAGCCAGTGGGCCAAAGTTGCATTACCCTGAGGAGAGTGAGGAGGCCGAAGCCTGTTAGAGCCAGTGGGCCAAAGCTAGTGTCATCCTGACGAGAGTGAGGAGGCCGAAACTTGTTAGTGTTAGTTTGCCTCAGTGAGAAGACTCCTCAGTCTGTGTGAGGAGGCCTCTCTATGAGGTAGTTCTCACAGTATGAGGAAGGCCTGATAGGAGAACGCCTGGTATGAGAGAAAGGCCTGAGTGTAAAGCTGTGTGTAAAGCTACTATATAAAGCTCTTGTGTAATTTCAGTGCGAGAGGAGGCTCTGTGAGAGCGAAGCTGTTAATCTGCATGAGGAAGAAGTCCAGCATGGAAGTAAAGAAGGCAGTATAAAGGACTTTATTTGTGTTGTGGAAACCTTGTTATTATAAATAGTGCAAATATGTTATTTTACTACAAATAAAAGCTTTAACATTGGTGTGTGTTTTTTTGTTCTTTTGGCGACCGGTGCTGGGTCACGCTGCTGCTAATAATCTACTCTACTCTATATTTATGAGGGGGGTCTTTTGTCAATAAGCCCACTCACCCAAGAGGGACGCAGGTTCACAGCTTGGGAGTCCTCCTGGATTCATTGTTGAGCCAGGAACCCCAGGTCTCAGCGGTGGTCAGGGGAGCTTCTACACAATTAAAACTTGTGTGCCAGTTGCACCCGTACCTTGGGAAGCAAGACTTGGCCACAGCTGTCCACGCTCTGGTTACATCAAGAATAGACTACTGCAATGCACTCCATGTAGGGCTGCCTTTGAAGACTGTTCAGAAGCTTCAAGGGGTCCAATGGGTGGAAGCAAGGCTGCTCAATGGAGTGACGTATAGGAAGCATACAACTCCCCTGTTACGTCAGCTCCACTGGCTGCCAGTCTGCTACCGAGCGCAATTCAAAATGCTGGTTTTGACCTCAAAAGCTCTAAAGGGCTCCAGTCCAACTTACCTGTCTGAACTGGTTAGCGAGTTAAGATCTGTGGGGAGGCCCTGCTCTCAGTCCCACCCCCATCACAAGCGTGGCTGGTGGGGATGAGAGACAGGGCCTTCTCTTGTGGAACTCCCTCCCCAATGATATCAGACTGGACCGTCATTCCTGGTGTTCAGGAAATAAAGTTTTATTTATCGTATCAGAAGCGAACCAAAGGTACAGTTGTAATGTATTTAAAAAAACAAAGTTTAAAAAACTTGGCATTACACTAAATGTCCTCCAACCAGAAGCTGGTCACTTGGAAAGCCTCTAATGTTGCTATAAGAATGTCCTGTATGTAGCAGGGCTCAGACTGCATTGTAATGGGTGGTCTGTGGTTTGCTCTTCTCCGCTCTCGCATGACATGGCCTCCACTTTGTGACCCCATTTCCTAAGGTTGGTGCTGCATCTCATGTTGTCAGAGCATAGTCTGTTCAGCACCTTCCAAGTCGCCCAGTCTTTTGTGTGCCCAGGAAGGAGTTTCTCATCCAGTCCCAGCCATTAATTGAGGTTCTGAGTTTTAGCCTGCCACTTTTGGACTCTCACTTGCTGAGGTGTTCTTATGAATATCTCTGTAGATCTTAGAAAACTATTTCTTCATTTAAGGCAGTGGCATGCTGGCTGATATCCAATTAGGGGATGGACTGGAGATTACAGGTTGCTATTTCCCGATGGATATCAGGTGGTATGATACTGGCTAAGCAGTGTAAATTCTCCAGAGGTGTAGGGCGTAGACATCTTGTGACAATGCGGCATGTCTCATTAGGAGCCACATGCACTGTTTTAACATGGTGAGATGTTTTCCACACTGGGCATGCGTACTCAGCAGCAGAGTAACAAAGTGCAAGGGCAGATGTCTTCACTGTGTCTGGTTGTGATCCCCAGGTTGTGCCAGTCAGCTTTCATATTATATTATTTCTAGCACCCACGGTTTGCTTGATATTCGAGTTGTGCTTCTTATAAGTCAGAGGATGGTCCAGAGTGACTCCCAGGTATTTTGATGTGCTGCAATGCTCCAGTGGGATTCCTTCCCAGGTAAACCTCAGACCTCGAGATGCTTGCCTGTTCTTAAGGTGAAAAGCACATGTCTGCATTTTAGATGGATTAGGAATCAGCTGGTTTTCCCTGTAATAGGCAGTAAGAGCACCGAAAGCTTTGGAGATATTTTGTTCAACCATCTCCCTGCTTGGGCGGTGATGGATAAAAGTTAAGACCTGGATTTGCAATCTGGTGTTTGGGTAATGCAATATAAAATCAGCACAATGTAGCATACAAAGGAAGACCTTGGCCCTGGATATGATGTTTTAATGATTTCATGTTATTTATCTATTTTAATTGTTTATTGCATTGATATGTTGCATTTTATGTTGTTGATTGTGGGGCATTGAATATTGCCATTTGTACACTGCTCTGAGTCCCTTGCAACGGTGAGAAGAGCGGAATAGAAATAGAGTAAATAAATAAATACATAATTAACAATAACTCCATTATCCCCAACTTCCCTCTTTCTTTTTCCCCCCTGACTTTCATAATTTTCCCCTTGTATATGTGTGGGGGGAAAAAACCCCGGAAATGTGTTCATATATATATGTGTGTGTGTGTATACACACACACACAATTAATAATAATAATAATAATAATAATAATAATAATAATAATGCAGACCTGATAAAAAGTCCTTTTTAGGCCCAGTTAAATAATGGCCACCTGAATCCCAACAGAGGAAACTCCGAGACAAGAAAGAGACCAAGTTGATTAACAGGCTAATTAAAATCCCAATCAAAATGCCCCAAATGCAGAGAAGGAAGACTAGAGGACAAAGGAGGAGGATGGGAGGAGAATAAGGTTTATTGCTTTTCCTCCCCTTCTTTCTTTTTGGGACAGTCTTGGCAGGCAACCTGTTCAAAGTCACAGCGGCTTCTGGGTCGTGTCCCTCTGGATATGCCAAGTGTCTATCTATCCAAACAAGCGCAGCGGCCCCAAAATAGACAGCCTGCGGGTGTCACGTTCCAGGCCCAAGGGCGACCTTAATACGGCTGCCTTGGCTGGGGATTTCAAGCCACCCTCTATGCAATTGAGAGGGAGAGGGAGACTTCTAGGACAACTGGAAGGGACGAGGAGTAGAAACTTTTCTCATCCCGGCGAGAAACTTTTTTGTGTGGTTTTCTGGGCTATACGGTCAATGTGATCTGGCAGTATCTGCAGAGGATCTGATAAGAGTCAAGCACACTCATACACACACCCCTGCAATAATGTCCAGGTAGGAGGAACCATTGTAAAGGTGGCACCGAGCAAGCCTGATTTGCAAGTGTTTGAGTGGGATCCCTCCATTAGCATGTGAGTAACTGAGAAGATTGCATAGTCAGTTAGTGAGGGCATCTGCCTAGAAGTAACCTGGCCTTTGTTCCCTTGGAGTGTTTGCTACCTGGAGACATCCTTAGCCTGGGTAGTGCTCACTAGCCCTTGATTGCTTGCTGCCTGGAGGACATATATGATGATGATGATGATGATGATGATGATGATGATGATAATTTTAGAAGTTGGCTTGCCTTTGTCCCCTTTGCATTTTTACTGCATTGGAGACATCCTTAGCCTGGGTGGTACTCACTAGCCCTTGCCTGGAGACAAATAATAATAATAACAATAATAATAATTTTAGAAGTAGCCTTGCCTTTGTTCCCTTTGCATTATGTCTTGGAGACATCCTTCACCTGGGTGGTGCTCACTGGCTCTTGCTTGCTGTCTAAGGATGGAGACATTCTTAGCCTGGGTAGTGCTCACTAGCCCTTGATTGCTTGCTGCCTGGAGGACATATATGATGATGATGATGATAATTTTAGAAGTTGGCTTGCCTTTGTCCCCTTTGCATTTTTACTGTCTTTGCATTTTTACTGCCTTGGAGACATCCTTAGCCTGGGTAGTGCTCACTAGCCCTTGATTGCTTGCTGCCTGGAGGACATATATGATGATGATGATGATGATAATGATGATGATAATTTTAGAAGTTGGCTTGCCTTTGTCCCCTTTGCATTTTTACTGCCTTTGCATTTTTACTGCCTTGGAGACATCCTTAGCCTGGGTGGTACTCACTAGCCCTTGCCTGGAGACAAATATTAATATTAATATTAATAATAATTTTAGAAGTAGCCTTGCCTTTGTTCCCTTTGCATTATGTCTTGGAGACATCCTTCGCCTGGGTGGTGCTCACTGGCTCTTGCTTGCTGTCTAGAGACATAATAATAATAATAATAATAATAATAATAATATAGAAGTAGCCTGGCCTATGTTCCCTTTGCATTGTTTGCTGTCTTGGAGACATTCTTTGCTTGGGTGGCATTCACTAGCCCTTGATTGCTTGCTGCCTGGAGGAATAATAATAATAATAATAATAATAATAATAATAATAATAATAATAATAATGCGGTTGTCTGGCGTTGTATATTTCTGCCGCTACTGTTACTGTTCTTTTGTACTTTGATTCTGTAGCCCACTTGTCGATGGATGTCCAAAATCAGCAGCATCCATCACGATCCTTTTTATCCTGGGCGTCGACTGAGCCAGTATAGACTTAATTTTGGTTTGCTTCTCCCTAGTGCGAATGGGTTAGGTGCTCTTAGTTCCACTCCTCAGCTGAGACCTCTCTGACTTGGTTGGACCTGCTGGTACACTACTGCCAGCACAGCTCTCAGCATCTTTGGAGCAGTTAAGCTCCCCACCATGACAATGTGGCACTCATCAGGGTCCTAAACGCTTGGGAAGTGTTCAACTTGTGATTTTGTGATACGAAATCAAGCATATATATCTCATTTTCTGTGTCATACTGTGTTTTTGTGTCAGTAAAATAATAATATTATTTTATAAGTAGCCTGGTCTTTGTCCTCTTTGCACTGTTTCCTGCCTTGGAGACATCATTTGCCTAGCTGCTGCTCACTACCCCTTTACTGCTTGCTGCCTGGAGACATCATTATCATTTTAGAAGTAGCCTGGCCTTTGTTCCCTTTGCAGTATTGTTTGCTACCTGGAGACATAATAATAATAATAATAATAATAATTATTATTATTATTATTAATAATAATAATCTCGTGGTGCCAAAACGCAGTCTGTCAGTGCCTTCCAAGTTGCCCAGTTTTCTTTGTGCCCAGGAGGGAGTCTCTCATTTGGTGTCAGCCATCCATTGAGGTTCTGGGTTTGAGCCTGCCATTTTTTGGACTCTGGCTTGCTGAGGTGTTCCAGCAAGTGTTTCTGTACATCTTAGAAAACTATTTCTTGATTTAAGTTGTTGGCGTGCTGGCTGATACCCAAACAGGGGGTGGGCCGGAAATGTCATTGCCTTGGTACTTTCACTATTGGTTGCTACTCTCCGGCGGATGTCAGGTGGTGCAATACCGGCTAAACAGTGTAATTTCTCCAGTGATGTAGGGCGCTGACACCCCGTGATAACGTGGCATGTCTCATTAAGAGCCACATCCACTGTTTTAGCGTGGTGAGATGCGTTCCACACTGGGCATGCATACTCGGCAGCAGAGTAGCATAGTGCAAGGGCAGATGTCTTCACTGTGTCTGGTTGTGATCCCCAGGTTGTGCCAGTCAGCTTTTGTATGATATTGTTTCTAGCACCCACTTCTTGCTTGATATTCAGGCAGTGCTTCTTGTAGGTCAGAGCACCAACCAGGTTAACTCCCAGGTATTTGGGTGTGTTGCAATGCTCCAGTGGGATTCCTTCCCAGGTAATCCTCAGAGCTCGGGATGCTTGTCTGTTCTTAAGATAAAAAGCACATATCTGTGTTTTAGATGGATTATGGATCAGCTGGTTTTCCCTGTAATAGGCAGTTAGAATACCTAGAGGCGGGTGGTAATCCTTTGTGATATTATACATTTTTTTCAGTAGGAGGCGGTGGTTTACAGTATCATACACTGCTGACAGGTCTATGAAGACAGCTCCTGTGATCTGCTGCCTTTCAAAGCCATCTTCTATGTGCTGAATCAGGTTCAGCACTTGCGATGTGCAGCTTTTGCCTTTCCTGAAGCCAGCTTGCTGTAGAATCAGACAATTTTTTTCCATAATTCTATGCAAAATAAGTATCTCTGGAACTTTGTAAAGGTGGCACAACAAGGAGATTGGTCTATAGCTTTTTGGATAATTACAGCCTTTGCCTGGTTTCAAGATGGTTATGACTCTTGCTTCCCTCCAGGGGCTACAAAGTGGAATCCACGCCATGCGAGTGTGGAGAAGTGCAAACCACTAACCACCTATTGCAATGCAACCTGAGCCCTGCCACATGCACAATGGGGGACCTTCTTGCAGCAACACCAGAGGCACTCCAAGTGGCCAGCTACTGGTCTTTTGCAACTGACAGATGGTAATTTTGTCACTGCCGATTGTTTTTAAGTGCAGGCCAAGGTGTTTAGGCACTGCACCTAGTGCCCATCACCACTGGGAGTATTATTATTATAGAAATAGTCTGGCCTTTGTTCCCTTTGCATTGTTTACTGCAGGCGTCCTCAAACTTTTTTAAACAGAGGGCCAGGTCACAGTCCCTCAAACTGTTGGGAGGGCCGGATTATAATTTGGAAAAAAAAGCCATGAATTAATTTCTATGTACACTGCACATATCTTATTTGTAGTGCAAAAACATTAAAAAAAACAATACAATAATTAAAATGAAGAACAACTTTAACAAATATAAACTTATTAGTATTTAAATGGGAAGTGTGGGCCTGCTTTTGCCTGCTGAGATAGGGTTGTTGTTGTTGTTGTGTGCTTTCAAGTCATTTCAGACTTAAGTTGACCCTGAGCAAGGGCCGGGAAGATGACCTTGGAGGGCTGTATCCGGCCCCTGGGCCTTAGTTTGAGGACCCCTGGTTTACTGCCTTGAAGGCATCCTTAGCCTGGGTGGTGCTGACTAGCCCTTGACTGCAAGTCAGGCTTATATGGCTACTATATGTCAATTCTGTATCTATATTTGGTGCAAGTTGTTTATATTTTTTGTTGTTCAGTTGTTTATATTTTATATGTTTGTCTTCTAATTACTGTATCTCAGTATTAATATCAAATCAATAAAGAATTGATAGTAAAGCATGGGGTATACTATGAGTTAAAGCTACATTTATATCTAGTGCTACTATACATCAATAAAGAGTTGATGACATAGCATGGGGTATACAGCGAGCTAGGCCTATATTCATTGCTATTGTCAATGTATCTTTTAATCATTAGTACATACTAAGTAAAATAAAATAAAATAGTAAAGAGCAGAGACATCACCCTGGCAACAAAGATCCGCCTAGTCAAAGCCATGGTCTTCCCTGTAGTAACCTATGGATGTGAGAGCTGGACCTTAGGGAAGGCTGAGCGAAGGAAGATCAATGCTTTTGAGCTGTGGTGTTGGAGGAAAGTGCTGAGAGTGCCTTGGACTGCGAGAAGATCCAACCAGTCCATCCTCCAGGAAATAAAGCCCGACTGCTCATTGGAGGGAAGGATACTAGAGACAAAGTTGAAGTACTTTGGCCACATCATGAGGAGACAGCAAAGCCTAGAGAAGACAATTATGCTGGGGAAAGTGGAAGGTAAAAGGAAGAGGGGCCGACCAAGGGCAAGATAGATGGATGGCATCCTTGAAGTGACTGGACTGACCTTGAAGGAGCTGGGGGTGGTGATGGCCGACAGGGAGCTCTGGCGTGGGCTGGTCCATGAGGTCACGAAGAGTCGGAGACGACTGAACGAATGAACAACAACAATACATACTAACTCTCAAGCAATCAGAAACTACGAGGGTTATCCAGAAAGTAAGGTTAAAAGGCACATAGCTCTCACAGGGAATTTTCTAGGGGGAATTTGTTCTCACTGCCATGTAGTGGAAAGTCAGCGGAAGCAAACAAGCAGTGCCAGTCATCAGTAGCTCATCAACTGGTGTTGTGGTGACGGTTAGACATGAGCGTCCTCATTCTTTTTTCCTCCAAGTGTGAAGTTTGCGCTGCAATACGCTACCTAAATGCTAAGGGCATGAACGCTGCTGCGATTTAGCATGAAATCATTTCAGTTTATGGTGAGGACATGACAAAATGGGTACGGAATATATTGTGAGACCATGAAGAATCTTCACAGAGCCATCCAAAACAAACATCATGGGATGCTGACCGCGGGAGTCTGTCTCCTTCATGACAATGTGTGTTCGCACAACACCATTCATGCAACACAAGAGTGGTTGACTTCATTTGGTTGGGATGTTTTAAGCCATCCCTCTTGCACGCAGTGACACTCATCTGTTCACTAAATTGAAGGAACACCTGGGTGGGAAACACTTTGCCTACGATGACGAGGTGAAAACCAAAGTGACAAACTGGCTGAAAAAGGCAGAGGGAAACTTCAAAAACTTGTCCCACGGATGACAAAATGTATTAAACTTAATTGCGATTATGTGGAAAAATAATGTAATACCTATGCTGCACTCCATGGAAGTTTCATTAAAATATATTCATTCTTTGTATTTCAAAAAAATATTGTAACCTTATTTTCCGGATATCCCTCGTACCTTCATCTGGCACCTAGCCATCCCCAAAGGTTAACTGAAGAGTCGACTGGTTTGCATGTTCTTGCTCTTATTTGTATATTGTGTGACAGAAGCCAGTTCTGGGGAGAAAGAGGACTCATACCAAAACAACCCACCATGAGGGAAGGACCACAAAGTAGTTTATTTATGTGCACATTCATTCTTTGTAAGAGATGCATGTCATGGGCCTGCTCCTCTCACCCTCAATAAGTCTCTTACATCAAACAAGAGGTTCAGTTGATGGGAGGTCCGACCAGCCGCCAACCTTCCTTCTTGCCAATTTTGACAAAGGCTGCCAGCGTGCCCAGGCCGAGGCAGGAGGCAGTGCCAACGCCAAAGTTGCGAGCTGGAGAAGAAACAGAGAGAAAGGATGTCAGGATCACCATATCATGGGACTGGCTGCTTCGGTTCTCTCCCTTAAAGAAGGGAGGTAGGGGGAAGGGAGGCTGGGTACAGGGAACATAGTGCAAATAAGACATCTGTTTTGTGAGGGAAATTCCAGTTAACAGATTATGGACACAATGTTTGGCCACTAGGGGTAGATGGGAGTTGGGCTGTTATATTACAGGGTATTTCAGCGGGAAACTTTAGAACTGTCTTTCAGGCACCGAGGAAAGAAGGAAATAAATCATTTGTCTCCAGCATGTTGTTGTTGTGAGATTGATTTCAAATCCAAGATCTTCCAGAGTCTTACAAAGGAGGCCCGGTTACACAAACAGAGGCAGCCATGATATTGACGCAGGAGGATCCAACCAATGGTTACCAACCTCTCGCTCCCAAGAGAGCACCCGATGCGCAGCCCCCAGCGAAGTAGTTCCATGGGTCTTCGGGGGTGTCCCGGATCTCAGCGCTGAGGCAAGTGGTCACCCCAAAAACAGCCCCCAAGGTAGCTAGGAGACAGCAACAACAGAAAAGAAGTCATGGGAAGAGAAATCCTGAGCGGGCTGAATCGGGAGGAGGAGCAAAAGCCCAACAATACCACAGAAACAATACCCACGTTTCATAGGATCACAGAGTTGCAAGAGACCGCATGGGTCATCTACTGCAATCCTCTTCTGCATTCATGCAGGAAAAGCACAATCAAAGCACCCCCAACAGATGGCCATCAAGTCATAATCATAATAATAATAATAATAATAAGAGTTAGAAGAGACTACATGGGTCATCATGGGTCACTTAGTCCACCCCCTTCTGCCTTCATACAGGAAAAGCACAATCAAAGTACCGCTGACAGATTATCAATATTTTTATTATTAATAATAAATAATAATGATACATAGGTAGGTAGTCCCCTGAAATTAAGTCCAGTCATGTCTGACACTGGGGTGTGGTGCTCATCTCCATTTCTAAGCTGAAGAGCCAGCGTTGTCCGTAGACACCTCCATGGTCATGTGGCCGGCATGACTGCATGGAGTGCTGTTACCTTCCCACCGGAGCGGTACCTATTGATCTACTCACATTTGCATGTTTTCGAACTGCTAGGTTGGCAGAAGCTAGGGCTGACAGCGGAAGCTCACGCCGCTCCCCGGAATTGAACCTGCGACCTTTCGATCAACAAGCTCAGCAGCTCAGTGCTTTAACCCACTGCGCCACCGGGGGCTCCAATGATACAAGGGGTACAATGACACAATGATACATAGGTAAAGGTAAAGGTTGTCCCCTGACATTAAGTCCAGTCATGTCTGACTCTGGGGTGTGGTGCTCATCTTCATTTCTAAGCCAAAGAGCCAGCATTGTCCATAGACACCTCCAAGGTCATGTGGCCGGCATGACTGCATGGAGCGCCGTTACCTTCCCGCCGGAGCGGTACCTATTGATCTACTCACATTTGCATGTTTTCAAACTGCTAGGTTGGCAGAAGCTAGGGCTAACAGCGGAAGCTCACGCCGCTCCCCGGAATCGAACCTGCGACCTTTCGATCAACAAGCTCAGCAGCTCAGTGCTTTAACCTACTGTGGGGACTCCCACGATACATACACACATATAAATTATATATCTTTTCAAAGCATTATTTATAATAAAGATATAAAAATGTTATATATATACCGACATATTATGAATAAAGTTGTATATTTATATATTATAAATTATATATATATATGTATTCAAAACATTATTTTAAATTTATTTAATCCCCATGATCAACAAAAAATATTGGAGGTCTTTGGAGGGATTTAGAGGAGTTGTAGTTCACCTACATCCAGAGCACACAGTGAACCCAAGAAATGATGGATCTGGGCCAAACTCAACATACATACCCAATATGCCCAAATTTGAATACTGGTGGGTTTTGAGAGGAATTGGCCTTGGACATTTTGGAGTTGTAAGCACTGGGATTTATAGTTCACCAGCAATCAAAGAGCACTCCGAACACCACCAAAGATGGAATTGGACCAAACTTGGCACACAGAGCCCTCATGATCAGCAAAAAATCCTGGAAGTATTTGGGAGAAATTCCCCTTGATTTGGGGAAGTTGTAGTTCACCTACATTCAGAGAGCACTGTGATGTGCACACACACACATATATATATATGTCTACACTATAGAGTTAACTCAGTTTGACACTGCTTCGGCTCACCCATGGTGACGGTGGCGCTGGTGGCCCTCTGGATGGCATGCAGCGCTGTTTCCGACGGAAACAAGATGATGTGGTAAATGGAGCCCACGAGGCCTGAAGGAAAAGCGAGAGAAATGCGTCACTTGAAGACATCCCAATACTCTTAAAGGCAAACAGTGAGGTATCTATCTATCTATCTATCTATCTATCTATCTATCTATCTATCTATCCCTATTCCACAAAGGAAAAGCCTCCTCACCCACGGCGGCCCCGAGCCGGCCCGTGAGCCAGGTCTTCTTCGCACACTCCGTGCCCTCCGGGATGTCCCAGTAGCCGGACATCTTTCACGCTCGGAAGACCGCCTCAGAATGGCAACTCTCGCGGGAGCCCAGGCGAGAACATAGCACGGACCAATCCCCGCTCGAGGATGCTCGAAGGGGCGCGGTTTGGTGGCGGGAGCCGATTGGTCGGCGTCAATCCCTGGCCTTCCCATTGGAGGAAGGCGAGTCGTGGGCGGGGCTTTGATGCGTCGGTTTGGGCTGGGCATTCTCCCCAGAAAACGATCCTGGATGACGGGGCGTGGCTATGACGGCTTCCCATTGGTGGCTTCGATGGGGGGGGGGCTATTCTCCGCCCTTCCCGTTGGAGGAGGGAAAGCTGTAGGCGGGTCTTAGGCTGGACATCCTCCTCAGAACGCTAACGGCTATTGTCCGCCCTTCCTATTGGAGGAGGGAAAGCTGTAGGCGGGGCTTAGGCTGGACATTCTCCTCAGAACGTTGACGGCTATTCTCCGCCCTTCCCATTGGAGGAGGGAAAGTTGTAGGCGGGGCTTAGGCTAGACCTTCTCCTCAGAACGCTGACGGCTATTCTCCGCCCTTCCCATTGGAGGGAAGGTGATGTGGATATGACGGCTTCCCATTGGTGGCATCGATAAGTGGGGCTACTCTTCGTCCTTCCCATTGGAGGAGGGGAAGCTGTGGGCGAGGCTTAAACTAGACAGTCTCCTCGAAACGCTATCCTGGATGACGGGGCGTGGCTATGACGGTTTCCCATTGGTGGCTTCGATGAATGGAGGCAACTTTCCGCCCTTCTCATTGGAAGAGGGGAACCCGTAGGCGGGGCTTAGAATGCTATCGTGGATGATGGGGCGCGGCTAGGATGGCAACATTGATGAGTTGGTGTTCCTCTCCGCCCTTCCCATTGGAGGAGAGGGAAGCTATAGGCGGGGCTTGTGCAAGCTACGACTCCGATTGGCTATGCTGGCACGGCTAGGGCGTGTTGTCATTGGGCAGACTCAGGAGGCCCCGCTCCTGGGCGCGTCCCTGGCAGCGGATTGGGTGGGCGGGAAGGGCGTGGCGCAGTAGGCCGCGGTCTGCGCCGTCGCTACTGCCTGCCATGTCCTCGGCGATCCGGGAGGCGAACGCGCACTTGGCGGCGCTGCACGGGCGGGTGGCGGAGCTGGAGCGGCGGCTGGCGGTGGCCGAGGAGACCGTGCGGGAACAGGCCCAGAGCCTCATCCGGAAGGACGGCCAGCTGCGCCGCGCCCTCAGCGAGCTCCGCCAAGGGAAGGACAGGTGCCCCACGCGCCCCGCCCTCTCTCCCTCCCTTCACCTTTCTCTATCCAGTCATCCATTTCTCTTCTCTATCTCTATTCATCTGGATCTCTTTCTCTATCAATACTTTTCTCCTCTCTCTCTCTCTCTCCATCCATTCACAAATGCAGTTCTCTTCTCTATCCATCTACCTACCTCTCCATTCATCCACCATTGCATTTCTCTTATCTATCTATCTATATATCTATCTAGAAAACCAAGATTATGGCAACAAGAATGATTGACAACTGGGAAATAGAGGGAGAAAACGTAGAGGCCGTGACAGACTTTGTATTTCTAGGCGCAAAGATGACTGCAGGTGCAGACTGTGGCCAGGAAATCAGAAGACGCTTCCTTCTTGGGAGGAGAGCAATGTCCAATCTCGACAAAATAGTAAAGAGTAGAGACATCAGACTGGCAACAAAGATCCGCCTAGTCAAAGCCATGGTATTCCCTGTAGTCACCTACGGATGTGAGAGCTGGACCTTAGGGAAGGCTGAGCGAAGGAAGATCGATGCTTTTGAGCTGTGGTGCTGGAAGAAAGTGCTGAGAGTGCCTTGGACTGCGAGAAGATCCAACCAGTCCATCCTCCAGGAAATAAAGCCCGACTGCTCACTGGAGGGAAGGATACTAGAGACAAAGTTGAAGTACTTTGGCCACATCATGAGGAGACAGCAAAGTCTAGAGAAGACAATTATGCTGGGGAAAGTGGGAGGCAAAAGGAAGAGGGGCCGACCAAGGGCAAGATGGATGGATGGCATCCTTGAAGTGACTGGACTGACCTTGAAGGAGCTGGGGGTGGTGACGGCCGACAGGGAGCTCTGGCGTGGGCTGGTCCATGAGGTCACGAAGAGTCGGAGACGACTGAACGAATGAACAACAACAACATCTATCTATCATTACCTGGAGAGATCAGGAAAGCCTCTACACTAGAAACGTTTAAAAAGAACCTTAAAACCTGGCTCTTCCACTGTGCCTTTGGCGAGTAGGTGCACAACACTATTGCTCCCCTCAACACTTCTGTCACTGGAGTACACGCCCCCCAAATGGGAAGTTTAGTTTCACAACCCTGTGTTTTTATGAGCTCCCTGCAAATAACTTGCTATTTTTATCTCATTTGAGTTTTTTAACATATTATCCTGTACATGTGGCCCGCCCACTGTTACCACGATTGTGTTATTGTAATGTTATTTTGTTACAGTATTCATATCTTTTTTTTCTATGTAATTTTGATGATGTTGCTTATTTATTTATTTATTTATTTATGTATTTACAGCTTTTATATTCCGCCCTTCTCACCCCGCAGGGGACTCAGGGCGGATTACAGTGTACGCATATATGGCAAACATTCAATGCCAATTTTGACATACAGACATAGACAGAAGCTATTTAACTTTTTCTGGCCGCCAGGGGAGCTGTCGCTTTCATCGTCCATCTGTGACGCTGATGAAGCACTTCCGCATTCCCCGCATGCTTCCCCGCTGGAATGCTTTGCTGGAGTCTTCTTTATGGCCTCATGTTGTTGTTTATTCGTTCAGTCGTCTCCGACTCTTCATGACCTCATGGACCAGCCCACGCCAGAGCTCCCTGTCGGCCGTCACCACCCCCAGCTCCTTCAAGGTCAGTCCAGTCACTTCAAGGATGCCATCCATCCATCTTGCCCTTGGTCGGCCCCTCTTCCTTTTGCCTTCCACTTTCCCCAGCATCATTGTCTTCTCTAGGCTTTGCTGTCTCCTCATGATGTGGCCAAAGTACTTCAACTTTGTCTCTAGTATCCTTCCCTCCAATGAGCAGCCGGGCTTTATTTCCTGGAGGATGGACTGGTTGGATCTTCTCGCAGTCCAAGGCACTCTCAGCACTTTCCTCCAACACCACAGCTCAAAAGCATCGATCTTCCTTCGCTCAGCCTTCCCTAAGGTCCAGCTCTCACATCCGTAGGTTACTACAGGGAAGACCATGGCTTTGACTAGGCGGATCTTTGTTGCCAGTGTGATGTCTCTACTCTTCACTATTTTATTGAGACTGGACATTGCTCTCCTCCCAAGAAGTAAGCGTCTTCTGATTTCCTGGCCACAGTCTGCATCTGCAGTAATCTTTGCACCTAGAAGTACAAAGTCTGTCACGGCCTCCACATTTTCTCCCTCTATTTCCCAGTTGTCAATCATTCTTGTTGCCATAAACTTGGTGTTTTTGATGTTTAGCTGCAACCCAGCTTTTGCGCTTTCTTCTTTCACCTTGATCAGTTAATTTAGCCTCCCCACACTTTAAGGTGGTACCTTATTTTCATATTTGACAGATGCTACTGTCTTTTGGGTTGCAAAGGTCGACAACAGGCTACACACAATTGGTTGAAAACCCACTATAACCCGGGCTGGCTTCAAACTCATGACCTTTTGGGTCAAAGTGATCTTAATGCAGCTGAAACTCAGCCTGCTGCGCCACAATCCCGGTGCTATGCTAATAATATAATATAATACAATATACTATTAATAATAATACAATGTTACAATTATATATTTTATATTATATGTAATATTACTAATAATATTACAATATAAGGGTATAGTACAATTTAGTAATATATAACTGATGTGCTATGCTAATAATATATAATACAATACTATTAATAATAATAATGCAATATTATGATTATGCTATTCTAATAATATAATATAATACAATATATTACTATTAGTAATAATACAATGTTATAATTATATATTTTATATTATATGTAATATTACTAATAATATTGCAATATAAGGGTATAGTACAATATATAATACTGATAGTGTGCTATGCTAATATAATATATTGTATATTGTATATGTTTTGGTTTTATTTTGCTGTAACATGTTGTCCGAGTTTGGCACCATGTAAGCCGCTCTGAGTCCCCACTGGGGAGATGGTGGCAGGGTATAAATAAATATTATTATTATTATTATTATTATTATTATTATTATGTACTAGCCGTCCCCTGCCACGCGTTGCCGTGGCCCTCATGGGGGTTCTGTGTGGGAGCTTTGGCCCAATTCTAACATTGGTGGGGTTCAGAATGCTTTTTGATTGTAGGTGAAGTATAAATCCCAGGAACTACAACTCCCAAATGTCAAGATTCTATTTTCCCCTAACTCCACCAGTGTTCACATTTGGGCATATTGAGTATTAGTGTAGAGTTTGGTCCAGATCCATCCACAATGCTCTCTGGATCTAGGTGGACTACAATTCCAAAACCAAAGGACACTGCCCACCAAACCCTTCCAGTATTTTCTGTTGGTCATGGGAGAACTGTGTGCCAAGTTTGGTTCAATTCCATCGTTGGTGGGGTTCAGAATGCTCCTTGATTGTAGGTGAACTCTAAATCCCAGCCACTACAACTCCCAAATGACAAAATCATATTTTTTTTAGTGAAGAACATACATTGGGTTGTTAGGTGTATCATGTCCAAATTTTGTGCCAATTCATCCAGGGGTTTTTGAGTTCTGTAAATACCACAAATGAATATTACATTTTTATTTATATAGATTTCTTTATTCACCTGTGTTTTTATCTATCCATCCATCCATTTCTCTTCTCTATTTGCCTGTCTTTATCTATCTCCCCATCCATCCAGTCACCAATACATTTCTCTTCTCATATTTTTTTTAGTGAAGAACATACATTGGGTTGTTAGGTGTATCATGTCCAAATGTCCCTGTCCATCTATCCACCAATACATTTCTCTTTATCTAATCACCTATCTTTCTCTCTCCCTCCCCATCCATGTATCCATCCATCCACCAGTATCTCTTATCTCTTCACCTGTATCTTTATCCATCCATCCATTCCTCTTCTCTATCTATTCACCTGTCTTTATCTCCCCATCCATCCATTCACCAATACATTTCTCTATCTCTTCGCCTGTCTCTATTTACCTATCCATCCATTTCTTTTGTCTATCTTTCACCTATGTCTTTATCTGTCTCTGTCTTTCCACCTCTCCATCCATCTGTTTACACATCTATTCACCAATACATTTTTCTTTCTCTACCTTTCTATCACTTCACCTGTGTCTTCCTCTGTCCTCTACCTATTTGTCCAACCCATCTATCTGATCATTCATCCATCCATTCACCAACACATTTCTCTGTGTATCTATCTCTTCACTTGTGTCTGTCTATCATGCTATCATTTCCCCATCCATCCACCAATCCATCTCTCTTCACCAGTGTTGTTCTCCAATCCATCCCTCTTCTCAATCCCGTCGCCTGTGCCTCAGATGGAATAGCTATCTAGCATTTCCCCATCCATCCATCCACCAATACATCTATCTCTACCTCTTCACCAGTGTTTTTCTCCATCCATCCATCCATCCCTCTTCTCTGTCTCAATTGTATCTTTCTCTATATACCTATTCATCCACCAATATATTTCTCTCTCTCTTTCACCTGTGTTTTCCTCTATTGTCTACTCCTTTATCCACCAGCCTATCTATCTGACCATTTAAGCCATCCTTTCACTAATACATGGGCATGATGGGGTCCCTATATATATTTGCTTCCTTGCCTGGCTGCTTTGACGCTCTTCTCCCTTCCTTCTAGCGAAATCTCGGCCCTGGAGGAGAGGCTGCGTGTCTCGGAAGGAGAGTCCCAGCGGCTGTGGGGCCTCCTCCAGGAGAAGGACCTGCTTGTGGCCCAGCTCCGCCACCGCAGCCGCTTGCTGAGCAAGATCTGCCGCAGCCGCCCAGTGCTGGACAACCTCCTGGCCTACATGGCTGAAGGGGAACGCCTCAGTCCCGTCCACAGTGGTCGCACCTCCCCCGACCCCCTCCCCGCCGCCCTGGATTTGAACTGCGTCCCGGACCTCGATTCCGATGGCGGGAAAGACTTTTCTCTCTCCACGGTGGACAACGACGATGACAACAGGGATTCTGACCAGACTTTGTTTGGCACAACCGTGTGAAATGCTTCTCTGGATATCTTTATATATTCCCTGCATTCCATCAGCCCCACACCCCACTTTTCTAGGACAAGTCCTGGTATTATCTATTACAGGGAATGTGGATATATTAGGAAGGGGTTGCTCTCCCATCTGGGGAAAAGGGATTTGAAGGGAGCGGAAATCCCATTACAGACAAGGGAGATTTTGTAGGTTTGTTCTTCAGTTGAATTCGTATGTAAGTCGGAAGAGGGACATTGCTTAAGTATAACTCCAGCCATACACACACACACACACACACACACATATATATATATACACACACACATGCTTTGGAGACCGTAGGGGTAAACACCACTGTGGGGTTTGTTTTGTTGTTGAGATATATAGATAGATAAGCTTTGGACAGACAGCATAGGGAAGGGTTTGTGTTGTCTGTCAGGACTGGCATTACAGAAAGGGGCAACAATCCTTGTGGAGGAGGCAGATATGTTTAATCTTCATAAGGTTAATGGGAGCTTCTGTTGTTTTGTTTTGTTGTTGTGTCAGGAGCGACTTGAGAAACTGCAAGTCACTTCTGGTGTGAGAGAATTGGCTGTCTGCAAGGACGTTGCCCAGGGGACGCCCGGATGATTTGATGTTTTTATCATCCTTGTGGGAGGCTTCTCTCATGTCCGTTGTCAGCTTCCGTTGTGCAAACAAGGATTGGTGCTAAACTTTCATTGGGGACCCACTTTTCTCCCTGATAATAACTCTTCCAGGAGAGGATTTCCCTTCCTAGAGGTAGATTTCTTTGACTTTTTGGTGTCCACTCCATTGTTCTTAACGGAAATGTTTGTAACTCGGAGGCAGCCTGTACATACATCTTGAATCTGCGGCCCTCCAGCTGTTTGGGCCTCTTAATTCCCAGAAGCCCCTATTGCCAGATTCCTTCTCCCTCCAAATCCCTTTGGAAAAGCAGCCTATTCCACAATATGTTGGACTTGATCTTTCCTCAAAGCGGCAGAATGAGCATAAATTTAGTGCAAATGTCAGGGACAAATTTGGAATAGGTCAGTTGGTGTTCTGGTGTGGTTTACCAGGCTCTACAACCAATGTGCGCTAGCAATGTCTCCGATTTCCTCTGTTTTGCCTGCATTTGTGTTTACTGGCATCTTCGGAGGATCTTTTGCTTTCCCTCCGTTTCTTGGGTCTCTCTGTCCCCCAGGTTTGGTGGGAGATGAGTGTTCAAATTGAGAGGATCCGTTGATCTGTTCTCCCCATCTTGCAAAAAATATGATATGTTGGAGTTTTGTTACTAAATTAAATCTACACAGGAGTCTATTGTATCAACGGGAGTGTGAAGAAGGATGGTATTATAATACATATTCTCTAACATATAAAGGAATTCCATCTACAATATCTTCTATTCCAAAAGCAAGTGGATTCTTATCATCGGGTGTCAATCTTTCTGTCTTCTTGTCCCATCTTTTTTTCCTATTTTCTCCTCCAAGCCTGTATAATAAGCGTTCCTTCTAATTATTTCATCACTTTACTTATACATACTCTGTTTTCCCTTTCATTTTAATAATATCTACCCGTTTACATATCCCAGAGTCAGTTTCTTTTGTTAATACATTAATAATACATATGTAAATACATATTATATTAGTCTATCTTCTATGCAGATTCTGATACACAAACACACATCTCAAAGTTTCTTTTGTTAGAATGTTAGTAATGCATATGTAGATGATCTCTGGTTAAAAGGCATAAACTCTGTAGACTGTTACTAGAACAGCATGCCGATATCGTTTTAATTCAGGAGACCCACTTAAAAAAAGGATAAGATGAAATTGTTGAACCTAAAAAGTTGGAATTCTCAATATGAATCGAGAGGAAGAAATAAATCAAGAAGAGTGGCAATTATAATAAAGGATACAAAATGATTTGAGTTAGAGAAAAAGATATCGGACAAGGAAGTTAATCCATAATGATAAGGGGGAAACGAAATATCAATGATATTTCCATTGTAAGTGTTTACGCTCCAAACAAAAATCAGTTAAGATTCCTAAACAGAGTATGCGCCAAACTTTTAAAAAGTAATGTATATGTGAATACTTACTATATCAGTCTATCTTCTGTGCAGATTCTATGTGTGTGTGTGTATACACACACACACACACACACACATGTATACATACATATCAGAGTCTTTTGTTAATACGTTAATACGTTAGTAATACATATTTATTATATTACATATAATGCAGATTCTCTCTGTGTGTATATATATATAATATCCACATCATTGAAATTTTATACATTTCATTTATGATGTCTTCATATATATATATATATATATATATATATATATATATGTATATATAATGCGCACATACATATTTCAGAGTCAATTTCTTTTGTTAATACGTTAGCAATACATACGTAAATACTTATACTAGTCTATCATCTACGTAGATTCTCTCTATATATATTCATATATGTGTACACATCAATTATCTCCAGTCTTTTGAGTTTTAGAATGCAAAATGCATTTATATAGTCATATTATTTTTGTTCACAAATCCAGTTACTTATTTGTTATTTGTTGTTGCCATATAGATTTTAGCCTTTTATTCCTGGTGCCGAGAGTGTCTTGCATTTAAAGTCGACGAATGGGATCCCGTCGGGTCCCCTGAAGATGCCAGTCACAGATGCAGGAGGAAATGCTGCTAGAACATTATTTAGGGAATAACACTGGGAGCATCAAATCCCAGACTGCTTTGTTGCAGCATTGCCTCTCATTTGGGGTGGGGGATAGGTTTGTTTCTTTCCCTCGATGTTCCTTTGCCATTCTGAACGGTCACAACCCCCCCCCCCCCCTCGAGGCTTATTGGCCATATATACGGGTGCATTTCCAAGAAAGTGACTACTACCTCGTTGTATCAGGGCTTTTGCTTGGACAACGGCTCCCAGAATTCCCCAGTCAGAAGGGTTGGATGATGGGAGCTGTAGTTCTTTCAGAACTGCGGGAAAAAGTCGCAAATGGGACACTCCTTTGGACTCTTCATTCTCGTTGACACCAGCAGTGGACAGCCACAATTTGGGAAGCCTGCCTTTGTTTTAAAGCGCAACCTGGGTCTTTCTGCCAGGCTTGATGTGTTTGTCATTATTATTATAATTATTGATTTTGGGGTGAGAGCCAAATGACTTTTCCAATTTTGAGGAGTGGTTTCAAGGAAGTCGAAAGTCACGCTGACATCCTTTTTAGGGAAATAAATAAAATGTCTGTTTCCGGGGAAGACGAGGAAAACAGCCCTTTGAATTATCCTGTTTATAAATTGATTTTTCAAAAAAAATATCTCATAGGTTGTCTTTTGTAAACCCTCATAACACAGACTTTCAAATACAGGTCCTGCACCCAAATGTTGCAACGTTTCTATGTCATCCAGGCCGATTTCCTTCCTTTGAGTTGAATTGTAATATGTTTTCCTTCCATTTGGTTTGGGAACACCTACTGGCCATAGAAAATAAAGGGAACAAACAATGGCAATGAAATATGCCAGGTGGTCTCTCTTCCAGCCGTAGTAGTAGTAGTAGTAGTAGTAGTAGTAGTAATAATAATAATAATCTTTTATTTATAACTCGCTACCATCTCCTGAAGGACTCGGTGCGGCATACAAGAGGCCGAGACCCAATACATCAACACCGTATTCTTTTCCCTATTGACTATGGTGGGGCTCTTTGCCCCTATACACACACACACACACACATATTAGGGCTGTGTAAAACATTGTGATTTGTACGTTGGGTGTACTTTGTAAGATTCATACTTACGAAGTGATATTTCGAAACGTTGGGGGTGCCCATGCCAAAAAATTGAGATTCAAAACACTGACCTATATCTCTCAGAAGAGTTACTTAAGTCTCATAAGTGGCTTCAGGTCTCCGTCTCAATCTTGAAGTGAGCAGAATTCTGTAGTTCAGGGCAGGGCCTTTTGAATTCTCTGCCACAGGGTTCCTCGCCTTCCCAAACTACATTTCTCAGAATTCCTCCCTGAAAGTTTTGGTGTTTTTCTCTAAAGACATTTCAAGATAAAAAGGGATTGTTGGGAGTTGAATCAATCCTGTGAGATAGGCAAAGCCGAGAGGCAGTAACTGCAAAGTTTACCTAATATATTGTCGAAGGCTTTCATGGCTGGAATCACTAGGTTCTTGTGGGTTTTTTTCGGGCTATAGAGCCATGTTCTAGAGGCATTTCTCCTGACGTTTCGCCTGCATCTATGGCAAGCATCCTCAGAGGTCTCAATCTTGAAGTGAGCAGAATTCTGGGAAATGTAGTTCAGGGCAGGGCCTTTTGAATTCTCCGCCACAGGGGTCCTTACCTCTGAGGATGCTTGCCATAGATGCAGGCGAAACGTCAGGAGAAATGCCTCTAGAACATGGCTCTATAGCCCGAAAAAACCCACAAGAACCTTTACCTAATATGTTTGCTATTATTATCTCAAAGGCTGGATGGGCATCTGTTAGGGGTGCTTTGACTTGCTTTTCCTGTTTTGCAGAATAAAGAATATTTGACTGGATGACCTATTGGGTCTTCTAGTGAAATAGCACTGTTAAGTTTACGTTGGTGAAAATTCCCTAAAAATCAGTATGCCCTGGTTATGTTGTATCATTGAAAATAGAAATTCAAGGAGCTAGCTCTTGTTGTTTTTTAAAATGCTGTTTATATTTTTTTTTAAAAATTACCAAAAATCGGTGGATGGGTGAAACGTTCAGAAACTTTGAGGGTTAGCATTGGCCAATGTGGTCTACCATGGTAGCAAGTTTCATCCAGATAGTTCTAAAAATGGAGGAGAAACGAGCCCCGGAATCTTCCCCTCCCTTATGAAATTATCCAAAAAAGTAGTGAAAAATTCGTTATAGTTACGATACAGACCCCTAAAGATATTTTAGAAACACTTTAGAAATGATTCGCTGCCACCCTCGTAATTTAGTAATGAGTATTGAAACATTTTTTTCATTGATATATACACACACACACAGATATAGTAGAGTCTCGCTTATCTGACAGATAGTGAATCATCTGAGCAATGGTGTTATGCCTCTGCTTGTAGTGTGTCTGCGTGATCTTCTTGCAGCAGCTGAGGATGTGATCTATTGTTTCATCTGCTTCCTTGCAGAGTCTACACTTGGGAATCTGTCGACGACTTTTCAATTCTGGCTTTGATGGCATTGGTTCAAATGGCTTGTTCTTGGGCTGCCAGAATCAGGCCCTCGGTCTTGTGATCCCTTTTTCAGAGTGCCATCTTTTATTTATTTGTTTGTTTGTTTATTTGCCATATTTATACTCCGCCTTTCTCTAGCCCAGCAGGGGGACTCAAGGCGGATTACAATGGCACATACACAGTGCCTCAAAACAACAAATTCACCTTAAAATAGTTTTAAATTACAACATAATTGAATGTGGAATTCGCTTCCCGGGGAAATTAGGTCATCGTAATCCCTCCTCCATGCGCTCCATGCAGTCATGCCGGCCACATGACCTTGGAGGTGTCTACGGACAACGCTGGCTCTTCGGCTTAGAAATGGAGATGAGCACCACACCCCAGAGTCAGACATGACTGGACTTAATGTCAGGGGACTACCTTTACCTTTACCTAATCCCTCCTCACCTTTAGGAAAAAGGTTAAAACGTGGTTGTGGGACCAGGTCTTCGGGCAATCAGGTTAAAGGACAATTGATAATGTTTGACTATGGCTTAGAAGAGGATTTGAATAGGTTAAATGGAGTAATCATTAGTATATGACTAGCTAAATAGCCACCAGACTGGCAATAGCTAAATAGATCGTAAGTATACTGTTTTAGTTTTTATTTATTAATGTTTATGTTTGTAATTGTTATATTTGCTATTTTGCATTTTATGATGCGGCATTGAATTATTGCCAATTGGAAGCCGCCCTGAGTCCCCCTAAGGGTTGGGAAGGGCGGGGTAAAAATGTTCGAAATAAATAAAATGGTTAAAGTAAATTCAAAGTTAAACTACACCATCCAGAGTTCAAGGTCTAAGGCCATTCCAAAGTCAAATTGCACATAATTCTATATTCGGCATACTGCATTGCCCTAATTTTCAAAAGCCTGCTCCAAGAGCCAGGTTTTGACTCTCTTCCTCAAGGCTAGTAGGGAGGGGGCTGATCTGATGTCGCTAGGGAGGGAGTTCCTCAACCGAGGGGCCACCACTGAGAAGGCCCTGTCTCTTGTCCCTGCCAGCCGTACTTGTGAGGCAGGTGGGACCAAGAGTAGGGCCTCTTCAGATTATCTTAGTCTCCAAGCTGGTTCATAGGGGAAAATACTTTCGGACAGGTAGCCTAGGCCAGAACCGTTTAAGGCTTTATAGGCTAAAGCCAGCACTTCAAATTGTGCTCAGTAGCAGACTGGCAGCCAGTAGAGTTGACGCAACAGCGGAGTTGTATGTTTCCTGAGTGCCGCTCCAGTGAGCAACTTGGCTGCCGCTCGCTGGACCAGTTGGAGCTTCCAAACAGTCTTCAAATGCAACCCCACGTAGAGCATGTAGCAGTAATCTATACGAGATGTAACCAGAGCATGGACCACAATGGTCAAGTCAGACTTCCCAAGGTATGGGCGCAGTAAATAGTATGCATAAATGGGTAAACCTTGAAATATCCTTCTTTTAGCTCTCAAAATATTATCAGTTATGCTTAATGAGATATTCAATCAAAGAAAATTGATCAGGTTATTATTTTCCCCAAAAGCCATGGCTTTTTAACTCAGTGTTTCTATGACAATGATTCACGCCCCCTCTGATGTAAAACAAGGGAAGTTATTATATTAATATACAATCTATATATATAAATATGTTCTGTGCGTAATGAGTACCTTAAAAACAAAAGAACCAATGAACGAAATCACACCAAATTTGGCAACAAACCTCTCACTACACAAGGAGTGACCATCACTCAAAAAAAATATGATTTTGTCATTTGGGAGTTGTAGTTGCTGGGATTTATAGTTCACCTACAATCAAAGAGCATTCTGAACTCCACCAATGATGGAATTGAACCAAACTTGGCACACAGAACTCCCATGACCAAAAGAAAACACTACAAGGGTTTGGTGGGTATTGACCTTGAGTTTGGGAGTTGTAGTTCATCTACATCCAGAGAGCACTGTGGACTCAAACAATGATGGATCTGAACCAAACTTGGCACGAATACTCAATATGCCCAAATATAAACACAGATGGAGTTTGGGGGAAATAGACCTTTGGGAGTTGTGGTTACTGGGATTTATAGTTAACCTACAATCAAGGAGCATTCTGAACCCCACCAACGATGGAATTGGGCCAAACATCCCAATCAGAAACCCCAATGACCAACAGAAAATTCTGTGTTTTCTGGTGGTCTTTGGTGACCTTTCTGACACCCCCTGGTGACTGTCCCCCGGGGTCTTGACTTCCCAGGTTGAGAAATGCTGCCTTAAGGCCATCCAGTCCAACTCCCTTTACCAGGGCAAGAAAACATAATAAAAGCCCTCCTGACAAAGGGCCATCCAGCCATTCACACACACACATATATGTATACGACAGATGCAGTATCAAACATTTGAAAGGGACCCCTAAAGAAGGGAAATGATATGTTGCATGTTCCAGAGTAGGCAAACCAGACACTCTCCACATCAACACTGGCAAAGAAACAGCAAGAAATATTGTTTACTCACAAGCAGAAAAACATTACATGTATTAGAAATCAACACTTTTCTCATTACTTTATTTTCCAGATCACCAGACTGGGCCACAGCAACGCATGGCAGGGGACCGCTAGTATATGAATAATATCTTAATAAATACAATGTGAAATACACCCTTAAAATACTACCAAAACCATTAAAATGCTACATAGTTCAAAACCAATTAAGTCACAATATAATCCTGCAGTGTATAATCTGCTAAGTATTTGTTCCCATTTTCTGTGCTCTTTTCACCCCGGACTGTTTTGATAAACAGGGCATTATATCTGAACTCTGGGATTCATTAAATCCTGCCTGGGGATTATTGGAGGCACTTTGCAAACGAGCCTCTTTTCCGTTGAGGAGGATCGCCATGGAGACGACAAGTAAACAAACAAAACAACGCCAAGCGGAAAAATCAGGTAAGCACGAAAAAGGACAGACGAGAGATCGAAAGCTCGATTACGGAGGTCTGTGCTTACGAATCGAATAGGAAGAAAAGGTCAAACGGAGTGCCACAATGGAAGCCATGGCAAAGCTGAGGGGCAAATGCTTACAAAGAGGTGCCTCAGGTATCAAAGGCCTGGCCAGGTAAGTTTTTTTGGGGGAGTGAAGGGAAATTTAGGGGGCTTAATTCATAGAATTATAGAATAATAGAGTTGGAAGAAACCACATGGGCCATCTAGTCCAACCCGCTGTCATGCAGGAAAAGCACAATCAAAGCACCCCCGACAGATGGCCACCAACCCTTTGTTTAAAAGCTTCCAAGGAAGGAGCTTCCACCACACTAAGAGGCAAAGAGTTCCACTGTTGAACGGCTCTTCTTACAGTTAGGAAGTTCACTGGAATCTCTTTTCATGTCATTTGAACGCATGGCTCATTTGAGTCCGAACTTCAGAAAACAAGCTTGTTCCCTCTTCCTTAGGACATCCTTTCACATATTGGTACACAGCTATCATGTCTCCTCTCAACCTTCTTTTCTGCAGGCTAAACAGACACAGTTCTTTAAGACGCTCCTCTTAGGAATTAGGAGTTTCAGAATGTTTTGGTCATCCACTGATTTTTTAGGATTTTTAAAAAAGTGTTTACAAATCAAAGGAGGAGACCAGCTTTGCAGAAAGCCACCTGATTGGCTGACAAGGAAAAAACAAAACAGCATGCAGCTGCTGTGATCAATCACTTTAGCCCCCTCTATTGGGTTCAAGGCTCTGTTCTCCTTCATTTTTATGGCTATTAGGATGAAACTCAGCACACTTGTAGGCAACCTTAACGACTTTAAGCCTGCCATGTTTCCGAACATTTTGGTTATCCACTGATTTTTAAAGGAATTTTAAAACATTTTTACAAATCAAAGGAGGAGACCAGTTTTGCAGAAAGCCATGTGATAGGCTGACAAGGAAAAAATACAGCACACAGTTGCTGTTGTCAATCACATCAGCCCCCTCCACTGGTGTCACTGGTATATTCTTCAGAATTAACAGTCTCAAAGGTACAGATTATCCAGTTTCTCGCTTGCTTGCATGCTGGTCACTTCTGTGGCGAGAGTATCAGCCGTCTACGAAGATGTTGCCCAGGGGACGCCCGGATGTCTTGCAATCCTGCAAGGAGGCTTCTCTCATGTCCGCCATTAATGTGCCATTACTGCTCAAGCAGGGAGCTTTGAGACGGTAGAACAGAAGCTCTCCGAAGCTCTAGGTGCTCTTACTGCCTATTACAGGGAAAACCAGCTGATCCCTAACCCACCTAAAAAACAGACATGTGCCAATCATCTCAAGAACAGAGAAGCATCCCGAGCTCTGAAGATCACCTGGGAAGGAATCCCACTGGAGCATTGCAGCGCACCCAAATACCTGGGAGTCACTCTGGACTGTGCTCTTACCTACAAGAAGCACTGTCTGAACATCAAGCAAAAAGTGGGTGCCAGAAACAATATCATACGAAAGCTGACTGGCACAACCTAGGGATCACAACCAGATACAGTGAAGACATCTGCCCTTGCGCTGTGCTACTCTGCTGCTGAGTATGCATGCCCAGTGTGGAACACATCTCACCACACTAAAACAGTGGATGTGGCTCTTAATGAGACATGCCGCATTATCATGGGGTGTCTGCGCCCTACACCACTGGAGAAATCACACTGCTTAGCCGGTATTGCACCAACTGACATCCGCCGGGAAGTAGCAGCCAATAGTGAAAGGACCAAGGCAGAGACATCTCCAGCTCATCCCCTGTTTGGGTATCAGCCAGCACGTCAATGACTTAAATCTAGAAATAGTTTTCTAAGATCTACAGAGACACTCGCTGGAACACCTCAGCAAGTGAGAGTCCAAATGTGGCAGGCTCAAACCCAGCACCTCAACCAATGGCTGATACCAAATGAGAGACTCCCCCCTGGGCACACAGAAGACTGGGCAACTTGGAAGACGCTGAACAGACTGCGCTCTGGCACCACAAGATGCAGAGCCAACCTTCAGAAATGGGGCTACAAAGTGGAATCCTCGACATGCGAGTGCGGAGAAGAGCAAACCACTGACCACCTGCTGCAATGCAACCTGAGCCCTGCTACATGCACAAGGGAGGACCTCCTTGCAGCAACACCAGAAGCACTCCAAGTGGCCAGATACTGGTCAAAGGACATTTAACCAACTACCAAACTCACAAGTTTTGTATTTGTCTGTTTGTTTGCTTTGTTCTGTTAGAAATGTAATATAATGGACTGGTTGCTCTGACACGACAAATAAATAAATAAATACATAAATAAATCCAGTTTCTCCTCGTCTCTAAAATAAAAACACAAACTGCATATTTGTAACTACAGTAGGGCAATGTCAAAGATGGTGACTCGCTCAGAGCAGTCCAAACCCCACATGGATGAGACTAGAGATATTTACAAAACAATGCTAGATCAACTAAAGATTCTAACAGTAGAAATCATTAAAATGAATGAAAAAAATGGAAGGTTGGAAGAAAGGATTGGAGCGAGTCAAACAGAAGTAAGGAAGAAGAAAAATCTCCTCATCCATCTCAGAATTTAAAGACAGACAAGAGAGTCAGGGGAGAAAAATAACAAAAATTGAAGGAAAAGAAAAAGAAATACAAGAAAAATTACTAAGTGCAAAAACTCAATTCCAGAAATTCAATTTAATGCAGCGGTTCTCAACCTTCCTAATGTCGTGACCCCTTAATACAGTTCCTCATGTTGTGGTGACGCCCAACCTTAACAATATTTTCATTGCTACTTCACAACTGTAATTTTGCTTCTGTTATAAATCACCTTGTAAATATTCGATATGCAGGATGTATTTTCATTCATTCGGCACAAATACTCAATACGCCCAAATTTGAATACTGGTGGGGTTGAGGGGAGGACTGATTTTGTCATTTGGGAGTTGTAATTACTGGGATTTATAGTTCACCTACAATATCAAAGAGCATTCTGAACTCTGCCAATGATGGAATTGAAACCAACTTGGGACACAGAGCTCCCATGACCAACAGAAAATACTAGAAGGGTTTGGTGGGCACTGACCTTGGGTTTTGGAGTTGTAGTTCAACTACATCCAGAGAGCACTGTGGACTCAAACAAGGATGGATCAGGACCAAACTTGGCACGAGTACTCAATATGCCCAAATGTGGATACTGGTGGGGTTTGGGGAAAATAGACCTTGACATTGGGGAGTTGTAGTTGCTGGGATGTATAGTTCACCTATAATCAAAGAGCATTCTGAACCCCACCAACGATAGAATTGGGCCAAACTTCCCAAACGGAACCCCCACGACCAACAGAAAATACTGTGTTTTCTAATTGTCTTTGGCGACCCCTCTGATATCCCCTCGTGACCACCCCCCCAGGGGTCCCGACCCCCAGGTTGAGAAACACTGGTTTAATACATGTAAAGAGTAATAGAGGTAAAGAATAGTTGCAATAATGATAACTTTGTTCACCTCTCTCGGCCTCTGCAGGTTTTTCCGCATCCTGGACGACAACGGGAGTCGTTCGCTGGACTTGGAGGAATTCCGGAAAGGCCTGAACGAAGCTGGAGTGGCCCTGGACGAGGGAGAAGCCGAGGAGGTTTTCCACCTCTGTGACAAAAACAAGAACGGGACCCTCGACTTCGAGGAGTTCCTGCAAGCCCTACGGGTGAGGACGCGGAACACCGTGCATGAGTGCATTCGTTTACATCGAAACTGAATGGTCTTTGAAGACCCAGAGGATGCAAAGCTAGGGAAGAACATGGCAAAGCCTTAGTGGGAGAGCCTATATTGAGTAGGGTTGGGAGTGGAGTAGATGTCTTTTGAAGGCCCCTGGAATGAGGATTGATCTAGAACTGAGCTCCAAAGAGGGTTGCTCGAGGGCATCTAGTCCCACCCTTCCAATGCCAGTCCACTATCTGGAACTGAGCTCCAAAGAGGGTGCTTCGAGGGCATCTAGTCCCAACCCTTCAATGCCACTGCATTATCTGGAACTGAGCCACAAAGAGGGGTCACTCAAGGACATCTAGTCAAACCGCTCTAATGTAGATGCATGATCTGGAATTGAGCTCCAAAGAGGGTCCCTCAAGGGCATCTAGTCCACCCATCCAATGTCACTGCATTACCCGGGACTGAGCCCCAAGTAGGAGTCTCTTGAGAGCATCCAGTCCCACCTCTCTAATACAGATGAATGATCTGGAACTGAGTACCAAAGAGGGACCTTCAAGGACATCTAGCCCCACCCCTGTAATGTAGATGCATGAACTGGAACTGAGCCTCAAAGAGCCCCCCTTGAGGGCATCTAGTCCCACCCCTCTAATGTAAATGCATGATTTGCAACTGAGCCCCAAAGAGGGGTCCCTCAAGAACATCTAATCCACCCCTCCACTGCCAATGCATTATCTGGATCTGAGCCCAAAAGAGGGACCTTCAAGGGCATCTAGTCCCACCCCTGTAATGTAGATGTATGATCTGGAACTGAGCCCCAAAAAAGGTCCCTCAAGGACATCTAGTCCCACTCCTCCAATGCCGATGCATGATCTGGAACCACCGTTCATTCGTTTCAATCAGAAGAGAAGGAGTTTCCAAGGCTCAGAGGGTGCAAGGCTAGGGAAGAACACGAGGAAGGGCTTAAAACTGCCTGAGAGTTTGGTGGAGTCTCCTTTGGAGGTTTTCAAACAGAGGCTGGACGGCCATCTGTCAGGAGGAATTCATTGGTGGCCTCTTGCTTGGCAGAAGCGGGCTGGCCTGCGTGGGCTTTGGAGACCTTTTCTAACTCTAGGATTCTACTATTCGATAGACTTACTTTCTAAAACAGGGGTCTTCAAACTAAGGCCCGGGGGTGGATATGGCCCTCCAAGGTCATTTGCCCGGCCCTTGCTCATGGTCAACCTAAGTCTGAAACGACTTGAAAGCACACAACAACAACAACAATCCTATCTCATCAGTCAAGAGCAGGCCCACACTTCCCACTGAAATACTAATAAGTTTATATTCATTAAAATTGTTCTTCATTTTTAATTATTGTATTTTTTAAAGTGTTTTTGCACTATAAATAAGATATGTGCAGTGTGCATAGAAATTATATTTTTTTTTCCAAATTATAATCCGGCCCTCCAACAGTTTGAGAGACTGTGACCTGGCCCTCTGTTTAAAAAGTTTGAGGACCCCTGTTCTAAAAGAACCTGCTAATGTCCATAAGGTTGGATTGGATGCCCTTTGGGGTTCCCTTCCTCCAAGGTTCAGGCCCCGCCTTGCCTTTCTGCAGCCCCCCATGTCCAAGGCCAGGACGGAGGCCATCGGGGCGGCCTTCCGCAAGCTGGATCGGACAGGCGACGGGGTGGTGACGGTGGAGGACCTGCGGGGTGTTTACGACGGGCGCCAGCACCCCAAGTTCCGGAGTGGGGAGTGGAGCCAGGACCAGGTCTTCCGGGCCTTTCTGGACAGCTTTGACTCCCCTGATGACAAGGACGGGAAGGTAGGCGGGTGACCATGCATGCACTCAAAACACTCATATTCTGACCCTATTTCTTCCATTCTAATGCACACCCTTTCTCCGCACATATAAAAATGGGGTGCGTCTTAGAATCTCCGTGCTTTTCTTATATTAAAAAGGTAGCGTCTATACCCCTGCTTTCCTTCATTCTTTCTCTTTCCCTTCCTTTATACCTTTTTCCCATACATACCATTTCCTCTTTCCTTTCCAACTCCTTTTTACTTTCCTTCCCTTCTTTTCCTCTTTGTTCCTTTTCTTCTCTTTCCTTTCTCCCATATCTCTCTCCCCCTTTCATCCCTTTTTGCTTCCCTTCCCTTCTTTTTCTCTTTCTTCCCATCCTTTTTCCTATACCTTTCCCTTTCCTTATTTCTTTCTTTCCTTTTCCCATACCTTTTCTTTTTTCCTTCCCTTCTTTTCCTTTCTTCCCTTCCTTCCTTATTTCTTCTCCCCCTTGTCTTTTTCTCTTTTCTATCCTTTTTACTTTCCTTCCCTTCTTTTCCTTTCTTTCCTTCCTTCCTTATTTCTTCTCCCCCTTGTCTTTTCCTCTTTCCTATCCTTTTTACTTTCCTTCCCTTCTTTTCAGCTTCCTTTCCTCCCTTCCTTATTTCTTTCCTTTTCCTCATACCTTATCTTTTTAATTTCCTCCCCTTCTTTTTCTCTTTCTTCCCTTCGTTATCTTTCTTTACTTTTCCGTATACCTCTCCCCATTTCCTTCCCTTCTTTTTCTTCCCTTCTCCCCCATACCTTTCCCTCTTTCCTTTCCTTCCTCTTTCTTCCTTCCCCTCCTTCTCTTTCTTTCCTTTCCCCCTACTTTTCCCTCATTCCTTTCCTTTCCCCTTCTTTCATTTCTTCTCTTCTCTTTTTTTCTTTTCCCCATACCCTTTCCTTATCATTTTTCTTTCCTTCACTTCTTTTCCTTTCTTCCCTTCCTTACGTCTTTTCTTTTTCCTATACCTTTTCCTGTACTTTTCTTCTTTTTCTTCATTCCCTTCCTTATCTTTCTTTCTCTTTCCTTTTCTTTTTCCTTCCCTTCTTTTCCTTTTGTTTTTACTTCCTTTCCTTTTCCCTATACCTTTCCCCTTCCTTTTCCTTTTTACTTTCCTTCCCTTCTTTTCCTTTCTTCCTTTCTCCATACCTTTTCCTCTTTCCTTGTCTCTTTTTTACTTCCTTTCTCTTCTTTTCCTCTTTCTTCCCTTTCTTTTCCTCATACCTTTTCTCTTTCCTTCCCTCTTACTTTCCTTTCTTCCCTTCCTTTCTCTTCCCTTCTTTCTTTCCTTTCCCCCCATACTTTTCCCCTTTTCTTTCCTTCCCTCTTTTTACTTTAGCAACCAGAAACAACATTTATCTGGCATTATTATTATTATTATTATTATTATTACATTTTATTATTTACTAGCTAGGGGACCCAGCGATGCCCATGTTACTAGAGAAAGACATTGTTGTTTTGGGAAGTTTGTTTTGGGGTGTTAGGTAATATCAGTTTGGTAATTGGTAGCAATATTTATTAGAAAAATAAATATTTCCTGGTTTTTTTTTTTATGAATGCTTCCATTAGAAAATATATAAAGATGTGGGTGAACTGCAATTCCGAAAATCGTGGGCCAATCACTCCAAACCCCACCAGTATTCAAAGTTCTCCATGTCGGGTCTATGTGCTAGGTTTGGTCCAGATCTGACATTGGCTGGGTTCAGTGCTCTCTGGATAAGGGTGAACTACAATTCCCGGATCAGAGGTCATTAACCCCATCTATCTGTTGTGTGTTCATAACCTTGACAAGCAAGATGTGTAATACCTGCCATGCTTTCAGATCACGGCCGAAGAGTTCCTCAACTACTACAGCGGCGTCAGCGCCTCCATTGACAGCGATGACTACTTCGTGGAGATGATGAAGGTGGCTTGGAAATTGTAGTGTGGACACTCAGGCCGCTGCATCCCTGAAAGTAGAACAAGTTAGCTTAGCATGGATTGCCTCTTGGGCTGCATTTTCACTTGCTTACGGTCAGGCTTGCTCCCATTTTTCTATTATACCTAAATAAAGCACACTAAACTTTAGTCCTTGTCTTGATTTCTTGTCCAAACTAGTGGGTGATCCTATATTGAGTGGGGTTGGGGTGGACTAGATGACCTTTTAAGGTCCGTAATCTTGAACTGAGCCCCAAAGAGGGGTTGCTTGAGAGTATCTAGTTCCACCCTTCTAATTTAGATGCATTACCTGGAATGGAGTCCCAAAGAGGGGTCCCTTGAGGGCATCTAGTCCATCCATCCAATTAATTAATTGGAATGGAGCCCCAAAAGGGTCCCTCAAGGGCATCTAGCCCACCCATCCAATTCATTAACTGGAATGGAGCCCCAAAAGGGTCCCTCGAGGGCATCTAGCCCATCCATCCAATTCATTAACTGGAATGGAGCCCCAAAAGGGTCCCTTGAGGGCATCTAGCCCACCCATCCAATTCATTATCTGGAATGGAGCCCCAAAGAGATTCCTTTGAGGGCATCTATTCCACCCCTCCAATGCATTATATAGAACTGAGCCCTAAAGAGGGTCCCTCAAAGGTATTTAGGCCACCCCTACAATGTATTGTTTGGAATGGAGCTCCAAAGAGGCTCCTTTGAGGGTATCTAGTCCACCCCTCCAATGCATTATATAGAACTGAGCCCTAAAGAGGGTCCCCCAAAGGCATTTAGGCCACCCTTCTAATATATTATTTGGAACGGAGCCCCAAAGAGGCTCGCTGGAGGTTATCTAGTCCCATCCCTCCAATTACAAAACATTAGCTGGAACTCAGCCCTAAAGAGGGGTCCCTCAAGGGCAGCTAGTCCAGCCTTCCAATGCATTATCTGGAACTGAGCCCTAAAGAGGGCCTCTTAAGGGCATCTAGTCCATCCATCCAATTCATTATCTGGAATGGAGCCCAAAAAGGGTCCCTTGAGGACATCTAGTCCCACCTCCCATTGCAAAGCATTAGCTGGTACTCAACCCCAATTAGGGCCCCTGGAGGGCATCTAGTCACACCCCTCCAATGCATTACTTGGAACTGAGCCCCCAGGGGTCCCTGGAGGGCATCTAGTTCCACCCTCCCAATTGCAAAGCATTAGCTGGAACTCAGCCCCAAGGAGGGTCCCTCGAGGGCATCTAGTCTCATCCCTCTAATGCATTATTTGAAACTCAGCCCCATGGGGGTCCCTGGGGGCTTAGTCCCACCACTCCAATGCCAACTCATTGGAACTTCCCTCCCCGCCTTCCCAAAATAATCCATTCCTTCATGAAGCCGCTCTGACCCTGAACGTCAGTCACATAAATCCGCAAATTCCTTTCTTGAAATCTTTTTATTCGGCTCGATCTGAGGATTTTTTGCTCCATCATCCACAGAATGACAACTGTATTTCCATCCTCCTCGACGAACTTGCCTCCTGGAAAAGACCCAATGTGTTTAGATCCTAGCGATACGTTGCCCAGCATCCCCTCCCTGTGGTTTCCATACCGATGCCTCCCCCAAACGTCAACACTCCCAAATCTCAACTGATATCAATCCATAGTTTTCCTGCTATCGGCAATGAGGAAACAACTGGCGACGACACCCAAAAGCCAACCGGAGTTTTTGTTACAAGTTCTTATTTTTTTAATGTAATTCCCAAATACATCTGATATGACAATTGTACAGAAACCTTCCAAACACACAGGCTTTTGTCTTTTTTTTTTCCTTTCATCCCTCCGACATCTTGCGGGAAACGAAAGTCTTCTTTTTTCCTCCAAGTATTCTGGGGAAAAAAATCCGAGGATCCGACGACATGAGGCAGAGAGAGAGTAAAACGCCGAAATGTCTTTTTTGTTGCCATTCCGAGGCCAAACAAACTTTGGAAGGAATAACGTTTCGTTGGAAGAATGTGAAGATCCCTGCAGAGAAGCCATCTAGTTTTGGGCCCTAAAGGAACCCTTCCCAAAGTAACAACAAAAAGTCCTCCCAAACAGCCTCGTATTATAAAAAGGTACATTACGACTTCCCCAAACTATCTCCCAGCAGTTAGAGTGCCTTGCAGACATTAGTATCAATATCAAAACGGATAAGGTTGGGGATACTGGAAATTGCAACCCAACCACACCTGAATCCCATTGGGAATGCCATTCCCGGCCATCCCCAACCTTTCTTGCAAGGCTTCAAAGTGAACCTACGTCCTTTATATCTGTGGTATAAAACCCCACCGGTTTCCAACGAGTCACTGTGATAGGTTGGGGACGATGGGACGGCCATCTACGTCCCTCCCTTCAAATGCACCACACGAACTGAAAACCTTACGAAATGCGGATCTGGAATACGGCTCCTTCACAGCCGTTTAGAAGAGATTGGATTTATATAAAAATACTTAAAATCCCCCAAAAATGTTGTGTTTCCATCTTGTCAAGGTGACAAATTCTCCCCCCCCTCCCCCCAATGCCTGAACGAAGCACCCGCCTCGCCGTACTCAAGCCTCACTCCAGCAGCCGGGCAAGGTGAAAACAAAGCACGTTAACATCTGTTATACATACATATATATATATATGTACATAAGTATATGTGTGTGTCTATATATAATATATGGCCATATATACACAACACACACACATATATATACATACACATAAGGGCTTCGCTCTCCCGACGGTACAAAAGAGGGAATAAGTCCTTTCCAAATGACGGGTTTGAATTTTGTCGAAGTCTTGCTTGTTTGTTTACAAAGGGAAGAAGCGTTTGTTTACAAACCAGAACAAGGAACGACAAGAAACAACAACCAAAGAAATAATAATAATAATAATAAAGTAACCCAAAAAAATAAAGAGGAAGGAGTTGTTAAGCAAGGTGGTCATGGATTTCAAAAGTCTTTCATATTCCCCGAAGAAAAGAACGGGAGTTGTGGTTTGTGTTTGAAAGATAGGAAAAGATGAGGCTCGAGGAGAGTGGGGACCGGAGTCTTCCAATGGGAATTTGAATGAGGGTCCAGGGAAAGTTTCGGGGATCCGAAAAGCGAACACAGGCCTTCCTCTGCCCACCATCGACGGGGTGTGTTTATGCAATATGTGGAAGGGAGGCAAGAAAACGGCATCTCCCCCTCCCCTCGGCTCATCAATATGATGAGCATTTCGGTTTCAAAGTGTCCAGGCCCCAAGTTCCAGCCAGTTTTTGTCTTTATATTGTCCAGAAGTCTGCGGTTGTTTTTGCTTTGTGGTTTTTTTTAATACGGACCGGTTGGAAGTCCCGCCTCGCCCCCTTTCCCCACTCCCTCCCCCAAGAGTCCAACACGCCAAAAAAAAGGGGGAGCAGGGAGGGAGGGGTTAGAAAAGGGGGGGGGGGGGAAGGAGGAAAACAAAAAAACAAAACAACCAGAAGCAGAGTCCTTAAATCTCTGAGCGTCTCGTCGTTGCCGTCCGAGGGCAAGAGTCAGTCAGGAGGAAGGGGTTCGTGATGGCGGCCATCTTCTTACACCCCCCCTCCCCTCAGATCCCGGTGCACGGCCGCTATGTGCTGCTGGGGGTCTGGCCCTCGGCTTCGTCAACAGGACCTGTGGGGAGAGATAGAGAAGGGGGAGCTTTGAAATGGTTGAACTGAAGCTCTCCGAGGCACTCTTCCTGCCTATTACAGAGAAAACCAGCGGATCCCTAATCCATCTAAAATGCAGACGTGTGCTTTCCATCTTAAGAACAGACAAGAATCTCGAACTCTGAGGATTATCTGGGAAGGAATCCCACTGGAGCATTGCAGCACATCAAAATACCTGGGAGTCACTCTGGACCGTGCTCTGACTTACGAGAAGCACTGCTTGACTATCATATGTATTTTTGTATTATATTGAGGCTTCAAATTGTGGCCGGTTTTGTAAGCCGCCCTGCGTCTACCACCCTCAGGGGTTGAGAAGGGTGGGATAGAAATATTGGAAACAAACAAACAAACAAACAAATATTAAGCAAAAAGTGGGTGCTAGAAATAATATCATATGAAAGCTGACTGGCACAATCTGGGGATCACAACCAGACACAGTGAAGACATCTGCCCTTGTGCTTGGCTGCTCTGCTGCTGAGTACGCATGCCCAGTATGAAATATGTCTCACCACATAATAGAAGACCTACTAAATAATATAGAACAATGGCTACAGAAAGTAGAAGAATTTGGCGCGATATCAGGCTTTAAAATAAATGGGGACAAATCAATGCTATTAACTAAAAACATCTCCACAACAAGACAAGATAAACTAAGAAAGATGCCAGATCTACAAATTGCACACCAAATAAAATACTTGTTATTTGCAATGTTTACCAAACAATTGTGATGCTTCCTCCTGCACAAGTTGGAGCATCAAAAGGGGGGAATGAAAGGGTCAGAAAGATCATACTGGCATTTTCACCTGTATAATGCTGTATGAGACAATGGGGGGATATCAGGGAAATGATCAGGAAATGAATGGTATTATTTTTTTCCTGCTTAAGAGAAAAATAATTGTTTTGTATGCGTCACCTCGGCTGATTTTTCTGTACCATTAAGATATAGACTGCCTTGGAATGCTTTGAATGTATGCCAACAGTATAAATGCTTTGTTCAAAGACTGTACAGGGTCTTTGGGAATTTGAGTTGGAATGATCCGCCTCAGGTCCCGACTGAATAAACCTGTATTTTTTCCACTTCGGAGGAAGGCCTGGCGTGTTTCCTAAAAACCCACCATAACATTATGATCATCTCAGTGCTGAGCCAAAGCAAAAGGGGCAGCTGCTACACGAGCATGTGGTGCTCAATGCTATGCAATCCTGGGATCTGTAGTTTGGTGAGGCATCTGCATATAATAATAATATGCTCTCAGGGCCGCCTTTACACTATAGCACAATTCAAGGTGCTGGTTTTGACGTACAAAACCCTTTACGGTTCCGGTCCAGTGTATCTGTCCGAACGTATCTCCCTCTACGTCCCACCCCGGAATCTGAGATCATCTGGGGAGGCCCTGCTCTCGACCCCACCGCTATCACAAGCGAGGCTGGTGGGGATGAGAAGCAGGGCCTTCTCAGTGGTGGCCCCTCACTTGTGGAACTCACTCCCGGGGGAAATCAGGGCATCAACATCCCTCCTCACCTTCAGCAGGAAGGTAAAGACGTGGTTGTGGGACCAGGCCTTTGGGCAACCTGACAATTAGATATGGAAACCAGATGGATAGGACTGAAAGGACTGACAATTGTGGAATTGGAATTTAAACTATGAGATTGTGAAACGCTGACCATCAAGGAGGTTTGTATCGGGTTTGTATTGCTTTTATTGGTTTTATGGTTGTTTTTGCCTATAATAATTATTGTTTTTATGTTAATTGTTGTTATTGATAGAATTGCTGTTTGTTAACTGATGTTATTGTCTTTTGCTGTTATGTGATGCGGGCATTGAATTGTGTCTTGCTTTTGTAAGCCGCCCTGAGTCCCCCTGGGGTGAGAAGGGCGGGGTAGAAGAAACCAAAATAAATAAATAAAATAAATATTTTAATATGTGATGCTATAGATGTATTTAACAAGGTTGTACCCCGTCTGGAGCTGAAAGGACAGGTAATGCATCAATTATTATTCTTATTAGTAATAATAATAAATATTAATTTGTATGTTTGTAGAATTTTTATAGTATTTGTTTTGATAGTGCTGTGACCCACCTTGAGCCATGAGGAAAGTTGAGTAAGAAATAAAATTATGATGTATGTATGTATTTATTTATTTATTTTGAGCATTTCTACCCCGCCCTTCTCAACCCCCTAGGGGGGACTCAGGGCAGCTTCCAGCCGGCACATATTCGATGCCTACATTTAAACACAATAAAATACATACCACAGTAATTATAAATAGTTAAAACATTACATTATTACAATAAAATCTCATAGAAAAAGCCAGCTTAGTGGCCATCGTTTCGCCGAGTTCAGTAATTAGTGAGTCATTCAGCATTATCATAGTCCGTTTCGAAAGCTCATTGTCGTCATTTTCCTTGTCAATCTGCCAGATTACCCAAAGGCCTGGTCCCATATCCATGTTTTTAAATTCCTTCTAAAAGAGAGGAGGGATGACGATGATCTAATTTCCCGGGGGAGTGAGTTCCACAGGCGGGGGGCCAACACCGAGAAGGCCCTGTCCCTCGTCCCCGCCAGTCTTGTTTGTGACAAGGGCAGGGTCGAGAGCAGGGCCCCTCCAGAAGATCTTAAATTCCTAGATGGGACATAGAAGGAGATACGTTCGGACAGGTACGCTGGGCTAGAGCCCTATAGGGTTTTATAGGTCAAGACCAGCACTTTGAATTGTGCTCGGAACTGGATCAGCAGCCAGTGGAGCTGGCACAGCAGGGGGGTGGTATGCTCCCTGTATGATGCTCCGGTGAGTAATCTGGCTGCCGCCCGTTGGACTAGTTGGAGTTTCCAAACAATCTTCAAAGGCAACCGCACGTAAAGCGCGTTGCAGTAATCTATTCGGGGTGTAACAAGAGCGGGAACCACTGTGGCCAGATCAAACTTCCCAAGGTACGGGCGCAGCTGGCGCACAAGTTTTAATTTAATTTATCATAATTATCATCATCATTATTTACCTGGGTATTGGTAGGGCGACTGCACTCATTTTCATCCCTTCTTTTCCCATTGTTATTCATTATTATTAATATTTAGTACTATTTATTATTAATTATTTGTTGTTATTTATTTATTATTATTATTATTTCATATTATAATCATCATTATTTACCCAGGTGTTGATAGGGCTGCTTTCATGGCTGCCCTTTCACTTAATAATAATAATGAAGCCAGTAATGTCTTTGGGGCTGGATGGCCATCTGACGGGAAGGCTCTGATTGCATCCTTCCTGCCTCCCAGAATTAATACATTATTAAAATCCTTATAGTGGCTGTCAATAGTGCCACTATAATGGCTGCCCTTTCACTCAATAATATTAATAATTGAGCCAGTAATGTCTTTGGGGCTGGATGGCCACCTGTTGGGAGGGCTTTGATTGTGTCCTCCCTGCCTTGGTCTCTTCCAACTTGAGAGTCCTCAAGTTGAAAGAGACCCCCAAAGGCCATCCAGTCCAACCCCCTTCAGCCAAGGCAGGAAGGGCACAATCAAAGCCCTTCCAACGTATGGTCATCAAGCCCCAAATATTGTATTAAATGGACACCCAGCACCAACAATTCTATTAAAGTGATGGAGCCCAGCAGTGCAGGGCTGAACCCGCTCACCGCGCCCAGGGGAGCCAGAGGGCACGAGCCCGTTGTCGTCCTCATCGTCGTCGTCGTCGCTGTCCTCCTCGTTCGACTGGCTGACTTCTGGCTCCGGCGCAGCACTCTTGGCTTCCTGCTGTTCTTGTTCAACGCGACTGCGCAAGGCCAGGATCCGGTGGTGCAAGGCCGCGTAGAGCTGCCCCGTGTCTTTGGAGCTTGCCTGCAATTTCAGGAGAAAAGAAAGCAGTCAGACAACCAGTCCAGCCATGGATATCGTAAGAGGGAGCAAAGGGGACGTTACATTTCAAAAGGCAAACCCTCCAAAAAGAGAAAATATATCAAAGACCAGATAAACCCAAATTAAAAAATTAAACACTTTAGGATTAAAGAAACACAACGGAAATTGTTGACAAAAAGGGATCAAACCCCACAACACCAGCTAGCCCATATTGCAAAAAGTACACTGAAACTACGCTGGCAGAAATGTGGGAGAAATAGGAACCTTTACACATATGTGGTGGGACTGTGAAGGACAAAACTTGGGAATAAAGAATGGGCTGAAATGACAAAATATATGACAGAAGCTGCGCAAGTAATGGTTGCTTGTGGGTGAAAAAAAGGCCACAGAAAATGGGAAATATAGGGTGAGGCAGCATAACTTCCTTTTTTCAAAACTTAATAAAACCCATTTGTACAGGAGTTGATTATAAATTGTATGATTTTAACTGTATTTGTGTTTAGATTGGCTGCAGTAATGCTGGAGCGGCCTAAGTCAGAGGAGTCCTCCATGTGCGTTGCCATGGAGACCGATGCAGGAGAGAGAGAAGTGGGAGGAGCTTAGAGGGGAGAGTTTGAAAAAACAACAGTTAAAAATCAGTTAGGGTTTAGGTTTAGAGGAGTGAGCAGTGAGGAGTTAAGAGTTGAGGGTGAGGAGTTGGTAGAGGAAAGGATTAGGAGGTTGTAGCTGAAAGAGAGTGAATTGGGAAGCAAGGTTTCAAGGCTTTGGAAAGCCAGATTAAGCTACTGGAAGTTTCTTAGGCCAGAGAGGCTGATAAGGAAAACATAGCCAGTATTCTTTTAGTCTAAGGAAAGGCTAAGGAATAATCTTATTAAGTATCTGATCAAGGGAGGATCAGACAAGGGAGACATCCCTGTATTGAAACTTTGTTTTGTAATAAGTGCTTCACCTCAGGAAGATACTGTGTAACCTGAAAGAGTGTAACATTCAACTAACTAAGCATTGTTCTAAGTTCTATAACAAAAGTTACGTCTTGCAACCACACACTGTGTACTTAATAAAATTGTTAACTTTTATTTGAAGATTGCCTCAGCACCGTCTATTCTGGGTACAAAGTGCCATTTCTCACAATATTACAACTTACCTCACGTGGTGGCAGAAATGCAGGGAAGAGTAACCAAATAAATCTACATTCTTATCTCCAGTCACGCTACAGTATATACAGTGTAATTACTACTAAGTTATTACTTTCTTAATAAAGGAGGAGGTGCAATTGAACAGCCTCCCTTCTAACTTGGTGGTAAATTTGGTTCCTAATCGGCAACCTCCATTATAAATCGGCTAGTTCTTTTTAAAATTGGGAACTGGGGTAAAATCTCCTGAATACTGGATCCTTTCAAATTGGAGGCAACAATAAATCATCCCTCCGCTCCCTTGCTTCTTTTCACCATTGTATGAATCAGAAATTTATAAAAAAAATTTATAATGTAGGCGCATGCCTAAAGTTTGGTTTTACGTAGTTTTGAAGATCAAATTAGGTAGGTGACGTCCCCCGTTCTCCATTCTCTATACACTGAGTAAACCGATTTCTGGCGTTTGTCATGACTCTTGCCAGCATAGCAGGCGTTATGTTGGCAATTTCTTCCTGGATGTTGGTCTTCAAATCTTGTGGGGTCCTTGGACGGTTCACATAAACACGGGATTAAAAAAAACTCCATAGAAAAAAAATCACAAGGGGCCAAATCTGGAGAGCGGGCTGGCCACTCCAAATCCACTCGAAAAGTAGGCCTCAACGGCAAAAGCATGCTCCTCACTGTTGCAACGCATGATGGCGACTGAGCTGTGTCAGGACAAAACTTGAGTAAAAACAAGTTCAGACAGCTGAGAGAGAGCTTTGATTCTATACTGAGCTCGAAGGTTTCACGCTGATGTGGCATTAGGAGTTGTGCAATAGCAATCATAATGTGGATGGATGGATGCTTTGTTTTGGAATTCTACATATATCATATGCATTAGGGATGGCATTTATATTTGACTAGCTTGGGGACCCGGCGTTGCCCGGGTTATTAGAGAAAGGAATTGTATATCAAGGTTGGTCTTTATCAGTTATTTATATGGCTTGCAGTGGTCTCAGGAATTGAGCGAAGATACTGCAAGTCCCATAATCCATGCTCGATCCACAGTCAAACCACACCATGGCGTAAAGTGGGTCATGAGAGGTCTATGTGCCAAGTTTGGTCCTGATCAGTCATTGGATGAGGTTAACAGCGGTCGATCCACAGTCAAACCACATCATGGCGTAAAGTGGGTCATGAGAGGTCTATGTGCCAAGCTTAGTGTTGTTCAGTCATTGTTGAGGGTCACAGCAGTCTCGGAAAGCGAGTAGGGGTACTTCAAGTCCCATCATCCATGGTATGCCCTACTCCAAACCGCAGTAGGATGTAGAGTGGGTCATGGGGGCTCTGTGTGCCAATTTTGGTTTTGTTCGGACATTAGATGAGGGTTGCAGCAGTCTTGGGAAGAGAGTGGAGGTACTTGAAGTCCTATCATCCATGGTCTGTCCTCGAAAGTACACCAGGATGTAGAGTGGGTCATGGGGACTCTCTGTGCCAAGTTTGGTCTTGATCAGTCATTGGCAAGGGTCACAGTGGTCTCAGGAAGTGAGTGAAGTGACTGCAAGTCCCATCATCCATTGTCAAATTCTTCCAAACCGCACCAGGATGTAGAGTGGGTTATGTGGTCTCTCTGTGTAAATTGTGGTCCTGATCCATCATTGTTGGCAGTTACAATGGTTTTAGGAAGGGAGTGCTGGTATTGCAAGTCCCATCGTCCATGGTGCATCCTCCTCCAAGCCGCACCAGGACGTAGAGAGCGTCATGGAGACTCAGTGTGCCAAGTTTGGTCTTTATCGGTAATTGGATGAGGGTTGCAGTGGTCTCAAGAATTGAGCAAAGGTACTGCAAGTCCCATAATCCATGGTCCATCCTCAGCCAAACCACACCAGGATGTAAAGTGGGTCATGAGAGGTCTATGTGCCAAGTTTGGTCCTGATCAGTCATTGGATGAGGTTAACAGCGGTCTCCGAATGTGAGTGATGGTACTGCAAGTCCCATCATTCATGGTTCATCCTCCTCCAAACTGCAGTAGGATGTAGAGTGGGTCATGGGGGCTCTGTGTGCCAAGTCTGGTCTGTATTGGTAATGTTCTGACTCCGCCCCCTCTGGCCTTTTCCTTTCCTCTCTTTGTCATCTCGGAATCTTGGAATTGAGGCTGGCCAATCAGAGACCATATGCAAATTTCCTTCTCATGTCCCCGTTTCTGCCATGAACCCTCTTCTCCACCAGGGGCTCCTATTGAAGCTGGCCAATCAGAGACCATATGCAAATAGCACCACAGCGGCAGCCAATCAGAACGCTGGCATACTCCTCCCGTCGCACTTCCTCTGTCCGATACAAACAAACACTCTCTTTTATTATATAGATAGATAGATATAGATATAGATGTACAATGACAATGAGGTTATTCTATTCTATCCCATCCTTCCCTTTACAATCATGCTCCCCTGCCTACCGATATGAGGAAGACCTTGACGCCCTGGTCCTCGGTGTCCATGGCCGTGATGCGGATGCTCTTCTCGCTGGCCTTGTCGATTTGCATCTGGGCCCACAGTTTGGTGTTCAGGATGAGGCGCAGACTTCCCTGCGTTCGCATGACTGGGAAAGAGATGGGGAGGAAAAGGGGAGGGGGAAATTGAACTGCAATCACAACACTGAAATGCAAGCCTTCCTCTGCTTGAGGACTGATGTATTTACAATACGAGCCTATTATTGTTGTTGTTTATTTATAGCCTGCTTTTCTCTCCCCAAGGAGACTCAAAGATAGATATTATTATTAATATGTTTATTTGTACCTTGCTTTTCTCTCCACAGACTCAAAGCGGCTCAAAGACAGAATTCAAGGTAGATAGATATTATTATTATTATTTGATACATAACAAGATTAGTACACAGCAAACAAGATCACTATGCTGGCTTCTCAAGTGTGTAGGACTGTGTGATGTATTGGCGAAGTGTGTGTGCAGATCTGAGTAGGGTGGGGCCTTCTGCAGCTGACAGATGGTAATTGTGTCAGCACCAACTGTTTTTAAGTGCAGGCCAAAGTCTTTAGGCACTGCACCCAGTGTGCTGATCACCACTGGGACCGCCTTTACTGGCTTGTGCCAGAGTCTTTGCCGTTCAATCTTTAATCTTTTCAGTTTTACTCTATTGTAATTTGTTGTTTGGGCTTGGCCTCGTGTAAGCCGCTCCAAGTCCCCATTGGGGAGATGGTGGCGGGGTATAAACCAAGATTATTATTATTATTATTATTATTATTATTATTATTATTTCCTCATATCGTAAGCTTTTTCAGTTGCTTCTCATTGATTCTGCTGTTGCCTGGGATTACAACATCAATTTTTGTCGTTTCAGGAGCAACTTGAGAAACTGCAAGTTGCTTCTGGTGTGAAGAATTGGCCATCTGCAAGGACGTTGCCCAGGGGACGCCCAGATGATGTTAATGTTTTTATCATGCTTGTGGGAAGCTTCTCTTATGTCCCCGCATGAGGAGCTGGAGCTGATAGAGGGAGCTCATCCGCCTCTCCCCGGATTCGAACCTGTGACCTGTCAGTCTTCAGTCCTGCCGGCGCAGGGGTTTAACCCACTGCGCCACCGGGGGCTCACAACATCAATGATCCATAGTTATTATTATGAATATTATATTTATTTATACCCTGCTTTTCTCTCCACAAGGAGACTCAAAGCAGCTCAAAGACAGACCCAATAGATATTATTATTATTATTATTATGTTTATTTATAAACCACTTTTTCTCTCTACCAGGAGACTCAAAGCAGCTATGTATCTATTATTAGTATTTGAAATTATTATTATTATTATCATTGATTTATATCCCGGTTTTCTCTCCACCAGGAGACTCAAAATGGATTAAAGGTAGACTCAAAGATAGATATTATTATTATTATTATTATTATTATTATTATTATTACCCTGCCTTTCTCTCCACAAGGAGGCTCAAAGATAAGACGTGAAGATCAATGTACAGTTACAATAAAGTTACTCTATTCTATTCATCTTTCGGTGGCAGGAGGCAATGCGGAGAGCAAGTCGTGACCCTTATGCGTTTGGGTTGGAACACCAACAAGGCCTTTCGGACCATGATATCCCACCCCCATATGCCTGTTAAGATAGCCAGAGATGGCAGGGATATCTGGGCAGGGAAAAATGACCCTTTGGGCTGGTCATCGGCGGGTCTGGTCATCTCACCCAGTCGCGACTGCAGCGTGCCGTCATCCGTGGAAGCCATGTCGTTCAGTCGCAGGAGCCCCCGACCTCTTTCCACCCAGGACTGGGAGACCTTGTCGAAGACAAATAGCTTGCATTGAATCTGCAAGAGAGAGAGAGAAAGTGGGTGGGTCATTTCTGTCGTGCAAGACCCCATCCAAGCCCTCCCGGCAGATGGCCATCCAGTCCAACTCCATTCTGCTAAGCAGGAATGCACCACCCAAGCCCTCCTAATGGATGGCTATCCAATCCAGCTTCATTCTAGTATGCAGAAAGACACCATCCAAGCCCTCTTGACAGATGGTCATCCAGTCTGACCCTTTTCTGTCATGCAAGAAGACCCCTATCCAGTCCCTCCCAACAGATGGCCATCCAACCTCATAGATATTAGAAGGTTCCTGGAGAAACAGGGCTACTACAGAATGATATAATCCTACAGTTGAAAGAGATCCCCTTCTGCCATTAAGGAAGACATAGTCAAAGCCCTCCCAATAGATGGCCATCCAGCCTCTGCTTCAAAAGCACCAGACTCCCAGGTGCTTCTGGCCACCAGGATGTTCTTCCTAATGTTTTCACGGAATCTCTTTTCCTGACATTTAAACCCTGGGGGCTTCCAGAATCAAAACAGCAATGAATGAATGCTACCTGGACATAGGGGGCCTTCAGGCAGCAAGCAATCAAGGGCCAGCGAACACCACTTCCTATGCGGGAAGACACCATCCAAGCCCCCCTGACAGATGGCCATGTAGTCCAACTCCATTCTGCTATGCAGGAAGACACCATCCAAGCCCATCCAAGGCCAGACTACTTCCATAATAATAATAATAATAATAGTAATAACAACAACAACTATTATTATGATGTCTCCAGGCAGAAAGCAATCAAGGGCTAGCAAACGCCATCCAGACTAAGGATGTCTCCACGCAATGGACTATTCCAAAGGATAAAGGCCAGGCTACTTCCATAACAGTAATAATAATAATAGCAATAATAATGAACTATTCAACGAACTATTCAATATTAACTGATTTTAATAACTGTTTTTAAATTGTGTTGTTTAACCAATGGGTTTTAATATGAATATTATTGTATGGTCAATGTTTTAACTTTATGTTTTATGCCTAATGTTATTTTTGACTTATGCTTTAATATGGTTAAATTTCTAATTTATAGTTATATGTTATTGTCTAGCTATTATGTTTAGGTTTTCACATGTATGTACAGCATTGAATTTTGCCATTATTCCGTTGGAAACCGCTTTGAGTCCCCTCAGGGGGAGAAAAGCAGTATATAAATGCAGTAAATAAGTAAATAAATATTGTCAGAGGGAACAAATGCCAGGCTTCTAAAATGATGATGATGATGATAATAATAATAATAATAATAATAATAATAATAAGCCAGTAAAGTTGGTCCCAGTGGTGATTGGCACACTGGGTGCAGTGCCTAAAGACCTTGGTCTGCACTTAAAAACAATTGGTGCTGACAAAATTAACACCTGTCAGCTGCAAAAGGCCACCCTATTTGGATCTGCATGAATTATTCGCCGATAGATCACACTAGTGTGACCTATGGTCGAATATAAAAGCCAGCATAGTGATCTTGTTTGCTGTGTACGAATCTTGTTATGTATCAAATAATAACATTAATAATAATAATAATAATAATAATAATAATAATAAACTATTCAATGAGCTATTCAAAGGGAACAAAGGCCAGGCTACTTCAACAACAACAACAACAACAACAACAACAACAATAATGTCTCCAGGCCAGTGAATGCCACCCAGGCAAAGGGTATCTCCAGGAACAAAGACTAGGCTACTTCCCAGCAGATGCCTTCACTCATTGACTATGCGATCTTCAAGGTTGGTTCTTTCCTCCCACCCTGGACATTATTCAACAGGAACATAATGTACTCCACTTGCTTGACTCCCATAATTTCTAGTAGCCAGAGATGCTGCCGAAATGCCAGGAGAAAATGCTGCCAGATCACATTGGCCATGCCTGACCTGCAGGACGTTGCTCTCGGCTTCTTCCCCGGTGATGACCTCCACCTTCTCCAGCAGACACTTCCGGGCCGTCGCCTTGGTGTAGGCCGCAGCTGACTCCGCCAGTGACTCCGAAATGTTGTTGGCTAAATAGAGACAGGAGGGCAGGGCTAAATCTGGTGCGGGGATCATGGGTGTTGCGGTCAGTTTTATTTATTTATTTATTTATTTATTTATTTATTTATTTGGTGCATTTGTTAACCGCCGCTCTCAGCCCTAGGGCGACTCGCGGCGGTGTACAACATATAAAAAGCATATTTTACAGTCAACTACAACGGCAAAGAACAACAAATCACTAATACATTATCATTTAAATTACACTAAAATAATCCGCTTCGTCTTATCATAGAATCGTAACCAATCTCGTAGTCTATATTCCGTTCCAGTTGTCATTTCCAGTTACTGTAGCCTTTAGTTAAATGCCTTCTCGAATAGCCATGTCTTCAGGCTCTTCCGGAAGGACATAAGGGAGGGTGCCTGTCTGATGTCAACAGGGAGGGTGTTCCACAGCCGGGGGGCCACCACTGAGAAGGCCCTATCCCTCGTCCCCGCCAGGCGTACCTGTGAGGCAGGCGGGATCGAGAGAAGGGCCTCCCCAGACGATCTCAAGGTCCTCGTGGGCTCATAGGCCGAGATGCGGTCCGAAAGGTATTTTGGGCCGGAACCGTTTAGGGCTTTGTAGGATAGCACCAGCACCTTAAATTGGGCCCGGTAGCAGATCGGCAGCCAGTGGAGCTGGAACAGCAAGGGCGTTGTATGCTCCCTGCGTCCTGCTCCTGTTAGTAACATGGCTGCCGCGCGCTGGACTAGCTGAAGCTTCCGGGCCGTCTTTAAGGGCAGCCCCACGTAGAGAGCGTTGCAGTAGTCAAGGCGGGATGTGACCAGAGCGTGTACCACTGTGGCCAAGTCAGACTTCCCAAGGTACGGGCGCAGCTGGCGCACGAGCCTAAGCTGTGCAAATGCTCCCCTGGTCACCGGCGAAACCTGGGGATCCAGGCTCAACGATGAATCCAGGATCACACCCAAGCTGCGAACCTGCGCCTTCAAGGGGAGTGCGACCCCATCCAGCACAGGCTGTAACCCTATACCCTGCTCGGCCTTTACTATTATTATGTTTATTTATAGCCTGCTTTTTCTCTCCACCAGGAGATTCAAAGTGGTTGGCTATATATCTATTATTATTAGTATTAGAATGTATTGTTATCTCTACACATTGTAAAAGTGAAAAGTATGTATGTGTGTATGTGGCTGGAGCGTCCACTTACACGGACAAGCTCTGGCATCCACAAACAGTAATAGCTACCACTACACAGGAGACCCCAACGGCCCTACATCCAATGACATTGCAGGTTATAGTGAGCGCCATGAACATGTCCAAGAGCCCAGCCAATGTCCTCCACCAACACCATACTGCCCACCACCCAAGTGAAGACTTTCATATGGGGACAATTTCATCCTACATTTACTGTTTTTGCTCCACCAGAGACATCCCAGTGTTGCTTTCTCTCTCCATTGGTGTGGAATTTGCATGACCCCGCCCACTGCCTCTCCTTTAACTCTTTCCTATTCTTCTCCATGGCACACAGCAAACAGAGTAATTAATCAGCAACTGAACATACTAGAGAGATTTGGGGGAGAATTTACCATGATGGAAGTTGTAGTTCACCCTGCATCAAGACGATCCCCACTGATAATGGACCTGGACCACATTTGGCACACAGAACCCCCATGACCAACAAAATATACCAGGGAGGTTTGGGAGGAATTCACCTCGACTTATAGAACTTGTAGGTATTGGGATTTATAGTTCACCTACAATCTAAGAGCACTCTGAACCCCATCAATGATGGACCTGTAACTTGGCACCCAGAAGCCCCATGACCAATTAGAAATACTGGAGAGGTTTGGGAGGAATTCACCTTGATTTATAGGAGTTGTAGGGACTGGGATTTATAGTTCACCTGCAATCAAAGAGCACTCTGAACCCTACCAAAAAGCGAATTGGATCAAACTAGGTACACAGATCTCCCGTGACCATCAAAAAATACTGGAGGTCTTTGGGGAAAATTCATCTTGATCTGGGGGAGTTGTAGTTCACCTATATCCAGACAGCACTGTGAACCCAAAATCTGATGGATCTGGATCAAACTTGGCATGCATACCTGATATGCCCAAATTTGATTACTGGAGGGGTTTGGAAGAGGATTGACCTTGGGTTTTGGGAGTTGTAGCTCACCTACAACAAGAGAAACTGTGACCTCCTTGATTCCGCAAACCAGGGAACTGACTCACCATAGTGGGAGTTGAAGTTTGCCCTACAGTCAGAAAGCACACTGAACCCCACCCATGATGCATCTAGAGCAAACTTGCCCAACATAACAAACTTTAAGTGCTGATGGAGTTTCTGGGGGTTAACCTGGTGTGATGTGAGTTGTAGTTCACCCACAACCTTATGCATGTTGTAAAATAAAAGACTTTTTCAATTAACCCAGGCAACGCTGGGTGCCCAAACTAATATGTATGTATTTATGTGTACAGATAGATAGATAGATAGATAGATAGATAGATAGACAGACAGACAGACAGACAGACAGACAGACAGGATAAATAGCAGCTTGGATGAAGAGCTGTTACCTTTCTCAGGAGTGGCTTCCTGTGAAGAGGATTCTGAGCCAGAATCGCCTCCGGCATTTTCCTTGTTGCTGTCAGTGCCGGCCTCGCTGGATTTGGGTGGGCTCTGCAAAAAAGACTGGGAGAGGTCATGAGGCTGAACGGCCAACTGTCGGGAGGGTTTCGGTTGGGTCCTCATTTCTGGCAGAAGGGGTTCAGACTGGCTGGCCCTTGGGGGTCCCTCCCAACTCTAGCATTCTATGATTCCATAGTCGTATTTCTCTGTAAACCTTTTAATGTCGATGAGGCTGGATGGCCATCTGTCGGGAAGGGTCGTGTTGCGTTACGGCATAATGAGGCTGGGCAGGATGGCCCTTGTGCTCCCTTCCAACTCTAGGTTTATGTGATCCAATAGCTCAATTTCTCCCCAAATCTTCTAAAATCTATGAGGCTGGATGGCCATCTTTTGGGAGGGTTTGGATGGTGTCTGCTTGCTTGGCCGAAGGGGGTCGGACTGGATGACCTTTTGAGATCCCTTCCAACTCTAGCATTCTATGATCCAATTGCTCAATTTCTCCATGAAGCCTCTGATGTCTATGAGACTGGATGGCCAACTGTTGGGAGGGCTTTGATGGTGTCCTTCCTGCCTGGCAGAAAGGACGATAAACTGGATGGCCCTTAGGGGGTCCTTCCTACTCCAGGAGTCTATGATACGTAATTGTAACTGTAACAACAACAACTACCTACCTATCTATCTATCTTTGAGTTGCTTTGAGTCTCCTTGTGGAGAGAAAAGCAGGGTATAAACAAATCTAATAATAATAATAATAATAACAGTAATAATGTGTATTTTTAAGCAGAGGCTGGATGTCAATCTGTTGGGAGGGTTTGGATGGTGTTTTCTTGCTTGGCAGAAGGGGGGCAGACTAGATGGCCTTTGGGGATCCCTCCCAACCTTGGGAATTTTATTATTCTGTGTTATGTAACAACAACAACAACATCTATCTAGCTTTGAGTTTCTTTGGGGAGAGAAAAGCAGGGTATAAATAATAATAATAATAATAATAATAATAATAATAACAATAAGCATTTTCAAGCACAAGCTGGATTGCCATCTGTTAGGAAGGTTTGGATGGTGTGTTCTTGCTTGGCAGAAGGGGGTTGGGCTGACTCTTGGGGGTCTCTTTGAACTCTAGGTTTCTATGACTCAATAGCTCAATTTCCAAATGAGCCTTCTAATATTTATGAGGCCGGATGGCCATCTGTTGGGAGGGGTTTGATGGTGTTCTTCTGTCTGGCTGAATGAGGATGGCCTGGATGGCCTTTGGGATCTGTTCCAACTGTATGATTCCACAAACCAGGATTCTATGGACCCTGGCCTCTGTGGCATTGAATAATCATCACAATATAATGAATAATTATGTTTAATATTTCTACTGTTATTATTATTAATTCCACTGGACTCACCAAGACTCTCTCGCTCATGTTCTGCCCAAAGACGAACTTGTTGCTGGCGGCTTCCGCACAGTGCGTCGAGTTTTCTATGCTGCAGAAAGAACCATAAGTACGACTCAACCCCATTCAAGTATATGGCATCCGCTCCTGGCAGACCATACGATTGCATGGGAAGACCTAAACATTGCTATTTCTAGGACCTCCAACGTTACTCAATAAATAATAACAACAACAATAAATGTCATCCTGGGAGAGGGCAAATTTATCACTATCATCATCATTAATAGTAATAGGATCAGCTTTAGAACAGCAGGTTAATCACCTGCTGCAGCTGCAGTAAATCTTGCCAACCAAAGGTTGACAGTTCGAAGCCGTGTCAGGGTGAGCTCCTGATCTTCAGCTCAGCTCCCCTGCCCACCTAGCGGATTGAAAACAGCAATGTGAGTAGATGAATAGGAATCCCATTAAGCGGAGACGTATTTTAGGCATGGTGTTAAAGCAAGACCTTATGTGTTAAAGCAAGACCCAGGGGCGGCTTGTCCATTACGCGAAGTAAGCGGTCGCAGAACACTTTGTTTTGCCAGGGGTGCAGAGGCGCCTCTGTAAATGCCCCTTGACCACCACTTGAGGAGCGCCCCCTCAGTTCACAACAGTCCTAGCAGTCCGGGGGGAGCCTCGGCTTTCTTGCCTTGCTGCCGGGCGATACTCTTCCCAAAGGGGCCGGGCCCCTCTCGTTCCTGCTCCACCCGGCCACCGGGTGCGTGAGCAGAGCCGGCGCTCTATCGTTCTCCGCGTTCGATCCCTTCCCCATGACCGGCTCCCTTTCCCGATCCCCCAGCGCTCGACCCGCCTCCTCTCCTCTCCCCAATCCGCGGGTGGGCCAAGAGGCGGAGACGCCGCGCCTGGCCCGCTTCAGGTCCGGAGGCATGTCTGAAGACACCAGCGTGCGCACCAAGTCGCCTCTTCTCCTGACTTTCTCTTCAGCCATTGGTACCAAGAGAGAGAGAGAGAGAGCCCCTCCGGCTGGAGGTATCTCCCACCTCCGCCCCCTCCTTTGTTTTTGCGCCTACCTTCAGGAAAGGTGGGCATCTCCATCTCTCTCTCTCTCTCTATCGGTCCCAATGGCTGAGGAGAAAGTCAGGAGAAGAGGTGACTTTTGGTGCACACGCCGGGGTCTTTAGGCACGCCTCCGGACCCAAAGCGGACCAGGCAAGGGAGCAAGTGCGGCAAGTGTAGTTACTGGGATGTATAGTTCACCTACAATCAAAGAGCATTCTGAACTCCACCAATGATGAAATTGAACCAAAATGCAGTTTGCTTGCCGTTGAAAATTACCTAGGGCCGCCTCTGGCAAGACCCCATGCAAGACCCTATGTCCTGATCTGTCCCATTAAAAATAATGGCCCTTAAAATATTAACACAACCAAATCTGAGTCCGCAAATCCAAATCATAGTCCAGAGTTCCAGTTCATTGACAATTCTCAAGAGTCATTACAGTTGTTCCTCAGCCAGCTGCCTAAATGCTTGGTCCCAGAGCCAAGACTTAAGTTTTTTCCTAAAGGAGAGGAGACGTGGAGTCTCCCTGATTTCACTGGGGAGTGCATTCCACAGACTGGGGGCCACCACTGCGAAGGCTCTGTTTCTCCTCTCCACCAGTCTCGCTTGCGAGGGTGGCGGGATCACGAGCAGGGCCTCCCTTGACGATTGTAAACTGCGAGGTGGGTCATAGAGGGAAATATGTTTGGACAAGTAAACTGTTTAGAGCTTTTTAGGTCAAGAACAGCACTCTGAATTGTGCTGGGAAGTAGACCGGCAGCCAGTGGAGCTGACGAAGCGGGGGGCGGTGTGCTCCCTGTAAATCGCTCCGGTGAGTAACCTGGCTGCTGACTGTTGGACTAGTTGGAATTTCCAAACAGTCTTCAAAGGCAATCCCACACAGGAGTGCATTGCAATAATCTATTCATGATGTAACAAGAGCGTGAACCACTGTGGCCAGATCAGACTTCCTAAGGTACGGGTGCAGCTGGTGCACGGGTTTTAATTGTGCAAAGGCTTCTCTGGCCACTGCCGAGACCTGAGGTTCCAGCCACAGTGATTAGCCAGAGATGCAGGTGAAACGTTAGGAATGAATGAGGCTGGAACACGGCTATACAGCCTAGAAAACTCACAGCAACCCAAGAGATACAGAGTTAAAACCCCACTGAAAAAATGCAGTTCGAACCCTCCCTTGAGGCTGAGAGGCCAGCGGACACCTCATCCTTCTCACCTGGAGCTGATGTACTGGAGGAAGTAATTTGTGGCAGAAGGTGCCTCTGCGCTGGGCAGCCCCGCGTTCTGCGCATCCGCAGCTTCGTCGTTTTCATTTCCTAGCTGGGAAGAGAGAAGGATGACAAGTAAAGAGAGAGCACTGAGCCCACCAGCATAGATTTCTAAACCTGTGCTCTCCTGTGTTTTCATCTCTCTCCTAGAATCATAGAATCATAGAGTTGGAAGAGACTTCATGGGCCATCCAGTCCAACCCCCTGCCAAGAAGTAGGAAAATTGCATTCAAATCACCCCCGACAGATGGCCATCCAGCCTCTGTCTAAAAGCTTCCAAAGAAGGAGCCTCCACCACACTCCAGGGCAGAGAGTTCCACTGCTGAACAGCTCTCACAGTCAGGAAGTTCTTCCTCATGTTCAGATGGAATCTTCTTTCTTGTAGTTTGAAGCCTCTGTTCCTCGTCCTAGTCTCCAGGGAAGCAGAAAACAAGCTTGCTCCCTCCTCCCTATGACTTCCTCTTAAGTATTTATACATGGCTATCATGTCTCCTCTCAGCCTTCTCTTCTTCAGGCTAAACATGTCCAGCTCTTTAAGTCGTTCCTCATAGGGCTTGTTCGCCAGACCCTTGATCATTTTCATCGCCCTCCTCTGGACACATTCCAGCTTGTCAATATCTCTCTTCAACTGTGGTGCCCAGAATTGGACACAATATTCCAGGTGTGGTCTAACCAAAGCGGAATACAGGGGTAGCATCACTTCCCCAGATCTAGACACTATGCTCCTATTGATGCAGGCCAAAATCCCATTGGCTTTTTTTACCACCGCATCACATTGTTGGCTCATGTTTAACTTGTTGTCCATGAGGACTCCAAGATCTTTTTCACACGTACTGCTCTCGAGCCAGGTATCGTCCCCCATTCTGTATCTTTGCATTTCATTTTTTCTGCCTAAGTGGAGTATCTTGCATTTGTCCCTGTTGGAACTTCATTTTGTTGTTTTAGCCCATCTTTCTAATCTGTTAAGATTGTTTTGAAGTCTGTTCCTCTCTTCTGGAGTATTGTCTATCCCTCCCAATTTGGTGTCGTCTGCAACGTGATGATCATGCCTTCTAACCCTTCGTCTAAGTCATTCATAAAGATGTTGAACAGGACCGGGCCCAGGACAGAACCCTGCGGCACTCCGCTCATCACTTCTTTCCCGGATGAAGAGGAAGCATTGGGGAGAATCACGCTCTGGGTTCGTCCTGTATTATTTGATATGCATCACATAGAAATATATTTAAATATGTAACTTTTATGGAAATATTCATTTAATATGTGTGTTTATAGAAAAATTTTTGCAACGTTTATTTATCGTGTCAGAAGTGAATTGAGAATACAGTTATAATGAATAGAAAGCCCACAAACAAAGATAAAAACTTGGCATAATACTAAATGTCCTTTGATGAGAAGCTGACCATTTGGAGTGCCTCTGGTGTCGCTGAGAGAAGGCCCCCCATTGTGCATGTGGCAGGGCTCAGACCGCATCGTAGTCTGTGGTCTGTGGTTTGCTCTTCTCCACACTTGCATGTCGCAGACTCCACTTTGTGGCCCCATTTCTTAAGGTTAGCTCTGCATCTCGTGGTGCCAGAGTGCAGTCTGTTCAGCGCCTTCCAAGTCGCCCAGTCTTCTGTGTGCCCAGGAGGGAGTCTCTCATCCGGTCTCAGCCACTGATTGAGGTTCCAGGTTTTGGACTCTCACTTGCTGAGTATCTCTGTAGATCTTATGAAGCTGTTTCTTGATTTTGTCATGCTGGCTGATATCCAAACAGAGGATGTGCCGGAGATGTCAATGCCTTGGTCCTTTCATTAATGGCTGCTACTTCCTGACGGATGTCAGGTGGTGCAATACCGACTAAACAGTATAATTTCTCCAGTATTGCAGGGTGTAGACATCCTGTGATAATGCAGCCTTGTTCCTTCTGGCAATGGCTGATCGTTTGTGTAAATGTTAAACATGGATGGAGCATGCACGCTCCCCTGAGGCAGGCCACTGTTCTGTTTTCACCACCTGCTTCTCTGGCCCTGGAACTCAACAAAAAAGCTCCTGTTTTGTAGCCGATTTCCTATGAAGCGAGTGAGGTGGTAATCTATTGTGATGTTATACATATTTCTCAGGAGGAAACAATGATTTAAAGTATCGTAAGTTGCTCACAGCTCTATGAAGACAGCTCCTGTAATCTTTCAAAACCATCTTCTATGTGCTGATTTGAAATGTTTGTGTGTTTTGACTGTGCCACGAGGAAAGGCAGGTAAGAAATAAAAATATTATTGTCGAAGGCTTTCATGGCTGGAATCACTAGGTTCTTGTAGGTTTTTTCGGGCTATAGGGCCATGTTCTAGAGGCATTTCTCCTGACGTTTCGCCTGAATCTATGGCAAGCATCCTCACTACCTCTGAGGATGCTTGCCATAGATGCAGGCGAAACGTCAGGAGAAATGCCTCTAGAACATGGCCCTATAGCCCGAAAAAACCTACAAGAACCAAAAAATATTATTATTATTAGCTACAAGGAAAGGTGGGTAAGATATAACATTATTATTATTATTATTATTATTATTATTATTATTAGCTGCTACGAAAGTCTTTTTTTGGTTGAAGAGCGGGGTATAAATACTCTATTATTTATTTACAGTATTTGTATACCGCTTTTCTCACCCCGAGGGGGCTCTAAATAATAATAATAACGACAACAATAATATCATATTGACTTGAGTCTCATGAGCATCTCTATTTTCCCAACCCTGAAACCTGTATGTGTTTATATATATATATATATATATATATATATATATATGAACACACACATATATGCACAGAATCTGCATAGACTAATATAATAAGTATTTATTAATATTGTTTATATTTAATTCTGTTTTAATGTTTGCATGCTGATGCTTTTTATGTTAAGTCTCTTTGAGTCTCCTTTGGGAGAGATAAAGCGGGGGTATAAATAAACGTAGTAAAAATTAAATAATAATAATGAATTCTAATACTAATAATAGATATATGGCCACTTCAGGAGAGATAAAGCAGGTTATAAATAAACATAATAATAATAATAATAATAATAATGCAAGAAGAGAAAAAAATAATGCGAATGCCAGATGATAAGAATGTATTTACTTTTGGAATAGAAGATACCGTAATAATAATAATAACAATAACAACAACAATAATAATGTTGCAATATGAAGACACACCTTGACTCGGTCCCGGAGGTTTTGCCCAAAGACAAAGGACTGCTGCGCATTCTGCTCGGCCTTTTCGCATCTCTCGGCTTCTGAGGTATTGCTAGACTCCTTCAACGGGCAGGGCTTCTCCTGCGCAGGAGAGAAGAAAAAATATTAGTATTATCATCATCCTAGAGTTGGAAGAGACCCCAAGGGCCATCCAGTCTAGTCTCCTTCTGCCAGGCAGGAAGATAGAATTTATTTATTTCACATATTTGTATCCTGTCCTTCTCACCCCTGAGGGGAGACTCAGGGCAGCTTACAGCAGGCAACCATTTGATGCCATAAACAATTTTATAAATAATAATTACACTTAAAACAGTTAATTAAAACATTAAGAGATTCATTTAAAATCACTAAAATTAATATAGAATTGTATTGTCGAAGGCTTTCATGGCTGGAATAACTAGGTTCTTGTGGGTTTTTTCGGGCTATAGAGCCATGTTCTAGAGGCATTTCTCCTGACGTTTCACCTGCATCTATGGCAAGCATCCTCAGAGGTAGTGAGGTCTGTTGGAACTAGGAAAAAGGGTTTATATATCTGTGGAATGGCTGGGGTGGGGCAAGGAGCTCTTCCCTGCTGCAGTTAGGTGTGAATGTTTTAGCTGATCACCTTCATTAGCATTTGAAGGCTTGCCTGAGCCTGGGAAAATCTCTTGCTGGGAGGTGTTAATCTGTGCCTGGTTGTTTCCTCTCTGTTGTTTTGCTGTTGTAATTTTAGTTTTTTAATACTGGTAGCCAGATTTTGTTCATTTTCATGGTCTCTTCCTTTCTGTTGAAATTGTCCACATGCTTGTGGATTTCAATGGCTTCTCTGTGTAGTCTGACATGGTGGTTGTTGGTGTGGTCCAGCATTTCTGTGTTCTCAAATAATATGCTGTGTCCAGACTGGTTCATCAGGTGCTCTGCTATGGCTGACTTCTCTGGTTGAAGTAGTCTGCAGTGCCTTTCATGTTCCTTGATGCGTGTCTGGGCAATGCTGCGTTTGGTGGTCCCTATGTAGACTTGTCCACAGCTGCATGGTATACGGTAGACTCCTGCAGAGGTGAGAGGATCCCTCTTGTCCTTTGCTGAACGTAGCATTTGTTGGATTTTCTTGGTGGGTTTGTAGATTGTTTGTATGTTGTGTTTCCTCATCAGCTTCCCTATGCGGTCAGTGGTTCCCTTGATGTATGGCAGGAACACTTTTCCTCTGGGTGGATCTTCATCTTTACTTCATCTTTACTTCATCTTCATCTTTAGAACAAACCACGAGAGTAAAGATGAAGACACAGCACAGCATATTATTTGAGAACACAGAAATGCTGGACCACACCAACAACCACATGTCAGACTACACAGAGAAGCCATTGAAATCCACAAGCATGTGGACAATTTCAACAGAAAGGAAGAGACCATGAAAATGAACAAAATCTGGCTACCAGTATTAAAAAACTCTAAAATTACAATAGCAAAACAACAGAGAGGAAACAACCAGGCACAGATTAACACCTCCCAGCAAGAGATTTTCCCAGGCTCAGGCAGGCCTTCAAATGCTAATGAAGGTGATCAGCTGAAACATTCACACCTAACTGCAGCAGGGAAGAGCTCCTTGCCCCACCCCAGCCAATCCACAGATATATAAACCCATTGTCCTAATTCCAACAGACCTCACTACCTCTGAGGATGCTTGCCATAGATGCAGGCGAAACGTCAGGAGAAATGCCTCTAGAACATGGCTCTATAGCCCGAAAAAAACCACAAGAACCTAATATAGAATTGCTATATTGTTGTTGTTATCATCTTCTTCTTCCTAGGGTTGGAAGAGACCCCAAGGGCCATCCAGTCCAACCCTTTCTGCCAGACAGGAAGATTGCATTACGTTGTTGTTGTTGTTATTATTATTTTCCTAGATGTGTATGCGAATGTGTAAAATGTTTTGATATGGCTGATGGGCTAATCAACAAAACATACTTCTATTATATTCCTAGAGTTGGAAGACACCCCCAAAAGCCAGCTAGCCCAACCCCCTTTTACCACGCAGGAAGATAGTGTTACTATATTTATAACTATATCTACGGTGGGGGAGAAAGTATTTAGTCAGATACCAATTGTACAAGTTCTCCCACTTAAAAAGATGAGAGAGGCCTGTAATTAACATCATAGGTAAACCTCAATTATGAGAGACAACATGAGAAACCACGTCCAGAAAATCACATTGTCTGATTTTTAACGAATTTATTTGCAAATTATAGTGGAAAATAAGTATTTGGTCCATAACAAAAGTTCATCTTAATACTTTTGTTATATATCCTTTATTGGCAGTGACAGAGGTCAAACGTTTTCTGTAAGTCCTCATAAGCTTGGCACACACTGTTGCTGGTATGTTGACCCATTCCTCCATGCAGATCTCCTCAAGGGCAGTGATGTTTTGGGGCTGTCGCTGGCAACACAGACTTTCAACTCCCTCCAAAGATCTGGAGAATGGCTAGGCCACTCCAGGACCTTGAAATGCTTCTTACGAAGCCACTCCTTTGTTCCCCTGGCAGCGTGCTTAAGATCACTGTCATGTTGAAAGACCCAGCCACGTTTCATCTTCAGTGCCCTTGCTGATGGAAGGTTTGCACTCAAAATCTCACGATACATGGCCCCATTTGTTCTTTCATGCATATGGATCAGTCGCCCTGGTCCCTTTGCAGAGAAACAGCCCCAAAGCATTATGTTGCCACCCCCATGCTTCACAGTAGGTATGGTGTTCTTTGGATGCAACTCAGCATTCTTTCTCCTCCAAACAAGACGAGTTGTGTTTCTGCCAAACAGTTCTACTTTGGTTTCATCTGACCATATGACATTCTCCCAATATTTATTTATTGATTGATTTACGGCATTTATATGCTGCCCTTCTCACCCCGAAGGGGACTCAGAGCAGCTTACAATATATATTTTCATACAATATATTATATTATTAGCATAGTACAATATCAGTATTATATATTACTATATTGCACTATACTATTATATTGTAATATTACTAGTAATATTGCATGTAATGTAAATATATAATTATAATTATAATATTGTATTATTATTACTACTATTATATTGTATTACGTTGTAATATTATAATAATATAATATAATATAATGCCTCAGCTTAACTTTCCTGTTCAGGAACACAAACGAGAGCTTTTTATGAGCAGTCTTTTTTCCCTTTCTTTTTCAATCAGACAGTTCCAAAAACCTAGCAAACTTCAGTCAGCCCTGGACATGTACTTGCTTAAGCGGGGGACACATCTGGCACTGCAGGATCTGAGTCCCTGGCGGCGTAGTGTGTTACTGATGGTATCTGACTAAATACCCCCCCCCCCACTGTATATCTATATCTATATCATCACCATCCTATAGTTGGGGGAGACCCCAAGGGCCATCCAGTCCAACCCCCTTCTGCCAGGCAGGAAGGAAAGATATCCTCCCAGCCTCAGCTTAACTTTCCTGTTCAGGAACACAAACGAGAGCTTTCTGTGAGCAGTCTTTTTTTCCTTTCTTTTTCAATCAGACAGTTCCAAAAACCTAGGCAAGAGCAAAACCAGAAAGCCCCCCCCCCCCCCCAATTAGTGGCCACCTCACCATCTCTTGTGGGTCGGGGCTTTTCGCTGCGGTGTGAGTTGGGGACTCGGACGCATTTGCTGAAGGATCCGGACAGATGCCGACACCATTGGTTCCGCTGCTAGGGACTGCAATGAGAAACAACCAGCAATGGGAGAAAAATATGAGCAAAACTCCTTTGCGGTCCCTTCTTTGATAGAGCCTAACTCTTGTTTACCTTCGACTCCGAGACCAAATTGAAAAGCACAAACACCCAGGAATGCTTTGGTTTGGTTAACGGGGAGGTATTTGGAAAGGGATTGTGGACACTAGCGGGGAAATCTAGAGCCTTGAATGGTCTCCATGACTTTCAAGATGGCTGGATGAAAGAGAGGGACTTGCCTGTTTGCGAGAAAGGCTTGGGCTGGGGGGCTTGCAAGACGGCCGGGCGCAAGACGCTCCGCTGCTGCTCCTTGGGCTTCTGGCTTGGGACCCCTGTAGAAAGACAGCAGCTGAAACCCCGCTTGAATGCCCCCTGGGTGGAGGATGTCGGGTGGAGAGACCTTCGAGCTATAGTTTAGAATGGCCACCTCTGCCTCCCAACATAACATGTGTCCTCTTGTGTCCAGTGGGGTGATTTTCCTTCCCTGTGCCTTAAACTGGTCCTATGTCATTCCTGTAGCACTCCAGGCCTGGAAAAACCTATGACCACTGCACCACACAAGTGTCCAGGAATATAACTAAGTATTGTCTGTCTTGTCATTGTATAATCGGCACTGAATGTTTGCTGTATATGTGTTCTGTGAGCCGCTCTGATTTCCCTTCAGGGCGAGAAGAGCACAATATAAATACTGTAAAAAAATAAATAATAAATAATGGTGGGATTGCTCTGATGGGTAGGTTTTGTTCAACCTGCCTGGGTGACGTTTTCAAACACTTGGCGAAGGAAGAGGTTGAACCATACAAAGGCGCACCCCTTTGCTGCCAAATAGGATCTCCATCATCCATCCACCTTGCGCCTGTAATCCAGATGGCTCTCCCAGGGCCCAGCTTACCTGCACTGGGGGCCTGGCCGTGGATGAGGGTGGGTGGCTTCAGCCGGAACCCCGTGCTTTTCTCCTCTAGGATTGAACAACAACAACAACAACAAAACTTTATTGATATACTGCTCTATCTCCCCGACGGGACTCAGAGAGGTTTCCAAGTAACATAATCAATACATACAAAGAAAACAGCATAACTATAAAATTAACAAGACAATATAAGCATTAAAAACCACAATAACCCATATATATTAAAATAATCCTGCCTGTTCAAGGCCATTTAAAAGGCCAGGCCAAGGCTAGTGCAATTTTAGAGGGCCCGGGAAATTAGATAAGAGTCTATGGCTGTACATTTCCAGGGCCTAATAGAAGAAAGTAACCTGGGTAATTGGTAGAAAAATATATGGCCAATTTGAACAGTATCTGGGGCTAAGCTAGAACTAGTTGTTCTCAAAGGTTTGTTTAAACCACCAGGTCTTCAGGCTCTTACGAAAGGAGGGGAGGGATGGGGCCTGTCTTATTTCTCTACGAAGGGCGTTCCAGAGGCGGGGGGCCACCACCGAGAAGGCCCTCTCTCTCGTCCCCACCAACCATGCTTGTGACGGTGTTGGGAGCGAAAGGAGGACCTCACCAGAAAATCCGAAAATGAAATGTAGGGTTGGTGTTGGCAGGAAAAGCAAACCAGATGAACAGGGGAAGTGAACCCAACAGTCCATCAAACAATAGGGTCCCCTGCTCTGTCGAACACTCTCTCAGGGGTCTTTCCTGGCCCTGTTAGTAAGCTGGGCTTACCTCCAGAGAAGAGGTAAAACTACAGAACTCAAGAGTGGTGGCTGCCAACAAGAACAGACTTACAAGGGAATGGGACACATTCAGGACGAAGGGCTAAACTGGCTACTCCTCAACATTGGCGTATAGTCTTAGGCCTGGTGTGTGATGGTTTATGTAACTTTTCAGTGCACGGGGACTGACACAAGGGGGAAATATAGCTTCCCTTCCTGGCATGACAGCCACCATGGAGTGCATGGCAGAGACCAACCTGAGCCGCTTACCTGGCTCCGAGTCGGAGTTTCCTGCAGAAGGTTCACAGAAGCTTGATGGCATGAAGACATTGTTCTTTGTCACTGGGTTCAGAAAGGGAAAGAGGGAGGAAGTCAGAGCACAAAAGCTGCTTCTTGCTCTCCAAATGGGTAATACAATGATGCCTTAGCTTAAGAGTTTAACTTGTTCCGTGAACAAGCTCTTAACTCAAATCACTCTGATATCAAAGCAAATTTTCCCATTGAAAGGCTATTGATCCGTGTCTCCCCCCCCCCCCTCGAAAACCATACCATAATAATTTGCTTTTAAAAGAAATCATCACCCTTCCAAAACAGATAGACAGAAACGGATGGGAAGTATCTGTGCCTCTTTCCCCACCAATCAATGCCTCCCCCCCCCCCCCACATCGCAGAGCTAGTTCATAACTCGGGAGTGAAAAATGAGTTGAGCGAGGGCTCATATCTTGAAAAACTCGAAAGTCGAGGTATCACTGTAATAATATCTCCCCAAGGAGTCAATTCAAGGCACAATATCCTCAGCGACAAATAATGCTGTGGCTATCTTAATTTTAAACTGAGCATGGTGATTTTGGAAAATGTGAATCTCCATAATTATTTGGGAAGTGGGATTCACAACATTTTAGGAAAAAAAACACGGGTCTTAACTCAAAACAGGTCTTAACTCAAAACAATCTTAAGATTGGGGTGCTCTTAAGTCAAGGTTCCACTGTATAGGGCAAACAGCCAGAGAGCAAGAGAGAGGGAGGCACGTAGCTCACCCCGACATGCCGCATCTTGGCTCTCTCCTCCCCAGATCCTAAAGAGTCACAAGGAAGGGGCACAACGAGGGGAACGAAGCAAAAGGAAGTTGCACTTTCATAAAAAGGAGCCCTGTTTTACCTGACTGCGAAGGAGGGAACTGGGTGAGTGAGGATGTCCTTTCCCGCTTTACTGGGGGGCAGTAACTCCCATCCTCTCGATCAGACTCTGGAAAGGAGAGAAAGAGAGTAAAATATGAGCCGATTATTGTCAACTGCTTTTCACGGAGAACTGGAATGACTGGGGTCTTGTTGTGTGGTTTCTGGGCTGTACGGTCATGTTCTAGCAGTAATTTCCCATCCTGGTATTTGGCTTGCATCTGTGGCTAGCATCTGCAGAGGATCTGATGGTGGTAAAGCAAGTGGAGTATGTATACCCGTGGAATGTCCAGGGTGGGAAGAAACCAAGTCTAAAGGGTACAATAAACAAGGTTGATATGCTAGTGTTTGAGTGAGATCCCTCCACTGGCATGTAAGTGACTAAGAAGATAGCATAGTCCATTAGTGAAGGCAAGAAGTAGCCTGGCCTTTGTTCCCTTTGACATGATTATCGCCTGGAGACATCCTTTGCGTGGGGTGCATCCAATCAGAAAAAACAATAGCAGAACACATGACAAACCAAGCTGGGCACAGAATATTATGTGAGAACAGGGAAATTCTAGACCATGCTGACTACCATCATGTCAGACTACATAGAAAAGCGACTGAAATCCCCAAGCATGTGGACAATTTCAATAGAAAGGAGGAAACCACAAAAATGAACAAAATTGGGCTAGCAGTATTTATAAAAACTCCAGAATCGAGACAGTAAATAAAGACCACCTGAACACAGGGGAATTCCAGATAGCAAACAATTGAAAGCCAGTGAACTCTACCCAGGCTAAGGATGTCTCCAAGCAGCAAACAACTCAAAGGGAACAAAGCCCTGGCTACTTCTAACATAATAAAATTGTTGTTGTTGTTTTACTGACACAAAAACCACAGTATGACTCAGCAAACATATATGCTGGATTTCGTATCACAAAATCACCAAGTTGAACACTTCCCAAGCATTTAGGACTGTGTGATGTATTTTGGATGATGCACACAGATCCAAGTAAGGTGGCCTTTTGCAGTTGACAGATCGTGATTTTGTCAATGTTTATTGTTTCAAATGCCAGCTGAGACCTTTTGGCATGGCACCCAGTGTGCTGATGATCACTGGGACCACCTATCCAGACTGACAAAGTTTTGAAACACAATACACCAGACATCACAATTGTTTATGCCAGAGCCTTTGCAGTTCGATTTTGAGGTCTTGATAACGGCTGGGTTTTTCCTGTTGCTTTTCTTCAATTCGGCTGTCACCTGGTATGGTGAAATCAACTATCAAAACTTTTTTCTTTTCCACAATTGTGATGTCTGGTGTCTTGTGTTCCAAAACTTTGTCAGTTTGGATTCGAAAGTTCCACAGTATTTTTGTGTGTTCATTTTCCACGACCTTTGCAGGTTGATGATCGCACCAGTTCTTCACTGCTGACAGGTGGCACTTGTGGCATAAGTTTCAATGAATCATTTGGGCCACATAATTGTGTCTCTGTTTGTAGTCCGTCTGTGCGATTTTCTTGCAGCAGCTGAGGATATGATCAATTATTTCATCAGCTTCCTTGCACAGTCTGCATTTTGGGCCATCAGATGATTTTTCAATTCTCGCCTTAATTGCATTTGTTCTGATTGCTTGCTCCTGAGCTGCAAGAATCAGTTGTTGTTGTTGTTGTTGTTATTATTATTATTAGAAACACAACAAGGTGAGTCCACAGCAGACACTCTGCTGGCTGTTGAATTGGATCACACGTCGGACACTTCCCAAGTGTCTAGGACTGTGTGATGTATCGGCGAATAATGCGTGCAGATCCCAGTAAGGTGGCCTTCTGCAGCTGGCAGATAGTAATTTTGTCAGCGCCGATTGTGTTTAAGCAGCAAACAATCAAGAGCTACTGGACACCACCCAGACAAATTAAAATTGTAGAAATACATTTTAATATGTGTATTTACAAAAATTTTACAATGTTTATGTGATTAATTATGCTGAACCCATCTCAAGCCATGAGAGGTGGGTGATGACGATGATGATGATGATGTCTCTAGGCAGCAAGCAACCAAGGGCTAGTGAACGCCACCCGAACAAAGGGATGTCTCCAGGCAATAAACAATGCAAAGGGAACAAAGGCTAGGCAACTTCTAGGCAGATGCCCTCCTCACTATAGACCAGTGCTTCTCAACCTGGGGTCCCCAGATGTTTTTGGCCTTCAACTCCCAGAAATCCTAGCAGCTGCTAAACTGGCTGGGATTTCTGGGAATTGTAGGCCAAAAACATCTGGGGACCCCAGGTTGAGAACCACTGCTATAGACTATGCTATCTTCTTAGTTACTCACATGCTAATGCTAACTGCACTTTGACAGGAAGAGCAGCAAGCAGATCATGCCCTCCTCTTAAGCCATTTAAAATCTTCTTAAGTTGGACAACTAGGGACTGGGATAACTGTGGGAAAGCAATCTTAATGCATGCAGAAATACACCAGAAAGGCACTAAAGCAATCCGTCATTGTCGCCCCCTTAAAAACCAACTTTGATTCTCTTGGACCAGGGCTGGGCTTTAGCAAGTAGGTTAACCAGTTGCAGTGAAATCTTGCCAATCAAAAGGCTGACAGTTCAAAGCCTGGATCAGGGTGAGCTCCTGGACTTCGGCCCAGCTTCTGCCTACCTCACAGATCGAAAACAGCAATTGTGAGTAGATAAATATAGGTACTGCTTTAAGTGGAGAGGTATTTAAGGCACCCATAAGGTAATGCCAGAAAAATGCTGGCGATTTGATCAAGGTGGAATAGAGCACTTCAGCATGGAAAGTCAAATGACAGCAGCCCCTGTGGCCGGAACCGAGCACAACCTCCAAGATGCAGAAGATGGGAAAGCCTATATATACCTCTATCTATGTATAGTTCTCTGTCTTGTCATTGTATAACAGCATTGAATGTTTGCCATATATGTGTTCGGTGATCCGCTCTGAGTCCCCTTCGGCGTGAGACGGGCGGAATATAAATACTGTAAATAAATAAATACTGTATTGGACCATGCATGCCAACATGCTCACCTTCCCCATCTTCTGGACTGGACCCATCTGCCGACCTCTGGAAGACAAAAGACAAAAAGAATAATATATGGGAAGATGAGGTTGCAGAGCCCAAGTTGCAGGATCTCTGAAGGTTTCATGAAAAGTCTCAGGATGATTCCTACCAAATGAAGCAGAGAATCAAAGGAACCAGACCTTTCCAAAGTTTGTGTATTGGTGACACGCTTTTAAGGCAGGCATCCTATGCTGGAAATATAAGCAAACGAAGCAAATCTTATATTATATGTATAGGACTTGCCCGAAGGCTAAAGCCTGCACAGAATTATGGAAAAAATAGACCCTTTTTTGATCCCACACCAAGCTGATTTCAAGAATGGGAAAAGCTACACATCTCAAGTGCTGGACCTGACTCTGCTACGAAACAGGAGCTTTTTTGTTGAGTTCCAGGGTCAAAGAAGCAGATGGCAAAAACAGAAGAACGGCCTGCCTCAGGGGAGCATGCTTGCTCCATCAATGTTCAACATTTACACAAATGATCAGTCACTGTCATAAGGGACAGAGTTTCAACTATGCTGATGATCGTGCCATCACTGCTCAAGCAGGGAGCTTTGAAATGGTTGAACAGAAATTCTCCGAAGCTTTAGGTGCTCTTACTGCCCATTACAGAGAAAACCAGCTGATTCCTAATACATATAAAACACAGACATGTTCTTTTCACCTTAAGAACAAACAAGGATGTCGAGCAGGGAAGGAATCCCACTGGAGCATAGCAGCACACCAAAATAACTGGGAGTCACTCTGGACCATGTTCTGACTTATAAGAAGCACTGCTTGACTATCAAGCAAAAGGTGGGTGCTAGAAATCATACGAAAGCTGACTGGCACAACCTGGGGATCACAACCAGGCACAATGAAGACATCTGTCCTTGTGCTTTGCTACTCTGCTGCTGAGTACGCATGCCCATCGCTCCACATTAAAACAGTGGATATGGCTCTTAATGAGACATGCCACATTATCACAGGATGTCTCCGCCCTACACCGCAGTAGAAATTATACCATTTAGCCGGTATTGCACTATCTGATATCCACTGGGAAGTAGCAGCCAATAATGAAAAGACCGAGGCAGTGACTTCTCCGGCCCATCCTCTGTTCGGATATCAGCCAGACTGCCAACACCTTAAATCAAGAAATAGCTCCCTAAGATCTACAGCGATACTCACAGGAACATCTCAGCAAGTGAGAGTCCAAAAGAGGCAGGCGAAAACCCGGGAACTCAGTCCATGGCTGATACTGAATTAGAGACTCCTTCCTGGGCACACAGAAGGCTCGGTGACTTGGAAGGCGTTGAACAGGCTGTGCTCTGGTACCACGAGATGCAGAGCCAACCTTAAGAAATGGGGCTATAAAGTGGAGTATACAACATGCGAGTGTGTAGAAGAGCAAACCACAGACCACTTACTACAATGCAGCCTGAGCCCTGCCACATGGACAATGGAGGACCTTCTCACAGCCAAACCAGAGGCACTTCAAGTGGCCAGCTTCTGGTCAAAGGACATTTAGTATCATGCCAAGTTTTTAACTGTGTTTTTAAATACATTATAGCTGTACTCTCAACTGTCTTCTAACAAGATAAATAAATAAAAACACCTTACAAGATATGCAATAATTATGAGCGCTTTGCAAAGTGGCTGATGCATCCAAACCCGCACAAGAAACCAAGCAAGGCCAAAACTCATCCAGAATCTGGAAAAAGTACAATACTCCAAATGCTACGCCGCGAGTGTGTCTCCTTCGAAGAAGGCTCGCTTTGAAAACTGACAAACAAATTAAAAAACTTTTTCATAGAGTCCGGTGCAGTCTCCTTCCCTGGAGATTTTGAAACAGAGGCTGAATGGCCATCTGTTGAGAGGGCACAGGTCAGGCGTTCTTGCATGGCCTAAGGGGGTTGGACTGGATGGCCTTTGGGGGAACTCTTCCAACTCTACAAGATGAAAACAAGGAAAGTATGCAGAGGACACCTTTGTGTTTCTCTGGAAATCAGAGTCCAGACAAAACTGGGTCTAGTGTCTGTTAGCATTCTTACCCAGTCAGAGAACTTGAGAAAAGCCTCTTCCAAAGCTCTGCTGTGCTCGGATAAAAATCCAAACAAAGACGTGCTGGTATTTTGGCCCTGGTGCATCCAGGTTCATTTTGACCAAAACAATCAAAGGTTTGGAACCTAAGCCCTATAAGGAGCAGCTCAAGGAGCTGGGGATGTTGAGCTTGGAGCAAAGAAGGCTGGGAGAAGGAAGGGGACATGAAAGTCGAAATAGTTGAAAGGGGATCCCATTGAGGAAGAAGGAAAGGGGCAAAGCTTGTTCTCTGCTGTTCCGGAAACACAATGGAGCAACAGATTCAAATTGCAGGGAAAAAAGATTCCACCTGAGTATTAAGAGATGTTCAACAGTGGAATAAGCTGCCTGGGAAGTGATGGTGCCTCCTTCTCTGGAGGTTTCAAAGCAGAGGCCGGATGGCCATCTATCAGGAGAGCTTTGACTGTATTTTCCTGCCAGGTAGAAGGGGGTTGAAGCTATCTATCTATCTATCTATCTATCTATCTATCTATCGACCTACCTACCTACCTACCTACCTACCTACCATTCTATCTACCAACCTACTTACCTGTTTATCTATCTATTAATCTATCGATCAATCTATCTACTATTCTTCCTACCTACCTACATATTAATCTATCTCTCTATCCATCCATCCATCTGTTATTCTATTATTCTACCTACCTTCCTACCTAACTACCTACCTACCATTCTATCTTTTATTCTATCTATTATTCTACCTACCTACCTACCTACCTACCTACCTACCTACCTATTATTCTACCAACCTACCTATCTATTAATCTATCGGTCTACCTACCTACCTATTATTCTACCTATCTACCTATTATTCTATCTACAATCTACCTATTAATCTATCTATCAATCCATCTATACATCTGTCTATCTAGTATTCTATATACCTATTAGTATGTCCATCTTTTATTCTATTATTCTACCTATCTTCCTATTAATCTATCTATTATTCGATTTATCTGTCTGTCTACCTATTATTCTACCTACCTATTATTCTATCTATCTGTCAATCCACCTATTAATCTATCTATCTATTTAGTATTCTACCTACCTATTAATCAATCTGTCTATTATTCTACCTACCTACCTAACTATTCTTCCATATGCCTATATATCTATCTACCAATCTATCTGTGTTTCTACTTCTCTTAAAGTTTTGAAGCAGACGCTTCATGGCCATCAGTCAGGAGAGCTTTGATTGTATTTTCCTGCCTGGCAGAAAAATGTTAGACTGGAGGGCCCCTGGGCTACCTACCCACCTATTATTCTACCTACGTATTATTCTATCTATCTATCTATCTATCTATCTATCTATCTTTCTTTCTATCTATCTATCTATCTATCTATCTATCTACCTACCTACCTACCTACCTACCTATTATTCTATCTACCAACCTACCTATTAACCTACCTACCTCTATATCGATCGATTGATCGATCTATCTATCTAGTATTCTACCTATCTACCTATTAATCTATCTTTTATTCTATTATTCTACCTACCTACCTACCTATTAATCTATCTAATACTCTGCCATTCTACCTACCTATTAATCTATTATTCTATCTACCTACCTATAATTCTACCTTTTATTCTATCTATGTATTATTCTATCGACCTACCTATTATTCTATCTACCAACCTATCTATCTAGTATTCTATCAATCTATCTAGTACTCTACCTACCTACCTACCTACCTACCTACCTATTAATCTATCTATTATTCTGTCTATTATTCTACCTACCTATCTATTATTTTACCTACCTACATACCTATCTACCGACCTACCTATTAATCTATTAATCTATCAATCTATCTATCTAGTATTCTACCTACCTATTAATCTGTTTATCTTTTATTCTATTATTCTACCTACCTACCTATTATTCTATCTATCTGTCTGTCTGTCTCTCTACCTATCCATCTATTATTTTACCTACCTATTATTCTACCTTCCTACCTATTATTCTATCTGCCAACCTATCTATTAATCTAGCTATCTAGTATTCTACATACCTAGCTATTAATCTATCTATTATTCTGTCTATTATTCTACCTACCCACCTAATTATTATTCTATCTATCTATCTATCTATCTATCTATCTACTTCTCTGGAGGTCTGGAAGCAAAGGCTGCATGTCCATCTGTCGGGAGAGCTTTGATATTTTCCTGCAGAAGGGGGTCACTTCCAACTCCGAATAGCTATACTTTTCTATTATTCTTTTTTTTTGGGGGGGGGGGTGGAAGAGAAAAGGAGGCAAGGAGCTGGAGAGCTTTGATAGAAACCCTTGGCAGGTTTCGACTTACCTCGACAGATTCGACTTGGCCCGGAACGACGGGGGACATGCCTGCCTCTGGCTCCCCTCTTTGCTCGGCAGGAGACTGGGAGCAAAGGAGAAGAAGAGCCCTTCAGTGCCCAACAAGAAAAGAGAAGGGGCCTTGCTTTATGGACCGGTGGCGGGATCAATCAGGCATTGGAAAACTTCATCCCTCCAGGTGTTTTGGACTTCAACTCCCACTATTCCTAACAGCCGGCAGGCTGTTAGGAATTGTGAGAGGTGAAGTCCAAAATACCTGGAGGGACGAAGTTTGCTCAAGTCTGGGGTATACGCTCCTCAAAGACCCTCTGCTTAAAGGCAGGAGGAACCTGTGGGTCAAACAAGGGGAATCGTTTTATCTCCTATGCAGGGCAGAGAAGCATAAAGAGCTCAAGAAAAGAAAGGAGTGAACATAAACAAGAGTACGGATTACAGAGAGATTCTATAGCGCCTGACCAAGGGTTACCCTTTCATATCTATCTACCTACCTACCTATTTCTCCTATCTATCTATCTATCTATCTATCTATCTATCTATTTATCTATCTATCCTATCTACCAGTACGTCCGTCTGTCTGTCTGTCTGTCTGTCTGTCTATCTATCAGTCTATCTATCTATCAGTCTATTTGTCTATCTATCCACCAGTACATCCATCCATCCTTCTTTCTTTCCATCTATCTTTCCATCTAGATATCCATCCATCTACCCATCTATCTTTCTACCAGTACGTGTCTATCTATTTATCTTTCTATCAATCTATTTACTTATCTATCTGCCTATCTATCTATCTATCTATCTTTCCATCCATCCATCCATCCATCCATCTTTCTACCAGTATGTTCATCTATCTATCTGTCTGTCTGTACATCTGTATGTATGTCTGTCTGTCTATCCATCCAACCAGCCATTCTATCTACCACTACATTTGTCTGTCACCCTGTCATATCTTTCTTTCTTCTGATCTATCTATTCTATCTATCTATCTATCTATCTATCTTTGATTCTATCTATCTATCTATCTATCTTGTATCAATCTATCTCCTCACCATACATTTGACTATCTGTCTGTCTATCTACCTACCTGTACAACGGTCAGAGTGGCATGAAAGTCACTGCACACTAATCCAACCAGAGAAGTCAGCTATAGCAGAGCATGTGATGAACCAACCTGAACACATTATAATATTTGAGAACACAGAAATGCTGGACCACTCCGACAACCATCATGTCAGACTATACAGAGAAGCCACTCAAATCCACAAGCAGCACGTGGACCATTTCAACAGAAAGGAGGAAACCATGAAAATGAAGAAGTTCTAGTTACCAGTATTTTACCCCCCCCCCCCCCAAGAATCAAGACAGTAAAAAAGAAACAGAGGAACTCCAGGCATCAAACACTCAAGTGCCAGTTGGCACCTTCCAAACAGAGGATGCCCCCAGGCAACAACAGTCAGGCTTTGCAGCTGCAAGGCTACTCAAGCTGGCTAATTGCAACATTTACACTTGCTTCAAACAGACAAGGGATCTTTCTCCCACCCTGGACATTATTCCACTGAGAGAGAGAGAGAGAGAGAGAGAGAGAGAGACGGGGGGGGGGGGGAAATATTCACTTTACTTGTCTCATTTCCAACAGATCTCTGAACCTCTGAAAACCTCAATGAAGAGAGGAAAGCAGGGGAATAAATGCAATAATAATAAATATGAATAGCATCATAAACAGTGAACAATCTTGAGCTTAACACCTTGTTCAGAAAAATCTGGGAAACCATGTCCAAAAGGAGGAGGACTAAAGAAGTGAAAGCCAACAGTTTAGATGCCCAAGAAGCATCTCATATGCAACAAATCCTGATTTCACCACAAAATTCAGCCACAAAGATGGAGACGAGAAACTACAAGCACATGCCATCATATTGCTAACCTACACCAGGATGCACTCAAAGGAAAAACAAGTCCGTCTCAGACTTACACCACACACACACACACACACACACAAATAGAATGAAAAAAGACATGACTTCCTTCAAAGTTTGATGAGACATGTTCAGATTAATTCCGTTTCTAAGGGGGTTCAATTCCACAGTTTTACCCAACTCAACAAAGTGTACTTTGAGTCTCCTTTAATTATTAAAGTGGGGTATAAATAAACATAATAAACAAAATAATAATAATAATAATAATAATAATAATAATAATGCCTAGACAAATGTGCCACAGTGGCATTAAAGAATGGGAAAATTACACACAGTGAGGACATAGAGATGCCAAATGGACAAACCATAAAATGCAATCAGCCTGAAGCCTATAAATATCTGGGCATACTCCAGTTGGACAATATCAAGCATGGGCATGTGAAAAATGTGGTCAGCAAAGAATATATCCAAAGAGTCAGAAAGATTTTGAAGAGCAAATGAAATGGCGGAAATACGATCAAGGCTCTCAACACCTGGGCCATCCCCGTCATTAGATACACTGCTGGGATTGTGAACTGGACACAAACAGAGCTGGATGATCTGGACAGAAAAACAAGAAAACTGATGACAATCATTACACCTGCGTAGTGATGTCGACAGACTTTACCTGCCCAGAAAATCAGGAGGCAGAGAGAGGGCTTCTGCAAGTGAAACAAACAGTAGAAGAGAAACATGCACTGGCAGATTATGTAAAAGGCAGTCAAGAACCAACATTGAGGGAAGTCAATAGTAGTAAAATGCTTAAAGTGCAAAACACAAAGAGTGAATACCATAAAAACACAATCCAGAGCAGAAGACAAAACTGGCAAAAGAAGGCTCTCCATGGACAGTTCCTGGGAAAAATTGAGAGCCAAATTGACAAAGAAAAAACATGGCTGTGGCTCACAAGTGGAACTTTGAAAAAGGAGATGGGGGGCATGCTTCTGGCAGCCCAAGAACAAGGCATTCGAAACAATGCCATCAAAGCCAGAATTGAAAAGTCGACAACAGATCCCAAATGTAGACTCTGCAAGGAAGCAGATGAAACAATAGATCACATCCTCACCTGCTGCAAGGAGTTCGCACAGACAGACTACAAACAGAGGCACAACACCGTTGCTCAGATGATTCATTGGAACTTGTGCCACAAATACCAACAAAGAACTGGTGGGATCATAAGCTGGAAAAAGTTACAGAGAATGAACACGCCAAACTCCTCTGGGCCTTCTGGATTCAGTTTTGGAGCATAATACTCCTGACCTCACAATCGTGTTAAAAAACAAAATATGGATCGTCGATGTCAAAATCCCAGGTGACAGCAGGATTGCAGAGAAGCAACTGGAAAATATGAGGATTTAAAGATCGAACTGCAAAGGCTTTGGCACAAGCCAGTAAAGGTGATCGACACACTGGTTGCAGTGCCTAAAGACCTTGGTCTGCACTTAAACACAATCAGCGCTGACAAAATTACCAGCTGCCAGCTACAGAAGGCCCCACCCTACTCAGATCTGCACACACTATTCGCCAATACATCACACAGTCCTACACACTTGAGAAGAATCTGACGTGCAACCAAATACAAAAGTCAGCTTACTGGGATCTGCAGGCATTATTCGCCGATACATCACACAGTCCTAGACACTTGGGAAGTGTTTGACGTGTTATCCAATACAACAGCCAGCAGAGGGTCTGCTGTGGACTCATCTTGTTGTGTTTCAAATAATAATACATTCTAATACTAGTAATAGGTACACAGTTGCTTTGAGTCTCCTTGTGGAGAGAAAAAGCAGGGTATAAATAAACATAATAATAATAATAATCATCATCATCATATAATGTTGCTCAGAGTCTCCTCCATGGAGAGAAAAAGCAGGGCATAAATAACTATCTCTACACATAACAAAAGTGAAAATATGTATGTGTGTATGTGGCTGGGGTGTCCACTTCCACGGAAAAGCTCCTGCCTCCACAAACAGCTATAATTCTCACTACTCAGGAGCCACCAATGGCTCTCCACTCCAATGGCACTGCCGGTTTTAGTGAGAGCCATGAACATGTCAAAGAGCCCTGCCAATATCCTTCCCCAGCACCATACTGCCCACCACCCAAGTGAAGGCTTTCATTCGGGGACAATTTCATCTTACATTTACCGTTCTTTCTCCACCACAGACATCTCAGTGTTTCTGACTCTCTCCATTGGTGTGGAATTGGCATGACCCTGCCCACTGCCTCTCCCTTAACCCTTTCCTATTCTTTTCTATGGCGCACAGTGAACTGAACATACTAGAGCAACTGAACATACTAGAGAGATTTGGAGGATAATTCACCATGATTTATAGGAGTTGTAGGTACTGGGACGTATAGTTCACCTGCAATCTAAAAACACTCTGAACTCCACCATGGACCTGGAACTAACTTGGCACACAGAACCCCCATGACCAACAAGAAGGGATTTATAGTTGTAGTTCACCTACATCCAGAGCACACCATGAACCCAAACAATGATGGCTCTGGACCAAACTTGTATACTTGATATGCGCAAATTGGAATACTAGTGGGTTTTGATGGGACATTTTGGAGTTGTAGGTACAGTAGAGTCTCACTTATCCAACATAAAGAGTCCGGCATAATGTTGTATAAGCGAAAATGTTTGATAATAAGGAGAGATTAAGGAAAAGCCTATTAAATGTCAAATTACGTTATGATTTTACAAATTAAACATCAAAACATCATGTTTTACAATAAATTGACAGAAAAAGCAGTTCAATACATGGCAATGTTATGTAGTAATTACTGTATTTACGAATTTAGCACCCAAACACCGCAATGTATTGGAACAACTGTGAATCCGAGCGGGAGGCAGACTGTGTTGGATAATACGTTGGATGAGGGAAGGTTGGATAATCGAGACTCTACTGTACTGGAATTTATAGTTCACCAGCAATCAATGAGCATTCTGAACGCCACCAAAGATGGAACTGGACCAAATTTGGCACACAGAACCCCCATGACTAACTCAACCTACTGGAGGAGTTTGAGGGGACACTCACCACTATGCCAGGGAGCACACTGAAGCACACCGATGATGCATCCAGAGCAAACTTGCCCAACGTAACAAACTTTAAATACCAATGGAGTTTCTCAGGGTTAACCTGGCATGATGTGAGTTGTAGTTCACCCGCAACCTTATGCATTTTGTACAATTAAAAAATTGACAGTTTCAAATAACCCAGGCAACACCAGGTAAACAAGCTAGTAATAATATAATATAATATAATATAATATAATATAATATATAATATAATATAATATAATGTTATAATAAAATCATGTGCCGCATTTCCATGTTTTTATGATACAACCAATTAGTAAATATTGGCAGTAATAACCCAGAAACAAAAATCATAGTGTTACATAGTGTGATAAATAATAATAATAATAATAATAATAATGAACAAGAATGGCAAAGCCCAAAAGTCTGCATATAGAGATGCCACGGAATACTATGTTGGATCAATTTTGTACCTTTTGTTTTTCAAATAAAATACAGATCTTTTTTATTTAACAGGGCCATTCTTGCTCTCCCCTCCTTCGCAACCTACCGCGAGCCCTGCTCCCAAAAGTACTAATTTATAAAAGAACCGATGCATTAAAACCCTTCAAGTATTTCCGCACAACAACGCAGCCATTTCCTGCTTCCCTTGCCATTCATTCGGGGCACGTTTCCTCCCAAACCAGCAGAAAGTCAGCACAAAAAGGCTTGGCATGGGAATGGTCGGCACGTTCTAGAACGCCCAAGAAACCTGGGAGACGTTCCTTCCCTTCTCTATTGTGATGCTCAAAGCAAAAGAACAAGTACTGTATTGACTTGAGTCTCATGCGCCATCGAATCTCAATGTTCAAAAACAAAAAGAATTACCATATATACGCGAGTATAAGCCAACCCAAATATAAGCTGAGGCACCTAATTTTACCACAGAAACTGGGAAAATGTATTAACTCAAGTATAAGCTCAGGGTGGGAAATGCAGCAGCTACTGGTAAATTTCAAAATAAAATAAATGCCAATAAAATTACATTAATTGAGGCATCAGTAGGTTAAATGTTTTGAATATTTACATAAAACCATAATTTAAGATAAGACTGTCCAACTCTGATTCAACCATCATTCTTCAACGTAAATGTGCTTAAGTATCCTTCCAACAATAATAAAGAGAGTAAAATACTGGAAATTTAATACTAATCGTAATAACAGAGTAAAATAATAAATGTAGTAACAATAATAAAGTAAAATAATAAATATAGAAATAACAATAAAGCGTAAAATAGTAATGTAATAATAATAATTTAAAAAAGAGTAAAATAATTTAAATGTATTTTTTTCGTGTCAGGAGCAACTTGAGAAACTGTAAGTCACTTCTGGTGTGATGTAAATGTAATAATAATAATAATAATAATAATAATAATAAATGTAGACTCTGCAAGCAAGCAAATGAAACAATAAATCACATCCTAAGCTGCTGCACAAAGATCGCACAGACAAACTACAAGCAGAGGCATAACACCGTTGCTCAGATGATTAATTGGAGCTTGTGCCACAAATACCATCTGCCTGCGACAACTAACTGGTGGGATCACAAACCGGAAAGAATTACAGAGAATAAACACACCAAACTCTTCTGGGACTTCTGGATTCAGACAGACAGAGTTTTAGAGCATAATACTCCTGACCTCACAATCGTGTTAAAAAACAAAGTTTGGATCGTCCATGTTGCAATCCCAGGTGACAGTAGAGAAACAACTAGAAAAGCTGATATGATATGAGGATTTAAAAATCGAACTGCAAAGACTCTGGCACAAACCAGTAAAGGTGGTCCCAGTGGTGATTAGCACACTGAGTGCAGTGCCTAAAGACCTTGGCCTGCACTTAAACACAATCGGTGCTGACAAAATTACCATCTGCCAGCTGCAAAAGGCCACCTTACTGAGATCTGCATGCATTATTCACCGATACATCACACAGTCCTAGACGTTTGGGAAGTGTCCGACATGTGATCCAATACAACAGCCAGCAGAGTGTCTGCTGTGGACTCATCTTGTTGTGTTTCTAACAACAACAACAACAACAACAATAAATAAATAAAATAATAAAAGTAATAAAATTAATACTAGTAACAGAGTGAAATAATAACTAACCATGACTCGAGTAAAAGGTGAGGGGAGCCTTTTCAGCCTACACAAGTGGCTGAAAAACTAGGCTTATACTCGAGTATATACAGTATTTGCTGGTGAATGTCATGCTCACCAACAGCAAAAGGCTCCCTCTTTGTCATTTGGCCAATACAATTGCTCTTTGCTAAGGATTCCTTACTTAAAAACAATTGTGTTGCAACACCAAAGCTTCCAGAAATGGAAAAGGAAACCTTGGGGTGTAATTTAATATGCATTTTTTTAATAAAATACATTTAAAAATACACAAAACAGAGATTAAACAAAGGACACAACATAACCTGGACCCAAACCATGTAGGGCTTTAAAAGGTCAAACCAACATTTTTTACTTTGCCCGGAAACTAATTGGCAGCCAGTGTGGGGACTTTAGGATAGGGGTGATATGCTCACTCCTAGATGTTCCCATAACCAGCCTGGCTGCTGTATTTTGAACAAACTGGAGTTTCTGAAATTGGAACAAAGGGAGCCCAATGTAAAGCACATTAATAATAATAATTTATTTCTAGACCGTCCTCTCTAACCATGGATATTGCAGATATCCAACCTTGAGGTTATTAGCGCATGCACTAGCATCTTAAGCTCCTCCAAATCTAGGAAGGGTCACAGCTGACTCATCAGCTGAAGCTAGTAGAAAGCACTCCTGACCATTGTCGCATCTACCTGGGCTGACATTTGGAGAGACAGATCCAGAAACACTCCCAAGTCTTTCATGGGGAGTGTGACCCCATGCGGGACTGCTTGACACACCTCCATCCTCACACCAGAAGCAACTTGCAGTTTCTCAAGTCGCTCCAGACACGATCAAAAAAAAAAATCCTTAAATTAGAACCCTTGTTTTGTCTGGATTCAGTTTCAATGTGTTTGTCCTCATTCAGCCCATGACTTCCTCCAAGCATTCATTCAGAGGAGAAACACTATCTTTACTTGAAGCTGTTTTGGAAGGCATGGAGAATCAGCATACCGATAATGTCGCAACCCATGCCTATCGACGATCTCTCCCAGCAGCTTCATGTAAATATTAAATAGATAGAATGGCACCCCATGGGATTATTGATTTATTTATTTACAGTATTTATATACCGCTATTCTCACCCCTAGGGGGACTCAAAGAACATTATAGAACTCCAATATGCTGATGACAACGTAGTTTGTGTGCATTCAGAAGAAGACCTAATGATGCCCCCAGTGGCGCAGTGGGTTAAACCCCTGTGCCGGCAGGACTGAAGACCGACAGGTCACAGGTTCGAATCCGGGGAAGGCGGATGAGCTCCCTCTATCGACTCCAGCTCCTCATGCGGGGACATGAGAGAAGCCTTCCACAAGGATGATAAAAACATCAAATCATCTGGGCGTCCCCTGGGCAACATCCTTGCAGACGGCCAATTCTCTCACACCAGAAGCGACTTGCAGTTTCTCAAGTCGCTCCTGACACAACCAAAAAAAAGAAGACCACCTACAAGCCACTCTAAACGCTTTTGCAGAAGTATTTGAGAAGCTCGGCTTCCAGCAGACACCAGCTAATCATTCTGCAATACAGCTTAATGGTGTAACATTAGAAAATGTTGCCATTTCTGCTCCCTTGGCAGCTACTTTTCCACAAAAGTCAACATTGACACTGAAATACAACACCATCTGAGCTCTGCGAGTACAACATTCTTCTCACTCAAATCCTGGAACGATTCCTTCAGTGTTGCCTCTGAAAAATCTTGCAAATCTCTTGGGAAGAAAGGCAGAAAAATGTCAGCATGCTGGAAGAAGAAGCAAAGACCACCAGCACTGAAGCAATGTTCAACTCTGCTGGACTGAATGCCACGTTGTCCAAATGTCCGATCATCGTCTCCCAAAGCAGTTACTATACTCAAGAATGGAAAGTGGAATGTTAGTGGACAGGAAAAGGGATTTAAAGATGGGCTTAAAGCTAACCTGGAAAACTGTGGCATAGACACCGAGAGAGAACAAGGATGCTCTGACTTGAGGCCAGCTGTGACCAGCAGAGCTGTGGAATTCAAAGAGGCTTGAATGGAGGGCGAAAGGAAGAAACATGCCAAGAGGAAGAGGGTCAAGCCAACTATGTTTTGGACCGCCTTCCACCTGGAAACCGATGCCCTCACTGTGGAAGAACATGCAGGTCAAGAGTAGGGCTCCACAGCCACCTATGGACCCACCGCGAGGACACTAGACTTGGAAGGCCATCATACTCGGGCAATGAGGGATCGTCTAAGTAAGTAAGTAAAGTAGCCATAGAACAGCTCCTTTTTTGAGGAGCAGCTATCCTCAACACGCTCTCCTTTGCTGAGGCTGTTTTGGAAGGCATGGAGAAATAGACTTGGGTGTCATCAGCATACCCATACCACTGTACCCCACGCCTATGGATGGTTTCATGTCAATATTAAAAGCATTGAGGATAGAATGAAGGAGAACATGGTCAATAGTATCAAAAGCCACCAAGAGGTCTAGGAGTACCAACAAGGACACTCTACCCTTGTGGGTGTTGAGATGGATTGTCCACGAAGGCAACCATAGCAGCCACAACTCGGTATCCTGCTCTAGAAGCCAGTTTGAAACAGATCAAGGAAGCCAGTTTGAAACAGATCAAGGAAGTGAGTGTCATCCAAGACTGAATGGAGTTGGAGAGCAACTTCCTTCTCAATCACCTTGCCCAAAAAAGGAAGGTTAGACACTGGTCTGTATTTATTAAGATCCAGGAAATCCAGGGAGGGCTTTTTTCACAAGCAGTCTAACTACTGCTTTTTAAAACAGCTTCACCAAACTACAAATCCCAGCATTGCATAGCACTGAGCCGTGGCAATTAAATGGCAGATGACATTCCCCAAATAGAAGCTCGAGGTGCTCACAAAGCAGCTGCCCCTTTTGCCTCAGCTTCAGCACTAAGATGACCGTATGACAGAAATTTAACGCACACCTGCAAGGTAATTAGACAAATAAAGGTGAGCGTTAGATTCGAGTACATACAGTATTACTCTCCTTCATCTCTCAGAAGGCTTTGCCAGCTTGCCCAATGGTCGTGGATTCTGGAGTCCAAAACACTTGGATGGGCCACAAAAAGCTTGCCCCCCATCCGCACAAAGGCCTTCCTTACCTTCTGGGTTTTATCCTTCTGAAACACAAAGACAGGCGGTGCGATGGCTGGTTTTTCTAGAAAAAGATGGGGGAGAAAAGAAGGAAATGACGAAGGCACACCATGTGCTGTTTGTTTGCATCTGCAGCTACTTTTGAAGAAAATACAGTCAAAACGATCTTTCTTTAATAATAATAATAATAATGATAATGATAATTTTGTGATTGATGTGAAGTTGACTTGGACTTATAAAAGTAAATAATAATAATAATAATAATAATGTGTGATTGATGTGAACTTTTAAATTGCCACATTCTTCTTCTCATTATTATTTATACCCCACTTTTTCTCTCCTGAAGCAGACTCAAAGCGACTTAACAATAATATAATAATAAAAATAATTTTGTATGATTGATGTGAACTTGGCTCGGACTTTTAAACCGACTTAGTCTTATTGCGCTATGCTAATAATATAACATATTGTGTGTGCGTGTGTGTATATAATATTATAATGTAATACAATATAATAATAATACAATATAATAGTTGTATACTATATATTACATATATTACTAATATTGCAGTATAATGGTAAAATACTATATAGTAATATATAAAACTAATATTGTGTTATGCTAATAATTATAACACATTGTATATACATATATTGTAACTACATCTAATATTGATCATAATATTGTATTACAATATAATACTAATAATACAATCTAATAATAATATAATAATATATTTTATATTACATGTAATATTACTAATAACATTGTAGTATAGTGGTATACTACAATACAGTAATATATAATACTAAATTGTGCTATGCTATTAATATAATGTTTTGTATGTACATACTACATGTAAGCTGTACTGAGTCCCCTTCGGGATGAGAAGGGCAGGATATAAATGTTGCAATAAATAAATAAATAAATAAATATTATTAATACCCCACTTTTCTCTCCCAAAGAGTACTCAAAGCAAATTAATAACAATAATTTTGTGTGACTGATATGAACTTGGCTCTGACTTTTAAATGGAAATTATTATTTTGTGTGACTGATGCGAACTTTTTATATATATTTTATATATATTATTTCCTATCTTTATCTTGTTTATTTACTGGGGCTAACCTATTTTATATTGCTTCAGGAGAGCATGCGTGCTCCATCAATGTTTAACATCTACATATGATCAGCCACTGCCAAAAGGGACAGAGAGTTTAATCTATGCTGATGATTGTACCATCACTGCTCAAGCAGGGAGCTTTAAAATGTTTGAACAGAAGCTCTCCGAAGCTTTAGGTGCTCTTACTGCCTATTACAGAGAAAACTAGCTGATTCCTGATCCATCTAAAATGCGGACAAGCATCTTGAGCTCTGAGGATGACCTGGGAAGGAATACCACTGGAGCATTGTGGCATACCCAAATACCTGGGAGTCACTCTGGACCGTGCTGACTCACAAGAAGCACTGTTTGAATATCATATGAAAGAAATAATATCATATGAAAGTTGATTGACACAACCTAGGGATCACAACCAGACACAGTGAAGACATCTGCCCTTGCACTTTGCTACTTTGCTGCTGAGTATACATGGCCAGTGTGGAACACATCTCACCACGTTAAAACAGTGGACATGGGTCTTATTGAGACATGCTGCATTATCACAAGATGTCTACTCCCTACACCACTGGAGAATTTACACTATTTAGCCAGAATTGAACCACCTGACATCTGTCGAGAAGTAGCAGCTTGTAATGAAAGGACCAAGGCACTGACATCTCCAGTAACAAAACGCAGGTTGTAAACTGTTATCAACACAGAGCTATGTTAACATTAACTGTGTAAAATGGTTTAAACTGCACATAAATATAACGAAGAAAATGCATAGGGTATAAGTCTAAATGCTACTCAGTAATTTCCCTCTAGAGTTTTCTCAAGACTTGAGAGTTATAAATTCACTCTTTCAAATTATATATATTCCTTTTACTTGTGACGGCGGTGAGTATCTTCACTCTTTTGTTAGAACTCTGACAACAAATGATAAGTATTCAGAAAATATTTACACAGTCTTTGAACTGATGAATTAAACACTGGAGTAGTCCTTGAGAAAGTAAACTGAAGTCCAAAATAATGTCCATATAGTTCAAAATACTGTCCGACAAGGAACCCTGGGATTGAGATGCCTTGTTACGGGCCTTCTTCAGGATTTTTATAACTTCTTCATAAGAGAGTGTGATTCACAACAAATCCCTAAATGGGTGATAACAAACAACATAATAGACATGCCAAAAAGGCACCCAAAGCAAACATTCAATAATGATAAAGTAATTATATACATTCCAATAAGATAGATGACATGCATGTTTTTGCTTACATTATCTACGATATGAAGCTGGCCCTACAGTTAGGTTTTCGATAGTGAACAATGCAATTACACAGAAGCAAGAATTTAAAGGCAGGGCTAATTGCAGACAGTCAGCTGAAGTGTAAATTCCAAGCAGATAAGGTGCATAACGGGGCTTATTACAAAAAACAGCTGAGATCCAGTCTATCATTCAGACCAGTAGGAAACACGGTATTTAACTTAAAAATCCAGCTTCCCTTTGCAAAAGATAATTCTTAGTGTCCATGTGTGCCTTAGTGTGGATTTTGTCTATAATGAAAAACTTGTGGTAAATGTATGTCCTTTTTCCAGAAAATGTGAATAAAGAGTACTATCATTGTGTTTGTTCCATGATCCTGATCTTGACAGGTCTGGTGGTCATTCCAATATAGAGAAGGTCACATGGGCATAAAATACAATATATTGCATTATTCGTTGTGCATGTGGTAAAATTATGTAAGGGTATAGTGATCTTCATGGTTGGGTGTGTGAATTGTTGAGTCTTCAAGGATTGGGAACAACATTTACAATATCCACAGTAAGTATGTCCTTTAAGGTTTGGTAGACTTTTTATGGTAGGCTTAGCGAATTCTGATCTAATTAGCATGTCCTTTAAATTTTTTGGTTTGTATGCTACCATGGGTGTATTTTGGCAGCCTGGGATATCCTTGATAATGTGCCAATGTCTCTTGATTATTTTGTAGATGTTTGAGGAAAGTGTGAGGGGCCAGATTATTCTCTTGGAAGGTGATTTTGGAAAACCTTTTAGAAGGTGAGCTCTATCTATATGACTAACCTTCTGAAGGACTGTATTTAGAATCTTGGAGGGATAACCTCTATCATTGAACTGTTTCTTAAAGGTACAAATTTCTGAATCCAGATCCTTGGGGGAGCTGAAATTGCGTTTTAGTCTCATGAGTTAAGAATAAGGAAGGTTTGTTTTTAGACTATGATGATGGAAATTGAATTCTTATCAGTGGATTTCCTGTAATTTCTTACCCTTAATTTGTTATGTGTCTTGTACACTGTAACATCAAAAAAAGTAATCTCTTGTTTACTTTTATGACAAGTAAATTTAATTTGTTTTCATATCCCTTTATAAGTGAATTGGATTTCTGGATATTTAAAACCATTAAGACTAAGGAGCATTTGTTCAACAATGAGTTCCAATTGTTAATGAAAGTGGTATCACCTTGAAACATCCCGGGGGGTTTGTATACACTTAATCCCCTACTAATCATATTTCTCTTGATGTAATCTTACATAGTGGATGCATGTAAATCTAGCCTAATAACTTTTTCTTGATTTTCTCATATTCACTAAATGTGCTTTGGGTCTGTGACAATGGGCAGCCCATTAGCCCCTTCATTAGCTAATCTTTTTGTAGCCAATTTGGAACGAATATGGATACTAAATGAAGCCAAAAATGTCTTCTTACCAGACATCATCTACTATGGGAGATTTATAATTTTTTTAGAATATAGAACACAAGACACAGCTCCACAGTTTAGTCAATGGATGAACACAATACATGAACACATTCAGTTTACTTTCTCAAGGACTACTCCAGGGTTTAATTCATCCCTTCAAAGACTGTGTAAATATTTTCTTAATACTTATCATTTGTTGTGAGAGTTCTAACAAAAGAGTGAAGATACTCACCGCCGTCACAAGTAAAAGGAATATATATAATTTGGAAGAGTGAATGTATAACTCTCAAGCCTCGAGAAAACTCTAGAGGGAAATTACTGAATAGCATTTAGACTTATACTCTATGCATTTTCTTCGTTACAATTATGTGCAGTTTAAACCAATTTACACAGTTAATGTTAACATAGCTCAGTGTTGATAACGTTTTGTTATTGGTCATAGATATCTGTGTTACTTTGATACTGACACCTCCGGCCCATCTTCTGTTCGGATATCAGCCAACATGCCAACGCCTTAAATCAAGAAAAAGCTTCCTAAGATCTACAGAGATACTCATAGAAACAACCCAGCAAGCGAGAGCCCAAAAGTGGCAGGCTAAAACTCAGCACCTCAATCAATGGCTGAGATCGGATGAGAGACCCCCTCCTGGGCACACAGAAGACAGGGTGACTTGAAAGGCGCTGAACAGACTGTGCTATAGCACCACAAGATGCAGAGCCAACCTTAAGAAATGGGGCTACAAAGTGGAGTCCACGAAATGCGACTGTGGAGAAGAGCAAACCACAGATCACTTACTATAATGTGGCCTGAGTGGCCAGCTTCTGGTCAAAGAACATTTTGTATATTGCCAAGTGTTTAAATTTGTATTTTTAATGCATTATAACTGTATTCTCAATTTGCTTTTTTATATATTCCTATATATTTATATATTTCCCATCATTATCTCCCCTGGTGCCAACCAATTGTACATATCCAAATATTATATTTTTTATATTTATTTCCACTTTATCTCATTGACCTGCTCCCTTGGTGCTAACCTATTTTAAATTTATATATTTTCTATATTTTATTTCCCAACTTTATCAGGGGCTGCTGTGGTTTTCAGTTTTGAATATGTTTTTATGGTTTTTAACTGATTTCTGTTAATATCAAGGATATTTAATTATGTTTTAATGTTTGTATATCTGTGGATTTTCAGTTGCATTGAAATGCTTTTTAATGTCAGCCACTCAAATTCTCCTTGTGGAGAGAAAAAGCAGGGTACAACAACAACAACAACAACGTTGCAATCCCAGGTAACAACAGAATTGACGAGAAACAACTGGAAAAGCTAACACAAGCTAGTAAAGGAGGTCCCAGTGGTGATCAGTGGTGCAGTGCCTCAAGGCCTTGACCTACACATACAAACAATTGGCGCTGACAAAATTACCATCTGTCAGGAGTGTGTATATATATGCCCATGCAATACTGCATGGCAAAACCGCATTGAGTCGCCTAATTGGGCTGAAAGATGCGGTATAGAAATAAAGCAAATAAATAATAAATAAATAAATATGGAGAGAGTGTTCAGTGGTCTGTTGGAAGTGAGGCAAGCTGAATGTGTGTACATATGTATGTATGTATGTATGTGTATATGTGTGTGTATACACACACATACATACATACATACACCAGCCGTCCCCTGCCACGCATTGCTGTGGCCCAGTCTGGTGATCGGGAAAATAAAGTAATGGTTTCTAATCTATGTGATTTCTTTATGCTTGTGGGTAAACAGTATTTCTTGTCTCTCAGTGTTGATGTGGAGAGTGTCTGGTTTGCCTACTCTGGAATATGCAATATATCATTGTCCTTCTTTAGGGGGTCCCTTTCAAATCTATATTATATCTGTGCGTGTGTAAATCATATCTATCTATCTATATCTATGCCTGGATGGCTCTTTGTCAGGAGGGCTTTGAGTAGATTTTCTTGCCCTGGTGAAGATAGTTGGACTGGATGGCCCTAAATATTTTCTGCTGGTCATGGGGTTTCTGTGTGGTACATTTGCCTCAATTCTGTCATTTGTGGGGTTCAGAATACTCTTTGATTGTAGGTGAATTATAAATCCCAGTAACTACAACTCCCAAATGCCAAGGTCTATTTCCTCCAAACTCCATCTGTTTTCATATTTGGGCATATGGAATATTTGTGCCAAGCTTGGTACAGAACCATCATTGTTTGAGTCCACAGTGGTCTCTGGATGTAGGTGAACTACAACTCCCAAACTCAAGGTCAATGCCCACCAAACCCTTCTAGTGTTTTCTGTTGCTCATGGGAGTCCTGTGTGTCACCTTTGGTTCAGTCCCATCATTGTGGAGCTCAGAATGCTCTTTGATTGTAGGTGAATTATAAATCCCAAGAAATACAACTCCCAAATGATAAAATCAAAAAAAATTGAGTGAAGAAAATACATTGGGCTGTTAGGTGTATGCTGTCCACAGTTGGTGTCAATTCGCCCACTGGTTTTTGAGTTCTGTTAATCCCACAAATGAACATTACATTTTTATTTATATAGATATATATATACACACACACACACACACACACCCCTGTGGAATAATGTCCAGGGTGGGAGAAAGAACCCTTGTCTGTTTGAAGTAAGTGTGAATGTTGCAATTAGTAAGCTTGAATAGCATTGAGTAGCCATGAAGTTTGCAAAGTCAATCAGTGAAGGCATTTGCATAGCGGTAGCTTGGCTGTTATGCCTGGAGGCATCCTCTGTTTAGGAGGTGTTCACTGGCACTTGGTTATTTGTTGTCTGGAGTTCTCCTGCTTCTGAATGGTGTTCCTTATTTACTTGTCTTGATTCTGGTGGTTGTTTGTTGTTTTTTTTTACTACTGGTAGCCAGATTTTGTTTCTTTTCATGGTGATTTCGGCAAACCCTTTAAAAGGTGAGCTCTATCTATATGATTAACTTTCCGAATGGCTGGATTTAGAATCTTGGAGGGATAACCTCTATCTTTGAACTGTTTCTTAAAGGTACAAATTTCTGAATCTAGATCCTTGGGTGAGCTGGAATTGCGTTTTAGTCTCATGAGTTGAGAATAAGGAAGGTTTGTTTTTAGCCTATGATGATGGAAACTGGCGTAGTACATGACTGAATTCTTATCAGTGGCTTTCCAGTAATTCCTTACCCTTAAGTTGTTATGTCTTGTACACTGTAACATCAAGGAAAGTAATCTCTTGTTTATTATTATGACAAGTAAATTTAATTTGTTTTCATATTCCTTTATAAGTGAATTGGATTTCTGGATATTTAAAACCATTAAGACTAAGGAGCATTTGTTCAACAATGAGTTCCAATTGTTAATGAAAGTGGTTATCACCTTGGAACATCCCCGGGGTTTTGTACACACTTAATCCCCTAGGAATCATATTTCTCTTGATGTAATCCAATAAAGTGAATGCATGTAAATAATATTTTTTTCTTGATTTTCTCATATTCACTAAATGTGCTTTGGATCTGTGATGATGGGCAGCCCATTAACCCCTTCATTAGCTAATCGTTTTGTAGCCAATTTGGAATGAATATAGATACTAAATGGAGCCAAAAATGTCTTCTTACCAGACATCATCTACTATGGGAGATTTATAATTTTTTTAGAATATAGAACACAAGACACAGCTCCACAGTTTAGTCAATGGATGAACACAATACATGAACACATTCAGTTTACTTTCTCAAGGACTACTCCAGGGTTTAATTCATCAGTTCAAAAACTGTGTAAATATTTTCTTAATACTTATCATTTGTTGTGAGAGATCTAACAAAAGAGTGAAGATACTCACCGCCGTCACAAGTAAAAGGAATATATATAATTTGGAGGAGTGAATTTATAACTCTCAAGCCTCGAGAAAACTCTAGAGGGAAATTACTGAGTAGCATTTAGATTTATGTCCTATGCATTTTCTTCATTATATTTATGTGCAGTTTAAACCAATTTAAACAGTTAATGTTAACATAGCTCTGTGTTGATAACGTTTTGTTATTGGTCATAGATATCTGTGTTACTTTGATACTGACATCTCCGGCCCATCTTCTGTTCAGATATCAGTCAACATGCCAACGCTTTAAATCAAGAAAAAGCTTCCTAAGATCTACAGAGATACTCAAAGAAGCAACCCAGCAAGCGAGAACCCAAAAGTGGCAGGCTAAAACTCAGCACCTCAATCAGTGGCTGAGACCGGATGAGAGACTCCCTCCTGGGCACACAGAAGACAGGGTGACTTGGAAGGCGCTGAACAGACTGTGCTCTAGCACCACGAGATGCAGAGCCAATCTTAAGAAATGGGGCTACAATGTGGAGTCCTCGAAATGCGAATGTGGAGAAGAGCAAACCACAGATCACTTACTATAATGTGGCCTGAGTGGCCGGCTTATGGTCAAAGAACATTTTGTATATTGCCAAGTGTTTAACTTTGTAGTTTTTTAATGCATTATCACTGTATTCTCAATTTGCTTTTTTATATATTCCTATATATTTATATATTTCCCATCATTATCTCCCCTGGTGCCAATCAATTGTACCTATCCAAATATTATATTTTATATATTTTATTTCCACCTTTATCTCATTGACCTGCTCCCTTGGTGCTACCCTATTTTAAATTTATATTTTTTCTATATTTTATTTCCCAACTTTATCAGGGGTTGCTGTGGTTTTTAGTTTTGAATGTGTTTTTTATGGTTTTTAACTGATTTTTGTTAATATCAATGATATTTAATTATGTTTTAATGTTTGTTTATCTGTGGATTTTCAGTTGCATTGAAATGCTTTTTAATGTCAGCCACTCAAAGTCTCCTTGTGGAGAGAAAAAGCAGGGTATAATAATAACAACAACAAAAACAACAACAACAACAACAATGTTGCAGTCCCAGGTAACAGCAGAATTGACGAGAAACAACTGGAAAAGCTGACACAAGCTAGTAAAGGAGGTCCCAGTGGTGATCACTGGGTGCAGTGCCTCAAGGCCTTGGCCTACACTTACAAACAATTGCCGCTGACAAAATTACCATCTATCAGCTGCAAAATGCCCTACTCGGATTTGCACACATTATTCATCAATACATCATACAGTAGAATCATAGAGATGGAAGAGACCTCATGGGCCATCCAGTCCAACCCCCTGCCAAGAAGCAGGAATATTGCATTCAAAGCAGCCCTGACAGATGGCCATCCAGCCTTTGTTTAAAAGCTTCCAAAGAAGGAGCCTCCACCACACTCCAGGGCAGAGAGTTCCACAGCTGTACGGCTCTCAGAGTCAGGAAGTTCTTCCTCATGTTCAGATGGCATCTCCTTTCTTTCTTTCTTACATCATAACTGTAATGTTGCTACTGTTATGAATTGTAATGTAAATATCTGATATGCAGGATGTATTGGCACAAATACCCAATATGCCCACATTTTAATACTGTTGGGGAGGATTGAATATTTCATAATAAAATAAAATATTACACTGTGATGTAATAAAATATATAATTGATCATATAATACAGTTTTATGATATAATGATATATTACACAACAATATCACATTATGATATATAATATACTATATTTATTATATATTATATTATCTTCTATTATGTTAGCCATTATTATTATATTATTAGCATTATATATACATATATAAATAATGTTAGCTATTATTATTATATATTATTAGCTATATATTATATATTATTAGCCCCCGGTGGCGCAGTGGGTTAAAACCCTGTGCCGGCAGGACTGAAGACCAACAGGTCGCAGGTTTGAATCCGGGGAGAGGCAGATGAGCTCCCTCTATCAGCTCCAGCTCCTCATGCGGGGACATGAGAGAAGCCTCCCACAAGGATGATAAAACATCAAAATCATCCGGGCGTCCCCTGGGCAACGTCCTTGCAGACGGCCAATTCTCTCATACCAGAAGCGACTTGGTTTCTCAAGTCACTCCTGACACGACAGGAGAAGCTATATAAATAAAAATGTAATGTTTGTTTGTGGGATTAACATAACTCAAAAACCACTGGATGGATTGACACCAAATTTGGACAGCATACACCTAACAACCAAATGCATGTCCTTCACTCAAAAAATTAAGATTTTGTCATTTGGGAGTTGTAGTTGTTGGGATTTATAGTTCACCTACAATCAAAGAGTATTCTGGACCCCACAAACGACAGAATTGGGCCAAACTTCCTACAGAGAACCCCATGACCTAGAGAAAATAATGAAGGGATTCGGGAGGAATTGATTGTGATTTAGGAGAGATGTCGTTCACCTACATCCTGAGAGCATTGTGAACCCAAACAACAATGGATGCTGCTGGGCCACTCTCAGTCCCACATCAGGCGAACATTCTTTTCCCTTGCCTTAAAGGGACATGCTAGTGTCTTGCATGCTCTCCCTCGCAAATGCATGCGCACCATGTTGCCATGCGTAGAGCACATCTGATCTCCCCTCCCTGCTTGGAATTTCAGAAACACCCCCCCCCCCGTTTGTTTGTTTTTTTGTCGTGTCAGGAGCGACTTGAGAAACTGCAAGTCGCTTCTGGTGTGAGAGAATTGGCCGTCTGCAAGGACGTTGCCCAGGGGACACCCGAATGTTTTGATGTTTTATCATCCTTGTGGGAGGCTTCTCTCATGTCCCTGCATGAGGAGCTGGAGCTGATAGAAGGAGCTCATCCGCGCTCTCTCTGGATTCGAACCTGCGACCTGTCGGTCAGCACAGGGGTTTAACCCACTGCGCCACTGGGGGCCCCCCCTTGGCTGAGAGGCCAGCCAATCACAGCAGAAGGAGGGCTTTTGGTTGGAGGAAGAGAAGGTCAGGCGGAGAGATCTTCAGCCTTCTCTGCCAAAGGGGTTCCTAAGACTATCAGAAATATATAGCAACCCCTCTGAAACCCCCTCACGACCCCCAGGTTAAACCACTGCACTATTCCTTGCCCAGCCCTTTTAGAGTTGGTTGTGTCCACTTTGTTACTCTCTATTGGTATTTTGAACCTGTCTGATGGAGTTATAACAAAATCGGTTTTTAATTTTTGTTTCCTACCGGTTGTTAAGAATTGTGGGAGTTGGAGTCCAAAACACCTGGAGGGAAGGCCCAAGTTGGCCCATGCCTGGAGTCAAGGGTGTGACTCCGGCCCCCCTTGCAGAAGGGCTCAGGCTTGCTGGGCTGAGGCGGGCCTGGCTTTCTGCACACGCTCAGAGGCGCCCTTGGTTCCCCCCCACGTTCAGGGGCCCTCCCTCACGCTCTCCCCGGAGCCCCTCCGCCTCCTCCTTGCGGCCGCCTACCTTCGTTGGCCAGGTCCGCCATTTTTGCGCCCTCAGCCGCTCCCACAGTGCACCGCGCCAAAAAACCACGGGCAACGACACAGCCGCTCTTGCCCGCAACTCCCTTTCGGGGCGGCAAAGAGAATGCGCGAAGGGGCCGGCGCGAGAGGAGGGAGGCCCCTTCCGCGCAAGCGCAGAACTCTCCCGCTCTCTGGCAGGGAGGGAGAGGGCAAGCCTAGCCCTGGGCATGCGCAGTGCACCGTCTTGGACACCTCCAAAGCCATCTATCTATATAAAAATGTTCTTGTAGGTTTTTTCGGGCTATAGGGCCATGTTCTAGAGGCATTTCTCCTGACGTTTCGCCTGCATCTATGGCAAGCATCCTCAGAGGTAGTGAGGTCTGTTGGAAATAGGACAATGGGTTTATATATCTGTGGAATGGCTGGGGTGGGGCAAAGAGCTCTTCTCTGCTGAAGCTAGTTGTGAATGTTTCAGCTGATCACCATTAGCATTTGAAGGCCTACCTGAGCCTGGGAAAATGTTCTGTTGAGAGGTGTTAAGATGTGTCTGGTTGTTTCCTCTCTGCTGTTTTGCTGTAGTAATTTTAGAGTTTTTTAATACTGGTAGCCAGATTTTGTTCATTTTCATGGTTTCCTCCTTTCTGTTGAAATTGTCCACATGCTTGTGGATTTCAATGGCTTCTCTGTGTAGTCTGACATGGTGGTTGTTGGAGTGGTCCAGCATTTCTGTGTTCTCAAATAATATGCTATGTCCAGGCTGGTTCATCAGGTGCACTGCTATGGCTGACTTCTCTGGTTGAAGTAGTCTGCAGTGCCTTTCATGTTCCTGGATTCGTGTTTGGGCAATGCTGCGTTTGGTGGTCCCTACGTAGACTTGTCCACAGCTGCATGGTACACGGTAGACTCCTGCAGAGGTGAGAGCATCCCTCTTGTCCTTTGCTGAACGTAGCATTTGTTGGATTTTCTTGGTGGGTTTGTAGATAGTATTAAAAAACTCTAAAATTACTACAGCAAAACAGCAGAGAGGAAACAACCAGGCACATCTTAACACCTCTCAACAGAACATTTTCCCAGGCTCAGGCAGGCCTTCAAATGCTAATGAAGGTGGTCAGCTGAAACATTCACACCTAGCTTCAGCAGAGAGCTCTTTGCCCCACCCCAGTCATTCCACAGATATATAAACCCATTTTCCTATTTCCAACAGACCTCACTACCTCTGAGGATGCTTGCCATAGATGCAGGCGAAACGTCAGGAGAAATGCCTCTAGAACATGGCCCTATAGCCCGAAAAAACCTACAAGAACCTAGTGATTCCAGCCATGAAAGCCTTCGACAATACATAAAAATGCTCTGTGCATAATGAGTACCTTAAAAACAAAAGAACCAGTGAACGAAATCACACCAAATTTGGCAGCAAAACGTCTCACTACACAAGAAGTGACCATCACTCAAAAAATTATGATTTTTTCATTTGGGAGTTGTAGTTGCTGGGATTTATAGTTCACCTACAATCAAAGAGCATTCTGAACTCCACCAATGATGGAATTGAACCAAACTTCGCACATAGATCTCCCATGACAACAGCAAATTCTGGGAGGGTTTGGTGGGCATTGACCTTGGGTTTGGGAGTTGTAGTTCACCTACATCCAGAGAGCACTGTGGACTCAAACAATGATGGGGCTGGACCAAACTTGGCTCGAATATTCCAAATACCCTAAGCTTGAGGCTCAGGCGTCGGTGGTGTCCGGGAGGGCTTTTGCACAATTGAGACTCGTGCGCCAGCTGCGACCGTACCTCGCAAAGGTTGATCTGGCCAGGGTGGTCCATGCCTTGGTCACCTCTAGATTGGATTACTGTAATGCACTCTACGTGTGGCTGCCCTTGAAAACGGCTCGGAAATTCCAACTGGTCCAACGTTCGGCGGCCAGGTTGTTAACTGGTGCTCCTTACAGAGAGAGGTCAACCTTCCTGTTTAAGGAGCTCCATTGGCTGACGTTTACCTTGCGATCCCAATTCAAGGTGCAGGTGCTTACCTACAAAGCCCTAAACTGTTTGGGACCTGCGTGACCGCATCTCCGTTTATGAACCCACACGTTCCCTTCGTTCATCCGGAGAGGCCCTGCTCACGATCCCGCTTGCGTCGCAGGCACATTTGGTGGGGACGAGGGACAGGGCCTTTTCTGTGGTTGCCCCCCGACTTTGGAACACCCTCCCCAAAGACATCAGACTAGCACCCATGTTGGCTGTCTTTAGGAAGAACTTGAAGACCTGGCTATTCCGATGTGCCTTTCCGGAATAGGAATACTCCAGCATTATGTCCCAGAAGCACTTTATTAGAGTTTTAAGATTCTCTGCACATTGCACTTGCCCTGAAATCCAACATGCCACCTGTCACACCCAGCACTTTTTAATCTGTACCCATTACTTGGCCCGGCCCTAGTTTTTACTGTGTTATGGTGTAATGTTTTGTTGTTATTGCTTTATGTTTTTGATTTTCTTTGAGTTGTATTTGTTATGCTGTTGTTGTGTTGAGGCCTTGGCCTTTGTAAGCCGCATCGAGTCCTTCAGGAGATGCTAGCAGGGTACAAATAAAGTTTAATAATAATAATAATAATAATAATAATAATAATAATAATACCCAAATAGGAACACAGATGAAAAATAGACCTTAACATTTGGGAGTTGTAGTTACAGGGATTTATAGTTCACCTACAATCAAAGAGCATTTTGAACTCTACGAATGAGAGAATTTGCCCAAACTTCCCACACAGAACCCCCATGACCAACAGAAAATACTTAAAGCCATCGAGTCCAACTCCCTTCACCAGGGCAAGAAAACGTAATCAAAGCCCTCCTGACAGAGAGCCATCCAGCCATAGATATAGACAGATATATATGATCCACACACACATAGTATCATAGATTTGAAAGGGGTTCCTAAAAAAGGACAATTATATGTTGCATGTCCCAGGGTGGGCAAACCAGACAATCTCCACATCAACACTGACAAAGAAACAACAAGAAATACAGTTTTCCCAGAAGCATCAAGAAATAACATATATTAGAAACCAACACTTTCTCATTATTTTATTTTCTAGCTCACGAGACTGGGCCACAGTAACGCGCGGCAGGGGATGGCTAGTCTATCTATAAAAATGCTCTGTGCATATTGAGTACCTTAAAAACAAAAGAACCAATGAACGAAATCACACCAAATTTGGCAGCAAAACATCTCATAACACAAGGAGTGACCATCACTCAAAAATTATGATTTTGTCATTTGCGAGTTGTAGTTGCTGGGATTTATAGTTCACCTACAATCAAAGAGCATTCTGAACTTCACTAACAATGGAGTTGAACCAAACTTCCAAGAGGGAGTCTCTCATCCGGTCTTAGCCACTGATTGAGGTGCTGAGTTTTAGCCTGCCACTTTTGGGCTCCCGCTTGCTGGGTTGTTTCTATGAGTATCTCTGTAGATCTTAGGAAGCTTTTTCTTGATTTAAGGCGTTGGCATGTTGGCTGATATCTGAACAGAAGATGGGCCGGAGATGTCGGTATCAAAGTAACACAGATATCTATGACCAATAACAAAACGTTATCAACACAGAGCTATGTTAACATTAACTGTTTAAATTGGTTTAAACTGCACATAAATATAACGAAGAAAATGCATAGGGTATAAGTCTACATGCTACTCAGTAATTTCCCTCTAGAGTTTTCTCGAGGCTTGAGAGTTACAAATTCACTCTTCCAAATTATATATATGCCTTTTACTTGTGATGGCGGTGAGTATCTTCACTCTTTTGTTAGAACTCTCACAACAAATTATAAGTATTAATAAAATATTTACACAGTCTTTGAAGTGATGAATAAAACACTGGAGTAGTCCTTGAGAAAGTAAAATGAATGTGTTCATTTTATTTATTTATTTATTTTGCGTATTTCTACCCCGCCCTTCTCAACCCCCGAGGGGGGACTCAGGGCGGCTTACAAAAGGCAAAATTCGATGCCAATACAAACAATAAGAGAAAAACATATCAACCGCAATTATAAACAATTAAAATCATCAATTACACAACACAATCAATAAAACCAGTCTAATGCTCAACGTTCGTCAGCTCAGAATCCAAAAATTCATTCCACATTGTCAAATCCTATCCATTCCAGTCGTCGTTGTCCTTTGTCTATCTGCCAGATCACCCAAAGGCCTGGTCCCACATCCATGTTTTTAGCTTCCTTCTAAAGGAGAGGAGGGATGTCGATGCCCTCATTTCCCTGGGAAGTTAATTCCACCGGTGAGGGGCCACCGCCGAGAAGGCCCTGCTCCTCGTCCCCACCAATCTCACTTGTGATGGTGGGGCCGAAAGCAGGGCTTCCCCAGAGGATCTCAAACTTCAAGGAGGGACGTAGAAGGCGATGCATTCGGACAGATACGCTGGACCAGAACTGTATAGGGTTTTGTAGGTCAAAACCAGCACTTTGAATTGTGCTTGGAACTGGATCAACAGCCAGTGGAGCTGACATAACAGAGGGGTGGTATGCTCCCTGTATGACGCTCCAGTGAGTAATCTGGCTGCCGCCCGCTGGACTAGTTGAAGTTTCCGAACAGTCTTAAAAGGCAACCCCACGTAGAGTGCGTTGCAGTAATCTATTTGGGATGTAACAAGAGCGTGGACCACTGTGGCCATGTATTGTGTTCATCCATCGACTAAACTGTGGAGCTGTGTCTTGTGTTCTATATACTAAAAAAAATTATAAATCTCCCATAGTAGATGATCTCTGGTAAGAAGACATTTTTGGCTTAATTTAGTATCCACATTCGTTCCAAATTGGCTACAAAAAGATTAGCTAATGAAGGGGTTAATGGGCTGCCCATCGTCATAGACCCAAAGCACATGTAGTGAATATGAGAAAATCAAGAAAAAAATATTAGGCTAGATTGACATGCATTCACTTTATTGGATTACATGAAGAGAAATATGATTCCTAGGGGATTAAGTGTGGACAAAACCCTGGGGATGTTCCAAGGTGATAACCACTTTCATTAACAATTGGAACTCAATGTTGAACAAATGCTCCTTAGTCTTGATGGTTTTAAATATCCAGAAATCCAATTCACTTACAAAAGGAATATGAAAACAAATTACATTTACTTGTCATAATAATAAACAAGAGATTACTTTCCTTGATGTCACAGTGTACAAGACACAAACAACTTAAGGGTAAGGAATTACTGGAAAGCCACTGATAAGAATTCAGTCATGCACTTACGCCAGTTTCCATCATCATAGGCTAAAAACAAACCTTCCTTATTCTCAACTCATGAGACTAAAACACAATTCCAGCTCCCCCAAAGATCTGGATTGAGAAATTTGTACCTTTAAGAAGCAATTCAAAGATAGAGGTTATCCCTCCAAGATTCTAAATATAGCCATTCGGAAAGTTAATCATAGAGATAGAACTCACCTTTTAAAAGGTTCGCCAAAATCACCATGAAAAGAAACAAAATCTGGCTACCAAAAAACCCCAAAAAACACCAGAAAAACACCAGAATCAAGACAAGTAAATAAGGAACACCATTCAGAAGCAGGAGAACTCCAGACAACAAATAACCAAGTGCCAGTGAACACCTCCTAAACAGAGGATGCCTCCAGGCATAACAGCCAAGCTACCGCTATGCAAATGCCTTCACTGATTGACTTTGCAAACTTCATGGCTACTCAATAATATTCAAGCTTACTAATTGCAACATTCACACTTACTTCAGAAAGACAAGGGTTCTTTCTCCCACCCTGGACATTATTCCACAGGTGTGTGTGTGTGTATATGTATATGTATATGTATATAAAAAAATGTAATGTTCGTTTGTGGGATTAACAGAACTCAAAAACCAGTGGGTGAATTGACACCAACTGTGGACAGCATACACCTAACAACCCAATGTATGTCCTTCACTCAATTTTTTTTTGATTTTGTCATTTGGGAGTTGTACTTGTTGGGATTTATAGTTCACCTACAGTCAAAGAGCATTCTGAGCTCCACCAATGATGGGACTGAACCAAAGGTGACACACAGGACTCCCATGAGCAACAGAAAACACTAGAAGGGTTTGGTGGGCATTGACCTTGAGTTTTGGAGTTGTAGTTTACCTCCATCCAGAGACCACTATGGACTCAAACAATGATGGATTTGGACCAAACTTGGTACAAATACTCCAAATGCCCAAATATGAACACAGATGGCCTTTGGGGAAAATAGACCTTGACATTTGGGAGTTGTAGTTGCTGGGATTTATAGTTCACCTTCAATGAAAGAGCATTTTGAACCCCACCAACAACAGAATTGAACCAAACTTCCCACACAGAACCCCCATGACCAACAGAAAACACACTAAAACAGTGGATGTGGCTCTTAATGAGACATGCCGCATTATCACGGGGTGTCTGCGCTCTACACCACTGGAGAAATGACACTGCTTAGCTGGTATTGCACCACCTGACATCTGCTGGGAAGTAGCAGCCAATAGTAAAAGGACCAAGGCAGAGACATCTCCAGCTCGTCCCCTGTTTGGGTATCAGCCAGCACGTCAACGACTTAAATCAAGACATAGTTTTCTTAGATCTACTACACTCGCTGGAACATCTCAGCAAGCGAGAGTCCAAAAGTGGCAGGCCCAAACCCAGCACCTCAATCCGTGGGTGATACCAGATGAGAGACTCCCTCCTGGGCACATAGAGGACTGGGCGACTTGGAAGGCGCTGAACAGACTGAGCTCTGGCACCCCGAGATGCAGAGCCAACCTTCAGAAATGGGGCTACAAAGTTGAATCCACAGCATGCGAGTGTGGAGAAGAGCAAACCACAGACCACCTGCTGCAATGCAATCTGAGCCTTGCTACTTGCACAATGGAGGACCTTCTTGCGGCAACTCCAGAGGCACTCCATGTGGCCAGATACTGGTCAAAGGACATTTAATCAACTACCAAGTTTGCAAAATCTGTGGGTTTTTTTAATCTGTTTGTTTGTTTTGTTCTGTTAGAAATGTAATACAATGGGATGGTTGCTGATGACACGATAAATAAAAATCTTCTATCATATTAAAGTAAAGGTAGTCCAGTCATGTCTGACTCTGGGGTGTGGTGCTCATCTCCATTTCTAAGCCGAAGAGCCAGCGTTGTCCATAGACACCTCCAAGGTCATGTGGCCGGCATTGACTGTATGGAGTGCCGTTACCTTCCCGCCGGAGCGGTACCTATTGATCTACTCACATTTGCATGTTTTCGAACTGCTAGGTTGGCAGAAGCTAGGACTGACAGCGGAAGCTCACGCCGCTCCCCGGAATCAAACCTGCGACCTTTCGATCAACAAGCTCAGCAGCTCAGTGCTTTAACCCACTGCGCCACCGGGGGCTCCATATATATATTATCTTCTAACTTCTATCATATTAGTTATTATTATATTACTTGTAATAGTATTATATACCCAGCTGTGGCCACTTGGGGTGCTGTGTCCCTCCAGCCAGTTTCACATCTGCGCATGCGCTGCTGCTAGTTCGCCTCCACGCTGGGGTCTGTTTAGATTGGAAAAAGCCCTGCTGTTCCCACCACGGCCGCTGGGAGCGCTGTGACTTTCCTGCCAGTTTCCCTTCTGCGCCAGTTTCACCACGCCGGTGCTTGTTCGCCTATACCGTGGGGTAGATTGAGAAAAGCCCTGCAGCTCCCATTTCAGCCGCTGGGAGCGCTGTGACTTTCCTGCCAGTTTCCCTTCTGCGCTGGTTCGCCTTCACGCTATTTATTTATCGTGTCATCAGCAACCATTGTATTACAATTCTAACAGAGCAAAACAAACACACAAATTAAAAAGAAAAAGGAAAAAAACACACAGATTTTGCAAGCTTGGTAGTTGATTAGATGTCCTTTGACCAGTATCTGGCCACTTGGAGTGCCTCTGGGGTTGCCGCAAGAAGGTCCTCCATGGTGCATGTGGCAGGGCTCAGGTTGCATTGCAGCAGGTGGTCAGTGGTTTGCTCTTCTCCGCACCCGCATGCCGAGGATTCCACTTTGGCTCTGCATCTCGTGGTGCCAGAGCGCAGTCTGTTCAATGCCTTCCAAGTCGCCCAGTCCTCTATGTGCCCAGGGGGGAGTCTCTCATCTGGTATCACCCATGAATTGAGGTGCTTAGTTTGGGCCTGCCACTTTTGGACTCTCGCTTGCTGGGGTGTTCCAGCGAGTGTCTCTGTAGATCTAAGAAAACTATGTCTAGATTTAAGTCGTTGACGTGCTGGCTGATACCCAAACAGGGGATGAGCTGGAGATTTCACTGCCTTGGTCCTTTCACTATTGGCTGCCACTTCCCAGCAGATGTCAGGTGGTGCAATACCGGCTAAGCAGTGTAATTTCTCCAGTGGTGTGGGGCGCAGACACCCCGTGATAATGCGGCATGTCTCATTAAGAACCACATCTACCGTTTTAGTGTGGTGAGATGTGTTCCACACTGGGCATGCGTACTCAGCAGCAGATTAGCATAGCGCAAGGGCAGATGCAGGCATGTAGCCGGGGGGGGGGGGGGGGGGGGCTCGGGGGGCTTCAACCCCCCCCGAAATTCTCATGGTGGTTCGCGAAAAGGCCTTACTGGTGCATTATTTAAACTGTTATGTTTATTCATATCATGATCTGATCACCATACTCAATATATCCCATATGCATGGAGGAGGTATTGGGGTAATGATACAAAAGGTTTGCTAGGGTAGACCCTCTTTCACTCAGACTCAGCCCCCCCTGAAACTCAGCCCCCCCCGAACCCCCCCTGAAAAAAATTCACACACCCCCCCCAAATGAAATCCTGGCTACGGGCCTGGGCTGATGTCTTCACTGTGTCTGGTTGTGATCCCCAGGTTGTGCCAGTCAGCTTTCGTATGATGTTGTTTCTAGCGCCCACTTTTTGCTTGATGTTCAGGCAGTGCTTCTTGTAGGTCAGAGCACGGTCCAAAGTGACTCCCAGGTATTTGGGTGTGTTGCAATGCTCCAGTGGGATTCCTTCCCAGGTGATCCTCAGAGCTCGGGATGCTTGTCTGTTCTTAAGGTGAAAGGCGCATGTCTGTGTTTTATATGGATTAGGGATCAGTTGGTTGTCCCTGTAATAGGCAGTAAGAGCACCTAGAGCTTCGGAGAGCTTCTGTTCAACCATCTCAAAGCTCCTTGCTTGAGCGGTAATGGCACGATCATCAGCATAGATGAAACTCTCATTAAGAGCCTTCACGCTAGGGTCTGTTTAGTAAAAGCCCTGTCGTTCCCGCCGCGGCCGCTGGGAGCGCTGTGTCCCTCCTGCCTGTTTCCCTTCAGCGCATGCGCTGAAGCTACTCCGCTTCCACGCTGTGTTCTATTTAGATTGGGAAAAAAACCGCCATTCCTGCTTCGACCTTTTGAGGCGCTGTTTCTATTCCTCCAGCCACTTCCGGTTCCCCTCATCCTCCTCATTCGACGCTGGAGAGAACCATGGTGAGCCCCCTTTTTCTCACTTGGGGCCTTGGAACCCCCTTTGCCTCGCTTGAGGGCACCCTAAACTTCTGTGATACACGCAAGAATGGCCCCTTCACACGTTCACGGGCGAAGTTGCGTGTCACGAACTTGAGGCCTCTCCCATTGAACTCTATGGGAAGGGGGGAGGAGTCAACGCATATTCATTATTAGCCATTTGTTATTGTTTATGATTTGCACGATTGTTATGCTCCTATTAATAGCACTGTGATGGTTCTTATTACTTCTATTATTTCTATTATCATGATGACTGCTATTAATACTTCTGTTGTTATTATTCCTACCTTTATTGTTAGTATGAATTCTGCTGCCAGATTATTCCCTTTGTTATTATTAGCAGTTATGATTCTGATTAATCTAACTGCTATTAATACTGTTATGGTTATAATTCCTATATTGTTGGTATTAATGCTGCTATATTATTCCTATTATTATTATTACCAGTATTATTATTTTTTATTGCTATCAGTACTGCTATTGTATTGTCGAAGGCTTTCATGGCCGGAATCACTGGGTTGTTGTAGGTTTTTTCGGGCTGTATGGCCATGTTCTAGAGGCATTTTCTCCTGACGTTTCGCCTGCATCTATGGCAAGCATCCTCAGAGGTAGTGAGGTCTGTTGGAACTAGGAAAAAGAGTTTATATATCTAGGTTATTGTGGGTTTTTTCGGGCTATAGAGCCATGTTCTAGAGGCATTCTCTCCTGACGTTTCGCCTGCATCTATGGCAAGCATCCTCAGAGGTAGTGAGGTCTGTTGGAACTAGGAAAAAGAGTTTATATATCTAGGTTATTGTGGGTTTTTTCAGGCTATAGAGCCATGTTCTAGAGGCATTCTCTCCTGACGTTTCGCCTGCATCTATGGCAAGCATCCTCAGAGGTAGTGAGGTCTGTTGGAAATAGGAAAAAGGGTTTATATATCTAGGTTCTTGTGGGTTTTTTCAGGCTATAGAGCCATGTTCTAGAGGCATTCTCTCCTGACGTTTCGCCTGCATCTATGGCAAGCATCCTCAGAGGTAGTGTGGTCTGTTGGAACTAGGAAAAAGAGTTTATATATCTAGGTTCTTGTGGGTTTTTTTCGGGCTATATGGCCATGTTCTAGAGGCATTCTCTCCTGACGTTTCGCCTGCATCTATGGCAAGCATCCTCAGAGGTAGTGAGGTCTGTAGGAACTAGGAAAAAGGGTTTATATATCTAGGTTCTTGTGGGTTTTTTCGAGCTATAGGGCCATGTTCTAAAGGCATTTCTCCTGACGTTTCGCCTGCATCTATGGCAAGCATCCTCAGAGGTAGTGAGAATGCCTGACTACCTCTGAGGATGCTTGCCATAGATGCAGGCGAAACGTCAGGAGAAAAATTGCCTCCAGAACATGGCTCTATAGCCCGAAAAAACCCACAAGAACCTAGTGATTCCAGCCATGAAAGCCTTCGACAATACATTGAACATCTCTACGGTTTATATATCTGTGGAATGATCAGGGTGAGACAAAGGAGACAAAGCTCCAGCAGACAAGAGTCCTTTGTCTCACCCTGGTCATTCCACAGATATATAAACCCCTTTTTCCTAGTTCCAACAGACCTCACTACCTCTGAGGATGCTTGCCATAGATGCAGGCGAAACGTCAGGAGAGAATGCCTCTAGAACATGGCCATACAGCCCAAAACAACCTACAACAACCCAGTACTGTTATTGCTATCATTCTTATATTTATTGTTGAAGTTAACACTGCTGTCGTATTATTATTATTATTATTATTATTGGTGTTATTATTATTATTGTTATTATTGCTATTAGTGCTGCTGTTTTGAGATGGTTTTAAACATCTGATTTAAAGTAGATGTAACTGTTTTTAGTGTTTGTGTATATTTATAGTTATTTTATGTTCCGGCATGGAATGCTTGTCGATAATATGGTGAGTCCCCTTCGGGGTGAGAAGACGGAATATAAATGTAATCAATAATAAATATAGAAATAATAACAGTAGCAGCACTAATAGCATTAGGAATATAATAATTGTAACACTGATAATAATAGTCATACTTAATAATGGATAGTAATGGATGGCACTTGGCCTCTCTTCCAACTCTAGGATTGTATGATTTTATCCATCGTACATAACCATCCATCCATTTGTTTATTTTAGGAACGGATGGACCTTGAGCTCTTTTCCAACTCTAGGATTCTGTGATATTATTAGTCCATCTTTCTGTCCGTCCTTCCATCCATCTATCTCTCCATCCATCCTTCCATCTATCCATCCATCTGTCTAACCATCCATTTTAGGACTTGATGACTCTTGAGCTGTGTTCCAACTCTAGGATTGTATGATTCTGTCTGTCTATCTATCTATTTATCTATCTATCAGGGTTGGACTGGGTAGCCCTTGGGCTCTTTTCCAACTGTAGGATTTTGTGATTTTATCTGTCCATCCATCTGTCCATCTTAGGACTTGATGACTCTTGAGCTGTGTTCCAACTCGATGATTGTATGATTCTTTCTGTCTGTCTGTCTATCTAGTTTTCTATCAGGGTTGGACTGGATGGCCCTTGGGCTCTTTTCCAACTGTAGGATTCTGTGATTCCAACTGTAGATGCATGGATGGCTCTCTCCATCCATGCATCCAGCCATCTCTCCATCTATCCCTCCATCCTTTAATCTGTCCAACCATCTTAGGACTTAATGGCTCTAGGATTGTTTGATTCTCTCTATCTACGAGGTTGGACTGGATGGCCCTTGGGCTCTTTTCCAACTGTAGGATTCTGTGATTCCAACTGTAGATGCATGGATGGCTCTCTCCATCCATGCATCCAGCCATCTCTCCATCTATCCCTCCATCCATCTATCCCTCCATCCTTTAATCTGTCCAACCATCTTAGGACTTAATGGCTCTAGGATTGTTTGATTCTCTCTGTCTACGAGGTTGGACTGGATGGCCCTTGGGCTCTTTTCCAACTGTAGGATTCTGTGATTCCAACTGTAGATGCATAGATGGCTCTCTCCATCCATGCATCCAGCCATCTCTCCATCTATCCCTCCATCCATCTATCCTTCCATCCTTTAATCTGTCCAACCATCTTAGGACTTAATGGCTCTAGGATTGTTTGATTCTCTCTATCTACGAGGTTGGACTGGATGGCCCTTGGGCTCTTTTCCAACTGTAGGATTCTGTGATTCCAACTGTAGATGCATGGATGGCTCTCTCCATCCATGCATCCAGCCATCTCTCCATCTATCCCTCCATCCATCTATCCCTCCATCCTTTAATCTGTCCAACCATCTTAGGACTTAATGGCTCTAGGATTGTTTGATTCTCTCTATCTACGAGGTTGGACTGGATGGCCCTTGGGCTCTTTTCCAACTGTAGGATTCTGTGATTCCAACTGTAGATGCATGGATGGCTCTCTCCATCCATGCATCCAGCCATCTCTCCATCTATCCCTCCATCCATCTATCCCTCCATCCTTTAATCTGTCCAACCATCTTAGGACTTAATGGCTCTAGGATTGTTTGATTCTCTCTATCTACGAGGTTGGACTGGATGGCCCTTGGGCTCTTTTCCAACTGTAGGATTCTGTGATTCCAACTGTAGATGCATGGATGGCTCTCTCCATCCATGCATCCAGCCATCTCTCCATCTATCCTTCCATCCATCTATCCCTCCATCCTTTAATCTGTCCAACCATCTTAGGACTTAATGGCTCTAGCATTGTTTGATTCTATCTATCTACGAGGTTGGACTGGATGGCTCTTGGGCTCTCTTCCAGTTCTGGGATTTTGTTTACTTATTGGTCGGTCTGTCTGTCTGTCTGTCTGTCTATCTATCTATCTATCTATCTATCTATCTATCTATCTGTTGTTCTATCTATCTAAAGGGCATTGGACTGGATGGCCCTGGGGATCTCTTCTAGGTCTTGAATTCTCTCTCCTCTCTCTTTCTTCCAACTCTAGGATTAGAGCTCTCTCTCTCTCTCCCCCCTCCCCCCCCCCCCCCCACCTCCGAAGAGATGGGATTGAATGGCCCTTGGTCTCTCTTCCAACTCTGGGATTTTATCTATCAGTGTATTTGTCAGTCTATCTTAAGGGCATTGGACTGGATGCCCCCGGGGGAGTCTCTTCCAGGTCTAGGATTCTGTCTCTTTCTTCCAACACTAGGATTATATATCTCTATCTCTACCTACCTACCTAAAGGGATGGGACTGGATGGCCCTTGGGATCTCTTCCAGCTCTGGGAATCTATCTGCTGTCTCTCTCTCTCTTTTCCATTTCTCTGATTCTATGCTTCTCTGACACTGCCGAGAATCACCCTATTGAAGAAACAATTGTCTAGCCCAGCCTATGTTGGCAAGGCATCCATCGTACAGGCAGGGGAGATTGGAAGGCCAGTGCTGTTCCTCTTTGCCTGATGTTTTTCTTTTGTTCCTCTCCCTCTGGCTCTGCTTTCTCCAGGAGAAGACCCCCGCCACGGCATCCACTCTCCCAGACGCAGAGCTGCCACTTCCCGAACCTGGGGTCTCCCCCACCCGCATCAGAGGCAAAGCCCAGGAGGAGAAGTTGCTGCCGCCGGTGCTGGAAATGCCCCCCAGGCCTTCCTTGAGCGGTAAATATAAGTCAACATTGGATGATCCCTTCCCAATAAGGGAGTGTGTATATATATATGCCCTTGCAATATGGAGTGTTTAGTGGTCTGTTGGAAGTGAGGCAAGCTGAGTGTGTGTGTGTGTGTATATATATATATACATACATACACACACACACACACACACACACACTTGTGGAATAATGTCCAGGGTGGGAGAAAGAACCCTTGTCTGTTTTGAAGTAAGTGTGAATGTTGCAATTAGTAAGCTTGAATAGCATTGAGTAGCCATGAAGTTTGCAAAGTCAATCAGTGAAGGCATTTGCACAGCTTGGCTATTTGTTGTCTGGAGTTCTCCTTTTTCTGAATGGTGTTCCTTATTTACTTGTCTTGATTCTGGTGTTGTTGCTTTTTAAAAAAATACTAGTAGCCAGATTTTGTTTCTTTTCATGGTTTCCTCCTTTCCGTTGAAATTATCCACGTGCTTGTGGATTACAATGGCTTCTCTGTGTGAATTTCTGCTCTTAATGTTCTCAGCGTCATATATATAGGAAGCCATATTATAGACTTTCTGCTTTCAATATTATGAATTTCTGGTCTTAATGTTTTCAGCATCATATATATATATATATATATATATATATATATATATATATATCCAACTCCATATTTTGGACTTTCGGCTTATAATGTTGTGAATTTCTGGTCTTAATGTTCCCAGTGTCATATATATAGAAAGCTGTGTATATTGACTCTTTTCTAGAACTACATTTTAATATGTGTGTTTGTAGAATTTTTACAACATGTTTTGACTGTGCTGTGACACCTGCCTCAAGCCACAAGGAGAGGCGGATAAGAAATATTATCATCATTATCTTAGTGGCTGAATTCTGCACTTAAGCAACATTGTAGATCTTTTGAGTTGTGCAAATTTCTTTTGATATCTTAGTTTTATAAAGCTAGTTTGAATCTCCCTTGCAGAGGGAAAAAGTGAGGTATAAATAATAATAATAATAATAATAATAATAATAATAATATTATTTTATAGTGTCGGTTTGAGTCTCCTTTGTGGAGGGAAAAAGCAGGGTATAAATTATGATTATTATTATTATTATTATTTACATAAACATAATAATATTTTTATAATGCTAGTTTGAGTCTCCTTTGTAGAGGGAAGAGTAGAGCATAAATAATATAAATAAACATAATAATAATTGCATAATATAAATAGACATAATAATTGTATAATCCTGGTTTGAGTCTCCTTTGCAGAGAGAAAAAGTGGGGTATAAATAAATAATAAAAACTTAATAATATTGTATAATGCCGGTTTGAGTCGTCTTTGTGGAGAGAAAAAGCAGGGTAATAATAACAAGAATAATAATAATTTATACTTTGCTTTATCTCTCCAGAAGGAAACTTAAAACAGCTCAAAATGAAAGCATTAGCATACAGTTTACAATAATAATAATATAAATTAAACTAATAATATTTTTATAATGCCGGTTTGAGTCTCCTTTGTGGTGGGAAAAAGTGGGATAATAATAATAATAATAATAATAATAATAATAATAATAATAATAATTTTATAATGCTGGTTTGAGTCTCCTTTGTGAAGGAAAAAAGTGGGACATTAATAATAATAATAATAATAATAATAATAATAAATTTTATAATGCCACAACACTTGTATACCTTTCCAGCTGTGCAGATCTCATTCAATATCTTATTGTAAGGATAATTTAATAACTTTTAAACTTTGAATATTAACTGTGAATTTTTAAATAATATTTTTATTTAATTCTGTTTTAATGTTTGCGTATTCATATATATTTAACTGGATGCTAATGCTTTTATGTTAAGCAGCTTTGAGTCTCCTTCAGTAGAGATAAAGTGGGGTATAAATATAGCAACAACAACAGTAATCATGATGTTAGGCTCAAGAGCAGCTGGGTTTCTTTGCCCATTTCTCAGGCAGAGTTTCATATTTTTGCAAGTAGAAAGGGAAGGGTTTTTAGGAGGCATAAACACCATCTTCACTGACAAATGGGCTCCTTTCTCCCTTCAGGTTCTCACAATGTTGGGCTTTGGGGCATCCAGAGCCAGCATTCGAGTGGTATTCGAAACCAGGACCTGCGGCTTCCAAAACACAGACCTGCCCCAGGTAAGACATGCCCAGGTGGGAGTTTCTCATCTGGGCTCAGCCACTGATTGAGGTTCCAGGTTTTGGACTCTCGCTTGCTGAGGTGTTCCTGCGAGTATCTCTGTAGATCTTAGATGGTGTTTCTTTATTTAAATTGTTGTCATGCTGGCTGATATCCTGATAGAGGATGGGCCGGAGATGTCAATGCTTCGGTTCTTTCATTATTGGCTGCTACTTCCCGATGGATGTCAGGTAGTGCAATACCGGCTAAACAGTATAATTTCTCTAGTGGTGTAGGGTGTTGACATCCTGTGATAATGCAGCATGTCTAATTAAGAGCCACGTCCACTGTTTTAATGTGGTGAGATGTATTCCTCGCTGGGCATGCGTACTCAGCAGTAGAGCAGCAAAGTACAAGGGCAGATGTCTTCATTGTGTCTGGTTGTGATCTCTAGGTTGTGCCAGTCAGCTTTCGTGCAGTGTTATTTCTAGTACCCACTTTTTGCTTGATAATCAAACAGTGCTTCTTGTAAGTCAGAGCACAGTCCAGAGTAACTCCCAGGCATGTTGGCGCACCACAGTGCACCAGTGGGATTTCTTTCCAGGTATTCCTCAGAGCTTGAGATGCTTGTCTGTGTTTTATATGTATTTAGAATCAGCTGGCTTTCCTTGTAATAGGCAGTAAGAGCACCTAAAGCTTCGGAGCTCCCTGCTTGGGCAGTGATGGCAAGATTGTTAGCATAGATTAAACTCTGTCTATAATTTCCTTATATAGTGGGATCTCGGTTAACTGGAACTCAAGCAACTGGCTGCCTTTCTTTGTCTTAATTTGGTTTTAACAGACGTATTTCAATATTAATATCTAGTCAATTCGGCATTTATAGTGTATATGAGATAGTGTGCGGTCTGTTTTGAACAGCAACTCCCAAGCAACCAGAAATGAGTTGAAATGGGGTCTCTTCCAGCTCTGGGATTCTAGAACCCTATAGCTGTATTTCTCTCCATGAATCTTCTAATGTGTATGAGTCTGGAAGATCATCCATTGGGAGGGCTTTGATGGTGTCCTCCCTGTTTGTCAGAAGATGGTTGGACTGGATGTCCCTTAGAATTTCTTCCAACTGTAGGATTTTATGATGTGTGTTTTTAGTAGATTCTGAACGGCCATATGTTGGGAGAGCTTGGAGGGTGTCTTCCTGCATAGTAGAATGAAAATGGATTGGATGGCCATCTATCAGGAGGGATTGGATGGTGTCCCTGCACAGTAGAATGAAGTTGAATTGGATGGCCAGTCTATAAGGATAGATGGCCATGTGTTGGGAAGGCTTTGATTGTGTCCTTCCTGCCTGACAGAAGCGGATTGAACTGGATGGCCCTTGGGGTCTCTTCCAACTGTAGGATGATTATGATTATGATGATGACAACTATAGGATGATGATGGTGATAATATAGTAATGATATCTTCCTGCCTGGCAGAAGGGGGTTGCACTGGATGGCCCTTGGGGTCTCTTCCAACTCTAGGATTCTATGGTACCATAATCTTATTTCTTTATTAACCATTCAATGTCTATAAGGCTGGGTGGCCATCTGTTGGGAGGACTTTAATGGTATTCTGATTGTCAGAAGATGGTTGGGACTGGATGGCCCAGGGTCTCTTCCAACTCTTGAGGTTTGATCTATCTATCTATCTATCTATCTATCTAGAGGGGATTGGACTGGGTGGCTCTTAGAGGTCTCTTTCAACTCTAAGACTCAATCCATCCATCTATATATCTAGATGGGGTTGGACTGGATGGCCCTTGGAGGACTCTTCCAACTCTTAAGAGTCCATCGATCAATCCATCTCTCTATCTATCTATCTATCTATCTGTCTGGGGTTGAATAATGGCCTTTGGAGGTCTCTTCGAATTCTTAAGAGTCAATCTATCTACTTAATTACCTATCTAGAGGGGATTGGACTGGATGGCCCTTGGAAGTCTTATCTGTCTGTCTGTCTATCTATCTATCTAGAGGGGGTTGGACTGGATGGCCCTTGGAGGTCTCTTCCAACTCTTAAGAGTCCATCGATCAATCAATCCATCCATCCATCTATCTATCTATCTATCTATCTATCTATCTATCTATCTAGGGTTGAATAATGGCCCTTGGAGGTCTCTTCCAACTCTTAAGAGTCCATCGATCAATCAATCCATCCATCCATCCATCCATCCATCCATCTATCTATCTATTTATCTATCTGGGGTTGAATAATGGCCCTTGGAGGTCTCTTCCAACTTTAAGAGTCCATCTATCTAGAGGAGGTTGGGCTGGATGGCCCTTGGGGGTCTCTTCCAACTCTTAAGAGTCGGTCTATCTACCAACCTATTTAGGGTTGGAGTAGATGGCCCTTGGAGGTCTCTTTTAACTCTAGGATTCTATGCAATTCAACGGCCTTGGTCTCTATTCCTCCAGGAAAGCGCTACCAATGCACTGGAGATGGATGCCGCCTGGCCTGCCGTTCCATGCCGGAGCTCCTGGAGCACATGCGTGCCCACTTCCGGCCCACCCAGTCCCTGGAAGGTGAGCCTCCTTTGGGAAGAGATAGGTAGGGGAGGAGGGACTCTTATTTCCTTGAACACATTGACTACTGTGAGCCCATCAAATTTCAAAATGTTTCCCTTATCCACAAATTATTGGGGAAATAGTAGGACAAAAGTGGAACAAAATACTTTAGGGGAGAAACGGGGTTTTTCCAAGTCGTTCCAAAGGTGAAACTATACAAAAAGTCTCACCTTTAAAAAAAAAAAACGATGCTTACAGTAAAACACGGAAGGAGATTAAAAGTTATCTGGTCTAACCTTGTTCTCCCAGAGGCAGCACTGCAGCCCTTTGGATCAGTGTTCTTACGAAAGAGGCTGTGTTTGGGTTTCAATCTTTACCAACTTGGAAAGAATGAAAATTCCATGTAAACAAAGGTGAAAAAACATTGGAAATGGTTAGATTTAAGGTATTGCAAGATGACTTTTTAAAAAAAAGAGGAACAAGTTGCTGCCTAATGTGAAAATATATATTATATTTTTGCGTGTGACACCCTCCTTTTCTCTGTTGGCTGTTTCTCTCCTAGGGAAAACCTTCCGCTGCTCGACACTGGGCTGCGCAGAGTTGTTCCCTGACATGCAAAGTTTGATGGGACACATGAAGGTGCATTACAAGCCCAACCGCTACTTCAAGTAAGAACTGAGTCCTCATTACAAGTTCCTTTCCAAACTGGGGGCGCGTTGGTGGTATTGGAGAGCGGAATTTCCACCCCCCTCTCCAAAGGGACATTCCCAGCCTCTAGGACAGTGTTTCTCAACCTTTCTAATGCTGTGACCCCTTAATACAGTTCCTCATGTTGTGGTGCCCCCCAACCATAACATTATTTTTGTTGCTACTTCATAACAGAGCATTCTGAGCTCCACCAATGATGGAATTGAACCCAATTTGGCACACAGAACTCCCACGACCAACAGAAAATACAGGGAGGGTTTGGTGGGCATTGAGCTTGAGTTTTGGAGTTGTAGTTCACCTACATCCAAAGAGCACTGTGGACTCAAAAGTTGATAGATCTGGACCAAACTTGGCACAAATACTCAATATGCCAAATGTGAACACTGGTGGAGTTTGGGGAAAATAGACCCTGACATTTGGGAGTTGTAGTTTCTGGAATTTCTAGTTCACCTACAATCAAAGAGCATTCCGAACCCCACCAACAAGAGAATTGGGCCAAACTTCACACACAAAACTCCCAGGTTTTGAAGAGACTCACTAGTGCCTCCTACCAGCTTTGCATGCTATCCCTCACTTGCACATGTGCACCATGCTGCCATGTGCCGAGCAGGCCTCCCCTCCCTGCTTGGAGTTTCAGAAACAGCCCTCCCCTTGGCTGCGAGGTCGGCCAATCACAGAGGAGGAGGGCTTTTGGTGGGAGGATTGGCCCTGTTTCCAAAAAGGAAGAGAAGGACAGGCGGAGAGATCTTCTGCCTTCTCTACCAAAAGGGTTCCTAAGACCATCTGAAATATATGCTTTTTGATGATCTTTGGCGACCACTCTGAAACCACCTTGTAACCCCCCCAGGGGTCCTGACTCCCAGGTTGAGAAACACTGCTCTAGGAAGAGTGCTGTGTGCAGGGTTGTTGTTGGACAGCATTAGTATTACAATATTTTATTTGTATTATTATTATATTTATTATATTTATATTACGATATTTTACATGTACATAACAACACAGCACACATGCACATTAGGTCCAAGAGTCTGGGATTCGTCTCTGAATATTTGGCTCCTCCCAAGGGCCTAGGATATTTGAGATATTATTATTATTAATAATAATAATAATATATTGTATTTATATTATTATATTTATTATATTATTATCTTGGGGACCTGGCCGTGCCCAGATTATTAGAAGAGGGTGTTGTTTGTTTTGGGATGTTAGGTAATATCACTGAAGTTTGGTCCAGATCCATCATTGGCTGGGTTAAGTGCTCTCTGGATAAGAGTGAACAACAATTCCCAGATTCCTAGGGCAATTACCCACAAACCCTGACAGTATTTGCAGTTGGTCATGTTGGGTCTGTGTGCCAAGTTTGGTCCAGATCCGTCATCGGCTGGATTTAAGGCTCTCTGGATAAGGGTGAACTACAACTGCCAGATCCGAGGTCAATAACTCCCAAACAAGGCCTGTATGCACAGTTGGCCATGTTGGGTCTTTGTGGAAAATTTGGTCCAGACCTGGCGTTGGCTGGGTTCAGTGCTTTCTGGATGCAGGTGAACCACAACTCCTAAAATCAATGTCCATTCCCTCAAACCCCTGCAGTATGTTCAGTTGGTCATGGGGCTTCTCTGTGCCAAGTTCAGTCCCAGTCCATTGTCAATGGGGGTCACAGTTTCTCCGGATGCAGGTGAACTATAACTCCCAAAATCCAGGTCCATTCCCACAAACCCTGAAATATGTTCAGTTGGTCATGGGGCTTCTCTGTGCCAAGTTTGGCCCAGTCTATTGTCAGTGGGGGTCACAGTATCTGAAGATACTGCAAGTTCCATCATCCGTGGCAAGTTTGGTCCAGAGCCTTAGTTGGTTGGGTTAACAGTGCTTTCTGGATATAGGTCAAGTACAACTCCTGTAAATCATGGTGAATTCTCCCCAAACTTCTTGTTGAGTTGCTGATCAATTCCTCTGTTTGTTGTGTAACATAGGAAAGGGTAGGAAAGGGTTAAGAGAGAGACATTGGGCGAGGTCATGCAAATTCCAGAGCAATGGAGAGAGAAAGGAACCCTGGGATGTGGAGGAAAAACAGAACATCAAGGATGAAATTGTCCCTGCATGAATGACTTCACTTGTGTGGGAGGCAGGATGGTGTTCGTGGAGGACATAGGCAGGGTTTGGGCTACATGTTCATGGCACTCACTATAGCCTGCAATATCAGTGGAGGGAGGGAAATGGTGTCTCCTGCTCAGTGGGAACTATAACTGTTTGTGGAGGTGGGAGTCTGTGTAAGTGGACACCTCCACCACATACACGCATACACATTTTCACTTTTATTATGTAATTTTCACTTTTATTATATGTATAGATTATATTATTATATTATTATCTTTTACATGTACATAACAACACACAGCACACATGCATATTAGGTGTTTTGGATTTTAGCTTCTACCAGCTGTAAAGAATTGTGGGAGCTGAAATCCAAAACACCTGGAGGGAGGGCCCAGGTTTGCCCATGCCTCTTGTAGACTGAGGGATGACCCGGAGATGACAAAAGGTTTGGAATGACGTCACCCTTTTCTTACCAGCTTTAGCACAGCTGGCAAATCACCAGAAATGATAAGATCTACCAACCGAAAGGCTGCCAGTTCGAAGTCCCGGGTCGATGTGAGCACCCGACTGTCAGCCCAGCTCACTGCTTGCCTGAGCAGTTCGAAAACAGCTTTTGCTGTAAGTAGAGAAATTGGGTACTGCTAAATGAGCGAGGGAAGTATTTTATGCTACCATAAAGAAAAAGATCAGAAAATGCCCGGTGACCAAAAGGAAGGAGGAAGTCCTGATGGCTCTTTATCATAGAGGATAGAACTACAGCACTCCCCTGTGGCTGGATTCAAACACAACCTCCAAGGCACCAAAAAGCTGGACATCGACATAACATACCTCCTTTCTGTTCTGTCCGTCTCTGTCCAAAATGGCATTGAATGTTAGCCATGTTTGTGTACTGCGATCCTCCCTGAGTCCCCTAGGGGAGATAGGGTGGAATATAAATGAAGTGTTATTATTTGCCCCCCACAGATGCGAGAACTGCATGTCCCGGTTCCGGACTCACCGCTCGCTCTTCAAGCACCTCCATAGCTGCTTAGATGCGGCCGCCAGCCGGCATTCTTTCCCCACGGAGAAACCCCCTTCTGTCACAGGGAAGGAGCTGGAAGAGCTGCCTAAGCTCCAGAGCGTTTTGCAGAGCATCCGGAAGGACACCGTACTCCCTATGAAAAAGGAAGTGACGGAAGATGCCCCAGATGATTCGTTGCCGATCGAGCTTCATGGCGACATAGGCAGCTCCTCCACGGAACCAGGCCCAATCTCCTCAACGGCTGCGCACTCATTCCCATTGTTGGAGCAGTCCCTCTTTGGGCCGTCCACCCTGGACAGGTTCTCCGGCTCCGTCCCAGGTCCATTCCTGCCCTACATGCACCCACCGGGCTATGGCTTGTCTCCCACGGCCGTCCAGAACCGCCTCCGGCCCTTCCTGCCCGGACAAGGCCTCCCCGTCTCCAATGCCATCTGGAAGAAAAGCCAAGGTGGGCCACAAACAGTTTCAGGGGAATCTGTTAATGGCTTGGGTCTTTGGTTGAGGGAGCGGGTCTTGGTTGAGAGAGGGTTGCATCTCCTGTCGGTGACCCCAAGTGACAGGAAGCCAACTCAGGCATGATAATCAACTGACTAATCATTATAGAATCATAGAATAATAGAGTTGGAAGAGACCACGTGGGACATCTAGTCCAACCCCCTTCTGCCATGCAGGAAAAGTACAATCAAAGCACCCATGACAGATGGCCATCCAGCCTTTGTTTACAAGCCTCCAAGGAAGGAGCTTCCACCAGACGCCGAGGCAGAGTTGTTGTTCTTCTTCTTATTATTATTAATTTACTTTTATCCTGCTTTTCACACATGGATGGGACTCAAAGTGGCAAGTTCCACTGCTGAACAGCTCTTACAGGAGCTTCTTCCTAATATGCAGGTGGAATCACCTTCCCTGTCATTTGAAGCCATTGCTTCAAGTCCTAGTTTCAAGGGCAGCGGAAAACAAACCTGCTCCCTCTTCCTTATGACACCCTTGCATTGGATCATAGAGTTGGAAGAGGCCCTGTGGACCCTTGGGCCATTCTCCCAAAGGGCCGGAGATTTCGAGCACCCAAGTGTCAGAGAGTTTCAGGCTTGTTGTGTGTTGTCTTCTGGCAGGGCATTCCTCCAACAGCCGCATTGTGTGGGAGCACACCCGGGGCCGCTACAACTGCCTGCAGTGCCCCTACTCCACGGCTTCCCGGGAGGAGATGACTCAGCACACGGAGGAGCACCGCAAGAACCCCTCTCCCCCCGGGCGCCTGGATGGCGAAATGGGTAAGTATGAGAAAAGGGAATGTTTAAGGTCATAGCCGCCAAAGGCCTCTCCACAGAATATCTGTGAACGCAGTCGTTCACAGTCTCGTAGTCATATACAGTGATACCTTGACTTTGGAATCTAATTCGTTCCATGCCCAAATTCTAAATGCTTTTCCCTCAAATAATCAAATATTGGCAGATCAGGTCTGCGTGCCAAGTTTGGTCCAGATTCACAGTGCTCTCTGGATGTAGGTGAACTACAACTCCCTTAAATCAAGCTGAATTTTCCCCAAATACCTCCAAATATTTTCTGTTGGTCATGGGGACTGTGTGTGCCAAGTTTGGTCCAATTCCAACTTTGGTTGGGTTCAGAGTGCTCAATGATTGCAGGTGAACTAGAAATCCCAGTACCTACAACTCCAAAATGTCCAGGTCAATTCGCCTCAAAACCCATCAGTATTCAAATTTGGGCATATTGGGTATGCATGCCAAGTTTGGTCCAGATCCATCATTGTTTGGGTTTGTAGTGCTCTCTCTGGATTTAGGTGAACTACAACTCCTCTAAATCCCCCCAAAGGCCTCCAGTATGTTTTGTTGGTGATGGAGCTTCTGTGTGACGAGTGAGTTCCAGGTCCATCGTTGGTGGAGTTCAGAATGCTCTTAGATTGCAGGTGAACTAGACATCCCAGGACCTACAACTCCAAAATGTCCAGGTCAATTCGCCTCAAAACCCATCAGTATTCAAATTTGGGCATATTGGGTATGCATGCCAAGTTTGGTCCAGATCCATCATTGTTTGGGTTTGTAGTGCTCTCTCTGGATTTAGGTGAACTACAACTCCTCTAAATCCCCCCAAAGGCCTCCAGTATGTTTTGTTGGTGATGGAGCTTCTGTGTGCCGAGTGAGTTCCAGGTCCATTGTTGGTGGAGTTCAGAGTGCTCTTAGATTGCAGGTGAACTAGACATCCCAGGACCTATAACTCCTATAAACCACGGTGAATTCTATCCAAACTTCTCTAGTACAGTCAGTTGTGGATCAATTCCCCCGTTTGCTGTGTGCCATAGAAAAGAATAGGAAAGGGTTAAGGGAGAGACAGTGGGCAGTCATGCAAATTCCACACCAATGGAGAAAGAAACACTGGGATGTCTGGTGGGGGAAACACATAAAATCTAGGATGGAATGGTCCCCATATGAAAGCCTTCACATGGGTGGTGGGCAGGATGGTGTTTGTGGAGGATACTGGCAGGGCTTTTGGACATGTTCATGGCGCTCACTGTCATTGGACGGAGGTCCTTTGGTGTCTCCTGAAGAGTGGGAGCTATAGTATTTGTGGCAGGAGCTTGTCTGTGTAAGTGGACACCCCCAGCCACATTCATACATTTTTATTAGGTGTATAGATAGATATATATTTCCCAGCTGTGAATGCAGAATCTGTTGATATGGAGAGCCGGCTCTGTAATACAAAGACAACATATTGAACTCTACCATCTTTTCTCCATATTCGCTTTCCTTCCATTTGGATTTCTTGTGTTTCTGATTATGTTGTCACTGTTTCACCTTTCACTCTTTTCTCTTAGATTTTGGAGTCACCATCCCTTCGTTCCACCCGAAATTGACACCGTCAGACGTGGAGGACCCCCTCTTTTCGCCGTTGTGAGGCACTCACAGCTCATTTTTTAAAATCAATTTTTATTATTATTAGACTTGGCTCCAAACAGCAGAACGTGCAGCAGCCTAAACCCAGCACCTCGCTTCCCTTCTTTACACTCCCAAATCAGCTGCCGTTTGGATATAAGGAACGAGGATAATTATTTATAATGTGATGTAGAACATTTCTGTGCATCTTTTTAAAAAGGCATTCTTCCTTGCTCTCAGGGTGGGGTTGGTTGGGGGAACTCTCAAAACGGGAGGATCAATTCTGCTCAGGTTTGTTAGTTGGCTATTGCTGCTTTTTTGAGGATTTTTTTTGTGGGGGGAGGGGGTTGACACACCAATAAAAAACCAGAAATTGTACAGAAATGAATGTGTGTGCCGTGTCTTTATCTCCATCTTTTTCTCCAGAGCAAAGGCAGGAATGAGGCTGCGATCACCATTGGGTGATTGTTTTCCTCCTTTGGGGCGTAAAAATAGAGCAGAAACCCCAAGATCGGCGGGAATACAGTGAAACCTTGACTTACAAGCAAACCTACTTATGCATTTTTTTTGAAATACGAATCATTGCTCGGATATTGTTTTGCTTTGACATGTGAACTGAGTTTTGAGTTGGTTATTTCTGCAAAAAATTCCAGGGCTCTGGGAGATTGTAGGAAAGCAAATGGGCCTGGAGTCTATCCTCAGCCTCATTATCCCGATGCAGAATGATGTTCCTAATAATGTATTGTCGAAGGCTTTCATGGCTGGAATCACTAGGTTCTTGTGGGTTTTTTCGGGCTATAGAGCCATGTTCTAGAGGCATTTCTCCTGACGTTTCGCCTGCATCTATGGCAAGCATCCTCAGAGGTAGTACCTCTGAGGATGCTTGCCATAGATGCAGGCGAAATGTCAGGAGAAATGCCTCTAGAACATGGCTCTATAGCCCGAAAAAACCCACAAGAACCGAATGTTCCTAATAGCTTGTAGTCCACCTTTATGTGGGATATATGGATCCTATAGTGCAAAGGTTCTCAAATTGTGCTCCATGGAGGCCTTGGCAGAAGGGGGTTTGACTGTATGGCCTCTGCGGTTTCAGCTATTATTATAATGGCTCGATGGCCATCTGTTGGGGGGTGCTTTGATTGTGTTTTTCCTGCATCGCAGAAGGGGGTTGGGCTGGATGGCCCTTGGAGTCCCTTCCAACACTAGGATTATTATTATGATGCAGAAGCTGAATGGCCATCTGTTGGGGGGTGCTTTGATTGTGTTTTTCCTGCATGGCAGAAGGGGGTTGCACTGGATGGCCCTTGGAGTCCCTTCCAACACTAGGATTATTATTATGATGCAGAGGCTGAATGGCCATCTGTTGGGGTGCTTTGTGTTTTTCCTGCATGGCAGAAGGGTGTTGGACTAGGTGGCTCTAGGGCAGGGGTCCTCAAACTAAGGCCCGGAAACGGCCCTCCAAGGTCATTTACCCGGCCCTCACTCAGGATCAAACTAAGTGTGAAGCGACTTGAAAGCACACAACGACAACGACAACGATCCTATCTCCATCAGCCAAAAGCAGCCCCACACTTCCCATTGAAATACTAATAAGTTTATATTTGTTCAAATTGTTCTTCATTTTAATTACAGTATTGTTTTAAGTGGGTTTTTTTGCACTACAAATAAGATATGTGCAGTGTGCATAGGAATTCATTCATGTTTTTTTTCTTCAAATTATAATCCGGCCCTCCAACAGTTTGAGGGACTGTGACCTGGCCCTCTGTTTAAAAAGTTTGGGGACCCCTGCTCTAGGGTCTCTTCCAACTCTATGATCCTATTATTATTATTATTATTAAAAAGCTAGATGGCCATCTCTTGAGGGTGTTTTGATTTTGCTTTTCCTGCATGGCAGAAGGGTGTTGGACTTAATGGCCTCTGGGGTTTTTGTTACTACTACTACTACTACTACTACTACTACTACTACTAGAATATGAAGGACAAGAGACCTCTTCCAGAAAATTAGAAACACTGGAGGTAAATTTCAGGGGAAAATGGGTATGATCCAAAACAAAGATGGCAAGGACCTAACAGAAAGCAGAAGAGATCAAGAGAAGGTGGCAAGACTATAAAGAAGATCTGTATAGGAAGGATGATAATATCGAGGATAGCTATGACAGTGTGGTGCGTGAATTAGAACTTGACATCCTGAGGAGTGAGGTTGAATGGGCCTTAAGAAGTATTGCTAATCACAAGGCAGCAGTAGATGATGGGATCCCAGCTGAACTGTTTAAAATCTTGAAAGAGGATGCTGTCAAGGTGATCCATGCCACATGCCAGCAAATATGGAAAAAACAAGATTGGCCATCAGATTGGAAAATATCAGGCACATGGGTGCTTGGTAGGGAAAGGGGTTAATTTGAGGATCAATCCTGACAAGACAGAGGTCCTCCTGGTCGATCGTAAGCCAGATCGGGGTTATAGGGTGGCAACCTGTGCTGGATGAGGTTGCACTCCCCCTAAAGTCACAGGTCTGCAGTCTGGGGGTCCTCTTGGACTCATCACTTACGCTTGAAGCTCAGGCGTCGGCAGTGGCTGGGAGGGCCTTCGAACAATTAAGACTCATGCGCCAGCTGCAACCGTACCTCATGAAGTTGGATCTGGCCAGGGTGGTCCATGCTTTAGTCACCTCCAGATTGGATTACTGTAATGCACTCTACGTGGGGCTGCCCTTGAAAACGGCCCGGAAATTTCAATTGGTACAGCAGGCAACAGCCAGGTTACTAACTGGTGCGACTTGCAGGGAGCGGTCAACCCCCGTTTAAGGAGCTCCAATGGCTGCCGTTCATTTTTGGGTCCCAATTCAAGGTGCAGGCTCTCACCTACAAAGCCCTGAACGGTTTGGGACCTGCCTACCTGCGTGACTGCATTTCTGTGTACGAACCCACATGATCTCTTCGATTTGGAGGCCCTGCTCGTGCTCCCGCCTCCTTTGCAGAGGCAATTGGTAGGGACGAGGGAGAGGGCCTTCTCGGTGGTGGCCCCCGACTCTGGAACTCACTTCCCAAATACATCAGGCATGCCCCAACATTGGCAGTCTTTAGGAGGAGCCTGAAAATGTGGCTGTTCCAGTGTGCCTTCCCAGAATAAGGAAAATTCCCAGCAATATGTCCTCAGATTGCACTTTACTATTGATTTAGGATGGACTGCGCTCCCTCATTTCTTTTAAAACCCTATACCAGATATGTCCTACCTTGTTCTTGCCCAGAGTTTATTTTTTAAATTTTAAACTATTACATTTGGCCCGGCCATAGGTTTTTAAATCCTTGTGTGTTATTGTTTATATGTGATTTATATTAATTGAATTTATTGTTTTGTTTATTGCTTTTTGTTTTTATTGATGTGTTGTTGGGCTTGGCCTCATGTAAGCCGATCCGAGTCCCTTGGGGAGATGGTGGCAGGGTATAAATAAAGCTTTATTACTATTATTATTATTGATCACAATGGTCCACAACGTATCCATGGTCTCTTAAAAGTTGGGAACCACTGCTCTATGCAAATACCCACACAGATTGACTGCAGCTTCATAGCCGCTCAATGCTATTCAAACTTGCTAATTGCAACATTAACTCTTGCTTTAAACAGACAACGGTTCTTCCACCCTGGACATCCCACAGAGATAGACAGATAGATAGGTTGATAGATAGATATATACACACACACTTAATTTGCCTCACTGCCAACAGAACCTCAGAAAATGCCATTAGCCACAGATGCAGGCAAAACGTTAGGAGAGAATGCTATTGGAACATGGCCATACAGCCGGAAAAAACTCACAGCAACCTCCATTATAGTATTTCCCACCCAAAGGTGGACCCACTTTAGCATTACATTTCCTGCAACACTTCTCTGTTTTTTGGTACTGGTTTGGACTTGGGGAGAGGCAATGAGTTCCACAGGCTGGTGTTCTACTGCACAGGGAGAGCTTTTTCGAAACCAAAAACTAGCATTTATTCCAAGCAAATATTCAACAATGGCTCGGACTCAAGAGAAGGGAAACAAACAAAACAAAACAAAAAGGAGGGATGAGGTGGCTGCACTTCTGAAGACATTATGATCCCCTTCTGGAAATCTGGCTCCGAGTCGCAAAACAAGAAACGAACACAAAGGGTTTGAATCGAACCCAATAGCTCCTTTCCGCAGGGCTCTGGCCGCAGGAAAAGGAAGGAGGGCTGGTTCTCTATTTCATAGGCAGTCAACGGAGCCCACTATGCGGAGAGGAAACGAGAACAAAAACTCAACGGGAACGTTCCCACCGTAACATTTCTGGCTTCGTTGCCTTTCCACTTTTCTGGATTCTTCCTTAGAAGCAGTGAGAAGAAGCCTCAAGAATACACGAATAACAGGGACGGTTTCATACATCAGGCATAAGAGCTCGAAGGTCTCGCCTCTGGAAAGTCTTCGGTGATGCTCCTGTGCCTTATGCGGTCCGGCTGCAAAAGAAGCAAGCAGATTGAAATGGCCGAAATTGACAAATTAACTTTCGCTTTACAACAAATACACAGAAACTTCCAAGAAGAATGGAATTTATAAAGAACCAGAGGAAGAGGACCATGGCAGGATTGGTGGACCAAAAACAATCTATCTACATATATACTAAAAGCGGAACGTATGTATGCAGCAGTGTATGTTTGCAGCAACCCACTGCCACAGACCCCTGTGACCCCCACAAACGACCATGAGGATGGATTGCAGATGATGGGATTTGCAGTACCTTCACCCACATCCAGGGACTGCGGCAAACCCCATCAGCCATTGATCTGGACCAAACTTGGCACACAGACCCCCCCCCCCCCATGACCCACTTTACATCCTGGTGATGTTTGGGGGAGGATGGACCATGGACAGTGGGATTTGCAGTACCTTCATGCTGAACGGCATTGAACTGCTGCCAAGTGTTAGCCGCTCTGAGTCCCTCTGTGAGGGAGAGGGAGCAGGATATAAAACAAAGTAAATAAATAAATATTGGAAGAGTCCCCCCAGAGGCTACCTAGTGCAACCCCCTTCTTTCTGCCATGCAGGGAAAGCATAATAAATCACACTTGACAGAAGGCCATCCAGGCTCTGCTTGATAATAATAATAGATAGAATTAGAAGAGACTGCATGGTCTTTATTATTATTATTATGACTACTATTATTATTATAGAATCATAGTTGGAAGAGACCCCAGGAGCCATCCAGTCCAACCCCCTTCTGTGTTCATGCAGGAAAGGCACAATCAAAGCACACCCAACAGATGGCCATCCAGCCTCAATAATAATAATAATAATAATAATAATAATAATAATAATAGAAGTTTAGAGAAGAAAATGGAAGGAAGAGGGGACAACCAAAGGCAAGATGGATGGATGGTATGCTTGAATCATAGAATGATAGAGTTGGACAAGACCTCATGGGCCATCCAGTCCAACCCCATTCTGCCAAGAAGCAGGAAAATTGCATTCAAATCACCCCTGACAGATGGCCATCCAGCCTCTGTTTAAAAGCTTCAAAAGAAGGAGCCTCTACTACACTCCGGGGCAGAGTTCCACTGCTGAACAGCTCTCACAGTCAGGAAGTTCTTCCTCATGTTCAGATGGAATCTTCTTTTTTGTAGTTTGAAGCTATTGCTCCACGTCCTAGTCTCCAGGGCAGCAGAAAACAAGTTCGCTTCCTCCTCCCTATGACTTCCTCTCACATATTTATACATGGCTATCATGTCTTCTCTCAGCCTTCTCTTCTTCAGGCTAAACATGCTCAGCTCTTTAAGCCACTCCTCATAGGGCTTGTTCTCCAGACCCTTGATCATTTTAGCCGTTGTCCTCTGGACACATTCCAGCTTGTCAATATCTCTCCTCAATTGTGGTGCCCAGAATTGGATGCAAAATTCCAGGTGTGGTCTAACCAAAGCAGAGAGGGGCAGCATGACTTCCCTGGATCTAGACACTAGACTCCTACTGATGCAGGCCAAAATCCCAGGAAGTGATTGGCTTGACTCTGAAGGAGCTGGAGCTGGGGTTGGTGATGTGGGCTGGTCCAGGAGGGCTTTGACGTGGGCTGGTCCAGGAGGTCACAAAGAGTCCGAAGTGACTGAACGAATAAACAGCAACAATAATAGAGTTGGAATAGACTGCATGGGCCATCTAGTCCAACCCCCTTCTTTCTGCCATGCAGGAAAAACACAATCAAATCCCTTCTGACATATGGCCATCTGGTCTCTGTTTAAAATCTTCCAAGGAAGAAGCTTCCACCAGACTCTGAGGCAGAGAGTTCCACTGCTGAACAGCTTTTCTAACAGTCAGGAAGTTCTTCCTAATATTTCCTAATGAAATCTCCTTTTCTGTAACATGAACCCATGCTCCATCGAGTCCTGGTCTCCAGGGCAGCAGAAAAGAAACCTGCTCCCTCTCCCTTATGGCACTCTTTCACATATTTATACATGGCTCTCATGTCTCTTCCTCTCAACCTTATTTTCTGCAAGCTAAACAGACCCAGCTCTTTAAGACATTGCTCGTAGGGATTATTCATGGTCCCCAGACCTTGGATACTTTTAGTTGCCCTTCTCTGGATACCGTCCAGCTTAGAGTCATTACCATCATCATCATCATCCCCCCTCTTGAATTGGTTTGGCCAGAATTGGACACGGTGCTATTCCAGGTGAAGAGGTCTGACCAAGGCAGAAGAGAAGGGCACCATTACGTCCCTTGATCCAGACACTAGACTCCTTTAGATGCAGCCCAAAATCCCATTGGCTTTTCTAGCTGCTGCATCACACTCTTGTCTCAAGTTCATCTTGTTGCCCACGAAGAGCGTCGTCCTCAAAGGACGTCCCACTGACCTATGGGGGCTGGTCACCTCACATACTACTCCAGGAGGCTCTCAGCAGGATGTTTTAAAAAATAAATATTACCTGGGCTCTGCCTGCAGGTCTGAATGGCTCCACCTGGGAGCCGCCCCGGGGGTCTCCCGGCCTGGTACATTCCAGAGGGGCGTGCGTCAGATCCGGGAACTTTATGAGAAGGTCGTCCAGGAGCTTCATATTGTCTTCAGTGAAGAGCCACCCGTTGGCGGTGCGGGCGTTCATTCTCGTGGCCATGCTCCTCAGCTGTGGGTTGATAGCGGTCAGGACATCGCTGCGGCGGTAGAAAAGGAGCCGCTGACTGAGGCTGCCAATGTAGCGGAGCAGGTGCCGGGCCCATTCCCGCAGCTCCAGAGGCTCCACCGCCTCCCCTTTGGCCAGGGCCTCCTCTGCCATCTCATAGACAGTCATGGCCGGTGCCGCCATGTCCAGCAACTCATTCTGAAGCAGCTGCCACTTGTGGGATGCATAGGAGAGCCGCTTCAGGTGGGGCCGCTTCAGCTGGAGAATGAGTCTCTTGTTCAAGCCGGGGGTCTGAGTGGAGCGGTCAGGCAGCCAGGGCCGGGGACAGGTGGTGCGCAGGTAGGTCCGCGCCTTCTTCCCAATGGTGACTTGGCACTGCTTCATCCAAAAGTGCGCCACCGCTTTGCAGGGCACCCACTTGGCGCGGGCGGTGGAGTGGTTGGCAGAAGAAGGAAAGGAGGTGGTGACGACGGTGGAGTCAGCAGAAGCAGTGGCCGCTTTGGTGTGAGGCTTGCCTTTCCTGCTCGAAACCCTTTCGTCCTTCCGCTCCTCTCCATCCTCTGCTTCGCTCTCAGGGCTCCATTCTCCCAACTTTTCACGGCCGTCTGCGGCACTGTCCTCTTCGCTGTAATGGCTCCTCGACGGCTCGTGGAAGGAACCCTCCTCCGCCTGTTGCTTGTGGGGCTGCGGGTTCTGAGCCTCCATGGCAAAGGCCCTTCCGGGGCCACTCCACCCCCTTCCTCTCCCCCGGGGGCCACTCCACCCCCTTTTCAGGTGGCCACGTCCAGCCCTCCTTCTCCTCTTCCGGGGCATTTCGGAGGGTGCCGGACCACGCCACTTCTCCGGGTTGTCACGCCACTCCTGCTTCGTGTCCTCCCAGGGCTCTTCATCCATCTCTAGGGTGCTCCAACTGCCCAGCCCCCTCCGGCTTTGGTCCTGCGGCTCCCAGCGGGGCCTCTTCACCGGCTGGGCCTCCCACTCGACGTTGGGTTCCCACCGCTGCCTGCTCCTCCTCCCCCTCGGGGGCGACCCTTTTGGGGGGCTTGGCGTGCGGCTGAGGGGCCTTGGCGGGCTCCATAAGGCGCTGCCTTCCCTCGCGCGGCCAGTCTCGGCCAAGGAGTCCCAGGAGCCGCGGCTGGCCCAGTCAGGGCTGCCCCAGGACCGCTCCCGGCTCCAAGGCCTCTCCGGGGAAGCCCTCAGTGCCCTCCCCCGCTCCACGGAGGCCCTCAGGCCCGGGCTGGACGGGCTCCAGCGCCCCGGGCCTTCCAGGGAGGCCCAAGAGCCTGCCCTCCGCTCCCGGGGGCTCCACGACCTCTCCCGGCCTAGCCTCGGCTCCCTCTCGGGGCTCCAGGCCTCCCTCCAGCCGCGCCGGCCTCTCTCCTGCCTCTCCTCCGGCGCCTCTTCCCGCCAACGAGGCCCTCTCCGGCCCAGCGACGCCATTGCTGAGGGAGAAGGCACACCAGGGAGGCGCTTCCGGTTTGGAGGGAAGCCCGCCTCGGAAGAAGGCAAGACTTCCGGTCTAGACCGGAAATTGAGAGACCCTCCTTCAATATTTGATGTTTTACTAGCCGTCCCCTGCCATACGTTGCTGTGGCCCACATGGGGTTTCTGTGTGGGAGGTTTGGCCCAATTCTATCGTTGGTGGGGTTCAGAATGTTCTGTGATTGTAGGTGAACTATAAATCCCAGCAACTACAACTCCCAAATGCCAAGGTCTATTTCCTCCAAACTCCATCTGTATTCATATTTGGGCATATGGAATTTTTGTGTCAAGTTTGGTCCCACTGTTTGAGTCCACAGTGCTCTCTGGATGTAGGTGAACTACAGCTCCCAAACTCAAGGTCAATGCCCACCAAACCCTTCCAGTGTGTTCTGTTGGTCATGGAAGTCCTGTATGCCATGTTTGGTTGAATTCCATCATTGGTGGAGTTCAGAATGCTCTTTGATTGTAGGTGAACTATAAATCCCAGCAAGTACAACTCCCAAATGACAAGATTCTATTTTCCCCAAACTCCACCAGTGTTCACATTTGGGCATATTGAGTATTCATGTAGAGTTTAGTCCAGATCCATCATTGTTTGAGTCCACAGTAATCTCTGGATGTAGGTGAACTACAACTCCAAAACCAAAGGACACTGCCCACCAAACCCTTCCAGTATTTTCTGTTGGTCATGGGAGAACTGTGTGCCAAGTTTGGTTCAATTCCATCGTTGGTGGAGTTCAGAATGCTCTGTGATTCTAGGTGAACTACAAATCCCAGCAACTACAACTCCCAAATGTCAAGATTCTATTTTCCCCAAACTCCACCAGTGTTCACATTTCGGCATATTGAGTTATCGTGTAGAGTTTGGTCCAGATCCATCAATGTTTGAGTCCATAGTACTCTCTGGATGTAGGTGAACTACAACTCAAAAAAAAAAAAAAAGCCAATAGTGAAAAGACCAAGGCAGAGACATCTCCAGCTCATCCCCTGTTTGGGTATCAGCCAGCACGCCAACGACTTAAATCTAGACATAGTTTTCTTAGATCTACAGAGACACTCGCTGGAACACCCCAGCAAGCGAGAGTCCAAAAGTGGCAGGCTCAAACCCAGCACCTCAATCCGTGGGTGATACCAAATGAGAGACTCCCTCCTGGGCACACAGAAGACTGGGCGACTTGGAAGGCACTGAACAGACTGCACTCTGGCACCACGAGATGCAGAGCCAATCTCAAGAAATGGGGCTACAAAGTGGAATCCATGACATGCGAGTGCGGAGAAGAGCAAACCACTGACCACCTGCTGCAATGCACCCTGAGCCCTGCCACATGCACAATGGAGGACCTTCTTGCAGCAACGCCAGAAGCACTCCAAGTGGCCAGACATTGGTCAAAGGACATTTAACCAGCTACCAAACTCACAAGTTGTGTATTTTTCTGTTTGTTTGCTTTGTTCTGTTAGAAATGTAATATGATGGACTGGCTGCTCTGACACGACAAATAAATAAAAATAAATAAACTCCAAAACCAAAGGACACTGCCCACCAAACCCTTCCAGTATTTTCTGTTGGTCATGGGAGAACTGTGTGTCAAGTTTGGTTCAATTCCATCGTTGGTGGGGTTCAGAATGCTTTTTTATTGTAGGTGAACTATAAATCCCAGCAACTACAATTCCCAAATGACAAAATCAATTTTTTTAGTGAAGGAAATACATTGGGTTGTTAGGTGTCTTGTGTCCAAATTTGGTGTAAATTCACCCAGTGGTTTTTGAGTTGTGTTAATCCCACAAACGAACATTACATTTTTATTTATATAGATTAGCCGTCCTCTGCCACGCGTTGCTGTGGCCCAGTCTGTGTCTATGCATTTCGTGTGTGCATATATGTGTATATGTGTATGTATTTATGTATATACTAGCTGTCCCCTGCCATGTGTTGCTGTGGCCCAGTCTGTTGATCTGGAAAATAAAGTAATGAGAAAGTGTTGGTTTCTAATATATGTAATTTCTTTCTGCTTGTGGGTAAATAGCATTTCTTGAAGTTTCTTTGTCAGTGTTGATGTGGAGAGTGTCTGGTTTGTCTACTCTGGAACATGCAACATAGAATTGTCCTTCTTTAGGGGTCCCTTTCAAATCTATGATACGATATCTCTCTCTGTGTGTGAATCATCTCTCTCTCTCTCTCTCTCTCTCTCTCTCTATCTATCTATCTCTTATCTATGGCTGGATGGCTCTTTGTCAGAAGGACTTTGATTACATTTTCTTGCCCTGGTGAAGGGAGTTAGATTGGATGGCCTTAAGTATTTTCTGTTGGTCATGGGGGCTTTGTATGGGAAGTTTGCCCCGATTCTGTCGTTTGTGGGGTTCAGAATGCTCTTTGATTGTAGGTGAACTGTGAATTCCAGTGACTATAGCTTCCAAATGTGAAGGTATATTTTCCCCAAACTCCATCTGTATTCATATTTGGGCATATTGAGTGCTTGTGCCAAGTTTGGTCCAGATCCATCATTGTTTGAGTCCATAGTGCTCTCTGGATGTAGGTGAACTACAACTCCCAAACTCAAGGTCAATCCCAACCAAAGCCTTCCAGTATTTTCTGTTGGACGTGGGAGTTCTGTGTGCCAAGTTTGGTTCAATTCCATCGTTGATGGAGTTCAGAATGCTCTTTGATTGTAGGTGAACTATAAATCCCAACAACTACAACTCCCAAATGACAAAATCATATTTTTTGAGTGATGGTCACTCTTTGTGTTGTGAGACGTTTTGTTGCCAAATTTGGTGTGATTTCGTTCATTGGTTCTTTTGTTTTTAAGGTACTCATTATGCACAGAGCGTTTATATATATAGATGTGTGTGTTTATATGTATCTGTATATATGTGTGTATTTGTGTGTTTATATTTGTATATGCATATTGTGTATGTGTGCTTGTATATATATGTGTGTGTGTGTATATGTATGTGTATATTTCTGTGTGCATGTATATATGTGTGTATGTGTATATTCAATGTGTATATATGTGTGTGTTATATATATGTGGATGTATTTATGTGTGTATATAGATGTGCATATGTGTGTGTGCATTGCAGCAGGTGGTCAGTGGTTTGCTCTTCTCTACACTCGCATGCCATGGATTCCACTTTGTAGCCCCATTTCTTGGGGTCAACTCTGCATCTCATGGTGCCAGAACGGTCTGTTCAGCTCTGGTTGAGGTTCTGGGTTTGAGCCTGCCACTTTTGGACTCTCACTTGCTGAGGTGTTCCAGCGAGTGTCTCTGTAGATCTTAAAAAACTATTTATAGATTTAAGTCGTTGATGTGCTGGCTGATACCCAAACAGGGGATGAGCTGGAGATGTCACTGCCTTGGTCCTTTCACTATTGGCTGCTACTTCTCGGCGGATGTCAGGTGGTGAAATACCAGCTAAACAGTGTAATTTCTCCAGTGGTGTAGGGCGCAGACACCCCGTGATAATGCAGCATGTCTCATTAAGAGCCACATCTACTGTTTTAGCATGGTGAGATGTGTTCCACACTGGGCATGCATACTCAGCAGCAGAGTAGCATAGCACAAGGGCAATGTCTTCACTGTGTCTGGTTGTGATCCTGAGGTTGTGCCAATCAGCTTTCATATGATATTATTTCTAGCGCCAACTTTTTGTTTGATATTCAGGCAGTGACTCCCAGGTATTTGGGTATGCTGCAATGCTCCAGTGGGATTCCTTCCCAGGTAAGCCTCAATTGAAAACCGGAGCTTTTTTGTTGAATTTCAGGGCCAAAGAAGCAGATGGCGGAAACAGAAGAACGGCCTGCCCCAGGGGAGAGTGCTTGCTCCATCCATGTTCAACATTTACACAAATGACCAGCCAGTACCAGAAGGGACAGAGTTTCATCTATGCTGGCACAACTTGAGGATCACAACCAGACACAGTGAAGACATCTGCCCTTGCGCTTTGCTACTCTGCTGCTGAGTATGCATGCCCAGTGTGGAACACATCTCACCACGCTTAAACAGTGGATGTGGCTCTTAATGGGACATGCTGCGTTATCACGGGGTGTCTCCGCCCTACCACACTGTGGAAATTACACTGTTTAGCCAATATTGCACCACCTGACATCTGCCGGGGAGTAGCAACCAATAGTGAAAGGACCAAGGCAGTGACATCTCCTACGTGAGGTTGCCATTGAAGCTAGAAATGGTCCAACGGGCAGCAGCTAGATTGCTCATCGGAGTGGCGTTCAAGAAGCATACAACTCCCTTGTTACAACGGCTTCACTGGCTGCTGGTTTGCTACCGGCACAATTCAAAGTGCTGGTTTTAGCCTATAAAGCCCTAAACCAATGTTTCTCAACCTTCCTAATGTCATGACCCTTTACTACAGTTCATGTTGTGGCGACCCCCCAACCATAAAATTATTTTTGCTGCAACTTCATAACCGTAATTTTGCTACTGTTATGAATCATCATGTAAATATCTGATATGCAGGATGCATTTTCATTCACTGGACCAAATTTGGCACAAATACCCAATACACCCAAATTTGAATCCTGGTGGGGTTAGGGAAGATTGATTTTGTCATTTGGGAGTTGTAATTGCTGTGATTTATAGTTAACCTACAATCAGGGAGCATTCTGAACTCCACCAACGATGGGATTGAACCAAACTTGGCACACAGAACCCCCATGACCAACAGAAAATACTGGAAGGGTTTGGTGGGCAATGACCTTGAGTTTTGGAGTTGCAGCATGTTTCATTAAGAGCCACATCCACTGTTTCAATGTGGTGAGATGTGTTCCACACTGGGCATTCGTACTCAGCAGCAGAGTAGCAAAGCGCAAGGGCAGATGTCTTCACTGTGGCTGGTTGTGATCCCCAGGTTGTGCCAGTCCGCTTTCATATGATATTATTTCTAGCACCCACTAATTGCTTGATACTCGGGCAGTGCTTCTTGTAGGTCAGAGCACAGTCCAGGGTAACTCCCAGGTATTTGGGTGTGCTCCAATGCTCCAGTGGGATTCCTTCCTAGGTAATCCTCAGAGCTCGAGATGCTTGTCTGTTATTAAGATGAAAAGCACAGGTCTGTGTTTTAGATGGATTTGGAATCTGTAATATGTTTTTCCCTGTAATAGGCAGTAAGAGCACCTAGAGCAGGGGTCCCCAAACTACGGCCCGCAGGCCGGATCCGGCCCCCCGAGGGCATCTATCCGGCCCGCGGGCTGTGGAGAAGGGTGAGAGGCGGGCGAAGGGGGAGGGAGGCGGCGGGCAAAGCAGCTTGGGCCTGCTTTGGCCGCCGCCTCTGTGGGCCCAGCCTCTCCTCCCTTCGGGATGCGTCCTGGCTGCATCCCGGAGTCAGGAGAGGGAGGGTGGAGGCGGCGGGCAAAGCGGCTTGGGCCTGCTTTGGCCGCCGCCTCCGAGGGCCCAGCCTCTCCTCCTTTCGGGATGCCGCCTCGCCGCATCCCGGAGGCAGAAAGGGGGGGGGCCTTAAATCCCGTCATGTCCGACTCTGGGACTCTGCTGCTCATCTCCATTTCTAAGCCGAAGAGCCGGTGTTATCCATAAGACACCTCCAAGGTCATGTGGCCGGCATGACTGCATGGAGCGCCGTTACCTTCCTGCCGGAGCGGTATCTATTGATCTACTCACATTTGCATGTTTTCAAACTGCTAGGTTTATATTTATTCTAAACTGCTCAGTTTATATTTGTTAAAATAGTTCTTCATTTTAATTATTGTATTATTTAAAGTGTTTTTTGCACTAAAAATAAGGTATGTGAGGTGTGGATAGGAATTCATTCATGTTTTTTTTTCTTCCAAATTATAATCCGGCCCTCCAAGAGTTTGAGGGACTGTGACCCGGCCCTCTGTTCAAAAAGTTTGGGGACCCCTGACCTAGAGCTTCGGAGAGCTTCTGTTCAACCATTTGAAAGCTCCCTGCTCGAGCGGTGATGACATGATCGTCAGCATAGAAGAAACAGTCCCTTCTGACTGTGGCTGGTCATTTGTGTCGATGTTGAACATGGATGGAGCAAGCACGCTCCCCTGAAGCATGCCATTCTTCTGTTTCCACCATCTGCTTCTCAACAAAAAAGCTCCTGTTTTGTAGCAGATTTCCTACGAAGCAGGTAAGATGTTAATCCTTTGTAATACTATACATATTTTTTTTGAGGAGGCGATGTTTTACAGTATCATAAGCTGCTGACAGGTCTATGAAGGCAGCTCCTGTAATCGGCTGCCTTTCAAAATCATCTTCTATGTGCTGAGTTGAGTTCAACACTTGTGATGCGCAGCTTTTGCCTTTCCAGAAGCCATTTAGTTCTTCATTCTTTCTTTCCCTCCTTATCATGATAACAGAATTGGCACAAAGAGGAAGTGCCTCCACAGAGAGAAGTGTTAGGACCAGAGATGCTTACCATTTAGACTACAGACAGCATGGCTAGAGTTGCCTCAAGGCTCTCCCTTTTCTCCCACACTAGCTCCCTTTTCTTAAAGTGAGAGTCCCATTTTTTGTTTGTTTTCCCCCGCATTTCAGACTCCAACTCCCAGAGCCTCCGCTGCCATGGCCAATGGCTAAGGATTCTGGGAATTGGAGTTGATAATGATGTGGAAGCGAATGGGACAGAAATGAATAAAAAAGTAAGCCAAAGCAGCTGGGATGAGAGAGTTGGAAGGAATCCCACAGACCTTTTGACACAAAGGATGGCAACGTTCGATCCCTCCCGACAGATGGCCACCCAAACTCTGATTATGATTAATATAACCATAGAATCCTAGAGTAGGAAGAGACCTCCAAGGGTCATCTAGTCTGACCCCCTTCCTTTTGCCAGGCAGGGAGACACCATTCGATTCCTCCTGACAGATGGCCACCTGGATTCTGATTTTCATTATTAATATAACCATAGAATCCTAGAGTTGGAAGGGACCTCCATGGATCATCTAGTCTGAAACTCTTCCTTTTCCTAGGCAGGAAGACACCATTCAATCCCTCCCGACAGATGGCCATCCAAACTCTGATTATTATTAATATAACCACAGAATCCTAGAGTGGGAAGAGACCTCCAAGGGTCATCTAGTCTGAAACTCTTCCTTTTGCCAGGCAGGAAGACACCATTCAATCCCTCCTGACTGATGTCCACCTGGATTCTGATTCTCATTAATATAAACATAGAATCCTAGAGTTGGAAGGGACCTCCAAGGATCATCTAGTCTGACCCTCTTCTTTCTTCCAGGCAGGAAAGCACCATTCAATCCCTCCCAACAGATGGCCATTTGAATTTCCATACGTATTTTACAGAAATCTTTGATAGAAATAAGATTTCAATATGTTTAATTTTAGAATTTTTACAATGTTTGTATGTGTTTTAATTACGCTGTAATTAAAGCCACAAGCAGAGGCGGATAAGAAATATGATTATTGTATTATTATTATTATTATTATTATTATTTCTGGTGCATTGGAGAAAGAAAAGAATGGCTCAGTGGTTCTCAACCTGGGGTCCCCAGATGTTTCTGGCCTACAATTCCCAGAAATCCCAGCCAGTTTACCAGCTGTTAGGATTTCCGGGAGTTGAAGGCTAAAAAAATCTGGGGACCCCAGGTTGAGAACCACTGGCGCTAGATAATATGGTTATGACCAAAATGCATATGTATATGAAAGAAGGAGATGTATATGAAAGAAGAAAGTGGTCCCAGTGGTGGCACACTGGGTGCAGTGCCTCAGGACTTTGGCCTGCACCTAAAAACAATCAGCACTGACAAAAATTACCATCTGTCAGCTGCAAAATGCTACCCTACTGGGATCTGCACCCATTATTTGCCGATCCATCACACAGTCCTAGACACTTGGGAAGTGTCTGACGTGTGATCCAATACAAAAGCTAGCAGAGTGATTGTTTACTGTGTACTAATCTTGTTTGTACTAATCACACAAATAACAACAAGAACAACAACAATTTTGTGTGACTGATGTGGGGTTGGCTCGGGCTTTTAAATGGACATAATGATGATGATGATGATGATAACAACAACAACAGAATGGCCAGTGTTTCCAGAAGGTCCTCTGTGATGCCAAATGAAACCACCACAGCCACCACAATTCTTGGGACGGATTTGCCCCCCAAAAAGTGCATTGCTTTAATTATAAACATCGATACAAACTCGTATTTTTTGGTCTTTGTGGAACGGCAATGACAAAGCTGCAGAGTTTTAAGTCCTTGTAAACCAGGGTGAGAATTCGGGCGGTGTACCGCGAAGAAAGGCAAGGGAAGGCACAATAGGGAGGGAGCAAGATCCCGCAATGACGGTCACGGTTGCTTTTGGCGGAAGGAGCCAGCCATCCCTCTGGTCCCCTTGTCTTGGCGTTTCTGTCAGTGTTTTGGTCCCTTGTGAGGAAGGGGAGCCCTTCGCGGCAGATTCCAGTCGGAGGAAACAAGGCACCGAAAGGCTAGGGATGCTTCCCTCTTCCTTGAGAGAGAGGAGAAAGGGGGATATTAATAGCAGCAGCAACAACCATGGTGTGAACAGGAAAAGAATGTCTGTAAAAAAAAAAAGAGGAGTAAGTGAATCATTGAAGGGGACCTCTAAAGGCCATCTAGTCCAACCCTCTTCTGCCTTCATGCAGGAAAGACACAATCAAAGCCCCTCTGACAGATGGCCATTCAGCCTCTGTTTACAAGCCTCCAAGGAAGGAGCTTCCAGTAGACTCCGAGGCAGAGAGTTCCACTGCTGAACAGCTCAAGTGGAATCTCCTTTCTTTGCTGTCATTTGAATCCATGGCTCCATTGAGTTCTGGTCTCCAGGGCAGCAGAAAAGAAACCTGCTCTCTCTCCCTTATGGCATCTTTTCCACATATTTATACATGGCTCTCATGTCTCTTCCTCTCAACTTTCTCTTCTGCAATCTAAACAGACCCGGCTCTTTAAGCCCCTGATCTTCATGGTCCCCAGACCTTTTTTTTTTTTTTGAGTCTGTTCCCAGAACCATGATTTTAATTTCTTTCTGAAAGACAGGAGGGGTGGAGTCGACCTTATTTCGCTGGGAAGCGAGTTCCACAGGCGGGGGGGGCCATCACTGAGAAGGCCCTGTCTCTCGTCCCCGCCAAATGCATTCCATTATCAGAAGCATGGCCTTAGCTGTTTGTATTCCAGTATTCTGTTTGTGTGGTGAATGGTTAGAGGAAGTGTAAGAAAAATAAATGAGGAAAAAATAAATGGTAGACTTACTATGTGTCAGTAAAATTCATACATAGCCCTTTGAGCAGAAATAAAGCATATTTTGAGTGGAGTACAGAAGAGGAAATGAATTCCAGATGAGAAAGGAAAAATGAGATCCCAATAAGTATAAAATTATTTTATCGATAATTTCCATTTTTATTCCTGTGAGTGGTTGTGTAGGCAGAGATCAGTGCATTGCTTTGCCCCAAGGGCCTATAATGCTGTTAAGACATCCCTGTTCCAATTGGGAACAAAACCTTGCATCCTCCTCCTCCACCACCTCCTCCTTATCATTATTATCATTTTAATTATTATCCCTCTTGAACTGCTTTGCCCAAAATTGGACAGAGTATTCCAGGTGAGGACTGACCAAAGCACAATAAAAAGGCACCATGACTTCCCTCGATCTAGACACTCGACTCCTTTGGATGCAGCCCAAAATCCATTGGCTTTTCCTGCTGCTGCATCACACTTTTGGCTCAAGTTCATCTTGTTGCCCACAAAGAGCACTGTCCACAAAGGACATCCCACTGACCTCTGGAGCCTGGTCATCCTGCACGCTCTTCCAGGAGGCTCTCAGTGCTGGCTGATGTCTCTGAGTCGAGGTTCTCCTCGTCGGAGCCCCGCTGGTCCAGCTCCGGCAGACGGTATGTGATGTCCTCCCTGGATGGGAAAGAAACACAGGCTGGATAATGCACTCTCGTCCAATATTGCAACCCAACACATTGCTTTACAGTCCTCAGGATTGCACCCCCTTCAACCAGTGCAGGGTTTTGGGGGAGTACAATGACAATCAAGCGACTTGAGAAACTGCAAGTTGCTTCTGGTATGAGAGAATTGGCCGTCTGCAAGGACATTGCCCAGGGGATGTCCCGATGTTTCATGTTTCACCATACTTGTGGGAGGCTTTTCTCATGGCTCTACATGATGACAGAGGGAGCTCAACCCGCTCTCCCCAGATTCAAACCGCTGACCTATCAGTCAGCAGTCCTGCCGGGACAATGGTGTAACCCACTGCACCACTGGGGGCTCCTGGCAATCAAGTTATTCTATTAGATTCTCTCTTTCTCTCTACCTACTTGCCTATCCGTTTCTTTCTCTGTCTTCCTCTATCATCTCCTTATTAATACTCCTCTCCACCCATCCATCTAAATATTAAATTATCCCTCTATTTATTTATCCTCGTATCTATGTACCTTTCTGTCTGTCACGTATCTACTTATCTATCTCTCCATCCCTCTCGCGATTCATCTCTCTCTCTTTCATCCACCTCTCCACATTCATTCATGTCTTTCTTCTATCTACTGATCTATTTATATCCCTTCTAGATCTACTTATCATCTATCTGTCTGTCTGTCTCCCCATCCATCTGTCCACCATCTGTCTCTATCATCTATCTATCTATCTATCTATCTATCTATCTATCTATCTATCTATCTATCTCCCCATCCACCCATTCATCAATACACTGTTCCCTCTTTCTCTTAACTCTTCATCTGTGTCTTTCTCTGTCTATCTATCTATTATCTATCTATCTATCTATCTATTTAAGGTAAAGGTTTCCTCCTGACGTTAAGTCCAGTCATGTCTGACTCTGGGGTGTGGTGCTCATCTCCATTTCTAAGTCAAAGAGCTGGTGTATCCATAGACACCTCCAAGGTCATGTGGCCAGCATGACTGCATGGAGCGCCGTTACCTTCCCGCCAAAGCAGTACCTATTGATCTACTTACATTTTGCTAGGTTGACAGAAGGCAGGGCTGACAGCGGAAGCTCATGCCGCTACCTGGAATCGAACCTGCGACCTTCCGGTCAGCAAGCTCAGCAGCTCAGCTCTTTAACCCACTGCGCCACCGGGGGCTTCTATCTATCTATCTATCTATCTATCTATCTATCTATCTTCCCATTAATCCATTCAGCAATACACTGTCCCCTCTTTCTCTATCTGTCTGTCTCCCGATCCATCCATTTACCAATATATTTCTCTCTTTCTCTCTATCTCTTCATCTGTGTCTTTCTCTCTCTTTATAGCTATCTATCTATCTATCTTATCTCCCCACCCACCAATATTTATTTATTTATTTAAAACTTTTATATCCCGATCTTCTCCACCTCCGTAGAAGGACTCAGACCGGCTCACAGCAAGGATTCAATGCTAATAATACAGACTAAAACATAATACAACAGTAAAAAAATTAAAATACATATAGAATAAATACATAAAGCCAAATTGCCAAGATAAAATCATGTCCAACTCAGTCTGCATATGTGGTCGCTAACTTTGATCTATAACTGGTCTCAGCCATTAATCTGGGAATGCTTCGTTCCATAGCCAGGTTTTCACTAGCCTCCTGAAGGTCAGGAGGGAGGGGGCAGATTTGATCTCACTCGGGAGAGAGTTCCATAGCCGAGCCCCTTCTTCACTCACTTCTCCTCCTTCAGAGACTGTATTCGTTCCATCAAGAGCTCTTTCTCCTGATTGTCAGCCTCCTCTTCCTCCTCTGGGAGGAATAAATTTCTCTCCTTCTCTCTATCTCTTCACTTGTGTCTTTCTCTCTCTCCTCATCCATCCATCTATTCACCAATACATTTCTCTTTTCTTTCTCTATCTTTTCATCTGTGTCTTTCTCATCTATCTATCTATCTATCTATCTATCTATCTATCTATCTTAGCTCCCCATCCAACCATCCATCCATCCACCAATACATTTCTCTCTCTTTTTATACCTCTTCACCTGTGCCTTTCTCTATCTATTTATAGAATCATAGAATCATAGAGCTGGAAGAGACCTCATGGGCCATCCAGTCCAACCCCCTGCCAAGAAGCATTCAAAGCACCCCCGACAGATGGCCATCCAGCCTCTGTTTAAAAGCCACCAAAGAAGGAGCCTCCACCACACTCTGGGTCCAAGCTTTTGAGGATGGATGGCCATCTCTTGGGAGGGATTAGATAGTGTCATGGCAGAATAGGGTTTGGACTGTTCCAACTCCCTTCCAACTCTAGGATTCTATAGCAATATTTCTCCCATTAATTATTTCTATAATCATAGAATCAAAGAGTCGGAAGAGACCTCATGGGCCATCCAGTCCAACCCCCTGCCAAATCACCCCTGACAGATGGCCATCCAGCCTCTGTTTAAAAGCTTCCAAAGAAGGAGCCTCCACCACACTCCGGGGCAGAGAGTTCCACTGCTGAATGGCTCTCACAGTGAGGAAGTTCTTCCTCATGTTCAGATGGAATCTCCTTTCTTGTAGTTTGAAGGCACTGCTCCATTGCTACCTAGTCTCCAAGGAAGCAGAAAGCAAGCTTGCTCCCTCCTCCCTGTGGCTTCCTCTCACATATTTATACATGGCTATCATATCTCCTCTCAGCCTTCACTTCTTCAGGCTAATCATGCCCAGCTCCTTAAGCCGCTCCTCATAGGGCTTGTTCTCCAGACCCTTGATCATTTTAGTCTGTCTGTCTGTCTGTCTGTCTGTCTATCTATCTATCTATCTATCTATCTATCTATCTATCTATCTATCTATCTATCTATCTATCTATCTCCTCTTCCATTTATCCAATACATTTCTCCTCTCTATGTCTTCACCTGTGACTTTCTTATTCTTATTATTTACCAACCAGAACAAAGGATGACTCCAGGCAATAAACAATTCAAAGGGAACAAAGGCCAGGCTACTAGGCAGATGCCTTCACTGATGGACTATGTAATCTTCATGTTTACTTACATGTTAATGGGTGGATCTCACCCAAGCTTGCTCATTGCACCTTAAGACAATGTACCTTCTTCCCACCCTGGACATTATTCCACAGGTATATAATATCCTCTACTTGCTTGACTCCCATCTGACCCTCTGAAGATGCCAGTAGCCACAAATGCAGGTGGAATGTCAGGAGCAAATGCTGCTAGAACGCATTGGCCGTAACAGCCCAGAAACCATACAACACCACCAGTGATTCTGGCTTTCCGTGAAACACCTTTAAGAATACATAGACCTGAAAAACTTCCGGTGGAGGCGGAATGGCGGTAGGCGTGAGGTACCGGAGCTCCGCGCGGTAGCAAGGTACCTTTCGCACCTTTCATAAGGGGAAGGGGCTCAAAGAGACCCCACAAGCCGTTGGTATCGAGGACGGCTTGTCAGCTAAGCCCTCAGAGCCCTGCGGGGGCGGAGGAGCGGTCTCCCCTCAAGGGAGGCGGCCAACTCCTGCCTGGCAGAGTGGAGGGCGTGCGCCCCGAGAGGTGTGCGACCAAACGGAGTCGACAATACTGCCAGCCTCCATTTAGATTTCAGAGAAGACAAAGAAGACAAAACAGATGAGTTACAATAAGACAACAAAGGAACGGGGGCGCGGAAGCAGCGTCTAAGAGGAAGAAGAAGATAAAAATCCAACAATAAAAAGGGGACTAGGAAATTTACTAAGTGGATGAAAATTTACTAAGTTTACTAAGTGGATGAAAAGAAGATGGGAAGAAAGGAACAGAAAGCGAACTTCTGAAACAAAACGGGCTTCCCTAACCTTAGACTCTCAATTGTACCCACCCTATTGTGTTCCTGCAAGTCCAACTCTCCTCGTGAGGAAGATCCAGACGGTCCCTTTAAAAAGTAGTCTCCAATCAGGGATTCAGGCGGCTCCAGGTGAGCGAATTCACGAGCTCGCGGGCTTGAGTGCCCTCGCAGGGCCGTGAAGAGCATAGAAACAGCGTGCTTGGCGCAGGGACGCAGGGACGCTCTGACGCGTTGACGCGCAGACGCGTTGACGCTCTGACGCGCTGACGCCCCGACGCCCTCATGGAAAGCCGGAACCCGGAAGAATAATTAGTAAAATAGAGAAAGGACCGGGAAGGTAGGCAACGATCAACAGAAGCCGAAGAAGATTGTTAAAACAAAGACGAATGCGGGAAAGGGAAGATTATTATAAGGACTTGCAGGACTGGTAAGAACAATTTTCTATAAAGACATAAAGAAGCCTCCGGAGGCTAGGAGGGGGTGGAAGAGCGGTTAAAGGGAAAGATACTATCCAAGCAGATTAGATTTGGAGGAGTGAGTTGCAGAAAACGAACCTTATTGGGAAGGCAAGGTATAACGCTCCAACTTCTTTTTTACGACCAAGAAATAGAACCCCACGGCAAGAAATAAGTGGAAAGTGGAATTGGCCTCCCTCAAAGGTGATAAACAATCATCAGAACATTATTAAATACTGTCAAAAATCCATTGGTCTATAGCAAATCATCTAAAAGTCCACTGTTGAGAGCCCAGTATGGCGGAAGGGAGGATGGAGAAATTCCTAACAGTCGCTAAACAAAGCAAGGCCTCGAATATACAGCTGGGTACAACCTCACTTCCACCCCAAAACCCGCAAGGAATGACTTTAATACCACCAATATCCACACCCATTCCAGCGAGACGACACTCCATGCAAGGAGATGTATCGCTGAAAGACTTATTAGCAGAAATGTGGAAGATTCAGGAGAATATAGAAAAAAAAATAGAGGACAACCAAGTAAAAACTCAAACTAACTTGGAAAACCTATTCCAAACGGAAATGGGTAAACTGAGGCAGGAAATAAGACAAGAAATGGAAGGGGTGAAAAAAGACTTGGAAAGTGCCCAGAAGGAAATAAAGGATTTGAGAAAAGAGAATACCCAGCTGAAGAGAGCCCAGGAGAAGAATGAAGCCAGATTAAAGAGCATGGAAGATAAGAGTGACAAAATGGAGAAACAACAGGACTCGCTGACGAACTCGGAAACGGAATATCAATTAAGATATAGGAATTTAGAGGAGAAAGAGGGAGACAACTTAAGAAGTATAATAGTAGAGATTACTGCAGACATCTTGAAGCTTTCTATTGAAGAGACTAGCAAAGAAATAGATGTGGTCAGAAGAGTGAACTCCAACTATGCTAGACGAAACAATGTGCCGAAAGATGTAGTAGTTAAATTCACAAGAAAATGTGTTAGGAACGAGATTTTGAAAACAAAATCGAAAGAACAAATACTGTATAAAGGTAGAAAACTGATTATTCTTAAGGAGTTCTCCGCGTCATCGATGTATAATAGGAAAAAATACTATTTTTTAACGGATGAACTTAAAAAGCACAAGATAAAATTCCGTTGGGAACGTACGGAAGGAGTTCAAGTCACGTATAAAGAAAAAAAACTATGGCTGACATCAGAACATAAAGCTAGGAATTTCTACAAGGAACTGATGGACGACTTAAGAAAGGAGACCAACCAGGAGGAAAAAATGGAAACAGGCAACACAATAGCTTCTCCAAAAACTGAGAAAGGACGGAAGAAAGAATGGAGTAGAAAAGACAAGAAGAGAGCCAGACCGGACTCACTGGAAGAGGAAGAAGGAGACAAAGGGGTGGGACCCTCAGAAAAAAATAAATTAGCAAATCAAGATGAAGAGTCTATCACTCTATTCGAATAATGTAAATGGGATGAACTCCCCAAATAAAAGAAAGCTCGTATATAGCACCCTAAAAAAAAGTAATTGTGATATTATTGCGCTTCAAGAAGTCCATGTTATTCCTAAACATAGTGCGTATTTGGTACAGCCCCAACTAGGCCAGGAATTTTCCTCTCTAGCTACCCAGAAGAAAAGGGGGGTGATTATATATGTCAAAGACACCTATAAGGCCACTTTAGCCTTTAAGGATAATGACGGAAGAATGATTGGCATTAAAATCGTCCTAGGGAACCAAGTATTACTTATTTGTAATATATATACTCCTACAGGCCCCAAAACGAACTTTTTAAAAGTACTCAGGAAGAAGCTTAAAGAACAGACATTCGATAACCTAATTATTTTAGGGGATTTTAATGGAGTACTAGACTGTAAGATCGACAAATCAGGGAAAAAGAGGGCAAGAGAGAACTGTGGAAGACTCCCGGAAGGATTTCTAAAATTAAAAAAGGACTGGCATTTGTATGACGCGTGGAGATTTAAAAACCCTCTAGGAAGAGATTTCACATTTTATTCAGCCCGCCACTCTACCTGGTCTAGAATTGACATGGTGTGGATGTCCAAGACTCTCACAACCAAGATAGAAAAAATAAATATACTGCCCAGGGGCAACTCTGATCACTGTCCCATAATCCTAAAGGTGTTTAGCGAGAAACAACAACGATTTTGGAGATTAAATGAATTCTTGCTTAAAAAAGAAGAAGATATAGAAAGGTGCAGAAACAAAATTAAGGAATACTTTGAACTCAATGCCAACAGTGAAGTTAAGGAAGAGGTGGTATGGGATGCCGGGAAGGCGGTAATAAGAGGCTACCTAATCCAGCAAGGAATCATACGTAATAAAAAGAGAAATGAGGAATTAACTGAATTGCTGAAGAGTATTGATGAAAAGGAGAGCCTACTTAAAAAGAAACCAGGAAATAAAAAAATCAGGATAGAGTTGGAGATGTTGAGAAAACAAAGGGATTCGTACCAACTCGAATATATAGCCAAGAATTTGAAATACATGAGGGCTAAATATTATGCACAAGCAAATAAACCGGGCAAACTCCTAGCTAAATCCCTTAGGGAAAAGAGACAATCTCAACACATCATGAAGATAACTAAGGATGGGACATTCTACACAGATGAGGAAGGGATTAGTAGACAATTTAAGGACTTTTATCAGGAACTCTATAAGAAAGAAAATATACCCCAAGAGGATATAGTCAAATACTTGTCGAAATATAAGTTGGAGAAGCTCACTGAACAACAAAGAGAATTGTTGAACAAAGAGTTACAGGAGAGTGAGATAATTAGAGCAATAAGTGACCTCTCCCTAGAAAAATCGCCAGGACCGGATGGAATTACATCATTATATTATAAACTATTTAAAGATGAGTTGCTACCATATTTAAAGCCACTATTTAATAACATATTAAAAGAGGCAAGAATTCCGGATTCCTGGAAAGAGACGACTATCTCCCTAATTCATAAAATAGGTTCAGAAGAAGATAACGTCAAAAATTATAGGCCAATAGCGTTATTGAACGTTGATTATAAAATATTCGCACACACAATGGCCAATAGACTAAAGATCTATTTGAATGAGATAATCAAGGAAGACCAAAATGGGTTTCTCCCGGGAAGACAAATGGGGGAGAATATAAGAACCATCTTAGATATTATAGAGTTTCATGAAGCCAATCACCAAAGAGAACTAGGTCTTTTATTTGTCGACGCAGAGAAGGCCTTCGATCGAGTGAATTGGGACTTTATGATGCATCTAGCCATGGAGAGAGACATGGGCTTCCAATTCATCAACACATTGAAGGCGATATATACGAGTCAACGAGCTAGGATTAGAGTAAATGGCCACCTTACAGACAATATCCAAATTGAGAGGGGCACCAGACAGGGTTGTCCCCTCTCACCCCTTTTATTTATATGGTCCTTGGAGATCCTTTTGGAGGGAATAAGGAGAGATGAGAATTTAAAGGGGGTGAAAATTAGGAAAGATGAGTTCAAAACCAAAGCATACGCGGACGATATTGTCTGTATAATATCTAATCCAGTGGAAAGCATCACTAACTGGATAGAGGTGATCCAGGAATACGGAAGGGTGGCAGGGCTAAAGATAAACAGACAAAAGACCAAATTATTAACAAAAAACATTAGTAAAATTAAGAAATTAGAATTGGAGAGGATCACAAATTTCAGTCTAGCCGGGAAAGTTAAATACCTTGGAATAACGATAACAGCAAGTAATATACAGTTGATTAAGAACAATTACGACCAGGTTTGGAAAGAGATCTCCAAAAATTTAGAAAAATGGAAACAACTTAAACTAAGTATCATGGGGAGAGTGGCTCTGATAAAAATGAATATTTTACCAAAGATGGTTTTTTTATTTCAAATGCTCCCGATACTTAGAACAAATCATTACTTCCGAATCTGGAAAAGAGATTTGCAGAAATTCATTTGGCAAGGAAAAAACGCCAGAATTAAATACACAACAATGATTGATGCGAGGGAGAGGGGAGGTTTGTCGCTCCCGGACTTTCAATTTTATTTTGAAGCCTCAGCATTGACATGGGTTAAAGAGTGGGCAACCCTTAAAAAGAAAAAACTTCTAAACTTAGAGGGCGCAGACTTACGAAGGGGCTGGCATGCCTACTTATGGCATGGGAAGGCCAGGATAGAGAAGAACTTTACAAGCCATACCATCCGGGCTGCGTTATTGAAGGTTTGGGAGAAGTACAAAGCGAGATTTTATGACAAAACACCCCTCTGGATCTCCCCCATCGAGGCCTTTCAAAAAAGGGAGTTACCAAAAGATAGCTGGCATACATACAAGGTCCTTTTAACAAAGGTTGGAAATAAATATAGATTGAAATCAATAGAAGAATTGAAGTCATTAGATCCAAATTTCTCCTGGTTCCATTACCATCAGGTGTCGGACACCTTCAGGGAGGAGGACAAAATAGGTTTCGCCTCAACCGACTCCATCTGGGACAAGGTAATGGTGAAGGAGAGGAAGGTGATTAAAATCCTCTACCAAAAACTGTTAGAATGGGGAACAGAAAAAGAACTTATTAAAGAAAATATGATTTCTTGGGCGTTAGACCTGAAACACACTATTCTTTTGAAAGATTGGGAAGATATTTGGAAAGATAAACTTACACTCACCAAAACAGTAATTATTAAAGAAAGCTGGTATAAGATGTTTACAAGGTGGTACCTAACACCGACAAGGATAGCAAAATTCCAACATGGGGCAAGTAATCTATGTTGGAAATGTGGTACTAAGATAGGCACATTTATACACTGTTGGTGGGACTGTAAAAAGGTTAAAATCTTCTGGAAGGAGGTCCACCGAAATATACAAGGGATTTTGCAAATACAGTTCGAGTTGAAGGCGGAATATTACCTCCTGCATCTACTGGATTTCAAGATGGAGAAAAATAAAGAGAGGTTGTTATTTCATCTGGCTGCAGCGGCAAGAACTGTAATAGCGAACAAATGGAAAGCGAGGGAAGTGCCAACAATAGAGGCATGGTTATATAAGACAAAGGATTTTATGGAGTTAGATTCATTATCGAATTTGATTTATAATGTAAATACAAAGAAAAGTGTAGACTGGTATCCACTTAGATTTTTTCTTAAAGAAAAGAGGAAGTTAATTATATGAGATTTTCTGTATGTTGACGGCTGCAATTAAGACTAGGAAATATTTGACAAGAATATACAAGGATGCAATTACCCCCAGGACTTTGGGAAGTCCAAAGAGTGTATGAATTGTCTAAAGAGTGTATGAATTGTCCAAGTTACTGTTCACATCCGATTATTCCCTCACTACCCTCCCCACTCCCTTTTCCACCCCCTCTGTCCCTACCCTGTCCTTTTTCTTTGTAGGTCATAGTTGGATTTTGGTGGAGACTGATATATCTATAACGGACAATTAAGTTAATATGAAGGGTATAAAGGCTTTTATGGCTGGGTACGCTAAAGGAGAAACGTTGGGGGATTGATGTCTTGATTAATATCCTTACTGCAACCTACATGTGTTATGTTATGAAAGTCATGATTGATTTGTAATTATGGAAAAACTCTTAATAAAAATTATAATTAAAAAAAAAAAAAAAAGAATACATAGACCTATCGATCTCTCCCCAAACGAGCCCCTTCTTCACTCACTTCTCCTCCTTCAGAGACTGGATCCGTTCCATCAAGAGCTCCTTCTCCCGATTGTCGGCCTCCTCTTCCTCCTCAGGGAGGAAACCCAGTTTGGGAACAGAGCTGCTGCCATCGGAAACAGTGCTTTGGGGACTGCTTTTGTTCTGCAAAAGAGATAAGATGCTGCTAGTAAATGCCCACCAACGAGGCCAATCGCCTTCTCCAGACTGGGAGGAAAATGGCTTCCGTTGGCCCGCTTCTCACCCTCCTTTGGGCTTGGAAATCCACCATACTCCAAGAGGTTAGTATCAAAGGAAAGACCTTTTCTCTCCTGCAGCGCAACCAAAAGCCAACAAAGCTCTGTCAGTGTTTACAAATGACAGATAGAAAGAGAGGAAAACTACATTGTGTTTGTGGTTAGTATGAAAGCAGGACTTTTGAGACACGTCCCAAAGCATTTCCCCCCTCCAGATGTATTTGTTATTATTAGAAACAAATCTAATAATAATTAGGGGTGTGCGAAATTCAGGCAGTCGATTCAGACTTTGGCAATTCGAAGATATGTGAACCGCCAGAAACAAAACATCGGGAGGCCAAAACAGAATTCTGGGAAGAAGTTTGTTGATATTTTGGTCATTTTTTCCCATGGTTGAATCAACCATATTTATTGTATCGCATGGTCAGCTGCAGGCAATCACAGGCTGGTTTTCCTCTCCATTGTCCTGAATTCCATGTTGTTTTTTTCCTGCAAGTTGTCTCTTCCTCTCATTAGGAATAGAAAATTTTAAAAATTCCAAAAAAATAAATAAAAATAAAATCAGTGAATGAGCAAAACGTTCTGAAACTTGACAGTGAATGATGCCCTACTCATGTTCTGTCACTGTGGGGAAAATCCAATGGATATCTCTTTGGAGTATATATATTTTTTAAAATTGTAAAAACTTTTTTAAATTCCCAAAAATCAGTGGATGAGCAAAACAGTCTGAAACTTTGCAAGAACAATGCCCTGTTCAGGTTCTGTTGCTGTGGAGAAATTCAAACAGATACCTCTTTTGGGTATTTCTTTAAAAATGTTATTTCTAAAAACTTATTTAAATTTCCAAAGTATCAGTAGGTGAGCAAAACGTTCTGAAACTTGGCAGGCTTACAGTTGTAAACATGTCCTACGAGTGTGCCAAGTTTCATTATGATAAGCGTAATGGAAGTTTAGAGCAGTGGTTCTCAACCCACAGGTTCCCCCCAGATGTTTTGGCCTACAACTCCCAGAAATCCCAGTCAGTTTACCAGCTGTTAGGATTTCTGGGTATTGGAAGGTCAAAATATCTGGAGACCCACAGGGTGAGAACTACTGCTCTAAACTTTCTTTATTAGCACCAATGGACTGAAACTCATCGAACCGGAAACAGAACTCAGGATTTCGAATTTGTAAAAACTTTAAAAATTAAAAAAAATCAGTGAATGAGTGAAGCGTTCTGAAACTTGGCAGGCTTACAGCCTGAAATGTGTCCTACAAGTGTGTCAAGTTTCATCCCAATAGCCATAAAAATGACAGAGAAACAAGCCTCTATTTTTTTCCAATTGATTGAGTCTTACCAAACCAGAAACGGAACTCAGGATTTCAAATTTGTAAAAACTTCTAAAATTAAAAAAATAATATCAGTGGATGAGCAAAACATTCTGAAACTTGGCAGGCTCACAGTCGAAAACATTTCCTACAAGTGTGGCAAGTTTAATTCTGATAGCTGTTAAAAATGATGGAGAAAGGAGCCTCTGAATTTTCCCGGTCTGCACCAATGGACCGAATCTTACCAAAACGAAAGCAGAACTCTGGGTTTTAGATTTCAAGTTTGTAAAAACTTAAAAATATTCCCCCCCAAAAAATCAGTGGATGAGTGAAACGTTCCGAAACTTGGCAGGCTTACAGTCGTAAATGTGTTTTACGAGTATGCAAAGTTTCATCATGATAACCATAAAAATGACAGAGAAACAAGTTTCTAAAGTTTCCCCATTGACAACAATAGATTGAATCTTACCGAACAGGAAACTAAACTCAAGAGTTTCACATTTCAAATTTGTAAAACGTTTTTAAAATTTTCTAAAAAATCAGCAGATGAAACGTTCTGAAACTTGGCAGGCTTACAGTTGAAAACGTGTACTGCAAGCATACCAAGTTTCATCCTGATAACCGTAAAAATGATGGAGAAATGAGCCTCAGGTTGTGCCAATGGACCAAATCTTACCGGAACTCAGGCTTTTTGAATTACAAATACGAACGGAACTTCTCCTAATCTTCTTGAATCTTCCCTGAAAACAGAATAGTGGTGGGCACCCAAAATTTAAAACAAAAATAGAACGGATTTCTGTCATTTCGCACACCCCTATATAATGGTTATGCATTCTTTTGTTGTAAACGGTTAGTTTGCCACCTAGGAAGCGTGTGCGGTCCCAAAACATGCAGGCTTTGGAGGATCAGCAGGGATGTTTGCAGCCCTTTCTGGGGATTGCCGAGGGAGTTTTGGGGGAGACTAATAAATACTCCATGCACCACTCGCGCACCGGGCGTCCACCTACCCGTGCTCCCTCGCGGGGAGACGAAAACCCCAGTTTAACGGGCCAGAGCTGGAGGAAAGGAGAAAAAGCAATACGTAGAAGCTCAAACCCCTCTTAGGATTTAGGCAACTGATCATGGTTTTGTTTTCAAGTGCTCTTAGTTTCATGTACCAAGTTCTTGCCAAGCTCCCGTTTTGTTTATGGGATTTTTCATCCTGTATAGGTTCATGGTTTCAAGTGCCTAGTTTCATGGATTTTATGTACTTTTGAATCTTCCTTTGAGGTTTATGGACTACTAGCTGTACTCGCCACGTGTTGCTGTGGCCAACCTTCCCTCCCTCTTTCTCTCCTTCCCTCCCTCTTTCCTTCCTTCGCTCTTTTTTTTTCCCTTCCATCTCAAATCTTTTTATTTATTTTTTTATTTCGAGGTTTTATATACCGACCCCCTCACCTTCAAAGAGGGATTCGGACCGGTTCACAACATGTGTTAACATACAAAAAATATACAATAACAACACAATGCCACTTCATTACACGATTAAAATATCAGCACCATACACATTAAAACATTATCATCCCAGTTAAAAGAGCCAAATCGTCCGACACCATCACAATCCCATTCATCATCCTCCTTTCATGTGGGCAAAGAATTAAATCAGGTCTTTGTTAGTTTCCTGAACGTCATGAGGGAGGGGGCAGTTCTGATCTCTAATGGCAGGGAGTTCCAAAGTCGAGGGGCCACCATCGAGAAGGCCCTGTCCCTCGTCCCCACCAGCCGTGCTTTTGCAGGCGGTGGGACCGAGAGCAGGACCCCTCCAGACGATCTTAGTGGTCTTGATGGTTCATAGGGGAGAATATGTTCGGAGAGGTAAACAGGGCCGGAGTCGTTTAGGGCTTTATAGGTTAACACCAGCACTTTGAATTGTGCTCGGAAGCTAATCGGCAGCCAGTGAAGTTTGAGTAACAGCGGAGTGGTGTGTTCCCTGTACCCCGCACCCGTTAGTAATCTGGCTGCCATGCGTTGTACTTGCTGCAGCTTCCGGGCAGTCTTCAGAGGCAACCCCACGTAGAGAGCGTTGAAGTAATCTAAGCGGGATGTAACCAAAGCGAGAAATCTTTCTTCCATCTCTACCTGTTTCTTTCCTCCCTTTCTTTGCTCTTTGGTTACATCCTTCTTTTTCTCTTTCCTTCCTTCCCTCCTCTTTCTCTCTTTCGTTCCTGAGAAAAGCCTATATATACCTCTATCTATGTACAATTGTGTCTTGTCAGTGTATAATGGCACTGAATGTTTACCGTATATACATGTTCTGTGATCCATCCTGAGTCCCCTTCGTGGTAAGAAGGGCAGAATATTAGGATTGTAAATAAACAAACAAATTATTATTATCATTATTATTATTATTTAAGCTGATGTTGTTATTATTATAATCATTACTTAATGATAGAAGGAAATTATCTTTCTCTTTTCTATAATAATAACAATAATAATAATATTTTGCCCAATATTTATGTTGTTATTGTTCTTTGTCCACTGTTCCAATTATTATATACTATTAATCTGATTCTTCTGACAAATATCCAGAAATCTTATGTGAGAGGAATGAGAAGTTTCCTTCCAACGTTAAATAATAATAATAATTATTATAATAACAACGGTACACCAGGAAAATGCCTCTTCTCCTTGAATAATAATAATAATAATAATGAAGAATCGGGTAAAATAATAATAATAATACTTCAAATATTGATGTTGTTATTTACCTACTATTATTATTATTGTATATAACATCACAGCACACATGCATATTAGGTCCAAGTGTCTGGGATTCATCTCTGAATATCGAGCTCTTTCCAAGGGCCTAGGATAATAGAGTTGTTGTTGTTATTATTATTATTATTATTATTATTATTATTATTATTAGAAACACTATAAGATGAATCCACAGCAGACACAGCTCTTGCATTGGATCACATGTCGGACACTTCCCAAGTGTCTAGGACTGTGTGATGTATAAGCGAATAATGCATGCAGATTCGAGTTAGGTGGCCTTCTGCAGCTGGTAGATGGTAATCTTGTCAGTGCTGATTGTGTTTAAGTGCAGGCCAAGATCTTTAGGTACTGGACCCAGTGTGCCGATCACCACTGGGACCACCTTGACTGGCTTGTGCCAGAGTCTTTGCAGTTCGATCTTTAAATCCTCATATCGTGTCAGCTTTTCCAGTTGTTTCTCTTCAATCCTGCTGTCACCTGGGATTGCAACATCAACAATCCATACTTTGTTTTTTAACACAATTGTGAGGTCAGGAGTATTGTGCTCCAAAACTCTGTCTGAATTCGGAAGTCCCGGATCATTATTATTATTATTATTATTATTATTATTATTATTATTATTGTTATTATTATTATTGGAATATTATTATTATGATCTGGTGTTCCAACAACAACAACAACAATTATAATAATATAATATAAGGTCTTGCATTTTGCAAAGCAACAGAGAATAGGAAGCCTCACTGGCGCCTCCCCATCTCTGATGATGCTCACCGTGTTCTGCCGCAGCAGCGAAAGCCGTCGGAAGGCAATGCTCTCGGCTGCCTCCAGCTGGCAAATCTCCTCCATTTTCAGCTTGTATTTTCTCATCTGCTCCTTAATGACCATTTCAACGCATCTAGAGACAGAGACAAGAGAGGAAGATGCGAGGGACTATCTGGGATCTTTTCACCGAAAGCAGAAATGGATAAGGTTGGTGCGTGCAGGGACAGGAAATGGATGGGTGATGGGAGAGGACCACCACAACAACCGAAATGAGTCATGGCATGGCGTGGGAGGGAGAGAGGAGGGGCACACACGGCGGTGGCGCCATGCACAGAATGTGGCGGTGCGTATGAACAGCCAGCCAACCTCGGTCTCCTCCAGGGCCTCCGCCTGCCTTCTCTGCCCTCGTCCAAGTAGGGAACGTCCAGGTGCTACAGTCCCATTGGGGGGGCAAGGCTGAGCTGGAGAAAGGGAAAGCAGTTCAACCCAGGGGCAGAGGGGAGCCAGAAGGGACTGGAAAGAGGAGGGGGGTTAGGAAAGAGAACACGACTCCTTCGCCTGCAGATAGATGTGGTCTACCCATCCATCCAACCAACCATCTATTTAGTCCATCTACCTATCTATCCATCCATCTATTTGTCTATCTATCTGTCTGTTTATCTGTCCGCCCATCCATTTTGTCTCTATTTATCCATCAATTCATTTATTTTGTCTGTCTATTTATCCATCCATCCATCCATCCATCCATCCATCCATTTTGTCTATTTATCTATCTATCCATCAATTCATCCATCCATCTTATCTCTATCATCTATCTATCTATCTATCTATCTATCTATCTATCTATCTATCTATCTATCTATCCTTCCATCTATTATCTATCTATCTATCTATCTATTTCTCCATCATTTATTTTGTCTCTATCTATCCATCCATCCATTTTGTCTATCTATCTATCTATCTATCCATCCTATCTATTTTGTCTATTTATACATACATCCATCTGTTCTGTCTGTCCGTCCATCTATTCATCCATCTTTCTCTAACAATCCATCTATTTTGTCTGTCTGTTGGCCTACCTACCCATCCATCTATTTATTCTGTCTGTCTGTCTGTCCAGCCATCTATTCTTTCTGTCTATCTATCTACCTACCTATCTATCTACCTACCTATCTATCTATCTATCTACCTACCTACCTACCTATCTATCTATCTATCTATCTATCTATCTCCCTATATCCCTATCTATCTATCTATCTATCTATCTATCTATCTATCTCCCCATCCATCCATCTATTATTTTGTCTATTTGTCCATCCATCTATCTATTCCAGCTATCAATCCATTCATCTATTTTGTCTATTTATCTATCTGTCCATCCATCCATTTTGTCTACCTACCTATCCATCTATTTTGTTTATCTACCTACCTACTCTCCCATCGATCTATTTTGACTATCTATCTGTCCATCCATCTATTTTGTCTATCTATACATCCATCCATCTATCTATTCTGTTTAGCCATCCATCCATTTTGTCTGTCTATCAATCTACCTACCTACCCATCCACCCATCAATCTATTTTATCGATCTATATGTCCATCCATTTATTTTGTCTATCTATACAGCCATCTTTTCTATGTATCCATCCATCTATTTTGTCTATCTATCTATCTATCTATCTATCTATCTATCTATCTATCTATTCATCCGTCCATCCTATCTATTTTGTCTATCTATACATCGATCCGTCTATCTATTCTGTCTGACTGTCTGTCCATCTATTTGCCTATTTGTCTGTCCGTCCGTCCAGCCATCCAACTATTTTGTCTGTCTATCCATCCATCCACACATCTATCAATTTTGTTTGTCTGTCTATCTATCTATTAATCTATCTATCATCTATCCATCCAACAATCTATAGTAAGGAGTTGGACTGGATGCCCCTTGGAGTCTTTTCCAGTTTTAGGATTGATTCTATTTATCTATCTATGAATCGATCTATCATGTCTCTCTTTCCCTCTCTCTCTCCCATGTCTATCATGTATCTTTCTTTATCTAATCTGATTTAATCTATGTCTATCATGCATCTCTCCCCCCCCATCATGTCTACCATGTCTTTCTCTCTCTTGTCTATCACTTCTCTCTCCCCCCCCTTTTATAATAATAATAATAATAATAATAATAATAATAATAATAATAATTTGATTTATACCCCGCCACCATCTCCCCAAGGGGACTCGGGGCATCTTACATGAGGCCAAGCACAACAACACATCAGTAAAAACAAACAGCAAGCAAATAAAACAGTACAATTAATATAACTTACATATAAACAACAACACAGAGAATTTAAAACCTTTTATGTCTATCATTTCTTTATCTAATCTAATCTATGTCTATCATTCATCTCTCTTTCCTCCTCTCTCTATCATGTCTATCACATCTCTCTCCCTCTGTTCTCTATTATCTCTCTCTCTCAGTCTGTGGTGACTTTTGTGTCTCTCTTTCCCTATCTATTTCAGTGGTTCCCAACCTTGGGACCTCCAGGTGTTTTGGATAGTTCCTAACAGCTGGTAAAGTGGCTGGGATTTCTGGAGGTCCAAAGGTTGGGAACCACTGATCTATCTGGAATGTCTATCATGTCTATCAATCTTGTCCGACTAGTCTCTATCATATCTACCTGTCTGTGCATGTCAATACTCCCATCCATCTGCCCAGTAATCCCAACTTGTTGGGATTTGGGACATTTTGATTCAGAAATGCATGGGATCCCAGTGTGACCTCTGCTCACTGTGGGATCTCCAGTGAAAGCCAAAGACAGACTCACATGGTAGTTTTGGAGACCTCCTTCATGCTGGTGAGGGGGTCAGAGTTGTCCGGGCAGCGCAGGAGGCAGGGGGCGAAGACAATGGCCAGGGCGTTGGGCGACATGCGGTTGATCTCCTCCAGCAGGGCCACTCTGGGTGTGGGAAGGAAGAAAAAGAGACTTCCCGTCATGTCAGGAAGACCCCTGGACTTTTCCCATCCACATTCCAGTTTAAAAACGTGGGACGATGGTGGCAGAGATAGGGAACATTCAGGAGGTCATGGGGACGGATGGCAGGGAGGAGAAGGCAGCCCTTACTTGACCAGGTGGAAAATGAGCCGCTCCAGAGTGTCATGGTTGGCCCGTGGGAGCTGCTCAAGGGCGCTGTAAATGGCACAGAGCTGTTCTTGCTTCCCCGGGAGTTCTGCAGAGGAAGAGGAAGAAGAGTCAAAGAGTGATGATGGTGATGATGATGATGATGATTCTGGTCCTTGGTCTGAACTGGCCACCTCTAGCTCTCCCACCTCACAGCGGCCTCTTCCTGCCATCTACATCTATCTGGGGTGATGTGATTCTGGGGCTTGCTCTCTAACCCTGTCCTCAACCGGAACTCACCCACAGCCCGGAGGAAGTCGCTGTACTGAGCAAAGGTCATGAGTGGGTCCGGCAACTCCCGCAGCCACTGCTTCAAAATCCCAGTGATGGTGTGGATGGGGTAGTTCTCCAGGCGCACCTTGTTTGGGTCTGAGGAGCGGGGAAAACGAGAGAGAGAACGAGGAAGAGTGAGGAGGAGTCTCCCAAGCCACAAAAAGAGCAGAAATACAGGGACCAAGCTCTTAACTCAAATCACTCTTATCTCAAAGCAAAATTTCCCATTGAAACACTATTAATTCTTTTAGTGCCACCGAAAATGCCCCCATTTTTTGTTACGTGCTTTTAAATAAGAAAATGTACTTTATAGATAACAAATACTATATATACTCGAGTATAAGCCTAGTTTTTCAGTCCTTTTTTTAGGCTGAAAAAGTTTTCCACGGTTTATACTCGAGTCAATGTTATTTATTATTTTACTTTGTTGTTGTTATTATTATTATTACATTTATTATTTTATTAATCTTTTTATTACATTTATTATTTTACTCTATTTATTGTCATTGTTACATTTATTATTTTACTCTATTATTATTAATATTATTTTACTCTATTATTATTGGAGGACATGTAAGCATATTTACATTGAAGAAGGTTAGAATAATGGTTTAATCAGAGTTAGACAGTCTTATCTTGAATTATAGTTTTATGTAAATATTCAAAAACATTTAACCTACTGATGCCTAAATTAATATAATTTTATTGGTATCTATTTTTATTTTGAAATTTACCAGTAGCTGCTGCATTTCCCACCCTCGGCTTATATTTGAGTCAATCTATTTCCCCAGTTTTTGTGGTAAAATTAGGTGCCTCGGCTTATATTTGGGTCAGCTTATACTCGAGTATACAACAACAACAATTCTTTATTGATTAGTCAATTTTGACCATATCAAAACATGCAAAACATACAAAAACATACATACTTGGCCATACATACTCGAGTATATACGGTATAAATTCATATTTGAATGGAACAATAAAAAAGAAAGATCAACTTTAATATGGTAGCACAAAAAAGCTGTGGCAAGAAAGCACAAGTGAAGGGCAAAAGGGTCATTTTCTTCACACTACTGTCCTCATTCTAGCTTCCCTCCCTCTCTTGTTCTCTCTCTCTCTCTCTCCTTTCAAGAAGCTAAACATACTGGGAATTAAAAAACACAAAAAGTCAACTAACCCAACATTCCTCAAAGTGGATAAGAGCAAAGCGGACAGCAAACTCCCAAAGTGGACAAGGGCACGAGGCCCAGAAGCCGCACTCTTGGAGCTCTAAAGCCCTGGTCTCTTGTGCTAGTGCTCCCTCTGGAACTTGCTCTTAACTCACAACACTGTTCATATGTCAAAGCGAAACCTGGGCTGCGTGAGAGTGTTTTGACTCAAACGCTCTTAAGTTAGGATGCTCTTAAGTCGAGATTCCACTGTACCTCCATCCAACGGGGTCCATCAGCATGTGCTACCGTCTTTATTGGCAAGACGGATGGTAGTATGATATTGTTGATGCCCAGTGCCCCAATATCTCAAGTCCTTTTTAATTCCCAAAGACTAGAAAATGAGGAGATACAAATCCAATAGTTTATTCTGCAGAAGAACTAAGGGGTGGTTTTCACAATCAAGCCAATCTGTTGTACTCTGGCACTGAAACACTTTTTCACCCTGAACAACTCCAGAGTCCAGTAATCTATATATATAAATCTGTTAGGTTGGTTATACCGGACAGGTAAACTCTAAACCCCCCCAACGAAACTGCACCAAAATTGCCATGGCCCTAGGACAACCCACTCGGTACAAACTAATCCACTCACAATTACAAACAACACAACAACACACTCACAAAATGGCAAAACAACTGAGCATGCGCACTGGAGCAAAGTCTCCAGCTCGCGCGCACACATGGCCGAACGGCCAATGCGCCCTCAGCACTTCCCTCGCCCCGCCCAGCACGAACATGTCGCCGCCCACACACACACAAACAACGCAACTTCCCCCCGCCCCCTTCCCTCCACCCCCTCCTTCATCTTACCCCTCCCACGCTGCCTCCAAGCCTCGCCGCGCCGCATCCCCACCGGAAAGACACGCCTCCTCCCTTCGCCCCACCCCTTCCCTCCCTGACTCACTCCTTCCCTCCTCCCTCCCTCCCTCCCCCTCCGGAAAGACACGCCGGTGGGGATGCGGCGCGGCGAGGCAGCGGCGCTTGGAGGCAGCGTGGGAGGGGTAAGATGAAGGAGGGGGTGGAGCGAAGGGAGGGGGCGTGTAACCAGAGAGGGAGGGAGGAGGGAAGGAATGAGTCACAGAGGGAAGGGGTGGGGTGAAGGGAGGGGGAGACTTTGAAGACACGCCCCTCCGTTCGCCCCACCCCTTCCCTCCCTGACTCACTCCTTCCTCCTTCCACCCCCTCCGGAAAGACCCGCCCCCTCCCTTCGCCCCACCCCTTCCCTCCGTGACCTTGAGTATGGGAGTTGTAGTTCACCGACATCCAACTTCGCCCCGCCCCCTTCTCGCCCACACATGCACCACGCAACTTCCCCCCTCCCCCCGCTAAGCCCACCCACGCCGCTGCCAAGCCTCGCCCCTTTCTAACCCTGCCACCCTCTTCCCCCAGTCCAAGCCCCGCCACGCCGCTTCCTGCCCTGTCGAAACCATCTCTCCGCCCCCTCCTTCATCTTACCCTGCCCATGCTGCCTGCACTCCTCCTCCTCCCACCCCACTCTGCCGAAGCCCCACCCACACCCACCGACGCCCCGCCCCTGCACTCCTCCTCCCACCCCCCTCCGCCGAAGCCCCGCCCACACCCACCGATGCCCCGCCCCTGCACTCCTCCTCCTCCCACCCCCCCTCCGCCCAAGCCCTGCCCACACCCACCGACGCCCCGCCCCTGCACTCCTCCTCCTCCCACCCCCCTCCACCCAAGCCCCGCCCACACCCACCGACGCCCCGCCCCTGCACTCCTCCTCCTCCCACCCCCCTCCACCCAAGCCCCGCCCACACCCACCGACGCCCCGCCCCTGCACTCCTCCTCCTCCCACCCCCCTCCGCCCAAGCCCCGCCCACACCCACTGACGCCCGGCCCCTGCACTCCTCCTCCTCCCACCACCTCCGCCCAAGCCCCGCCCACACCCACCAACGCCCCGCCCCTGCACTCCTCCTCCCACCCCCTCCGCCCAAGCCCCGCCCACACCCACCGACGCCCCGCCCCTGCACTCCTCCTCCCACCCCCTCCGCCCAAGCCCCGCCCACACCCACCGACGCCCCGCCCCTGCACTCCTCCTCCCACCCCCTCCGCCCAAGCCCCGCCCACACCCACCGACGCCCCGCCCCTGCACTCCTCCTCCCACCCCCTCCGCCCAAGCCCCGCCCACACCCACCGACGCCCCGCCCCTGCACTCCTCCTCCCACCCCCTCCGCCCAAGCCCCGCCCACACCCACCGACGCCCCGCCCCTGCACTCCTCCTCCACCCACCCCCCTCCGTTGTAGCTGCTGGGATTTATAGTTTACCTGTAATCAAAGCATTCTGAATTCCAGCAACGACGGAAATAAACCAAACGTGGCACACAGGACTCCCATGACCCAACAGAAAGCACGAGAAGGGTTGGGTAAGCCCTACTCAAAATTCAAACTGCCAAAACCATCCCTCCTCCATCTTACCCTGCCCACGCCACCTCCAAGCCCCGCCCCCTTCAAACTGCAAAAACCATCCCTCCTCCATCTTACCCTGCCCACGCCACCTCCAAGCCCCGCCCCCTTCAAACTGCAAAAACCATCCCCTGCACTCCTCCTCCCACCCCCTCCGCCCAAGCCCCGCCCACACCCACCGACGCCCCGCCCCTGCACTCCTCCTCCACCCACCCCCCTCCGTTGTAGCTGCTGGGATTTATAGTTTACCTGTAATCAAAGCATTCTGAATTCCAGCAACGATGGAAAAAAACCAAACGTGGCACACAGGACTCCCATGACCCAACAGAAAGCACGAGAAGGGTTGGGTAAGCATTGGGAAGGAAGAAAGGAAGGAGGGAAGGCAGGAAAGAAAGAGGTATCGAAGGAAGGAAAAAGAGAAAGTAGAAAGGAAAGAAAAATAAAAGGAAGGAAAGGCAGGAAAGAGGTAAAGAAGGAAGGAGAAAAGAAAATAAAAAGTGAAAGAAGGAAGGAAACATGGAGGGAAGAAAGGAGGCAAAGGAAGAAAGGGGGAGGGAATGAAGGAAAGAGAGAAGGATGAAACCAAGGAGCGAAAGAAGGAAAAAAAGAAAGAAAGAGGTAGAGAAGGAAGAAAGGAGAGAAAGGGGGAGAAAAAGGGGGAAGGAATAGGTAGGTACCTCTCTTTCATAACACTCCAGATACCTACCTCTACTTTGAAAAGTTTTACTATAGGCCACAGCAACGCGTGGCAGGGCACAGCTAGTCTATATATATAAATTTGTTAGGGGCATCCAACGAGGAAACAAAACTCAAAAACCCCCCAACGAAACTTAACCAAAATTCCCATGCCCATAACACAACCCACAAGGTACAAACATATCTACTCAAAATGAAAAACAACACAACAACACACTCACAAAACGGCAAAACAACAAAACTCAAAAATCCCCCAACGAAACTTAACCAAAATCCCCGTGCCCATAACACAACCCACAAGGTACAAACATATCTACTCAAAATGAAAAACAACACAACAACACACTCACAAAACGGCAAAACAAAACTCAAAAATCCCCCAACGAAACTTAACTAAAATCCCCGTGCCCATAACACAACCCACAAGGTACAAACATATCTACTCAAAATGAAAAACAACACAACAACACACTCACAAAACGGCAAAACAACAAAACTCAAAAATCCCCCAACGAAACTTAACCAAAATCCCCGTGCCCATAACACAACCCACAAGGTACAAACATACCTACTCAAAATGAAAAACAACACAAGAACACACTCACAAAACGGTAAAACAACAAAACTCAAAAATCCCCCAACGAAACTTAACTAAAATCCCCGTGCCCATAACACAACCCACAAGGTACAAACATATCTACTCAAAATGAAAAACAACACAACACACTCACAAAACGGCAAAACAACTGAGCATGCGCATTGGCGCCCAGCCGCAAGTTCCATCGCGCGCGCACATGGCCTTCCGGCCAACGTTCCCTCTGCGGAAACCATGCCCACTCCAAGCCCCGCCGCGCCGCTTCCCGCACACACACACCCCCTGCCACACACACACACGCAACCCCACGCTCCATCACTCCCCCCGCCGCCGCACACACACACGCAACCCCACGCTCCATCACTCCCCCCACCGCCGCACACACACGCAACCCCACTCCCCCCACCGCCGCACACACACACGCAACCCCACGCTCCATCACTCCCCTGCCCCAATCTTACCTCCTTTTACTTCAGGCCACCTCCAAACCCCACCCCGCCCCTTCCCGCCCTGTCAAAATCTAGGAAAGACAGGAAGGAAGGAAAGAAGGAAGAAAGAGAAAGGGAGGTAAAGAAAAAGGGGGAAGGAAGGAAAGTTAGAGGAAGAAGAAAAGGAAAGAAAAGGAAAGATGGAAGGAAAGAAAAGAGAGACAGCAGAAGAGAAAGAAAAAGGGGAAAGGAAGGAAAGAGATAGAGAAAGAAGAGGAGAAGGAAAGATGGGAAGGAAGGAAGGAAGGAAGGAAGGAGGGAGGGAAAGAAGGAGAGAAAGAGGGAAGATTGGCCACAGCAACACGTGGCGGGTAAAGGTTGTTATTTCTATTATTATTATTATGCTATTGTTCCTATGAGACCCTTTTAGGGGGAATGGGAGAGGTGTCAGGTCCCGGAGGCAATGCATTGCATTATTGTTATTGTTATGATGGTGGTGAAATAAAAGGAAATAAAAAGAGAAAGAAGGAAGCAAACAGGGAGGGAAGAAAGGCAAAGGAAGAAAGGGGGAGGGAATGAAGGAAAGAGAAGGATGAAACCAAGTAGTGAAAGAAGGAAAGAAAGAAAGAAAGAGGTAGAGAAGGAAGAAAGTAGAGAAAGGGGGAGGAAAAGGGGGAAGGAATAGGTAGGGACCTCTCTTTCATAATAGTCCAGATATCTACCTCAACTTTGATAAGTTTTACTATAGGCCACAGCAACGCGTGGCAGGGCACAGCTAGTACTATCTAAAAATGTTTAATAAGGAAAGCAGATACAAAGGGCAAAAGGGGCTTTTCCAAAAGGATCAGTAGAATATAAAATATAAAATATGAGGAATCAAAAATACGAAATACAAAATAGCAATAATCCAAAAATGGCAAAGTACATAAAGTCAAAAGCGCCAGAATCCACAGCATTCAAACATGAATCCATAAGCCAGAAAACAGGAGCTTCTTCCAAGTCAAACCCTTACAGCAACAAAGAGCCAGAACAGGAAACTTGAATCACGACTTTGAGAGCAGAGACAGGAAAATCACCCCTTTAGCAACGTTGTCTCTTCTGAAAGGCTTGAAGCCAGACTATCTAATTTAAACCTGTCCAGACACTCATGACATCATGGCAAACACACCTGGACTTCAAGGTCTTCCCACGGATTCTGTGGGAATATCTAGTTTGTCTGTATTTTACTCCCTCCATTCACAGGCCTAATCTAGTTTCCTGGGAAATCTCCCTATCAGCCCAAAGACTTTCACTTTCCCCTGTTGCTTGGGAACCAGCACCAGAATCCATAACATCAGCCTCCTCTGCGTCGGCCTCAATTGCCTGCAATTCCCTCTGATCTGAGGCCTGCAATTCTCTCTGATCACACAGATCCCTTGTTTTGAAACCCCAAATCTCCCTCATCCTCTGACAAATCCTTGGACGCTTGCTGTGCTACAACACAAGCCAAGAAATGAGCCCCGTTTGACTGTTTCACAGTCATGTGTTTTATAGTTTCAGATTGATGTAAACACGCACGTAACTAACCTGGGAACTTTTGGTGTAAACAACACATGTTTACATAGTCAGAGACAGTGACTCTTAAAGTTAAGTCAGAAATGACTCTTTACATTAAAGGAAAACAACATTGGTCTGGAATTGACGGGAGGGTCTCAGCAAGTCTTAGCCAAATAACAAGTTGTCAATCGATCAAGAGAACAACAACAGCAGCACAAATTGCTACATAAAGAGACATTTTCCTGCCTCCTTCCAGAGATAACGTGAATGAAGAAGATGGTGAGTATGCATGTGAATGAATGTGTGTGGAGTGAATGCTGAGTGACTGCTTCCCCTTTTTCTGTGTAACCAATATAGCTACTAGGCATGTGTGATCGATAAAAAAAATGTTTCAAAAGTAATTACGAAATTAGGGAGCGCTGGTGTTTTGTTTCTAAAGTATAGTTAATGAAAATTTTGTTACTATAACGAGAGTAACGAAATTTCATTACTTTTTTGTTATAGTAATTGCGCATTATTACTATAATTGGTGCCGGGCCCCCAACGGCTATCTAGTCCAACCCTCTTCTTCCAGGCAGAAGGGCACCATCAAAACTCTCCTGACAGATGGCCATGACGGATGGCCATCCAGCCTCTAAACTAATCAATATGCTTCCCTTATTGAGTTGGAAGGCACCCCCAAGGGCCATCCATTGAGGAATTAATTCCCAGCCCAGCACAGAGATTTACTTGTTAGAAATATCAGCCAGTCCTCCTTTTTGCAGATTCAACCATTCATTGGAACTCTGGCTGCTGTTGCGACAGGACACATAACTCCCCTCTCCTGATTGGAGCTTTCTAATGGTGAGCAGAGTTCTGGGAAATGTAGTTTAGGGGCAAGGGCTTTTGCATTCTTGGGCATAGGGCTCCTTGCTTTCCCAAACTACATATCCCAGAATTCTGTGCTTTCTTTCCCAGTGAACTCTGTTTTCTCCTTACTGCTTCCCTCTTCTCATGATGAGCGGCTATTCATTTAAAAAGGAAAGGCGGCCTTTTTGGCTTTGCTTTACTTCCTTGCTCTGAAAATGAAGCTGACTTTGGGAGGCTTCTGAGATTTACAAAATGCAGACAAAAAAGTATTGGGCAAGTTTCGATTCTTAAGTATTTGGCGCACGCGTCAGATATTGCATCATCAGTACGAATTTAACAAATTTGATCCAACTTACGAGGACTTACAAAAATTGCACACCCCTAATAGCTATTATAAAATTCAATATTGGGTTTGTGAGTCTGTTTCTTTCTCTGAAAGTGCCTAATGCAGTATGTCCCACTGAAAACAGATTAAATAACATTTTGAAGGTTCTAAGCATACTCATAACACTAGGCTCGAGTAAATATAGTAATAAGGAAAGCAGATAATGCTACCAATATGCGCATCCTCGCTATTTGTGTCCCCGGACAGAAGAAAAGAGAGAAGCCATCCCAGGGAGATGTGTTCCCCAAATAGGCCATGGGGCCGTCAGAGCCTCACCCGCCTGCAAGGACTGCTTCAGCTCTCTCATGCGGTTTGCGGAGCCTGACTTGCGGTAGATGCCCTCCGTGTACAGGCCGTGCATCTCCACGTATTCCAGCAGCTTCTCCATCACGACAGGGACTGCATTCTTCTCGCTGGTCAAGACACTCACGCATACCCCAAAGTGGCGGGGATCGGCCTCGTGGTCTCCCTGCAACCAGAAAAGGGGGCTACGTTACCCTTTGTAAGACAAAACTGATAATCGGCTAGGAGTTGTGGGATTGAATCAAACAGAAAACTAGCAAAGCAAGGAGGCAGCCAAAGCATTTTACAAAAACCCTTCCCCTGTAGACACTGTAAATGATGTAAAAGTAAGCTAGTCTAAAGAGCAAGAGATTCCTAAGCTGCTGCAATAGCGGCGGATAAGAAGAACTGAAGCTGTAGCCCCGCCCACTGGCTAATTATACTCACAAGGGGAGAGTGGGCGGGACTACCGCCAAAAATGTTTCTAATTCTATCTAGAAGGTTCCGAAGCTGTCTGCTCAGGCGCAGAATTTACCATATGTGCGGATTCACAGGGACCACGATGGGAAACAGCCATTTTGTGTCTGTGTGTGGATTTTTTTCTAATTCAGTTGTATAAGAGGACTACACAGAGAAGCCATTGAAATCCACAAGCATGTGGACAATTTCAAAAGAAAAGAGGAAACCATGAAAAAGAACAAAATCTGGCTACTAGTATTTTAAAACACTGGAATCAAGACAGTAAATAAAGAAAGAGAGGAACTCCAGACAGCAAACAATCAAGTGCCAGTGAACACCTCCTAAACAAAACGTGCCTCCAAGCAGCAGAGGCAAGGCTACCTCTATGCAGACACCCTCACTGATTGACTTTGCAGCTTCATGGCTACTCAATGCTATTCATGCTTGCTAAGTGCAACATTCACACTTGCTTTAAACAGACAAGGATTCTTCCTCCCACCCTGGACATCTAACAGCAACCAGACGCAGAGCCTTCACAGCAGTGGCACCATCACTCTGGAATACTCTGCCACCTGAAGTCCGTGCCTTGCGGGACTTACCAGAGCATGTAAGACATACCTTTTTCGACAGTATTTAATGTTTGATATTACTGTTTTTAAATTGTTTTAAATTGCTTTTAAATTTTGTTAGATTTTAGCCATCCTTGTAAGCCACTCCAAGCCCCAGGGGAGTGGTGGCATATAAGTTTAAATAATAAATAAATAAATAAATAAATAAATCATCCCACAGGGATGGATGGATATATACACACACACTCCACTTGCTTCACTACCTCTATGTAGAGACCCTCACTGATTGACTTTTGCAAACTTCATGGCTACTCCAAGATAATCAAACTTGCTAATTGCAACATTCACACTTTCTTCAAATAGACAAGGGTTCTTCCTCCCACCCTGAACATTATTCCACAGATATATATACACTACACTTGCCTCATTCCCAACGGACCTCTGAACAAACCTCTGAGGATGCCAGCCACAGGTGCAGGCTGGAGAGAATAGTGCTAGAACATGGCCGTACAGCCCAAAAAATTCACAGCAACCCCTTGATTGCGGCCATGAAAGCCTTTGACAATACAATGAACAACCCACCTTCTTTGCTGTCGAAGAGGTGCATCCGCTTTGAATCCTGGGCAAACACTTCTTGTGGCAAGTCAGCTTACAGACTAGAGAACCGAAGGAGAAAGGAAACAAATTCAGGAGGGCTTGCAAGAGAACTTCCTCCATCCCTTGAGTTCACGAGTCCGACCTGGAGGAGGCCGACGTTTGTCTCCAGCGCCTCCTGCACTCACTTCTGCACAGGCAGGCCTTCTCCATGGGCCAAATGTAGGAGCAGCACTGTTCGCAGGACTGAAGGATGTTGACCTGGTAGCTCACAAAAACATGGCCATTCAGCTCCTCGATCTGCAAAATACAACACCACGGAATGAGCAGGCAGAAAACTAGGTTGTTTTGTCGCTATAACCCTTTACCATGTCAGCTCCGGAGTTGGGAGAAATTACTTTTTGTAACTTTCTCATGCTTTTCTAGGCAGCCGTGTTGACATTCTGATTGCTTTGCCCAAATTTCTCAGAACCATCCTTTGGCTGATTGCAGCCAGGACAAACCCGAGTGACAGGCAGACAACCAATCCCAAAACACGCACAAAAAGAAAGCCATAATAATCCCTCCCCCCTGCCGACTTTGACCTTCTTTGGGTGCCGCGATCAAGATGAGCGATCCCAATCCAAACCTGGCAAAAGGGCAGTCGTCATTGCAGGGCTACTCACCACCCGCTCCTGTTTCCTCTTCTTCTTGTGGCCCTTGCTGGGCTGTTGGGGGAAGAAGACAAAGGAAGACATGGCACCTTTGGCTCGACCACCCCCTTCCCAAAGGCAACCCACACCAAACCCTCTCCGATTGTAGGGAAGCCTATCGGAGGCAAACCTTTGGCGGCTCTGGTTCCTCCTTCTTGGCGTAGCTGCGAGCGAATTCGTCCAGGAGGGACTGGAAGAGGTTCAAGACCAGCTTGACATCCTTCCCCTCCCTCTGCTTGGCCATGTTGACCACCAGGAGCTGGTAGTTCTCCATCAGGTCTTGGTAGCCGACATGGATCTGGCCATTCTGTGGAAGCAAAGAAATTGAGTGTTGTACCCAGCAGTAGTCACAACAGCCAGGGGATGATGGGTTCACTGATGATTTAGAGTTAGAAGGGCTTGTGGACTTTCCTGGGATTCATAGTGATACAGGTCAAGGGAATGATACAGGCCCAGAAAACAAAGCCGCTTCAGATAGTGAAGCAGGGCCCGAGAATTTAATTGCCAGAGTCTCAAGGTCAGTCAAAGGAATTGGAATCATCCTCCCTAGATAAGGGGTCAAATGAAGAGAAACTGATAGGAAACTTTCATTGGTGATAGACACCTAAGCTAGGAAGTACACTTGCAGATTAGGGCAGATAGCCGGCTTCATGGGAAGCAGATATTCTGTGGCAGATGTAATGATTTCATGCCTGTTTATTAAGAGCTAACATACACTCTGACTTCAGTTCAAGCAACGTTCAAGTTAGAAGCTAGGCCTGAGTTCTCGAGTTCATGTTTCAAGCCTAGGTTTTCGATTTAAGTATCTTGGGAGTTTTGCCATGTTCTTGTTTTGCATTCTTGTTCTAATTTGTTAAGCATAGCTTTTGCTTGTGGACTTAAGACGTCTTTGTATTTTGGGACTATCTTTGGACTGTGTTTCCTTTGGATTTATAAGAGACATTTGAATTCCTGTTTGATTATTACCTATTGCTGACCTATTGGGATCACACTCTGAAACCAAATTGGAGAACAAAAATCTATTTCTGGCTTGACAGTGTTATTTCCTGTTTAATTGTGTGGCCCTTACTTTGAAAGTAGTTGTTTTCCAGAAACTTTGTTTGTGTGGCTGCCACAAACTTTGATGAATTGGTCATGGGTGTTCTGTATGCCAAGTTTGGTTGAATTCCATTATTGGGGAATTCAGAATGCTCTTTGATTGCAGGAGCTACTGCAACACCCACATGTCTGAGTGTATTTTAACCAAACCTCTCCAGTATTTTCTGTTGGTCATGGGAGTTCCGCTGATATGAACTCCCATGAGGCCCTTTTCACCAGTGCTGTAGAACCAAAGGACTTGAAACTTGCCACCCGCTCCACCCAATCTCCATTTATAACCAATGGCTGAATATCTGGTCTATTCATTCTGAAATCTAAGGTAAGATCCTTGGTTTGATTGATGTTAAGGACCAAACTATTATTGGCCCTGCATCACAAGAGCAGCCACTCCGCCTCATCCCAGTCAGAGAGAAGCCCCACCACTGTTGTATGACCTGCAAATTTGACAATGACATTACTATGGTGAATAGGGGTGTAATCATATGAGCAAAGAGTATAAAGTAGAGGACTCAACACACAACACTGTGGACTTGGAAGGGCCCCCAAAGACAATCTAATCCAGTGGTTCTCAACATGGGGTCCCCAGATGTTTTTGGCCTTCAACTCCCAGAAATCCTAACAGCTGCTAAACTGGCTGGGATTTCTGGGAGTTGTAGGCCAGAAACATCTGGGGACCCCAGGTTGAGAACCACAGATCTAGTCCAACCCAACAGCCATCTAGTCCAATGAAAAGACCATCTAGTCCACTCTTAGAATGACAGACTTGGAAGACTTGATGAGGTATAACTACCTAATCTAACCCTCTGGGAACGTCCAAACAAAAAGTCTATAATCCATGAAACATGATTGAACACAAAAGTCCAAGATCCATCACTTTAGACAGTAGTCTATGTGGAAGGATTGTGTTAAATGACAAACTAAACTCTGCAAAAAACATTCTCACATAGTTCCCCCGTCGTCCCAGACGAGTGAGAGCAACGCGGAGAGGGATGTAACACGCATGTATTACTTACTGGAGCAGAATACATGGTCTTGATGTTCCCCCGGAACTTCTCGGTGGCTTCGAAAAATAAGCATTCGACAGCAGACTCTTTGGAGTGGACATCGTTGATCTGACAACAGAAGCAGGGATGTACCGTAAGCATCTGTTGAGCAGTTTTCATTTAAGTTTCCTCAAAAATACATGCAACTGACCACTCTCATGTCAGTTTCTGAGAGGTCAGGGGTTCATCTAGGATTCTTATTTCCTTCAAAAATATTTTCTAATCGTGCTTTGGCCCAAAGCAACAATAAAAGGCTGCTGTTCAGACATCCCTAACAGGGAGCAGCAGTGTTCCAAAGGACTAAGGATCTACTAAATATACTCAGCGATCTGTAGACCTGATTCTGGGCCCAAACACACATCTTGGCTTTCTTTTGCCTTAGTCTTTTTAACCTTCTTTTTAGGCGGCCCTGCCGCTTGTTTGGCAGCCAACGAAGGTAAGTTCAAGCCCCCAGAAGGACCTGATGGTCCCGAAAAATGCTTGGGAGGTGCCGATGGCAAAAGCGCTCGCTCACACAAGGCAGCTTTAAGCCTTGATTCCTGGTTCTTTCTAGTCTGCGGCGTGAAAGCCTGACAGACAGCACAAGCCTGGGACAAATGTCCCTCACCAAGGCAAAGCTGGCACAGGGAATGGCCATCATTGTCGGGAAAATTATTTGGGCAATTGCCACACTGTTTAAAGGACGTGGTTGCCAACATAGTAAAGCAGAACAAACAATGAAATAACGACATGGCAGTCCGAGACAGTCCAGGTCAGGAATGGAGAATTTTAGAGTAGGTCAGAGCAGTCCAAGTCAAGGAATTGAGAAATTTAGAGTAGGTCAAGGCAGTCCGAGTCAGGAAATGGAGAAGTTCAGAGTCAAATCAAGGCAGTCCAAGTCAAAAAGCACAATAAGAAGCTAGTCAAGATGAAGGTTCACAAGCTGCTGCTAAAGCGGCGGATGAAGAGAACTGGAGGCAGTAGCCCCTCCCACTGGTTATATATACTTGCAAGGAGAGAGTGGGCGGGGCTACCACCAAAATGTTTAATAAATTGTATAGAACAGTGGTTCTCAACCTGTGGGTCCCCAGATGTTTTGGCCTTCAACTCCCAGAAATCCTAACAGCTGGTAAACTGGCTGGGATTCTGGGAGTTGTAGGCCAAAACACCTGGGGACCCACAGGTTGAGAACCACTGGTCTAGAAGATTCTGAAGCTATTCTGTGCAGGCGCAGAAAGTACCATATGTGCGATTCAGAGACCACAACGGAGATACAATAAGTCATAGATAAACAGGAGAACTTGGCCACAGTAGCCCATGCTCTTGTTACATCTCACATAGATTACTGCAACACGCTCTACGTGGGGCTGCCTTTGAAGACAGCCTGCAAGTTTCAACAAGTCCAACAGGTAGCAGCCAGATTTCTAACTGGGGTGGCATACAGGGAGCATACTACTCCTCTGTTACGTCAGCTCCACTGGCTGCCAGTCTGCTACTGAGCCCAATTCAAAGTGTTGGTGTTGGCCTATAAAGCCCTATACAGTTCTGGTCCAACTTACCTGTCCGAACATATCTCCCTCTATGAACCTACAAGAGCCCTAAGATTGGCTGGGGAGGCCCTGCTCTCCATCCCAACCTCTTTGCAAGTACGATTGGTTGGGATGAGAGACAGGGCCTTCTCAGTGGTGGCCCATCAGTTGTGGAACTCCCTCCGCAGTGACATCAGGCAGGCCCCATCAATGATGTTTTTTTTAAAAAAGAAACTTAAGACCTGGCTTATTATGGAAGTCAAGACTCAAAAAATCTGCTCTTACGGAATGAATGATGTGGCAAGGGAACAAGCTGTCTCTGTTGCAAGAGTCAGATTATGGAAATCAAGATCCAAAAGTCAGCTCTTACAGAATGAATGACATGGTAGGGCAACAAGCCATCTTCACAGCAAGAATCAGATTATTATGGAAGTCAAGATCCAAAAGTCTGCTCTTACGGAATGAATGACATGGTAGGGTAACAAGCTGCCTTTGCTGCAAGAGCCAGATTATTATGGAAGTCAAGATCCAAAAGTCTGCTCTTACGGAATGAATGACGTGGTAGGGGAACAAGCTGCCTTTGCTCTCATCTATGCCAAGGTTTCAAGAGTGGTTTGACTGGTTTCAATACATCGCATGGTATTAGGCAGATTCCCACCTTGTTCAGAAGGAACTCGTCCAGGTATTTCAGCTCGTTGGCATTGGTGATGTCCCGCAGGAAGGGGGCCCGCCACTTCTCCGGTGCGGTTTTGGCTTTGCTGATCTTAATGGTGCGGCTCCGCTTGGCTTTGCCGCTTTCTTTGGCTGGCCGCTCCTCCGACTGCAGCCGATGGGGAAGGCCAGAGGGAGCTGTGGGGCAGAAAGTGGGAGAGGGGATAGACAGATAGATCCTCTATAGACAGCTTCACAACAACTAGCTCTGGAGTCTTACACAGGTGGGGGGACTTTCTTATGGAGATTATCATACTTTCTATGGGGACATTGTGCTAAAATAGGTAGATGTATCCAATGGAGTATGCTTTCCTTCCTGTCACGCCCTTTCTCTAATCTCTCTCCATTTCATTAAAAATCATAAAAGCAAGCTTTGCTGTCGTGTGCCTTCAAGTTATTTTAATCTGCATTTTAACTATCTGTATCTTGGGTTAGAACAGTGTTTTATCTCTTTGTTGCGGTTATTTTGTACCCTGTCTTGAACTGTAAGGAGACACTGGTGGTATTATTATTATTATTATTATTATTATTATTATGGTATTTCCACCTTATCCATGAAAACTCAAAGAGGTTGCCTATAATATGTTTTCCCATCATTCGTGGGTGTATATGAAGCATCAGTGAATGTCATGTTTAGCCTTAGACCTCATTGGATGTGTTGCAATAGCAGATTCCCAGATTAGTTTAGTGTTTACACTTTATTTTATTTATTTTGGTTATTTAATATTTAATGTTTCTTTTACTTAAGTGATATTTGTCTTTAATGTTCTAATGTAGCACCAATCCTATGTAAAATTGTACTATGTATTTTTGACATTAATATTGAAATCTGAAATATATACAGAAAAGTCTTAACTTGTATGTATGTATATGCAAATACTGAAATCCCAAACGCATCTGGTCCCAAGCATTTTAGAGTAGGGACCCGTTTTGAGCTGCAAGGAGAGGTGGGTATTATTATTATTATTGTATTTCTGCCTCTTTCATAAAGACTCAAAGAGGTTGCCTATAATATGCTTTCACCCTCCTTCCTGGGTGTTTATGAAACTTCAATTAATTTTGTGTTTAGCCTTAGATCTCTCTCTCTATGTGTATGTATGTATGTATGTGTGTGTGTATATATATATATATATATACACACACACACACACGCATATACATATACACACATATATACTAGCTGTCCCCTGTCATGCGTTGCTGTGGCCCAGTCTAGTGATCTGGAAAATAAAGTAATGAGAAAATGTTGGTTTCTAATATATGTAATTTCTTTATGCTTGTGGGTAAACAGTATTTCCTGTTGTTTCTTTGTCAGTGTTGATGTAGAGATTGTCTGGTTTGCCTACTTTGGAACATGCAACATATAATTGTCCTTCAAATCTATGATATGATATCTGTGAAATACATATATATGTGTGCGTGTGAATCATATCTATCTATATCTATGGCTGGATGGCTCTTTTTCAGGAGGGCTTTGATAATGTTTCCTTGCCCTAGTGAAGGGAGTTGGACTGGATGACCTTAAGGCAGCATTTCTCAATCTGGGGGGGGGGGGGGAGTCATGAGGTGGTGTCAGAAGGGTTGCCAAAGATCACCAGAAAACACAGTATTTTCTGTTGGTCATGGGGGTTCTGTGTGGGAAGTTTGGCCCAATTCTATCATTGGTGGGGTTCAGAATACTCTTTGATTGTAGGAGAACTATAAATCCCAGCAACTACAACTCCCAAATGACAAAATCAATTTTTTGAGTAATAGTCACTCCTTGGGTTAGTAGGTGTCTTGTGGCCAAATTTGGCAGCAATTTGTGCAGTGGATTTTGTGTTACGATGTCACTCAAAACAGAGTGTGTATGTATGTGTGTGTGTGTGTGTGTGTGTATATGTATGTATGTATGTGTATATATATATATATATATATATATATATATATATATATGGCATGTGTGATTTATTAAAAAATGGCTCGAAAGTCTTACAAAACTGGGGGGGGGGGTGGAGCTTCATTCTAAAGTGTTTCGGAAGTATACTTATTTAAAAAAAACCGTTACTATAATGGGACTAATGAAATGTTTTTACTATTTCATTACTGTATTTGCGCATGTGCATTAATGTAATAATGACTACTATAATTACTATAATAATTACTCCCTCATTTTTAAAGCTATTGGGGTGAAACTTGCTACAATGGTAGAACACATTTACCACCCCTTGCCCATTAAGTTTCACAATGTTTCATTATTTGTTGATTTTTGGAATTTTCAAACTTTTAAAAAACTATAAGAGCTATCTACTTGTAGTTTATATACAACACACAGGATAACCAGGGCATCAATCCCCAGAAATTTCAGAAAGATTCACACATCTACAGATTTTTGGAGATTTTAAAATGTTTAGACCAAAACAATTTATCCCCCAAAAGCGACAACAGAAATCCCTTTGAATGTCCATCTTTCTTTATGACAGACAACCACATAACTTCAACTTACCATAGATTTATACTATCACTTACTTTAGTCCTCTTTGCAGATTCAGTAGTTTTATTTATTATTAGACTGATTCTAAACTCTAAACGGCTGACTGGCTGCCCTCACAATGCTTTCCTTAAAGCGACGAGCCAAAGTAAAAGGAATGGCTTTTAAAGCACTTTATGTTCTCTTGGCTTTGTCAAAGTTGCTTAATGCTTGGTTACTTTAGTCTTCTTTGCAGATTCAATAATTTAATTTATTATCATTAGACTAACTCTAAGCGGTGACTGCTGCAGTCAGCTATCATTTGGGTCCTTCAGCCCTCATTTGGGTCTTGAGCAGCATTGCATCCTGGGAAATGTAGTTTATGGCAGGGCCTTTTACATTCTCTGCCACCAGAGGCCTCGCTTTCCAAAACTACATTTAATATGGCTGTGTTCTCAATCCCCATTAAGTTTAGTCCCACCCACAGCACAGTGCTGCTTTAAGTAAAATAGTTTTTGAGACAAGCTGGGTGTTGTTTCTGGTTCATCTCTGCCTTCATACCGGCAGAGCCCTAGATCCTGACATCGGCTGCCTATGAAAATAGAGGCATCTCACCTTCTGCCGCCTTCTGCACCATGGTCGCCTCCATTGGCAGCACACAAGAGAACAGTGGCAAGGCGTCACTCTCCTCTGAAGGCTCTTCCTTCAGGTTTTTTTTGTCGGGTTTCTTCCCCAGGAGTCTCCGCAAGGGGCTCTTGAAGGTGGGTCTGGCAGGAGAAGAAAGGGGGATCCATGTGGAGTCAACACAGAAAAGCAGCAGGAGAGAGTACGGTCCATTTGGCAACCCAGGAGGGACTCCAACCCTATCTGGTGTGGCAGAAAGGGCTGGGAAAGAACCGGGTAAGACTCTGCCTACCTAGCAGTTTGAAAGCAAAATGTGAGTAGATAACTAGGTACCGTTTAAAAAGTATTTAAGGCACCCATAAGGAAATGCCAGAACAATGCCGACAATTCAATCAAGGAGGAAGTTTACGAACAAAGCTCTTCAGCAGGGAGATGGAGTGGCAGCAGTCCCCATGGCCGGAACCGAGCACAAGCCTCCAAGATGCCAAAGATGGGAAAAGCTTATACACACCTCTATCTAGGTACAATTGTCTGTCTTGTTATTGTATAATGGCAATGAATGTTTGCTGCATATGTGTTATGTGATCCGCCCTGAGTCCCGTTCGGGTGAGAAGGACAGAATATAAATACTGTAAATAAAAAAATAATAACTTAAACTGCTCTTATCTCAAAGCACATTTGCCCACTGAAATGCTATTAATCTTTTCTGGGGTTCCAAACCCACCCCACCCCTACTTTTTTTTGTTATGTGTTTTTAAATAAGAAAATAATGTATGAATCCACATTCACAAAGCACAATAAAAAAGAAAGAACATCTTTAAAAAGTTAGAAGCACCAAGTTGCGGCAAGGAAGCACAAACGGAAGAAGAAGAAGCATTATTGTTTTCCTACTGTACTCCTTCCAGCCTCCCTTGCTCTCCCTCACCCTTTCTCCCTTCAAGAAGCCAAAGATACCGAGAATAGAAACCATACAAAATCAACTAACCCAATATTCCTCAAAGCGGGCAAGAGCAAATCAGACAGTAATCTCCCAAAGCAGTCAAGGGCACTGAGGCCAGAAGGCTGCTCCCTTGAAGCCCTAAAACCATGAACTCTTGCAAATGTTCTTATCTCAAACACTGTTCTTATGTCAAAGCAAAACCCAGCTTGAGCAACAGCTCTAAACTCAAAATGCTATTTACTCAAAATGTTTTTAAGTCAAGGTTCCAAAGTATTTGGAATAGGTTTGCTCCCTTCCCAGCAAGATCCTGCTCCAATAACTCGTTTATCTCTGGCCTGGAGGCAGAGCAGACTTACTTGGCATCCCCTTGTTGGCCAGGTACCGACGTGGGGCTGGTTGCTTCGGGGCCAAGGAGGGGCTCCCCAGCTTTTCGTGGCTGCTTTTTGTGACTCCTGTCACCCTCTGTTGTGTCCGGAGACTGCCGAAGAGAAAAAGGAAATCTTGCTTAAACCACACTCTCTTGGGTCAGATTTGTCCCTCGCTTCTTTTGGGAACAACAGTCATAAAAGGGACTCTCGTACCTGGCTGGAGGAGGCAGACAAGGTGATCCGGGGGATGTCGTCCAAGGAAGACGCCATCTCTTTCTTTCTGTAAGAGCGAGGAAGAGAAAAGATGGAACTGCATACTTTTCGAAAACAGATACCGGAGGAGGACAATGACATAGAGCCATTGAAAGGCAAACAACATAGAGTGTCCTATGTTGTTTGCCTTTCATATAAAAACATGGGAATCAGCAACAAGGAAAACCTGGAATGTACCCTGTTTACTCAAATCGAATGCTCAACCTATTTTGGCTAAATAACAGCAAGGACAAGAGCAATGACTTTTCCTGCCTGTTCCCTTAAAGCCCTGCTTAATTAAGATGGCGGGTGGTGGACTCTTGCATTCGCTAGTAACTCTGATCTCGGCTTGCATGTCAAAGCAAAAAACCAATGGACGGCTCGAATCTCAAGGTTTCACTGTACATAAAATTAAGACATCATGATGGACAGGAGGCGATTGGGAAGAGCTCTAGTCAAATAATATATATATTATTTATATTTATTATTCACATTATATCTATTTATACCCCGCTTTTTACTCAACAAGGAGATTCAAAGCAGCTTACATTATCATCATCATCATCATCATCATCATCATCATCATCATCTTTATTTATACCCCAACTTTCTCCCCGTGGGGACTCAAAGTGGCTAACAACTCCATACTTAGTTTAAATGTTTTAAAAATATTTGAAAAAAATTTAAAATCAACAAATATCCAAACATAAAAACAGAATTACGTATCATTGGTATTTTTAAAAAATCAGTTAAAATCCATTAAAAACCTACTTGAAACTAAAGCACAGCTGGTTAATCACCAGCAGCTATAGATTTTACAAATCGAAAGATTGGCAGTTCGAAGCCTGGGATGGGGTGACCACCTGACCTTCAACCCAGCTTACTGTCCACCTTACAGCTCTACTCAAAAACAGCTGTGAGTAGAGAAATTAGGCACTGCTTAAGCAGGAGGGTATTTAAAGGAAATGCTGGCAATCAAAGGAAGGAGGAAATCTGTGATCGAGGGCTCTTTGTCACAGAGGATGGAGCAACTGCACCCCTTGTGGCCAGAGTCGAGCACAACCTCCAGGATGCCGAAATTGGGAAAAATGCAGGCATAAAACATCTATCTGTTTGCCATGTATGTGTTCTGTGATCTGCCCTGAGTCCCCTTTTGGGGTGAGAAGGGTAGAATATAAATGATGTAAATAAATAATAAATAACTCCAACCCTTGAAGTTAGCTTTAACGTGGGGCTCCTGAGCTTCTGTAGATCTTGCCCTCTCCTCAAGAAAAAAAAATGTTTCGATCACTAGCTCATTAGAGATAAAACTCTAGAGAGATAAAGGGACAAATGGCCACCCTTCCCAGTAGGGGCGTGCGAAACGGCAGAAGACCATCAAGGGCTGCTGTGATTTTGTGATGTGATTTTATATGCTTTTATGGTTTTAACTTGGACTGTTTTAATTTGTTTCCCCGTGTCAGGAGCGACTTGAGAAACGGCAAGTTGCTTCTGGTGTGAGAGAATTGGCCATTGCCCAGGGGATGCCCAGATGTTTTACCATCCTTGTGGGAGGCTTCGCTCATGTCCCGCATAGAGAGCTGGAGCTGACAGAGGGAGCTCACCCACGCTCTCCCCTGATTCAAACCTCTGACCTGCTGTTCTTCAGTCCTGCCGGCACAAGGGTTCAACCCATTGTGCCACCGGGGCTCCTGACTCTTTTATTATTAATGTTTAATGCTGTTTTAATATTTATATATAGTTGTATTGAAAAGTTGTGAGCCACTTTGAGTCTCCGTATGGAGAGAAAAAACGGGAATTAAAGAAACATAAACATTATTATTATTATTATTATTATTATTATTATTATTATTATTATTTACAGCTTTTATATTCCGCCCTTCTCACCCCGCAGAGGACTCAGGGCGGATTCCAGTGTACACATATATGGCAAACATTCAATGCCAATTTTTCCGCATTCCCCGCTGGAATGCTTTGCTGGAGTCTTCTTTATGGCCTCATAAATCAGTTAATTTAGCCTCCCCACACTTTAAGGTGGTACCTTATTTTCCTACTTGACAGATGCAACTGTCTTTTGGGTTGCAAAGGTCGACAACAGGCTACACATAATTGGTTGGAAACCCACTCCAACCCGGGTTGGCTTCGAACTCATGACCTTTTGGTCAGAGTGATCTTAATGCAGCTGACACTCAGCCAGCTGCGCCACAATCCCGGTGCGACTTAATAATAATAGTAACATAATAATAATAATCATCATCCTGTTTTCATTCTGTTTTCATTTCAAATGTCAGGTGCCCCCCTGTGTTCTGTTTTTGGGAAGATTCTGGGAGATTAAGAGGAGGGTTGTTCAGATTTGTAATTCAGAATGCAGGGGAAGAATTTTCCTGAAAAAACAAGGGGACGGAATACGACCAAAAATTCAAAACGATAACAGAACAGATTTCCACCATTTCGTAAACCCCTACTTCCCAGCTCTTCCTTCCTCAGTCAGAGCTCACTACTCACATCAGCTGCGGAGGCGAAGAGGGGCTCTTCTGCCCGCTGCTCTTCTCGTCCAAGGATTGGCTGAGCGCCCCTCCGCCCTGCCCGCCGCCCTGCTGCCGCTTGCCCTTCCAGCGCTCCCGCTTGTCCCGCAGCTTCTCCGGGTCGTCCTGGTAGCGCTGGATTAGGAATGTGGGTGGGCTGCCGGCCTCCTTGGCCGCCCAAGGTTTCCCGCTGTCACTGTGGCCACGAAAGCTCTGGCTGGTGGAGAGGCTGCTTGGCAGATTCAGAGCCAAATCCGTGGGCCGTTCAGGGCAGGTGAAGCTTTGGCTGCCCCGGATCTTGGGGCTGTGCCCCCTCCCGGGGTCCTCTCTCTCGGGGCCGTGTTCCCCTCTCGATGCTGGGGGCATGATGGGGACCCAAGGGTCACCACCATTCAGAGGGAGGGGATCTGGTCTGCCCTCTGCCCTTTTGGGGGAGTCGACTGCCCCCTTTGCCACATTCGTAGAAAACTTTTGGACGCTTCCTTCCTTTGCTTCCTCGCCAAGTGAACCCCCTTCCCCACCGGGTTGCTCCTCGAAGGGAAAGGCCACGTGTTTGTTCTGTAGTTGGTTGTGCTCCAGTCCCCGCTGCCGGCGGGATTCCCGCTTCTCCCTGCTGCTGTTCTGCGAGGGACGAGAGGACTGCTTTCCTGCTTCCTCGTTCTCCATCGCGTTGCTGCCACTGCCCTCCGCCCGCTTCCCCTCGGGCTCCGCAGGGAGCGTCCCCTCCAAAATGGGCTCCTCGTGCTCATCCAGTCCATTCTCTTTCCCATGACAGCGCCGCCTTTCTTTCTCCTCTTCTTCTTCTTTGCGTTTCTTATCAGCAACCATTTGATGGAACCTAAAGGTTTCAGGGGAGAAAGAGCCATTCATTTAGTGCAGGGGTCCTCAAACTTTTTAAACAGAGGGCCAGGTCACGGTCCCTCAAACTGTTGGAGGGCCGGATTATAATGTGAAAAAAAAAACATGAATGAATACCTATGCACACTGCACATATCTTATTTGTAGTGCAAAAAACACTTTAAAAAATACAACAAAAAGAACAATTTTAACAGATAAAAGCTTATTAGTATTTCAATGGGAAGTGTGGGCCTGCTTTTGGCTGAAGAGATAGGATTGTTGTCACCTAACAACCTCTGAGGATGCTTGCCATAAATCAGTGGTTCTCAACTTTCCTAATGCTGCGACCTCTTAATACAGTTACTCATGTTGTAATGACCCCCAGCCATAAAATTATTTTTGTTGCTACTTCAGAACTGTAATTCTGCTCCTGTTATGAATTGTAATGTAAATATCTTAAATACAGAATGTATTTCATTCACTGGACCAATTTGGCACAAATATCTGATACGCCAACATTTGAATGATGGTGGGGTTGGGGGAAGGTTGATTTTGTCATTTAGGAGATGGGATTTATAGTTCACCTACAATCAAAGAGCATTCTGAACTCCACTAATGATGGAATTGAACTAAACTTGGCACACAGAACTCCCACGTCCAACAGAAAATACTGGAAGGGTTTGGTGGGCATTGATCTTGAGTTTGGGAGTTGTAGTTCACCGACATCCAGAGAGCACTGTGGACTCAAACAATGATGGATCTGGACGAAACTTGGCACAAATACGCAATATGCTCAATTGTGAGCACAGGTAGAGTTTGGGGAAAATAGACATTTACATTTAGGAGTTGTAGTTACTAGGATTTATAGTTCACCAACAATCAAAGAGCATTCTGAACCCCACCAATGATAGAACTGGGCCAAACTTCCCACACAGAACGCCCATGACCCGCGCCGCCTGCCCCCTCCCCAACCGGGCCTGTCTTCTCCCGGCTTCAAGATGGGGTCTCGCTCCATCCTGAAGGTGGGAGAAGGCGGGGGAGGCGGCAGGCGGCGTGGCTTTCGGCCCGCGCCGCCTGCCCCCTCCCCAACTGGGCCTGCCTTCTCCCGGCTTCAGGATGGGGTCTCGCCCCATCCTGAAGGCGGGAGAAGGCGGGAGAAGGCGGGAGAAGGCGGGGGAGGCGGCAGGCGGCGCGGCTTTTGGCCCGCGCCACCTGCCCCCTCCCCAACCGGGACCGCCTTCTCCCGGCTTCAGGATGGGATCTTGCCCTGTCCTGAAGCCAGGAGAAGGCGGGGGAGGCAGCAGGCGGCGCAGCTTTGGGCGCAGCTTTGGCCTGCCGCTTCTCCACCCCCTGCGGGCCGGTTAAATGCCCTCGGGGAGCCGGGTCTGGCCTGCAGGCCGTAGTTTGGGGACCCCTGATTTAGTGTTACCCATTTTTATTACATGGTGCAAATCAACATGCGAGTGCGGAGAAGAGCAAACCACAGAACACCTATAACAATGCAGCTTGAGCTCTGCCACATGCACAATGGGGGACCTCCTTATAGTGACACCAGAGGCCCTCCAAGTGACCAGCTCCTGGTCAAAGGACATTTAATAGAATGCCAAGATTTTAAACTTTGTTTATGTTTTTAAATACATTACAACTGTACTCTCAGTTCACTTCTGACACAATAAATAAAATAACCCATTTTTTATTATTATAGTCAAAGTTTTCAGTTTAAGTCTTCAGTAATACTGACTTCTAACTATTTTACTGACTAGTTAGATATTGAATTTTACTGGGCATTGCCTAGCCCACATCTGACTAGTTTGCTTGCAAGAAGGTCATGGGGGACTTTGTCGAAGGTCTGGAGAACAAGTCCTATGAGGAGCGGCTTAAGGAGCTGGGCATGTTTAGCCTGAAGAAGAGAAGGCTGAGAGGAGATGTGATAGCTATGTATAAATATGTGAGAGGAGGTCACAGGGAGGAGGGAGCAAGCTTGTTTTTTTGCTTCCCTGGAGACTAGGACGCGGAACAATGGCTTCAAACTACAAGAAAGGAGATTCCATCTGAACATAAGGAAGAACTTCCTGACTGTGAGAGCTGTTCAGCAGTGGAACTCTCTGCCCCGGAGTGTGGTGGAGGCTCCTTCTTTGGCAGCTTTTAAACAGAGGCTGGATGGCCATCTGTCAGGGGTGATTTGAATGCAATATTCCTGTTTCTTGGCAGGGGGTTGGACTGGATGGCCCATGAGGTCTCTTCCAACTCTATGATTCTATGATTCCTGAAATCAAGATATTTTACATCCACAGCATTCCCTACATCTACCAAGCTTGTAACTCTAGCAAAAAAAAAAGAGATCAGATAAGTCTGGCATGATTTGTTTTTGAGCATTCCCTGAATCTACCAAGCTTGTAACTCTATATAAAAAAGAGATGAGTCTGACTTGTTTTTGATAAATCCATGTTGACTTTTAATAATCCCAGCATTCCTTTCTAAGTAATTGCATACTGGATCCTTCATGATCTGCTCCAGAATCTTTCCTGGTATGTCAAGCTGACTGGACGGTAATTGTTTGGGTCCTCTTTGTTTCTCTTCTTGAAGATCAGGACCACATTTATTTATTTATTTATTATTATTATTTATTTACAGTATTTCTATACCACTTTTCTCACCCCTAGGGGGACTCAAAGCGGTTTACACATAACTGACAAAACTTCAGTGCCATACATTGGACACTGACGCGATGCCAAACCATAACAACCACAATAATAAAACCACAATTAAACATAAATCATAATTAGACAGTACATATGCAATCATTAAATCAATAAATAATAAAAACAGTCTCGCCAGTCGTATTGTCATTCTAGTCCATGTCCATTTGCCCTCCTCCAGCCTGCTGAGACTTCTCCTATTCTCCAAGAATTCCCAAAGATTATTGCCAGTGATTCTGAAACAACTTCTGCTAGGTTCCTTCAATACTCTTGGATGTAGTTCAAACAAACAAAATAAAACCCTGTTTGTTTCTAGCTGGAAATCCACATTTGCGAAGCAAGCTCTTTGACTCCTGATTCCCTCACTCTTAAGTATTTCCCCCCCAGAAAATTATTGCCTTCATGCATTCCTACCCCATGTGGACTTACCGCCCTTTATTTAGGCTCAACATATAAGCCCCTTGCCCCGCTCACCTCTTGCGCTGGAGGCGTCCCCGGGCCAGAGCTTGGAGGAGGCAAATCCTCCGCTTGCACTGCCGGAAAGACTTTCGCTGCCTGTATCCCCGCCAGGTTGACTGGATGTAGACAGCAGCGTTCTCCTTCTCCAAGGCCCTCCGGATGCGATAGGAGCGCCAGCAAGCCTGTGGTCAAGGAATTCTGAATTAAAAGGCGTGTATAGCTTCACAGGTAGGGGGCCTCAGCCCTTGGGTCAAATCCAGATGCCCTCACCTCAATAATAATAATAATAATAATAATAATAATAATAATAATAATAGGTGAAGGTTTTCCCCTGACATGAAGTCCAGTCGTGTCGACATTTGGGGTGGTACTCATCTCCATTCCTAAGGTAATGTGGCTTGTATGACTGCATGGAGTGCCGTTACCTTCCCACCGGAGCGGTACCTATTGATCTACTCACATTTGCATGTTTTTGAACTGCTAGGTTGGCAGAAGCTGGGGCTATTCTGCTGTGGTTAGACCACACCTGGAATATTGTGTCCAATTCTGAGCACCACAATTCATGAGAGATATTGACAAGCTGGAATGTGTCCAGAGCAGGGCGACTAAAATGATCAAGGGTCTGGAGGACAAGCCCTATGAGGAGCGGCTTAAGGAGCTGGGCATGTTTAGCCTGAAGAAGAGAAGGCTGAGAGGAGATATGATAGCCATGTATAAATATGTGAGAGGAAGCCACAGGGAGGAGGGAGCAAGCTTGTTTTCTGCTTCCCTGGAGACTAGGACGCGAAACAATGGCTTCAAACTACAAGAAAGGAGATTCCATCTGAACATGAGGAAGAACTTCCTGACTGTGAGAGCCGTTCAGCAGTGGAACTCTCTGCCCCGGAGTGTGGTGGAGGCTCCTTCTTTGGAAGCTTTTAAACAGAGGCTGGATGGCCATCTGTCAGGGGTGCTTTGAATGCAATATTCCTGCTTCTTGGTAGGGGGTTGGACTGGATGGCCCATGAGGTCTCTTCCAATTCTTTGATTCTATGATTCTATGGCCATACGGCATGGAAAACTCACCACAACCCATTGATTCCGGACATGAAAGTCTTCGACAATACATTGTCTTGGGAAAAGTTTGAATCTAGACTCCCGAGGACTTTCATGGCATTCATTCAGCCCTCTGGTTGAAAGGGGCAGAGAGTCGGGGGGTTGCCCGAGAGGGCCGTACCTGCAAAGTGAGGGCCGCCTGAAGCATGCGGAGGAAGCGCCTGCGTTCCAGCACCATCCGCAGCCAGCTCTGAAGGACAACGATCTTGCGGATGACCTCTTTGTGGAGGGTGTCCTGCAGCACCTGTCGAGCCGCCTCCTTCATGAATACCTGCGGGGCAGCAAGAACAACAGCCCTCAGATTCGTCCCTCTTCCGTTTCCCATTTAGAACGGGGCCAGTGGGAGGAAGAGTGGGTCATACCCAGCCATGACAAGAATGGGTGTCTGCTCTGAGTGTTGACGCACCGTGCCCCAACATTTCTAGTCTTTTTGCTTTCCCAATCAGAAACAGGAATTTATTTATTTATTTATTTATTTAGAGCTTTTATAACCCGGTCTTCCCGACCTCCAAGGAGGGACTCAGGCCGGCTGACAACAGAGAATCAATATACAAATAAACTAAAGCATAGCAACATCATAGTACATTAATACATTAGAACACATTAAAACACAGATCAAGAATTACATAAAGCCAATTCATCAAGGTAAATCACAAATTCACCACCATCCGCCTTGTGGTCAACAGTTATTGATTCGATCATCAATCTGAGAATGCTAAGTTCCAGAGCCAAGATTTTACCATCTTTCTAAAGGTCAAGAGGGAAGGGGCAGTTCTAATCTCCAATGGGAGAGAGTTCCACAGCCGAGGGGCCTCCACTGAGAAGGCCTTGTCTCTCATCCCTACCAGACGCGATTGCGAGGGTGGTGGGACCGAGAGCAGGGCCCCTCCAGAAGATCTTAACAACCTTGATGGTTCGTAGGTAAGAATCCGTTTGGACAGGTAAACTGGGCTGGAGTCGTTTAGGGATTTATAGGTCAACACCAGCACTTTGAATTGTGCTCGGAAGCTAATTGGCAGCCAGTGGAGTTGGCGCAACAGAGTAGTAGTATGCTCCCTGTACCCAGCTCCTGTTAGTAATCTGGCTGCCGCACGTTGGACTAGTTGTAGCTTCTGGGCAGTCTTCAGAGGCAGTCTTCAGAGGATGTAACCAGAGCATGGACCACCATGGCCAATCAAGACTTTCCAAGGTACGGGAGCAGCTGGCGCACAAGTTTTAATTGTGCAAAAGCTCCCCTGACCACCGCCAAGACCTGGGGTTCCAGGCTCAGCGATGAGTCCAGGATCACTCCCAAACTGCGAACCTGCGCCTTCACCCGTCAAGCACAGGTTGTAACCCTATACCCTGTTCGGAAGTCTTCAAGGGAAATACTGAGAATTTTCTCAGGTCCCTGTTAGGGTGCCAAAAGTGTTAAGGCACCGTGCCCCAATATCTATTGTCTAACAGGAGGTCTTAAAGGGAAACACCAAGATTTTTCTCAAGTCCTTGTTCGGGTGCCAAAACCGTTGAGGCACCGTGCCCCAATATCTCTAATCTCTTTGCTTTACCAATCAGAAACAGGACATTTATTTATGTATTTACTTACTATATTTATATACCGCCCCTCTCAGCCCACAGGCGACTCGGAGCGGTTCACAAATTGGCAACAATTTGATGCCTCAACAATTATAACAAGTAAAAACAATCAAGAAATTCTGTTAAAAACAATAGCATCTATATAAATAAAAATGTAATGTTCGTTTGTGGGAAGGACGGAAATGAGGGGAAGGTGTGTAAATAGGAAGGAAGGAAGGAAAGAAGAAAAGAAGGAAACAAAGAAGAAAAGTGGGAAGGGGAAGGGAATGTGTAGGAACGAAGGAAGGAAGGAAAGAAGGAAGGCAGTTATATCAGAGAAGAAAGGTAGGAAATAAACAAAAGGAGGGAAGGGGAAGGGAGGGTGTATGAAAAAAGGAAGGAAGGAGAAGTTGGGAAAGTATATGAGGGAAGAAAGGTAGGAAAGAAAGAAGAAAGAGAGTAGGAGCATGGGAAAGAAGGGAGAAAGGAAGGAAGGAAGAAGAAAGGAGCGGAAGGGAAGGTATAGGAACGAAGGAAAGGAAGGAAGAAAGGACAGAAGAAAAGGGAAGGGATGAAAGAAAGCAAATGATGAAGAGAAAGGGAGGGAAGGAAAGAAAGAAAGAAAAGGAAGTATGGAACTACAGAGCGAAGGAAGGAAGGAAAGAGAAAGAGAGGGAAGAAAGGAGACAAAGAGGAAGGAAAAGAAAAAGGGAGGAGGAAGGAAAGAGGTACAGAAGGAAGGAGGAGAGAAGGAAAGAAAAAAAGGAAGGGAGGAAAGACGCAGCAAAGAAAAAAGAGAAAGAAGGAGAGAAAGACGCAGGGAAGGAAAGAAATAAGGAGAAGGAAGGATGAAAGCAAACAGCTAAGGAAAGGAGTAAACAGGTAGAGAAGGAAGAAAGGAAAGAAGAAAACGGAATGAAGGAAGGAGTGAAAGAAGCAGAGATAGAGGGAGAGAAGGCTGGCCACAGCAACGCGTGGCGGGTAAAGCTAGTTAACATCATAAGGTTTTTCTTTAACACACACTTGATCCTGCTCCGACTTACTGTAACAAAATCAACTAACCAAAGTCCCTCAAAGCAGACAAGAGCAAAGCGGACAGCAATCTCCCAAAGCGGACAAAAGCATGAGGCACGAAGCCTGCAAGCGGATTCCTCGAAGCACTCGCTCATAAGTCAAAAGGCTCCTTGTATGTCAAAGCAAAAGCCAGACCGAGTGGTGCTTTGTAACACAAAATGCTCATAAATTGGGACGCTCATAAGTTGAGGTTCCACTGTATTGTATTTTAATCTCCTCGATCCCTAGTCTTAATTGGGAAGTAAAGAAAGAACTAGAGATATATAAGAAGGCACTGGGCATCAACACCGCCACTTCCATCACCTCCCAGCAAACATGAACAGAGGGAAGACAGGTTTGATGAGAGAGACAGCTCCTTGTCACGGCCACAGACAGACCTTGGTCTTTCCAATTTGGTAGCTGTTGGGGTCCAGCTGCAGCCTGGTCAACAGGGGACGGATCTCCTCCTTGGAAGCCTTGGCATTCTTGGGTAGCAGCACTTGGAACTGGTCAACAAAATCCTGAGAAGACAAGAAGTGACAGGAAGCCAGTTCGGCTGCGGACTTGAATAGATAGATAGGAAGCAGAGTTGGAAGTACAAAGAGAAGATCCCAAGAGACATCCAGTCCATCCCCTTTCTTCAATGCAGGAAAAGTCCCTCTGACAGATGGTCATCTAGCCTCCAAGGCAGGAGCTTCCATTCCTCCCTTTTATCCCAAGTTTCTTCTTACAAACTCAGGTCCTCACATTATCTGGCTTTTTCCTTGCTGCCAATTCTTAGTATCGTGTCATTTATGAGAGTTTTAGGCCAGGTTGAGGGCTTTCAGGGAAGAGAATGGGGCAGTGTTGGTCATGCAAAGCCCTTCCTCCTTCATTTGGACCCAGTGGATGGATGAAGGGAAAGGCAACATGGAGCGGCCCTCAACAATACCTTGAAGTGGAATTTGGCACTGTAGCCGGATTGTCGGATCCGCACAGTTTCCAGCATTCCTGTGTACCGCAGTTGCTGGAGCACCAGTCGTTCATCAAAAAACAACTCTCTCTGAAAGGAAGAGAGAGCAAAAAGATTATAATCATTATAATTATTATTCCGACGACACCACCAAGGATTCTATTATTGTACTGATAATATCACCCAGGATTCTTCTATTATTATTATTAATATTAATAATAATAATTTATTATTATTATTATTATTATTATTATTACTATTATTATTATTATTCCAATGACACCACCCAGGATTATATTATTATTATTATTATTATTCTGATGACACCACCCAGGATTCTATTATTGTACTGATAACATCACCCAGGATTATTCTACTATTAATAATAATAATAATAATAATAATAATAATTTATTAATATTATTATTCTGACGACACCACCCAGGATTATATTATTATTATTATTCTGATGACACCATCCAGGATTCTATTATTGTACTGATAACATCACCCAGGATTCTTTTTGTATTATTATTATTATTATATTGATGACACTATCCAGGATTCTTCTTCTATTATTATTATTATTATTATTATTATTATCATGCCAATTACACAATCCAAGATATTATTATTATACCACTGACATCACTCAGAATTCTTTTTGTATTATTATTATTATTATTAATAATAATAATGTTATTATTATTATTATTATATTGATGACACTACCCAGGATTCTTCTATTATTATTATAATTATAATACCAATTACACAATCCAAGGTATTATTATTATACCACTGACATCACCCAGGATTCTATTATTATACCAATGACACCACTTATCTGTATTCTCATCTCCCTCAAAGGCCCAGAAAGAGGCTCACATGATGTTAATGCTCCCCAAACCCCAATGTACCTTCTCCGAGTTGGACCGGATGCAGCGGATGAAGAAGGGCTCGGCTCTGCCCAGCGTCTCCAGCAGCTTGTTGAGGGAAGTCTGAAACGACAATGGGCTTCTATAGGAGCAGCAACCACTAGCAGTGAACAACTACACACGGACAGCGTTGTGTCCCTCCCTCTCTGTTGCCAATCCATCGAGGAAAATGTCCGCTGCACACAAAAGGCATACCTGAAACTGCGCACTGATGCTGGGGGGCTTCTTCTTCTTATGTAGGTGGAGGAGGGATTTCGTGGTCCGGTCGTGGAGCGTCATGCTCACAATCAGTTTCAGGGACTTGGAGTCCAGCAGATTCTGCAGCCAAAAGGTGACAGGGCTGACTACTTATATGCAAGTTGTATCAATGCCTGCTTTTTGTGCGTTTTCTTGCACCTATTTTGTGCCACACTGCCCAACAGCTTACCTTTGGGATGATCTGCTTTTGCTTCGTACCTCGGCTTTTCCTGTGGGAAACACATCCGGTGTAAACACAACACAGCCCATCTCAAGGGAAGGCATATGGTTGCGTTAGTTTAGCAAAGCCATTTCTTGCCAGTTAAGAGCAAGCAAAGCAAGGATCAGCCATTTTGATATTAAAGCAGGGAAGCAGAACCAATCCCACAACCGTTGTCAACACCAGCAGCTTGGTTAGGTGTGTTCCCCTTTGCCAGGATCAAAAGGGAAAGCAACAAACAGAGTATGAAAGGGTGGTAGAGACAGGAGTTCCCTTTAGGATAAAATAATCTCACGGAAGCTATTTCTCCAAGATCCGTTTAGGTGGTAGACTGACCGAGGCAGAGAAACCAGAGTCTGGCACACCAGCCCTGCTGGGCAAACCCATTTTTCAAATGGGGATTACATCTCCCTTGGCTTTTCCTGCATGAAGGCAGAAGGGAATTGCACTTGATGGCCCATGAGATCTCTTCCAACTCTATTATTATTATTATTATTATTATTATTATTAAGGCTGGATGGCCATCTGTCGAGAGTGCTTTGGCTGTGCTTTTCCTGCATGAAGGTAGAAGGGAGTTGCACTCAATGGGCCATGCGGTCACTTCCAACTCTATTATTATTATTATTATTATTATTATTATTATTACTAAAATTATTGAGGCTGGATGGCCACCTGTTGAGAGTGCTTTGGCTGTGCTTTTCCTGCATGAAGGCAGAAGGGAGTTGCACTCAATGACCCATGCGGTCACTTCCAACTCTATTATTATCATCATCATCATCATTATTATTATTATTATTATTGAGGCTGGATGGCCATGTGTTGAGAGTGCTTTGGCTGTGCTTTTCTTGCATGAAGGCAGAAGGGAGTTGCACTCAATGGTCACTTCCAACTCTATTATTATTATTATCATCATCATCATCATTACTATTATTGAGGCTGGATGGCCATCTGTCAAGAGTGCTCTGGCCATGCTTTTCCAACATGAAGGCAGAAGGGGGGTTGCACTAGATGGCCATTGGGGTATCTTACAACTCTATTATTATTATTAATAATAATAACAATAACAATAATGGGTTGCTGTGTGTTTTCCGGGCTGTCTAGCCATGTTCCAGAAGCATTCTTCCCTGATATTTTGCCGCCATCTATGCCAGGCATCCTCAGAGGTTGTGAGGTCGGTTGGAAACTAGGCAAGTGAGATTTATATATCTGTGGAATGATGTCCAGGGTGAGAGAAAGAACTCTTGTCTGCTGGAGGTAATGTGAATGTTGCAATTGGCTACCATGATTAGCACTGAATAGCCTTGCAATTTCAAAGCCTGTCTATAATTCATTTACCCTGCTTTTCTAGCATAATATTTAGTCCTGCCCAACTCTACACAGTGGAGTATGGAGATAAAGACTGAATAATAATAATAATAATAATAATAATAGTAGTAGTAGTAGTAAATACTTTCATTTATCTAGCTTTTCTGGCATATTTAGATCCCTGTCCTGCCCAACTATACAAACTGGAGTATGGAGATAATAACTACCTCTGAGGATGCTTGCCATAGATGCAGGTGAAACGTCAGGAGAGAATGCCTCTAGAACATGGCCATATAGCCCGAAAAAACCTACAACAACCCAATAATAGTAATAATAATAATAATAATAATAATAATGTATTTTGGTGCATTAATGTTTCAGTTGCCAAAGCCAGCTGGGAAAAGCTCCAAGTTTCCCCACCATCGTAGTGAACACTTACCCTTGCTACCATCCAGAAAGCAAAGAAAGGAAAGATAGAAAGAAGGAAAGAAGACAACCAAAATGTGTGTTACCTCCCTCCGGCCCCCACTTACTTCTTGCTCTCATACGAAGCAATGATGTCCTCGAAAGCGTTTATATCAAAATCCTCAGAGCAATCAAACGAGAAATCAAGCACTGAGCCGCTGCGAGAAAGGGGAATATGCGGAAGTCAACCGAGTCGTAACGGAGCGGGAGACCAAGAGCAGGGTGCCAAAAAGGGGAGGGTGAAGTGGCCCATCCTCATCCTCATTTTCCTTTCCAATGATTAAAATAGGAAGAACTCCCTGACCGTAAGAAGAGCCGTTCAACAGCGGAACTCGCTGACAGAAGGGAGGTTGGACTGGATGGCCTTTGGGGACCCCTTCCAACTCGGTCCAGAAGAGGACATCTATTTTAATGCTGTTCCCTTTATGAATCCTCTCTAAAAAGGAAGGAGACCTGTCTGCTAATGTCATTACTCCCACATTCATACAGGTTTCTGTTGTTAATCAACCGAGGCTAAACTGAAGGAAAGCAGAAGCCATTGCCTCACCCAGACACAGCAGCAGAGATGCCAAGCTAGCTTTTGCAAAACAGCATATAACATGCGCGCCTTTGGCATGGGCTTTCTGAGTTTGAACTGCATTAGAATCACAGAATGCAGACCGAACTGCCTTGAGTGGGATTATGAGTCTACACTGCCAATCTGTTCCATCTGTTCAATTTCAATGAATATTTCTGCCAATATTTTCATGAATATTTCTTGCGAATATTTTAACGGAATATTCCTTCTAATATTTTCATGAATATTCGTGCAACTATGTTTATGAATATGGTTTTGAATATCTTTTTGAATATTTCTGCAAATATTTTTACAAATATTTCTACAGATAATTTAAGGAATATTTTTGCAGATATTTCTATTAGTATTTCTGCAACATTTTTACAAATGTTTTAACAAATATTTCTGACAATACTTCTATGAATATTACTGCCAATATTTTAATGAATATTTCTGCAAATATTTCGACAAATATTTCTGTAAATATTTTAACAAATAATTCTGCAAATATTCTAACAAATTTTAATGAATATTTTTTAATATTTATATAAATATTTCTACAAATATGGCTGCTAATATTTTTATCATTATTTCTGCAAATATTTTTACAAATATTTTAATGAATATTTCTGACAATATTTTAATGAATATTTCTGACAATATTTTAATGAATATTTCTGACAATATTTTTATGAATATTTCTGACAATATTTTTATGAATATTTCCGTAAATATTTTAAATAATACTGCTGTCTATATTTTAATGAATATTTCTGTGAATACTTATACAAATTTATGCCAATATTTTTATGAAACTTCTGCAAAAAAATTTATCAATATTTCTACCAATATTTTTTATCAATATTTCTGTAAATATTTTCACAAATGTTTCTGCCAATATTTCTGTGAATATTTTTATACAAATTTAGGCAAATATTTTAATGATTATTTCTGCAGATGTTTTTATAGACATTTCTGCGAATATTTTTATCAATATTTCTGCAAATATTTAAAAAAATATTTAACAAATATGTCCGCAAATATTTTTACGAATATTTCTGTGAGTATTTTTATCAATATTTCTGCAAATTTTAATGAATATTTCTGTGAATATTTTATGCATATTTATACAAATGTCTGCAAATATTTTAATGAATATTTCTGTGAATATTTTATGCATATTTATACAAATGTCGGCAAATATTTTAATGAGTATTTCTGTGAATATTTATATAACTATTTTATCAATATCTCTGCAAATATTTCACCAGTATTTCTTCAAAGATTTTAATGAATATTTCTGTAAATATTTTCACAAATGTTTCTGCCAATATTTCTGTGAATATTTTTATACACAGATATTTTTATAGACACTTCTGTGAATATTTTTATCAATATTTCTGCAAATATGTTTATGAATTTTTCTGTGAATATTTTTATCAATATTTCTGCAAATTTTAATGAATATTTCTGTGAATATTTACACAACTATTTTATCAATATCTCTGCAAATTTTTCACCAGTATTTCTTCAAACATTTTAATGAATATTTCTGTGAATATTTTAAAATATCTTTCTGAAAATATTTCTATGAATATTTCTGCAAATGTTTTCATCAATATTCCTGTGAATATTTTTATCAATATTTCTGTGAATATTTCAGTGAATATTTCTGCTAACATTGCAGTATCGTTGGGGCTTAAGGAAGACTTTTCTTGCATTCTCTGCCTTGCCACACAAAGAACCGTTCCCTGGAGAGATTTGCAGCATGACTTCTACCACAACTCTCCCTTGTTTTAAGTTCTAAAAGGCAGCAAAGAAGTACTTTACATGAAAAAACAAGCAGAAAATGGCAAGGTGCTGCTGATGCAAAGGTACAAAAAACTGATCCCCAAAAGGAAGCAAAGTTTCGTTGCCTTTTCCAAGAGGACGGCACAAGAAAAGCCAAGAACAAATACAACAGACACCGTCGGGAGTGTAAATGTTGGTTCTTACCGATAAACTCTCTCGACTGGAGTGTTGGCTGGCTGGAGCTCGCCCAGAGGTGTCCTTGGTCCGTGTCGTACCACCCCTAGTTGGGAAAAACCAACACATAAATAGTAATGGTAATGATAACAATAAATAAAACAACTGAGTGGAAAAGAATAATAGTATAGTAATAATAATGCTAATCTATACACATAATAAAAGTGAAAATATGTATGTGTGTGTGGCTGGGGGTGTCCACTTCCACAGACATGCTCCCACTTCCACAAATAGCTATAGTTCCCACTACTCAGGAGACACCAATGGCCCTCCCTCCAATGACATTGCAGGTTATAGTGAGCGCCATGAACATGTCCAAGAGCCCTGCCAATGTCCTCCACAAACACCACACTGCCCACCACCCCAGTGAAGGCTTTCATTCAGGGACAATTTCATCCTAGATTTTACGTTTTCCTTCAACACAGACATCCCAGTGTTTCTGACTCTCTCCACTGGTGTGGAATTTGCATGACCCCGCCCACTGCCTCTCCCTTAACTCTTTCCTATTCTTTTCTATGGCACAAAGCAAACAGTTGAATTGATCAACAACTGAACATATTACAGAGGTTTGGGGATAATTCACCATGGAATTCACCATTCACCATTCCCCCTGAGAAAAATGTATAATATCACAAAGGACTACCATCTCACCCGCCTCATAGGAAACCTGCTACAAAACAGGAGCTTTTTTGTTGAGTTCCAGGGCCAGAGAAGCAGATGGCGGAAACAGAAGAACGGCCTGCCTCAGGGGAGCGTGCTTGCTCCATCCATGTTCAACATCTACACAAATGACCAGCCACTGCCAGAAGGGACAGATAGCTTCATCTATGCTGATAATTGTGCCATTACCGCTCAAGCAGGGAGCTTTGAGATGGTTGAACAGAAGCTCTCCGAAGCTCTAGGTGCTCTAACTGCCTATTACAGGGAAAACCAGCTGATCCCTAATATATGGGTTGCTTACCTGTAACCGTAGTTTCCTGAGTAGTCACCTGCGAAATAGCACTTATGGTATTCCTGCGCCCGCGCAGGCCCAGCTTTCGGAACCTTCTAGACTTAAAAAGAAACATTTTGCTCCCCAGTCCCGCCCCCCCCCCTCCCCCCGAGTATATAAGGTCCGTGGGCGGGACCAACCGTCAATTCTCTTTTTTCCGCCGTTAGAGTAGGCATCAGCATCGTGAACCTATACTTTGGCTTTGAATCGGACTGAATTTGACCACGTTTTTCCAATTTCTGGCTCCCCGACTTAGACTGTTCGACAACTCTTATCTAAACTGGCACGAGTGGCACGAGTGGCTGCTGAGATGGCGACCACTTCTTTCAAGAAGTGCAGCAAGTGCCCCAACGTGCTCCCAGACACGGACGGACATGACCTGTGTCTCGCCTGCCTGGGAGAAGTCCATCTCTCCCAGGCCTGTGCGATTTGCGTGGCCTTCACTCCGCAGACGCGGAAAAACCGTGAAACGCGCTTAGAGTTAGGTGCTCTAACTGCCTATTACAGGGAAAACCAGCTGATCCCTAATCCATCTAAAACACAGACATGTGCCTTTCACCTTAAGAACAGACAAGCATCCCGAGCTCTGAGGATCACTTGGGAAGGAATCCCACTGGAGAATTGCAGCGCACCCAAATACCTGGGAGTCACTCTGGACCGTTCTCTGACCTACAAGAAGCACTGCCTGAACATCAAACAAAAAGTGGGTGCTAGCAACAATATCATACAAAAGCTGACTGGCACAACCTGGGGATCACAACCATATACAGTGAAGACATTTGTCCTTGCGCTATGCTACTCTGCTGCTGAGTACGCATGCCCAGTGTGGAACACATCTCACCACACTAAAACAGTGGATGTGGTTCTTAATGAGACATGCCACATTATCACAGGGTGTCTGCGCCATACACCACTGGAGAAATTACACTGCTTAGCCGGTATTGCACCGCCTGACATCTGCCGGGAAGTTGCAGCCAATAGTGAAAGGACCAAGGCAGAGACATCTCCAGCTCACCCCGTTTAGGTATCAGCCAGCACATCAACGACTTAAATCTAGAAATAGTTTTCTAAGATCTACAGAGACACCCGCTGGAACACCTCAGCAAGTGAGAGTCCAAAAGTGGCAGGCTCAAACCCAGCACCTCAACCAATGGCTGGTACCAAATGAGAGACTCCCCCTTGGGCACACAGAAGACTGGGCGACTTGGAAGGCGCTGAACAGACTGCGCTCTGGCACCACGAGATGCAGAGCCAACCTTCAGAAATGGGGCTACAGAGTGGAATCCACGACATGCGAGTGTGGAGAAGAGCAAACCACTGACCACCTGCTGCAATGCAACCTGAGCCCTGCCACATGCACAATGGAGGACCTTCTTGCAGCAACACCAGAGGCACTCCAAGTGGCCAGATACTGGTCAAAGGACATTTAATCCATGTCCTTTACTTCAAGCTTGCAAATTATGTGTTTTGTCTGTCTGTCTGTTTGTTTGTTTTGTTCTGTTAGAAATGTAATACAATGTTCTGGTTGCGGATGACATGGTGACACCATGGAATTGTAAGTACTGGGATGTATAATTCACCTGCAATCTGAGAGCACTCTGAACTCCATCAATGATGATGATGATGATAATAATAATAATAATAATAATACTTTATTTATACCCCAACACCATCTCCCCAAGAGGACTCAGAGCGGCTTACATGAGGCCAAGCCCAACAACACATCAATAAAAAACAACAAGCAATAAGCAAATAAAACAATACAATTAATATAACTCAACATATAGACAATAACACGCAAGGGTTTAAAACCCTATGGCCGGGCCAGATGTAATAGTCTAAAATTTTAAAAATGATGGACCTGGAACTCATTTGGCACACAGAACCATGACCAAGAAAACATACTGGAGGTCTTTGGAGGGATTGATAGAGGAGTTGTAGTTCACTTACATCCAGCAAGCACTATGAACCCAAACAACGATGGATCTGGACCAAACTTGGCATGCATAACCGATATGCCAAAATTTGAATAGTGGCGAGTCTTGAGGGGAATTGGCCTGGACATTTTGGAGTTGTAGGTATGGGGATTTATAGTTCATCTGCAATGAATGTACACTCTGAACTCCACCAAAAATGAAATTGGATGAAACATGACTAACTCAACCTACTGGAGGGTTTTAAGGGGACTGAATCACCATAGTGGGAATTATAGTTCACCCTACACCCAGAGAGCACACTGAACCCCACTGATGATGCATCTCTAGAGCAAACTTGCCCAACATAGCAAACTTGAAGTACTGATGGAGTTTCTTGGAGTTAACCTGGCATGATGCGAGTTGTAGTTCACCCACAACTTTATGCATTTTGTACAGTTAAAATTTGACTTTTCAAGTAACCAGAGACCCAAGCTAGTATATATATAAAACTGCTTGGGGTTTCTTCCTACTCTAGGATTCTATCTATCTATCTATCTATCTATCTATCTATCTATCTATCTATCTATCGGGATGGGACTGGATGGCCTTTGGGGTCTCTGCCATGTGATTCAGTCCATATTATCTAGTCAATATGCATTAATCACTCAATAAATAAGTTATACTCTACTTATCCACTGGAGACTGGGGATCAAACTGAGTCCCCCTGCTAAAGTTTTTAAAATGTGTCATGGTGTATTGTTGTTGTCCTATTTTTACTGCTTTGGTGTTTTTTGGTTTGCTTATGAGTTAGATAATTGTATTTGTTATGCTGTTGTTTTATTGAGGGCCTTGGCCTTTGTAAGCCGCATCGAGTCCTTCAGGAGATGCTAGCGGGATACAAATAAAGTTAATAATAATAATAATAATAATAATAATAATAAATTATGTTTTTTTATATCCAGCCTTTTCTCTCCACAAGTGGCTATGTTGTTGTTGTTATTATTATGGAAATGCAGCACATCGTATTATATTATTATGAAATTGTATTTATTATTATTATTATTATTATTATTATTATTATTATTATTATGTTATTTGTACCTCGCTTTTTCTCTCCACAAAGGAGACTCAAACCGGCATTAGAAATAATAATAATAATAATAATAATAATAATAATATTATTATTATTATTATTGATACCCCTCACCTGCTGTCCTCTGGGCCCTCTGGCGCCCAGCTTCAGCAAAGACGGCCATGGAGCGGATGGCGGCCCGCAAAGTGGCCCAACGGAAAACGGCCACAGGGTCCATGCCAATGAGTTCGCGCACGTAGGCACTGTCACTGCTCCGCAGCAAGGCCACAATGTCAGGCCGCATGTAGTCCATATTCTTCTCCCGGAAGTCCTGGAGGATGAAGGCGGCCGAAGGTTAGAGGTCTGCGAAGGACTTCTCGGTCCGGCGTCTGCAAGCCCTCCTCCCTCTGGATCTCGACCCCGTACCTTGATCTGGTATTTGACTTTGCCTGCAAAGTGCTGGATGATGAAGGCGGGCTCCAGGACGGGGGTCCCGATGAAGAACTTGTTGTCCTCGTGCTGCTGCTTGAACTTGGCCAGGAGGGTCTCGCTGGTGGCATGTGGGAAGCTGAGGGAAGGATATTAAGACAGTGAAGCATCTATTCTATTATTATTATTTTGTTATATTATCACTAATTAGTAATGATAAATATGTCTATAGCTATAACACCATGTAACACGCTTCTTGGTTCTATTTTGATTATATTTTTAATAATAATATAATATAAAATAACAATATGATATGATATAATAATTAATAACATGATATAATTAATAATAATATAATGCATAATTAATAATATAATATATAATAATAATCTATATAATAACTTATATCTATCATCTATCTATATAACAATATGTAACAATTTTTGATTATATTTTAATATATTTTAACAATATAGTAATTAATAATAATATAGAAATATATCAATGTGATATAATAATAAATAATAATATAATAAAATATAATAATAACAGACCGGGCTGTGGCACAACTAGTTAGTAGCCAGCTGCATTAAATCACTACTGACTGAGAGGTCATAAGTTCGAAGCCAGTTGGAGTGAGCTCCTGACCATTAATAGTCTAGCTTGCTGTCGAGCTATGCAGCCCGAAAGATAGTTGCATTTGTCAAGTAGGATATTTAGGTACTGCTTTATGCGGGGATGCCAGTTTAACTAATTTATGACATCATAAAATCTTCCAGCAGTGTGCAGAAGAATGAGGAAGTACTCCATCAAAAGGACTGAGTGTCACAAGTGGACGGTGAACCAGCAGCTCTCCCTGCGGCTGGAATCGAGCATACCCTCATGAAGCCAGAAAAGCTGGAATGTTAAATTGCCTCTGTGTCTGTCTATATATGTTGTGAGTCTAGTGGCATTGAATGTTTGCCATGTATGTGTGCATTGTAATCCGCCCTGCGGGGTGAGAAGGGCGGAACAGAAATACTGTAAATAAATAAATTATATTTAATAAGAATAATAATCTGTATAATAATCTATATCTATACTTATAACACTATGTAACACAATTTTGGATTAAATTTCTAAAATATTTTTACTAATAATATGACAATCTAATAATATAATAATCTATATAAATAAAAATGTAATGTATGTTTGTGGGATTAACAGAATTCAAAAACCAGTGGGCGAATTGATATCAAATTTGGACAGCATACACCTAACAATCCAATGTATGTCCTTCACTCAAAAATTTTTGATTTTGTCATTTGGGAGTTGTAGTTGTTGGGATGTATAGTTCACCTACAATCCAATCAAAGAGCATTCTGAACTCCACCAATTATGGAATTGAACCAAACTTGGCACACAGGACTCCCATGACCAAGAGAAAACACTGCAAGAGTTTGGTGGGCAGTGTCCTTTGGTTTTGGAGTTGTAGTTCACCTACATCCAGAGAGCACTGTGGACTCAAACAATGATGGATCTGGACCAAACTCTACACAAATACTCAATATGCCCAAATGTGAACACTGGTGGAGTTTGGGGAAAATAGAATCTTGACATTTGGGAGTTGTAGTTGATGGGATTTACAGTTCACCTACAATCACAGAGCATTCTGAACCCCACCAACGATAGAATTGGGCCAAAACTCCCACACAGAACCCCCATGGCCACCAGAGTGGGCCACAGCCATGTGTGGCAGGGGACGGCTAGTACTCTAATAATATAACAATATAATAAAATAATATATAATATTATTATAGTAATAATCTATGTACTAATTAATATAATATAACAATAATAATATAATAACATAATACTAATATAATAATGATATATAATTATACAATTATATAATAATCTATATCTCTAATATCCTAGGCCCTTGGGAAAAGCCCAATATTCAGAGACGAATCCCAGACACTTGGACCTAATGTGCATGTGCGCTGTGTTGTTATGTACTAATAAATCAATACTAATAATCTATCTATCTATCTAACTAACTAACTAACTAACTAACTGATAAATAATTATATACGAGGGGTATTTTTTAAGTAAGGTCCGTTTTGTTGTAGACACTAGTAGTTCATGCGCGTGCGTTGTGTACCGGCATGCCTCGGGAACAACTGTGCTCAGTTTCTGTTCTGTAGCTAACCTGTACGGTTCTCTTCTGTGCTTTAAACATGTTTAAGACTATCAACTCACCCTCCACATGTGAGGTTCGCTCAGTGATACGGTTTTTGTCAGCAAGGAACCTGCCTGCTGCAGAAATTCATTGACAGATTTGTGAAGTGTACGGTGATACTATTATGAGTGAAAGCAAAGTGCGTAAGTGGGTACGACAATTCAAAGATGGCCGTGACAACGTCCATGATGAGGACTGCTCCGGTCGCCCTTCTTTGATTACAGACAATTTGGTGGCGGCAAGTTTTTATGAAGAGGGTATTTTAAAATTGGTTCAGAGGTATGATAAGTGTTTGAACAAACTTGGCAACTATGTCGAAAAATAGAGTGAAGTATGTACTTTCTGAAAATAAATTTACTTTTTTGAAATATACTTTCGTTGTGTACTTATGTTCAAACGGACCTTACTTAAAAAATACCCCTTGTAATATTCAGCAAAATGAGCAATAGCAGAACCCACGATCAGCCAAGCTGACCACAGAATATTATTTGAGAGCACGGAAATTCTCTGCTTCTAAAAGGATCCCTCTCCTTCCTGCCAGCCAGGCTTACTTGCTCTCCTCGTCCAGCAGATAGAAGAGACCTGTGGGCTTCTTGCTGATCAGGTGGATACAGGCCACGTTGTCGGTGTAGTCGATATTGTGCCAGGAAATCCCTTCGCTCTGATACTCCTCCTGCAAAACAAAGGGGAAACGCTGGCATCCTATTTAGTCGCATTCCCACCTTTCCCCCCGCTTTAAGATTTCAGGCCACTTACGACAGCATACAGACGGTTAAAAAAAAAGGCAATTAAACCACCATAAAACAAACCACCAATTATCTTTTTTTTATTTAAATGTAAATATTTATTTATAAAGACATTTACATCCTGCCTTTGAGCCTAATAACCTCCTCCACAAATGCCTTGAAGGTGGCTTGAACTGAAAACAAAATACAGGAAAAAAACTTTTAAATGGAAATAATAATAATAATTTTAAAAATGGAAGTATTTATTATTACTGTATTATTATTTTGTGTGATGTGAAATTGCTTTGGACTTTTAAGTGGAAATAATAATCATAACAATAGTAATAACAATAACAATAATATTGTGTGATTATGTGAGTTTGGCTCAGACTTTTAAATGGAAATAATAGTAATAATAATAATAATAGTAATTGTGTGTGATTGTTGTTAACTTAGCTTGGACTTTTAAATGGAAATAATAGTAAAATAATTAACAACAACAACAATGCTCGCTCCATTTCTCTCCAAATACCCATCCTAGTTATATGTCACATTGTCATGCCCAGTATTTTAAAAATTTTAATTATTACATTTGGCCCTGCTATAGGTTTTAATGCGTTGTGGTGTTACTGTTTTTTTATTGCTTTGTTTATGAGTTATTTATTGTCTGTATTGCTATGTTGTTTTTATTGATGTATTGGGCTCGGCCTCTTGTAAGCCGCACCGAGTCCTCCGGGAGATGGTAGCGGGGTATAAATAAAGGATTATTATTATTATTATTATTATTATTATTATTATTATAGTGTGTGATTATGTGAATTTGGTTCAGACTTTTAAATGGAAATAATAGTAGTAGTAGTAATAATAATAATAATAATAATAATAATAGTAATATTAATATTAATTGTGTGTGATTGATGTGAACTTGGCTTGGACTTTTAAATGGAAATAATAGTAAAATAATAATAATAATAATAATAATAATAATAATAATAATAATAATAATAGTGTGTGATTGATGTGAACTTGGCCTGGACTTTTAAATGGAAATAATAGTAAAATAATAATAATAACAACAACAACAACAATAATAATAATAATAATAATAATAGTGTGTGATTGATATGAACTTGGCTTGGACTTTTAAATGGAAATAATAGTAAAATAATAATAATAATAATAATAATAATAGTGTGTGATTGATGTGAACTTGGCTTGGACTTTTAAATGGAAATAATAGTAAAATAATAATAATAATAATAGTAGTAGTAGTGTGTGATTGATGTGAACTTGGCTCGGACTTTTAAATGGAAATAATTATCTGTACACATAATAAAAGTGAAAATATCTATGTGTGTGTGTGAAAATCTTCTATGTGTGTGTGTGGCCGAGATGTCCACTTGCACAGATAAACTCCTTCCTCCACAAACAACTCTAGCTCCCATTGCTCAGGAGACACCAAAGGCCCTCCCTCCAATGACACTGCAGGTTATAGTGAGTGCCATGAACATGTCCAAGAGTCTGACAAAGTCCTCCACAAACCACATCCTGCCCACTACCCAAGTGAAGACTTTCATACGGGGACAATTTCATCCTAGATTTTATGTGTTTCCCCCACCACAGACATCCCAGTGTTTCTGACTCTCTCTACTGATGTGGAATTTGCATGACCTCACCCACTGCCTCTCCTTTAACTTTTTCCTGTTCTTTTCTATGGCACACAGCAAACAGAGGAAATGACCAGTAACTGAACATGCTAGAGAGGTTTGGGGAGAATTCACCATGATTTATAGGAGTTGTAGGTACTGGGGATGTATAGTTCACCTGCAATCAATGATGGGCCTGGAACTAACTTGGCACATAGAAGCCCCATGACCAACAAAACATATTGGAGGTCTTTCGAAGGATTTATAGGAGTTGCAGTTCACCTACATCCAGAGTGCACTAGAAACCCAACCAACGATAGATCTGGACCAAACTTGGCATGCATACCCGATATGCCCAAATTTGAATACTGGTGGGTTTTGAGGGGAATTGGACTGAACATTTTGGAGTTGTAGGTACTGGGATTTATAGTTCTGCTGCAATCATGAGCACTCTGAACTCCACCAAAGATGGAATTGGACCTAACCTGACACAGAGAGCCACCATGACCAGCAAAAACTCCTGGAGGTCTTTGGGGAAAATTCACCTTGATTTGGGGGAGTTGTAGTTCACCTACATCCAGAGAGCACTGTGAATCCAAACACCGATGGATCTGGACCAAACTTGGCACACAGACCTGATATGGCAAAATCTGATTGCTGGAGGGGCTTGGGGGGAACTGACCTTCCTTTCTGGGAGTTGTAGTTCACCCACAAGCACCGAAACGGTGACCTCTACCGTTGATGGACTTGGACCACACTTGGCACACAGAACTCCCATGAACGTAACTTATTGGAGAGGTTTGAGGAGACAGACTCACCATAGTGGGAGTTTATTATTTATTTACGACATTTATATGCCGCCCTTCTCACCCCGAAGGGGACTCAGAGTGGCTTACAAGGTATATATTACATACAATATATTATATTATTAGCATAGTACAATATCAGCATTAAACATTGCTATATTGCACCATACCATTATATCGTAATATTATTAGTAATATTACAAGTAATGTAAATATATAATTATAATATCATATTATTATCATATTGCAGTACATTATAATATTATAAATATTATATTATATTATATTATATTATTAGAATAGTTTACCCTACAGCCAGAGAGCACACTGAACCCCATTTATGATGCACCCAGAACAAACTTGCCCAACACAACAAAACTTTAAGTATTGATGGAGCTTTTCGGGGTTAACCTGGAATGATGGGAGTTGTAGTTCACCAACAACCTTATGCAATTTGTACAATTAAAAATTTGACTTTTTTCAAATAATCCAGGCAATGCTGGGGACCCAAGCTAGTAATAATAATAATATAATAATAATAATAATAATATTTATTCCACTCCTGACCTGTTCAAGCTTGAAAATGTGCTGATTGAAGTAATACTGCAGCTGTTCATTGGCGTAGTTGATACAGAACTGCTCAAAGCTGTTGGTCTTGAAATCTTCAAAGCCGAAAATGTCAAGGACGCCGATGGAAAGGCACTGGAAAAGGGGCAAATTTAGGAAGACGTCAAGTTCAAATATTGAAATAGGATTGTCAGTTTTCTGCCTGGCAGAAAGAAGCGGGTTTAACTTAGGGGTCCCTTCCAAGTCTATGATTCTATAGCCCAATATTTCCATGAACCTACTAATGTCTATGAAATAATTTGAATGTAAGCTGCTTTTGAGTGTCCTGCCGAAGAGAAAAAGTGGGGCATAAATGAATATAATAGTAAATAATACTATAAATAATAATACATAAGATATATTAAATTTACATAATAATACGTAATAATAAAAATTAAATACAAATAATACGTAATAATAGATTAAATTTTGTTTTAACATCATCATCATAAATAATGTAACTACATAATACATAGTAATAAATATTAAATTCTGTTTTAACATAATCATAATTAATAAAATAATAAAATACATAATAATATATATTAAATTATGTCTTAACGCAATCATCATCATAAATAATATAATAATAACACATAATGATAAATATTAAATTCTGTTTTCACATCATAATAATTAATAAAATAAATAATAACATATATAGGTAAAGGTAAAGGTAGTCCCCTGACATTAAGTCCAGTCATGTCTGACTCTGGGGTGTGGTGCTCATCTCCATTTCTAAGCCGAAGAGCCAGTGTTGTCCGTAGACACCTCCAAGGTCATGTGGCCGGCATGACTGCATGGAGCGCCGTTACCTTCCCGCCGGAGCGGTACCTATTGATCTACTCACATTTGCATGTTTTCGAACTGCTAGGTTGGCAGAAGCTAGGGCTGACAGCGGAAGCTCATGCCGCTCCCCGGAATCGAACCTGCGACCTTTCGATCAACAAGCTCAGTAGCTCGGTGCTTTAACCCACTGCGCCACCGGGGGCTCCAATAACATATATAGTAATACATAATAATAGGTATTAAAATCTATTTTATTACTATAATAAATAAATAGTAATATAAATAATAATACATAACAATAAATGTTAAATACTGTATTAACATAGTAATAATAATTCTACAGACCTATTTTTCCATGCACCTGTTGATGTCTATGAGGCTGGAAGGCCATCTTTCACAAGGGTTTGGCTTGTGTCTTCCTTAATGGCAAAATGAGGTTGGACTGGATGGCATTTAGGGGTCCCTTCCAAGGGGCCACTCCTGGAAGGAGTGAAGTGATCCCTGTGATGCCCCCGCTCTCTTTGTGATACATGCAAGCAGACACAAACATACCATGACAGACTCCTCCATGTCCTTCTTGTTGAGCAACGCGTGGTTAATGCGCAGGACGATCCAGTCGAAGAGCGCACTGTAGAGAGACTTGGCCATGGAGTCACGGGCGGTGATGGCCTGCGGATTTACTATATTTTAATCTTTGGTCCAGGTATTTTGATATATATCTTAGAAATACATTTTGATATATGGTTGTGTGTTCACAGAGAGGCAGGTAAGAAATAATAATAACATATATTATAGCTATTATAATATTTATAATAATATTATATATAGTATATTTATTATTTCATGCAACCATAGAGCATCTTGTTTATAATATTACAGAATCTTTATAATAATATTAATATTATAAAATAATATATTCTATTAAGCATCCTATGCAGCAGCTTTGTATCTAAATAATAATAATGATTTTAATACAAATAAAATATTATGTTTATAATAATTATAATATTAATATAATAATACTATAATTATTATTGTTATTTTTATTTAGATACAAAGATAGAGCATGGGATGCCTTATATAATATATCATATTTTATTTATTTATTTAATTTAAAAGTTTTGTATACTGGCCTTCTCACCTCTCTTGAGGGACTCAGACCGGTTTCCAACCATATCACATACAATCAATAAAACATCATAATACATATTACAGTAAAACATTATAACAGCAATTACAATCAATAACTACAATGGTCAGTCGTCAGACTAAAGTCGTTGCTCATCATCCTCCACCCATATCTCAGGGTGTTGGCTCACTCGTCGAATGCCTGTCTCCATAACCACGTCTTCACCTGTTTCCTAAATGTCAGGATAGACGGGGCGGTTCTGATCTCCAGTGGGAGAGAGTTCCAGAGTCGAGGGGCCACCACCGAGAAGGCCCTGTCCCTCGTCCCCACCAGACGCGCTTGCAAGGCCGGTGGGACCGAGAGCAGAGCCTCTCCAGACGATCTTAATAATCTTGATGGTTCATAGGGGAGAATACGGTAATATTATTAACGTAATAATAATATTACGTAATATTATTATTATTATAAATATATTTGTATATGTATGTTAAATACAAAGCTGGTGAATAGGATGCCATATATTATTTCTTTCTTTCGCATTTTTGTATCCTAACCTCCTCACCCCCGGAGGGGGACTCAAGGTGGCTTCACAACAGGCATTCATTCAATGCCAACAACAGTAATAAATGATAAAAGCAATTAAAACAATTTGTTAATGCTTTAAAATTACTAAAACATTGCTTAAATCATGCAGGTTTGAAATCATAGTCCAGGTCAGTCCACTGTCATTCACACAAATTGGGTCTCATTCTAAATTGCTGCCTCTACTGTTCGAACGCTTGGTTCCATAACCAGGTTTTGAGTTTTATTCTGAAGGATAAGAGGGAGGGGGCCAATCTAAGGTCCCTGGGTAGAGAGCTCCACATTATAAAAATTATAATATTTGTAATCTATTATTCATATTATTATTAAGATTTAGATACAAACCTGGTGAATAAGATGCCCCCTATTTATTTATTTATTTACAGCTTTTATATTCCGCCCTTCTCACCCCGCAGGGGACTCAGTGTACACATATATGGCAAACATTCAATGCCAATTTTTGACATACAAACATATACAGACATACACAGAGGCTATTTAACTTTTTCTGGCCGCCAGGGGAGCTGTCGCTTTCATCGTCCATCTGCGACACTGATGAAGCACTTCCGCATTCCCCGCATGCTTCCCCGCTGGAATGCTTTGCTGGAGTCTTCTTTATGGCCTCATAAATCAGTTAATTTAGCCTCCCCACACTTTAAGGTGGTACCTTATTTTCCTACTTGACAGATGCAACTGTCTTTCGGATTGCAAAGGTCGACAACAGGCTACACACAATTGGTTGGAAACCCATTCCAACCCGGGCTGGCTTCGAACTCATGACCTTTTGGTCAGAGTGATCTTAATGCAGCTGACACTAAGCCAGCTGCGCCACAATCCCGGTGCATCTTATATGGCATCATACACACACACACACACACAATAATAGTACATTACAAATATATTTAAAATAGTAATATTTTATATTTTATATATTATAATGTATTATATGTTATAATAATATCTTACAAATACATTTATAATAGTAATAAAATATTATATATTATATAAGGCATCCTATGCACCAGCTTTGTATCTAAGTGTGTGTGTGTATATATGTATATATATATATATTATATTTAGTATTCAGATACAAAGCTAGTGGATATAATTACATATCATGATTACATAATTACATAACAATATATTGTTATAATAAATAATATATACATTATTTAGATACAAAGCTGGTGGATATCATTTTGTTGTTCATTCGTTTAGTCATTTCCGACTCTTCGTGACCTCATGGACCAGCCCACGCCAGAGCTCCCTGTTGACCATCACCACCCCCAGCTCCTTCAAGGTCAATCCAGTCACTTCAAGGATCCCGTCCATCCATCTCGCCCTTGGTCGGCCCCTCTTCCTTTTTCCTTCCATTTCCCCCAGCATAATTCTCTGATATAATTACATTATTATTATTTACATCTTTATTATTATTTAGATACAGAGCTGCTGGATTGGATGCCAGTCTTAAATACATCCTTTCACCTTTCCCCAACTGCAGAGCCACCAACATGGTTGGGGTGTTATAATCAAAAGGAACAAGGTTTGTCATGCAAAACTGAAAAAGCACTGGCTTCTATGTAAAATAATGATAGCTCAACATCCATGGATTCCAACAGAACCAACAAGACTTCTCCAAAGGGCTCACCTCATTGAGGCTGTAGGGGAGGATGAGTTTGTCATTCGCCGTCACCGTTTTTCTCTTTGTCAAGACCTCCACCAGGATTTCACGTTTCACCTGGGAAAGTCAAGGGAAAAAAAGAGTCTGGGTGTGATGTTTTCGGAGTTAGTAGGACTGTGCAAAACTCCCGTCACTCCCTGGAAGACAATGATCAATTAGAGCGAGAAGGACTGGGGAAACAATACTTGTATTTTGATTGGTGAATCTTGAAGACTGCATTTTTTTTCATATACCACAATTAAAATGTATGCCAAAAAAGGATTCTAGGACTGCATAATAGAAAGAGAATGCCTTTCAAGAAGTTACTTTTCAAATTCATTTCACAGACTATGATTTGAGGAAAGGGACCCGGTTTGATCACATTAGTAAAGGAAAAATGAGTGTTTCCTGCCCTCCCCTGGCAGTGGGTGAGAGGATATACCTTGAGAAGCTCGGAGAGGATGTCCAGGACTTGTGGGGGGCCCACCTCGAGGCCCTCGTCCCGGCCAGCCGGCCTCTTCTTGTAGGTGATGTTCCCCAGGTAAAGGATGGCAGACAGCACAGAAAAGATCCTGGAGGGAAAAACACACCGGGAAAGGTGAGATTCAAGGACACAGAGCCCTGCGACTCTGAAATAACAGCATGCTACTTTATAATAATAATAATAATAATAATAATAATATATTATTATTATTATTATTGTTGTTGTTGTTATATTAGGCATCATTTACAACGTTTCACACTCTTAGGGCGTCTGACATCAATTCATTAAAAATATATAAATTATGTATTGTTGAAGGCTTTCATGGCCGGAATCACTGGGTTGTTGTAGGTTTTTTCGGGCTATATGGACATGTTTTAGAGGCATTTCTCCTGACGTTTCGCCTCCAGACAGCAAACAACCAAGTCCCAGGGAACACCTCCCAAACAGAGGATGCCTCCAGGCACAACAGTCAGGCTACCTCTATGTAGAGACCCTCATTGATTGACTTTGCAGCTTCATGGCTACTCAATACTATTCATGCCTGCTAACTGCAACATTCACACTTGCTTCAAACAGACAAAGGTACTTTCTCCCACTCTGGACATTATTCCACAGGGATATATATACACTCTACTTGCTTTGCAGCCAGCAGAGCCTCTGGAGATGCCATTAGCCACAGGTGCAGGTGAAATGTCAGGAGAGAATGCTGCTGGAACATGGCTATACAGCCCAAAAAACACAAAGCAACCCAGTGATTCCGGCCATGAAAGCCTTTGACAACACAGTAATTTCTCACTTTCCAATAATAGTAAAACAAATTATTATTATTATTATTATTATTATTATTATTATTATTATTATTGAAACACAACAAGATGAGGGCAAAGCTGCCAAATTACTCTGCTGGCTGTTGTATTAGATCACACGTCGGACAATTCCCAAGTGTCTAGGACTGTGTGATGTATCGGCAAATAATGTGTGCAGATCCCAGTAAGGTGGCCTTTTGCAGCTGGCAGATGGTAATTTTGTCATCACAGATTGTGTTTAAGTGCAGGCCAAGGTCTTTAGGCACTGCACCCAGTGTGCCGATCACCACTGCGACCACTGGTTTACTGGTTTGTGCCAGAGTCTTTGCAGTTCGATCTTTAAATCCTCATATCGTGTCATCTTTTCCAGTTGTTTCTCTTCAATCCTGCTGTTACCTGGGATTGCAACATGGACAATCCATACTTTGTTTTTTAACACGATCGTGAGGTCAGGAGTATTGTGCTCCAAAACTCTTGTCTGTCTGAATTTGGAAGTCCCAGAGGAGTTTGCTGTGTTCATTTTCTTATTAATTATTTCTTATTAATTATAATTATTAATAATTAATAATTATTTCTATTATTATTATTATTATTATTATTAATATCCCTAAAGGGATCAATTGACTCACTGCTTCTTTGTGGCAGGAAGGAAACCAACCATCTCCATGGCTTGCTTTAACCGTTCGAAATCGTGCTGGAGGTCTTCCCCGTCTTCAATTTTCAAGTTATGCTGTAGAAGGGAAAAGGAATTTAAAAGGAGAAGAAAAATATTGGAACATCAGCAAGGCTGTTGCGGGTCCTGTGCCAAAACGAGGATTGCGATAACGACAGACACCAAGCCAGGGGCGCAAGGAGGGTCTTTGTGTATTTACCTGATTGAGGTAGAAATAGTCTTCTGGCTGCTTGAGGTGGAATTCCTTGCGCTCCTCTGCACTGACACCGAGCAGCAGGTAGTAAAAAACATGGTAGTTCCTGCAGGAGAAAATGCACATCTCAGAACCACCACGCTCGGAAAATGTACACCTTTCGGCTCTCATCCTGAACTTCATTATAGAGCTCTATTTTTTTCCCCGACTTTTTATTTTTACAATACAGAAAATACACACACAAAACATTTACAATTCCCACCACCAACATGAGGATTATTGTCTTTCACATATTCATTTCTTTTTGAGACAATCATTATTTCTTTATCTTTATACATTTCCATCCTGTATGCTATATAGCATTTGTATCTTATTTCTTATGACTTGATCTCCGGAATGATTCATAATATAGTTCATTACCCTTGTGCATCTATCTTCCATTTCTCTCATTCGATTTTCATTAATTTTTAAATCATTTAATTTCACATTCATAATTTCAAATTCCATTTGCTCCACCATATAATGGTACCATTTATTTATTGTCCATTTTGATTTATCTTTCCACCCTAATACTATTACTGCTTGTGCACATTCAATTATTGCTTCTTTTATTTCCCTTTTATTTCCCATTTCCTATCTTTTCCCTAATACCGCTAATTCCTTTGTTATGACTCACTCATTTCCTAGTATTTGATTTGGCACATTTTGTATAGTCTGCCAAAAATCTTGTACATATTCACATTCCCACATCATGTGCATAAAATGCCCTTTCTGGTGGCATCCATGCCAGCACTGACTACTCCCCTCTTTATAGATTATAGAGCTCTATTGTACTGGAAGGACATTAGGGATGTGCAAAACTTCGTTTTTTAATCGTTAGTCGTATGTAATTCGTAAGCTGGGAAAGAGATTGAGAGAGCACAGCATTCTGGGAAATGTAGTTTGGGAAGGCAAGGAGTACTATGTCAAAGAATGCAAAAGGCCCTGCCCTAAACTACATTTCCCAGAATTCAACTCAGCTTCAGAAAGCCCCTCGTAGCAGCAAGAGTTTCAATCTATACACATAAGAAAAATGAAAATATATATGTGTGTGTGTGGCTTTCAATTACACAGAAAAGCTACTGCCTCCATAAACAGCTATGGTTCCCACTGCTCAGGAGACACCAATGGCCCTCCCTCCAGTGACATTGCAGGTTACAGTGAACACCGTGAACATGTCCAAGAGCCCTACCAATGTTTTCCAGAAACACCACACTGCCCACCACCCAAGTAAAGGCTTTTTTTACGGGGATCATTTCATCCTAGATTTTCTGTGTTTCCCCCACCACAGACATCCCAGTGTTTCTTACTCTCTCCACTGGTGTGGAATTTGCATGACCCCACCCTCTGCCTCCCCCATAACCCTTTCCTATTCTTTTCTATGGCACACAGCAAACAGAGGAATTGATCAGCAACTGAACATACCAGAGAGGTTGGGGAGATTTTGCCATGATTTTGTGCGCCAGCTGCGCCCGTACCTTGGGAAGTCTGACTTGGCCACGGTGGTACACGCTCTGGTCACATCCCGTCTTGACTACTGCAACGCTCTCTACGTGGGGCTGCCCTTAAAGACGGCCCGGAAGCTTCAGCTCGTCCAGCGCGCGGCAGCCATGTTGTTAACAGGAGCAGGACGCAGGGAGCACACAACGCCCTTGTTGTTCCAGCTCCACTGGCTGCCGATTTGCTACCGGGCCCAATTTAAGGTGCTGGTGTTATCCTACAAAGCCCTAAACGGTTCCGGCCCAAAATACCTTACGGACCGCATCTCGGCCTACGAGCCCACGAGGACCTTGAGATCATCTGGGGAGGCCCTTCTCTCGATCCCGCCTGCCTCACAGGCACGTCTGGCGGGGACGAGAGAGAGGGCCTTCTCGGTGGTGGCCCCCCGGCTGTGGAACTCCCTCCCTGCTGACATCAGACAGGCGCCCTCCCTCATGGCCTTTCGTAAGGGCCTGAAGACGTGGCTCTTCGAGCAGGCTTTCAACTGAGTGCTATGTTACTGGAAATGACAACCGGAATGAATTTACGACTACGAGATTGATTATGATTCCATAATATGACGCAGCGGATTTTTAGTGTAATTTAAATGTTGTGTATTAGTGATGTTAGTTTGTTGTCCTGATTGCTTTGTAAAGTGTCTTTTTGTATTGTACACCGCCATGAGTCGCCCTAGGGCTGAGAGCGGCGGTTAATAAATGCAAGAAATAAATAAATAAATAAATAAATAATGATTTACAGGAGTTGTAGGTAATGGGATGTATAGTTCACCTGCAATCTAAGAACTGCATTCCGAACCCTATCAATGATGGACCTGGAACTAACTTAGCAAACGGAGCCCCCATGGCCAACAAAACGTACTGAAGATCTTTGGAGGGATTTATGGGAGTTGTAGTTCACCTACATCCAGAGTGCACTTTGAACCCAAACAATGATGGATCTGGACCAAACTTGGCATGCATACTGATGTGCCCAAATTTGAATACTGGTGGGTTTTGAGAGGAATTGGACTGGACATTTTGGAGTTGAAGGCACTGGGATGAACAATTCACATGCAATCAATGAGAACTCTGAATTCCACCAAAGATGGAATTGGACCAACCTTGGCGCGCAGAGCCCCATGGCCTGCAAAAAACAAAACAAAAACCAAAAAACCAACCAACCAACCAAACCTGGAGGTCTTTGGGGAAAATTCACCTTGATTTGGGGGATTTGTAGTTCACCTACATGCATAGAGAGTACTGTGAACCCAAACACCTATGGATCGGGACCAAACTTGGCACACAGACGTGATATGCCAAAATTTGATTACTGGAGGGGTTTGAGGGGGAACTGACCTTCCTTTTTGGGAGTTGTAGTTCACCCACAACCACAGAAACTGTGACCTCCACTGATGATGGACCCGAACCAAACTTGGCACACAGAACCCCCATGGCTAACTCAACCTACTGCAGGGCTTTGAGGGGACGGACTCACCATAGTGGGAGTTGTAGTTTACCCTACAGCCATAGAGCACAATCAACCCCACCGAGGATGCATCTAGAGCAGGCACGGGCAAACTTTCTAACTTGAGGACCGCATGGGTGGGTGGGTCGGATGGAAGGGAATTCTCCCCAAGCGACTCCCTGCCCTTTCCTCCCCTTTCCCTTCTTTTTCGGAGGCAGAAAGTGAAGGGAAGATGGGAAACATTTGGATCCCAAAGGAGTTGGTCTTGGTCAGGATGAGATGGTGGACAGGAGAGACAAAGTGTAGCTGGTCTGAGTTCCCCCGTGGAGGTTGAGAAGATCAGGATATAAAAGTTTTAAATAAATAAATAAATAAATAATTGCAAGAAAATCGTGCAGACAGACTACAAGCAGAGGCATAACACCATTGTTCAGATGATTCATTAGAACTTGCGCCACAAATACCATCTGCCCATGACAAAGAACTGGTGGGATCACAAGCTGGAAAAAGTTACAGAGAATGAACAAGCCAAACTCCTCTGGGACTTCCGGATTTAGACAGAGTTTTGGAGCATAATACTTCTGACGTCACAATCGTGATACAAAAAGAAAGAGCTATGGGAGGATACGGTAGGATACCACAAGCTGAAAGGAATATCTAGCAAATTGTATAAGATAATAATCGATATTAAGGGGGGAAAAATAAAGGACGTAACATTAAGGGAGATATGGGAGGAAGACCTAGGGATTAGAATAAAAGAAGCGGATTGGGTACAATTATGGGATCAAAGATATTTAAAGAACGTATTGATACGTATTAAAGAAAATTATTACAAATTGGTTTGGAAATGGTACTTAACACCAGTAAAGATTGCAAATAATAATAGGAACACCACAAAAAATTGTTGGAGAGGTTGCCAGCAGGTGGGTGTACATATATACATATGTGGTGGCAATGTAAATATGTAAATGAATTTTGCGGGAAGGTATTTGGAGAGACAGAAACTATAATGGATATGAAGATAGGGAAAAGTGCAAGCACTGCATTGCTGTCACTATATAATATTAAGAAATTGAAAAAAAACAGAGAAAGATGCAATAGATAACATGTTAACTGCAGCAAGATTACTGATAGCGAAGAATTGGAAAGGTAAAATAAATATATCAATTGAAGAATGGTATAAAGAATTACAGAAAATAGCAATAAATGATAAATTGACATGTAGGTTAAGAGTCAGGAAAGGGGTATGGAAGGAAAACGACTTTGACAAAGTTTGGGGAAAATTTATTGAGAATGGCTTAAAAGAAGTAGACGGGAAATTACCTCCACAAGAAGAAATGGTATTTTGAAAAGTGAATGCAAATTGAAGTTGCTCGGAAGGGGGGCGGGCACAGAGGTGAAAAAAAGTATACAAGATATATATACACCTATGGTTGATGTAACGAATTGAGGATGGAATATAAGAGAATTGAAGGTATTGATGTATCAATGTATTCTAAGAAAACCAATAAAAATATTTAAAACAAAAAAACAAACAATCGTGTTAAAAAACAAAGTATGGGTTGTTGATGTCGCAATCCCAGGTGACAGTAGGATTGCAGAGAAACAACTGAAAAAGCTGACACGATATAAGGTTTTAAAAATTGAACTGCAAAGACTCTGGCACAAATCAGTAAATGTGGTCCCAGTGGGGATCGGCACACTGGGTTAGTGCCTAAAGATCTGGGCCTGCACTTAAACACAATCGGCGCTGACAAAATTACCATCTGCCAGCTGCAGAAGGCCACCTTATTGGGATCCGCACGCATTATTCGCCGATACATCACACAGTCCTAGACACTTGGGAAGTGTCTGACGTGTGATCCAATTCAACAGCCAGCAGAGTGTCTGCTGTGGACTCATCTTGTTGTGTTAATAATAATAATAATAATAATAATAATAATAATAATGAGACCTCATATTGCCTACTCCTGATATAGAATCCTAGAGCTGGAAGAGACCCCCAAGGGCCATCCATGCAGGGAGGCACAATCAAAGCACTCCCGATAAGACAGGCACTGCCCAAAATCCTCCAGAGAAGGAGACTCCACTACAATCCCAGGCAGCCTAAGCCACTCTCCAGGAAGTTCTTCCTAATGTTTTCAGTCTCTCTTTCCTTGCCATTTGAAACCATTGCTTCCTTGTGCCCTGGTCTCGAGAGCTGCAGAAAGTCAGTCGTCGTCGTCCCTCTTCCTCCTCCTCAATGGGACACCGTTTGAAATCTTGAAACATAGTTCTCATGTTCCCTCTCTACCATCTCTTCTTCCAGCTAAACATTCCCCAGGAGGAAGGATAAAGAGAGAAGGAAGGAAGGATACGATTGTGAGAGAGAGGAGGGCCTGAGAAAAGAGCCCAAGGGGCCTCATTCAGTCCCTGGGCTTGGGTTTGCCCATACCTGAACTAGAGCAAACCTGCCCAACCTAACAAACTTTAAGTAGCGATGGTGTTTTTCGAGTTTAACTTGGCATGATTTGAGTTGTCGTTCACTCACAACCTTATGCATTTTGTACCATTTTAAAAATGACTTTTTCAAATAACCCGGGCAAGTTAGTCTATATAAATAAAAATGTAATGTTCATTTGTGGGATTAACAGAACTCAAAAACCATTGGACGAATTGACACCAAATTTGGACACAAGACACCTAACAACCCAATGTATGTCCTTCACTCATTTTTTTTTTGATTTTGTCATTTGGGAGTTGTAGTTCTTGAGATTTATAGTTCACCTACAATCCAAGAGCATTCTGAACTCCACCAATTATGGCATTGAACCAAATGTGGCACACAGGACTCCCATGACCAACAGTCATGACCTTGAGTTTGGGAGTTGTAGTTCACCTACATCCAGAGACCATTGTGGACTCAAACAATGATGGATCTGGACCAAACTTGGCACAAATATTCCATATGCCCAAATATGAACACAGAGGGAGCATGGGGGGAATAGACCTTGACATTTGGGAGTTGCAGTTACTGGGATTTATAGTTCACCTACAATCAAAGAGCATTCTGGACCCCACAAACGACAGAATTGGGGCAAATTTCCCACACAGAACCCCCATGACCAACAGAAAATACTCAAGGCCATCCAGTCCAACTCTCTTCACCAGGGCAAGACAATCTAATCAAAGCCCTCCTGACAAAGAGCCATCCAGCCATAGATATAGATAGATAGATATGATTCACACACACAGATATAATACCATAGATTTGAAAGGGACCCCTAAAGAAGGACAATGATATGTTGCATGTTCCAGGGTGGGCAAACCAGACAATCTCCACATCAACACTGACATAGAAACAACAAGGAATACTGTTTACCCCCAAGCATAAAGGAATTACATATATTAGAAACCATTACTTTATTTTCCAGATCACCAGACTGGGTCACAGCAACGCGTGGCAGGGGACGACTAGTACAGAATAAAAGACGAAATATATATATATATATATATACAGACAAACAGACACTAATAACAATCCTAAAACTCCTGTAATGGTTAACTAACATAAATTAAAGCACAACAAAACTTGATTAACTAATAGTACTACTTGAATGCTTCTCCAGGCCTGGGGATGTGCCACCACGAAGGTAAAATGTATTAAAACAAGGAATCAATCGCCCTAATTTCTCTCCTCTTTCCCTCTTTTACAGCAGGGCCGCCAGGTCTTTGAGACCGAATCAAAGCATTGTGACCAGATTTATTTACTTTCTTTCAATCACTTACCTTTCGTTTTTTTCCCGTGACACCAGGCGAGATTTTTCGAGCAGATACTTTTCAACTACGGCCCTGGAGTCCCAAAAAAAAGAGGAATGAATGAATGAGCACAGAGGTGTGAAAAAGGACTGTTAGGAATCTATTGTGCTCTCTGGTGAACCCTTGCACATACCAAGGGCGTTGGATTCCTATATAGAATAATAGAGTTGGAAGAGACCACATGGCCATCAAGTCCAACTCCCTTCTGCCATGCAGGAAAAGCACTATCAAAGCACTCCTAACAGAGGGCCATCCAGCCTCTGTTTAAAAGCCTCCAAGGAAGGAGCTTCCACCAGACTCTTAGGCAGAGAGTTCCACTGTTGAACAGCTCTAAGATGTTCTTCCTAATGTTCAGGTGGGATCTCCTTCCCTGTCATTTGAAGCCATGGCTCGACTGAGTCCTAGTTTCCAAAGCAGCATTACTACTACTACTACTACTACTACTACTATTATTACAAAGAGAATTTTAATAATAATAAAAAATATAAAATAATAATAAATATAATAATATATAATATATTTTATTTATATTTATTATTATTATTATTATTAAAATTCTCTTTGTAATAATAATAAGAATAATAGCAAAAAACCCAGGGGGCATCCAGCCACACTCCCTTCTGCCTTCATGCAGGAAAAGCCCAATAAAAGCACCCCTGACAGATGGGCATTCAGCCCATTCAAATAATAATAATAATAATAATAATAATAATAATAATAATAATAATATCCCCAGCTGCTGCAAGAAGATTGCGCAGACAGACTATAAACAGAGGCATAACACCATTGCGCAGATGATTCATTGGAACTTGTGCCACAAATACCATCTGCCTGTGACAAAGAACTGGTGGGATCACAAGCCGGAAAAAGTTACAGAGAATGAACACGTCAAGCTGCTCTGGGACTTCCGGATTCAGACAGACAAGAGTTTTGGAGCACAAGACTCCTGACATCGCAATCATGTTAAAAAACAGAGTGTGGATTGTTGATATTGCAATCCCAGGCGACAGCAGGATTGAAGAGAAACAACTAGAAAAGCTGACACGATATGAGGATTAAAAGATCGAACTGCAAAGACTCTGGCACAAGCCAGTCAAGGTGGTCCCAGTGGTGATCGGCACTCTGGGTGCAGTGCCTAAAGACCTTGGCCTGCACTTAATCACAACTGGCGCTGACAAGATTACCACCTGCCAGCTGCAAAAGGCCACCCTACTGGGATCTGCATGCAATATTTGCCGATACATCACACAATCCTAGGCACTTGGGAAGTGTCCGACGTATGATCCAATAAAACAGGCAGCAGAATGATCTTGTTTGCTGTGGACTCATCTTGTGTTTCAAATAGTAATACCGTAATGGTAATAATGTGCTGGGCTTTAGCACAGTGAGGTAACTACCAGCTGCAGAAAATCTTGCCAATCAAAAGGTTTACAGTTCAAGCTCTGGTAGGGTTGAGCTCCCACCATCAGCCCAACTTCTGCCCACCTAACTGATCAAAAACAGTAAAATTAGTAGATAAAAAGGTTTCGCTTTAATCAGGGAGGTAATAAAAGGCACCCATAAGGACATGCTGACGATTCGATAAGAAGGTTGTCTATGGACAACAAAAAGCTCCATGGCATGGAAGATGGAACAACAGCACCCTCCAGATGCCGGAGATGGAAAAAGACAGGAAAGCCTTTACCTCTGTTTATGTATTGTCTGTCCTTGTTAATTGTATAACGGCAATGAATGTTTGCCATGTATGAGTTCTCTAATCTGCCCTGAGTCCCCTCTAGGAGACTGAGTGGAATATAAATAAAAGGATATTATATTATTATTTTAATAATAAGATCATAGAGTTCGAAGAGACCCCAACAGCCATCTAGTCCCACCCATGCAGGAAAAGCACAATCAAACCAACCCCAACAGATAGCTATCCAGCCTCTGTTTAAAAGCCTCCAAGGAAACAGCTTAAATTAGCCTCCAAAGTAGAGTTGCACTGCTGAACAGGTCTAAGAAGTTCTTCCTAATGTTCAGGTGGGATCGCCTTCCCTGTCATTTGAACCCATTGCTCAGAGTACTAGTTTCCAGGGCAGCAGAAAACAAGCCTGTTCCCTCTTCCTTACGGGATCCTTTCACATATTCATACATAGCTCTTATGTCTTCTCTTCTGCAGGATAAACAGACCCAGCTCTTTAAGACACTCCTCGTAGGAATTATTCACGGTCTTCAGACCTTGGATCCTTTTAGTTGCCCTCTCTCTCTGGACACCTTTCAGCTTAAGAGTTGTTGTTGTTGTTGTTGTTATTATTTGAAACACAACAAGATGAGTCCACAGCAGACACTCTGCTGGCTGATGAATTGGATCACATGTTGGACACTTCCCAAGTGTCTAGGACTGTGTGATGTATCAGCGATTTTTTTTTTGTCATGTCAGGAGCGACTTGAGAAACTGCAAGTCGCTTCTGGTGTGAGAGAATTGGCCGTCTGCAAGGACATTGCCCAGGGGACGCCCAGATGATTTGATGTTTTTATCATCCTTGTGGGAGGCTTCTCTCATGTCCCCGCATGAGGAGCTGGAACTGATAGAGGGAGCTCATCCGCCTCTCCCCGGATTCGAACCTGCGACCTGTCGGTCTTCAGTCCTGCCAGCACAGAAGTTTAATCCACTGCGCCACCGGGGGCTCCTGTATCGGCGAATAATGCGTGCACATCCCAGTAAGGTGGCCTTCGGCAGCTGGCAGATGGTAATTTTGTCAGCGCTGATTGTGTTTAAGTGCAGGCCAAGGTCTTTAGGCACTGCACTGGGACCACCTTGACTGGCTTGTGCCAGAGTCTTTGCAGTTCGATCTTTAAATCCTCATATCGTATTATTATTATTATTATTATTATTATTATTATTATTATATCTCTTAAATTGCTTTGTTCTGAATTGGACACAGAGTCATTCCAGGTAAAGAGGTTTGATCAAAGCAGAAGAGAGAAGCACCATGACTTCTTCCCTCGGTCAGGACACGAGACTCCTTTGGATGCAGCCCAAAATCCCATTGGCTTTTTGAGCTGCTGCATCACACTCTTGGCTCGTGTTCAACATGTTCTCCATGATCTTTCTCACATGGACTGTTGTGGAGCGAGGCAACACCCATCCTGAATCTTTGCATTTCATTTTTTTTCTGTCTAAGTGTAGTCTCTTACATTTGTCCTTGCTGAAATGCATTGTGATAGTTTTGGCCAATCAGCTCTCTAATCTGCTAAAATCATTTTGAAGTCTGATCCTGTCCTTTGGAGTGTTAGTTTTCCCTCCTAATTTGGTCCCATCTGCAAACTTGATCAGCAGGCCCTCTCAACCTTCAACCGATACCGGGCCCAGGACAAAACCCTCCCTTAGGTGTGCAGCAGTCTTAGAAACTCCAGAAGGGCTTCCCAACATAACAAAGGACCACAGATGCCTTGCCACCCCCAGAAACCACTCCCACTCCACACTTACCCCCGGACTATGCCGTTTTCCAAATAGTTGACCTGGATGAATTTCCCAAAGCGGCTGGAATTGTTGTTATGGGCCGTCTTTGCGTTCCCAAACGCCTATCCCAAAATCAAAAACATATTCAATTGTTAGTATCGAAACAACCTTTCCTGACTCTTCTTAATAAGATGTCATTCTATCATCATATTTCACTTTTTGGGCAAAGTTACTTTCCCAAAATGAGGGCTACACTCGCCAAAGAGGAAGGTGGTGCAAGAGTGGCTGCAGCTCCCCTTTGAGGGATGTCACCTCTCATTTGATTGCCATGGCTTGATGCTATGCAATGCTGTGATTTGTAGTTTGGTGAAGTACACACCTTTTTTGGCAGCCCCCATGATCCCACAGCATGACCACCGTCTCCCAAAGCAGTTGCTTTACTCCGAACTCAAGAACGGAAAACAGAATGTTGGTGGGCAGGAAAAGAGATTTAAAATCTCTGGCGTAGACACTGAGAACTGGGAAGCCCTGGCCCTTGAGCGCTCCAGCTGAAGGTCAGCTGTGACCAGCAGTGCTGCAGAATTTGAAGAGGCACAAATGGAGGGTGAAAGAGAGAAATGTGCCAAGAGGAAGGCGCATCAAGCCAACCCCGACCGAGACCGCCTTCCACCTGGAAACCAATGCCCTCACAGCGGAAGAAGATGCAGGTCAAGAATAGGGCTCTACAGTCACCAACGGACCCACCAGAACACTGATCCTGGAAGACTATCCTACTCGGCCAACGAGGGATCGCCTAAGTAAGTAAGTAAGAACTTTTCAAAGCCCTTTTTGAAGCAAAAGTTTATTGTGGAGCCCCAAGACACATTTATATTATATTTTATATATAATGTATATATATAAGGAAAAGGCAAACTTTTTGATGCATTTTTGTTTTATAATGTCACAGAAGGACTGAGCCAGTGGCAGATGGGATGGAGAGTGCTTGTGTGAATAGACTGGGGAAAAAAGCATATCAAAGTCCCCAACAGATGGCCACCCAGCTTTTGTAGTAATAACAACAACTCCTCCTCTAGGGGCCATCCAGTCCAACTCCTCCCCCTTTGTCTTACAGGAAAAACACAACCAAAGCAAGCCCAATAGATGGCCATCCAGCCTTTGTAATAATAATAATTGAACAACCCCAGGGGCCATCCAGTCCAACCCCACTTTGCCATGCAGGAAAAGCACAATCAAAGCACCCCCAACAGATGGCCATCCAGTCTATGTATTCAGTCAAACTCCTCCCCTCTTGCTATGCAGGAAAAACAAATTCAAAGCACCTCAACAGATGACCATCCAGCCTTTGTAGTAATAATATTAGCAACAAGAACAACAATATAAGCAACCCCAGGGGCCATCCACTCCAATCCCCTTCTGCCTTAATGGAAGAAAAGCCCAATCAAAGCACCCCCAACAGATGGCCATCCAGCCTTTGTAATAATAATAATAATAATAATAATAATAATAATAATAGGAGCCACCCCAGGGGCCATCCAGTCCAATCCCCTTCTGCCTTAATGGAGGAAAAGCCCAATCAAAGCACTCCAACAGATGGCCATCCAGCCTTTATAATAATATAACAACAACAACAACAACAATAGCAAAAACCCCAGAGGCCTTCCAGTCCGATCCTTCTTTTATGGAGGAAAAACACAATCAAAGCACCCCCAACAACTGGTCATCCAGACTTTACTATAATAATAAGACTAAGAATAAGAACAAGGAGAGCAACCCGAGGGGCTATCCAGTCCAACCCCTTTAAGCCTTCACGCAGAAAAGCACAATCCAAGCAACCCAACAGATGGCCATCCAACCATAATAACAGGAGCAACCTCATAGCTTGGAGGGGGAGGAGGAAAGCACATAACTCCTTAGTATGTTTTGCGGAGTCCCAAGGGCTCCCTGGAGCACACTTTGAAAACTGCTGCTCTAGACAAATGGAGGAACCAGAATGGGTCTGAGGATGAGACTAGACACCCAAACAGGGCCACCGTTCGCTTCTCCGTGTGTGTCAACTTGTGGATTTCGCCTCAAGGTATCCTGTAAGAGTCTGAATGCATTTGCAGGAACCGGGGGGTGGGGGGAGGTTGCAATCTGCTGCTGCCTGACCACAAGTCCACTCCTTCCTGTTTTGGGTCAGCCTCCAAGCACACAACCCACTTCTGCTTTGTTTAAGTGGGAAAAGGGAAGGCAGACGCTCTGAACCAGCCTGCACGAACTAAGAATAACCTGGAGATAAATTGCAATTGCTCATGTGCAAACTACAACACTTCTTTTTGGTTTCAGGGTTTTGAAAACTGAGGTGCGCATTAGATTTGAAACGATAAGGGTGGGTGGATAGATAGATAGAAATACATGTCAGAAATATTAAAAATGAACTAGATATTTTTAATTCCAAAAATGTGAGTCAAGCACTGAAAGAGTTAGTAGGCCAAAGCCTGTTAGAGTCAGTGGGCCAAAAGCTAGTGTCGTCTTGAGGAGTGTGAGAAAAACCTCTGTATGAGAGAAGCATTGTGTGAGGAAAGCCGTGTAAAGCTACTGTGTATTTGTTTATTTGTGTTATGGAAACCTTGTTGTAAACAGTGCAACTGAAGAATTTAACTACAAAGAAAAGCCTCCTATGTAAGAGATAACATTGGTCTGTGTGTTTTTGTTCTTTTTATCACTTTGGAATACTGGTGCCGGGTGATGCTGCTGCTGCTAAGTTACTCTGCTGTACATTTATGGGGAGGGTCTTTTCTTAATAAGCCCACTCGTCCAACAATACAGACCTCTAGCACTGGTCCAGCTCCCAAAATTGTCCTCTCAACACCACTGGCGTAGCCCTTCTGGCTCAAGGCAGTCAGGCAGTGGATCAGGAAGTTGGTGCTCTGGGTCTTGCCAGACCCGCTCTCCCCAGAAATGACGATGCATTGGTTGCGGTGCTTCTTCAGCATGGCGTGGTAGGCCACGTCGGCGATGGCAAATATATGAGGCTCCAGCTTTCCCAGCTGGTGGCCCTCATACATCTGGACGTATTTGGGGTTGTAGATGGGCAGGAACTTGAAAGGATTGAGGGCCACAAGGATGCTGCCGGCGTAGGTGTAGATCTTCTGCTTCAGGAAACGCCTCTGAAGGTTCTCAAGCAAGGTGGCTTCCGTCAGGTTGGGCAGGTTGCAGAGATCGTTAAAGTCCTCCTGCGTCCAAGGAAGGAAGCCCCGCTCCACCAGGCGCCGGGCCTCCTTCTCCCGCACCACCTTCTCCTCCAAGGGCAGCGGTGCGCGGACGTACTTGATGCTCCCATCGGCGTTGCGTTCTTGCAAGAGGAAGTAGTAGCCATCCTGTGGTGGGTGGTGGGCCTCCTGGGCCCGGCGGGGCCACAGCAGCACCCTCTGGACAGGGGAGTCATTCCCATCCAGCACCCACTCCTCTCCCCCGCACTCCTTCACCTCCACCAGCACGTAATGCTTCGCTGCGTCCAATCCCAAGCAGCTGACCGCATCCTGGATGACATCGCCGGCAGTGCTCTCCTTTGTTGCCGTCACCCGGCAGCAGGCCGCACTTTCCGCAGAGAGCTGGGGGCAAATGCACAGCGTATAGGCGGCTGCGCTCTCGCCGCCGGCGTCGTTCAGACTCATCCTGGCACATGCCCAGTCTCTGGCATGCTGCCCTGGGTGCGTTATCGGAAAGTGAGGGAGGGGGCCATATTGGTCAGAGAGAGAACCACAGAGGTGCTAAAATGGCAGCTGGTCAGGAAGTCCTGGAGCCAAGTCGTTGTGCTTGGAAAGGACCAAGGCGGGAGCTGGAAATGTAAACAGAAGAAAAGAACTTTTTATCACATGTGGTAGACCTGCCCAAAGACTCACAATTTCTGGATAAAAATTCATAATAAAATGGAAACTGTATTAAAAAAACAAAATAACATTGAAACCAGAAACTTTTCTATTAGGATTCTTATATAAGCACATGCCAAAACACCAAGAAAGAATCTTTCTCGACATGGCAACATGTCATAATCACTCATGCCATGCAACCATGAGCTCCCTGGTACTGACACAAAGCATATAGCCAAAAGGATTCGATAAGGCAGTGTTTCTCTACCTTCTTAATGCCGCAACCCCTTAAAACAGTTCCTCATTTGGTGGTGACCCCCAACCATACAATTATTTTCGTTGCTACCTCATAACTGTAACTTTGGTACTGTTATGAATTTTCATATAAATATCTGATATGCAGGATGTATTTTCATACACTGGACCAAATTTGGCACAAATACTCAATATGCCCAAATTTGAATACTGGTGGGATTTGGAGAAGGAGGACTGATTCTGTCATTTGGGAGTTGTAGTTGCTGAAAATTATAGTTTAACTACACTCAAAGAGAATTCTGAACTCCACCAATGATGGAATTGAACCAAACTTGGCACACTAAACTCCCATGACCAACAGAAAACACTGGAAGGTTTTGGTGGACATTGACCTTGAGTTTTGGAGTTGTAGTTCACCTACATCCAGAGAGCACTGTGGACTCAAACAGTGATGGATGTGGACCAAACTTGGCACAAATATTCAAAATGCGAACACTGGTGGAGTGTGGGGAAAATAGACCTTGACATTTGGGATTTGTAGTTGCTGGGATTTATACAATCAAAGAGCATTCTGAACCCCACCAATGATAGAACTGAGCCAAACTTCCTGCACAGAAACCTTGAAGGGGCTTGCTCCCTCCAGCCTCGCACACTCTGCCTTGCCCACACATACACACCACACTGCTATGTGCCAAGCATGACTGCTCTCCTCTCCCGCACTTGGAGTCTCAGAAACAGCCCTCCCCTTGGCTGAGAGGCCGGTCAATCACAGCAGAGGAGGGCTTTTGGTGGGAGGATTGTTTCCAAAAAGGAAGAGAGGTACAGGTGGAAAGATCTTCAGCCTTCTCTGCCAAAAATGGTCTTTGGCGACCTATCTGAAACCTCCTTGCGACTCCCCCAGGGGTTCCGACCCCAAAGTTGAGAAATGCTACTATAAGGACGCATGAACCGGCCATAAAGATCAATTGCCCTGATTTGTCAGAATGGGGACTTTGGTATGTGGGAAAGCGGTAGCATCTGAGGATCTCAGTGATTTATGACACTGTTAGGCAAAACTTGATATATATATATGCTTTTTAATTATCTTCAATAAACAGATTGCATTTCTACTCAGCTGTGTGGTGTTTAAAGTTAGAGGGCTTTCCTGGTCTGGAGTGAAACACCAGTGAAGGGACCATGTATCTTAAAGTACAGTTGTTGTTGTGAGCGGTTTTCTACTTCAACAACAAAAAAACACACAGTCTTTTGTTCTTTCCCAGATAAGCAGGAATGCCTCCCTTTCGTCTTGGTTGCAGTAGTATACCAGTAAATTTCTTATCTTATTTTTAATACTTTTTAAAAAGAACTCTGTTTTTAATGTTTTAAAGTTTGACACTCCTGGTCTGTGACTGTAATAATAATAAAAAAATCAATTCAATTCTTCCCATCCATAGCCTTACGAAGGTCTCTTTAAGTACCAGGAAACCTCAACTGCTATGACTGATGCGCAGTTCAGAAAACTCTTCTAAGCTTATCAGCAGGGAGTTTTCTCGCCCAAAAGGATATTCTTAGCCTCGAAGGAAACAGACAGGACGATAAGCAGACTTCAAAGGGCCTTCTTCCGAAGCTGGACTTAAACACAGCAAACAGGCTTGGCGTATCACAGCCAAGGCAGGAGACGGGCAAGATCAACAGGCCAAGAAAGGTCAATATAATAATATTGGGAAAAGACTACAATTCAAACTAGAACTGGAAAGCGGGGCGCAGGGAGCATACAACTCCTCTGCTGTACCAGCTCCACTGGCTGCCGATTTGCTACCGGGCCCAATTCAAAGTGCTGGCGCTGGCCTTTAAAGCCCTAAACGGTTCTGGCCCAACTTATCTATCCGAACGTATCTCGGCCTATCAGCCCACCAGGATCCTAAGATCTTCTGGGGAGGCCCTGCTCTCTATCCCGCCTGCTTCACAGGTGCGGCTGGCGGGAACGAGAGACAGGGCCTTTTCTGTGGTGGCCCCTCGGCTTTGGAATGCCTTCCCCATAGAGGTGAGATCAGCCCCTTCGCTGATGGTATTTCGAAAAAGGTTGAAGACATGGATGTTTAAACAAGCATTCGATTAATCTGGTGCAACGAAACTGATGAACAAGGATTGGTTAATTACAGACGACGAAATTGGATTGCGATTACAATTAAGAGATGCATTGGATTTTATTGGTGGCCCAATAATATTGTGTATTGTGTATGTGTTTTTATGCTTTTTTAATGGAATATTGCTGCTTGTCGTTGTGTTGTAAACCGCGTTGAGTCGCCGATTTAGGCTGAGAAACGGCGGTATATAAGCACAGTAATAAAATAATAAATAAATAAAATAAAGCCAATAATAACAGTAGGATAGAAAACGACACGGCATCTATCACGGACCACGGCTAAATCTGGATTTGTAATACAGTGATATCTTGACTTAAGAGTTCAATGTGTTTTGTGGCTGAGCTCGTAACTCATATCACTCTTATTCCAAATACCTCCCATTTTTTGTTAACGTGTTTTTAAATAATAAAATGTACTTTATAATTAACAAATAATGTATAAATAAACATTCACGTGGAATGATAACAAAAAGAAAGATCAACTTTAAAATGGCAGAAGCATCCTTTTCTTCCTCATACTGGACTCATTCCAAGCTCCTTCCCTCTCTCCCTCCTTTTCTTCAAGAAGCCAAACATACTAGGAATAGAAAGCACACAAAATCAACTAACCCAAAGTTCCTCAAAGTGGACAAGAGCAAAGCAGAAAGCAATCTCCCAAAGTGGACAAGGGCACAAGGCCAAGAAGTTGCTCCCTTGAAGCCCTAAAGTCCTGTGCTCTCATGCTAGCGCTCCTTCTAAACTCAAAATGCTACTCGTGTGTCAAAGCAAAACCTGCACCAAGCAATGGCTCTTAACTCAAAATGCCAGTCACATGTCAAAGCAAAAGCAGGGCAGAGCAACAGCTCTTAACACAAAATGCTGCTTATATGTCAAAGCAAAACAAGGCTGAGCAATGGGCCTTAACTCAAATTACTGCTTGTATATCAAGGCAAAAACTAGGACCGAGCAATGGGTCTTAACACAAAACACAGCTCCTATGTCAAAGTTTGAGCGACAGCGCTTATCTCAAAATGCTGCTTCTATGCCAAAGCAAAATACAGACTGAGCAATAATTCTGACCTCAAAACGCTGCTCATGTGTCAAAGCATAAAACAGATCGAGCAACGGCTCCAAACAGAAAATGCTGCTCATATGTCAAAGCAAAACCAGGGCCAAGCAACAACCCTTAACTCAAAGTGCTCCTCGTATGTCAAAGCAAATGTCCAAGCAACAACCCTTAACTCAAATGATACTCACATGTCAAAGCAAAATGGGGCCAAGCAATGTCTCTTAGCTTAAAACGCTGTTAAGTCCAGATTCCACTGTACCTTTCAGGTCAGCACCTGCAAACATCATGTTAACAGTATACAATAAAATTAAAATAGTCATACTTGCTAGGCTTAAAAATAATATCTACTATGGTTTTAACACTGTGGTTATTGCGCACAAACCATGAAACTAAAATATGACTGTGTCTGAGGCATTCGTCACTTAAATTAACTATTTACCACCATGGCCAACTCATCATTTTTGGCTCTTTATAATTTTGTTCTCCAGTGGTGCAAAATTTCCGCTGCACCTAAAAAACATTCACGTTAGATCAACAACTACTTCTGAATGGTTTGCCCATAATAAACAAAACTTGCTCATTTCGTCACATGTTCACCGGGCCGAATGAAGGTAGTTTTTGCAACATGACAGTCATTCGGAAACAGGAAGTTACTTCCTGTGCATTTAAATATGGCTTCCATGAAAAGAAGTAATACATTTGAATGCTTCCGTTGAATGGATCTGTAAGCCCAGAAGGGCAGCTTGCAAATGTCAAGAGTTGGAGGGAAGAAAGGCTTCAAAAGGGGAAACCACAAAGACACCATTTCTCAAGAGAAAGGCCGAGACAACAACAACAACAAAAGAAGTCCAGATACGAAAAGACAAAAATGCTCCTAAAGTCAAGACATGCCGAGAATCCAAACTCAAGGGGTAGGATTCAAGTTTAGTTTCAAATAGCAGGAAAGGAGGTCGGGAAGAACTTCCTGACTGTAAGAAGAGCAGCTCAACAGTGGAACTCCCTGCCACATAGTCCAACAAAAGCACCTTCTTTGGAGGCTTTGAAACATTTGTGTATCTAATTATTTATTTATTTTATTTATTTCAGAGTTTTATATACCGACCTTCTCACCTCTTTTGAGGGACTCAGACCGGTTTCCAACCATAAAAACACATACAATCGGTAAAAACATCATAGTTCATATTACAATAACACATTAAAACAACAAATATATCCAAAACTACAGTGGTCAGTTGTCATACTAAGAAACAATTATACATCATCTTCCATCCATGTCTTAGGGCAGTGCTTCTCAACCTGGGAGTCGGGACCCCTGGAGGGGTCGCCAGGAGGTGCCAGAGGGGTCACCAAAGACCATCAGAAAACACAGCATTTTCTATTGTTCATGGGGGTTCTGTTTGGAAGGTTTGTCCCAATTCTATCATTGGTGGTGTTCAGAATGCTTTTTGTTTGTAGGTGAACTATAAATCCCAGCAACTACAACTCCCAAATGTCAAGGCCTATTTTCACCACACTCCACTAGTGTTCACATTTAGCATACTGAGTTTGGTCCAGATCCATCATTGTTTGAGTCCATAGTGCTCTCTGTAGGTGAACTACAACTCCCAAACTCAAGGTCAATGCCCACCAAACACTTCCAGTGTTTTCTGTTGGTCATGGGAGTCCTGTGTGCCATGTTTGGTTCAATTCCATCGTTGGTGGAGTTCAGAATACTCTTTGATTGTAGGTGAACCATAAATCCCAACAACTACAACTCCCAAATTATTCATAACAGGAGCAAAATTACAGTTATGAAGTATCAAAAGAATGTTATGGTTGGGGGTCACCACAACATGAGGAACTATATTAAGGGGTCGCGGCATTAGGAAGGTTGAGAAACACTGTCTTAGGGTGTTGTCTCACTCATCAAAAGCCTGTCTCCATAACCACGTCTTCACCTGTTTCCTAAAAGTCAGGATAGAAGGGGCGGTTCTGATCTCCGGTGGGAGAGAGTTCCAGAGTCGTGGGGCCATCACCGAGAAGGCCCTGTCCCTCGTCCCCACCAGACGCGCTTGTGAGGCCGGTGGGACCGAGAGCAGGGCCTCTCTAGACGATCTTAATAATCTTGATGGTTCATAGGGGAGAATACGTTCGGAGAGGTAAACAGGGCCGGAGTCGTTTAGGGCTTTAAAGGTTAACACCAGCACTTTGAATTGTGCTCGGAAGCTAATTGGCAGCCAGTGGAGTTGGTGTAACAGCGGAGTGGTGTGCTCCCTGTACCCAGCACCCGTTAGTAGTCTGGCTGCCGAGCGTTGGACTAGCTGCAGCTTCCAGGCAGTCTTCAGAGGCAACCCCACGTAGAGAGTGTTGCAGTAATCTAAACGGGATGTAACCAAAGCGTGGACCACGGTGGCCAAGTCAGACTTCCCATGACAATGACGATACCAGAAACCCCAGAGTCTGTTTGCAAGTTGGATCAGGGTGTCTTTCAATCCCAGTCCTAAGACATCAGGGCTGAAAGTCCAGAATGAGAAGTGGTCTGCCTCCCTTGCACAAAACCAAGAGGCTAGAGAGAGAGAGAGAGCCAGGGAAACAGTTTGCACTCCCCACATGTTTACCAAACAGAACCAGAGAGGGAATCAAAACAGAACAGGCTTTGTGCTCCCCAGCTGCCTGTAGGCTTCGGGGCAATGAACTCACAGCAACGTGATCTCTAAACCCATCTATTTCAGGAGAAACGAAGGCTCCAGCCAGCCCTCGGCCCACACGCTGGAGCCTTAACGGAACCACAGGACTGCACCGTTTCCAGATTTGATGTTGATGTGTCTGTTTATTGAGTTTATACACCAGAATGAAGGAGTTATTATTATTATTATTATATTATTATTTATATCCTGATTTTTCTCTCCACAAGACAGTTATATATCTGTTATTAATATTAGAATTTATTATTATTATTATTATTATTATTATTATTATTATTATGCCGTTTTTTCTCTCCGCCAGGAGACTCAAAGTGGCTATGTATCTATTATTGGTATTATTTCAGCTACAGGAGAAGCAGTCATGCGGCTAACCTCGAAAGAAAAGGAAGTGCTGTGCTGTGCTGATCTGAAAGGCTCTTTCTTGGCTTCTCCCTGTCTGGAGAGCCTTCCGAGCCCATTAAAAACCATCCATACACACACATACATACACACACAAACATACGCACACAGACACAGGCTTAAGTCTACTTTGCTCGGCCCAGCTCACCTGAAGGCTCTCATATTCAGACTGAAAACCTGCAAAGTTTCCTGACCTTGCAATCTCTCGCGACTGGAAAACACAAGGCAGCAGGCTCCTCTGCAGCCAAACTGGCAGTTGAGTCGAGGCAAACCCATAATTTGAAGTTGCATGTTTAACTAGTGAATCACGTCAAAGCTAAAAAAAAAAAAAGGGGGGGGGGAATAAAGCTACAATTACAACAAATTTGCAAGGCAGAGAAGGAGGAGGAAAGGCCAGAGTTTGCAGAGTTTGCCTTGGCCCATTTTTTCTGTTCACAAGTCTCCAGTGTGTTTCCCCCCCGTTTTTTTGGAAAAGGAGTAATCATTGAACCTCATATAAAATTAAATATCATATATTGGTAATAAAAGCCACCAGGAGATGTGGGTAATAAATAACATGTATTATTAATTAATATTGTAATTATTGTTACTGTTATTAAATAATATATTATTTTTTATAATTTATTTTATAAATAATAATAATAATAATTATTATTATTATTATTATGGAGCCTCTGTCTCCTGAGGGGTTGTCTAAAAGCCCTCAAGGTACAAGACCCTCACTTAAAATAAATCATATAAAAGCAAAGTGGGTAATAAATTAAATTAATTATTTATTATTTATAATTATAATAATAATAATTAAATAACACATTATGTATTTATGTATAATTTTATTTATTTATTTATTAATTAATTAATTATTGACACCCTTTATGGTGACGGGGTTGTCTACATGTCCTCAAGGTACAGGAACCTCACTTAAAATAAATCATATACAAGTGAAGTGGGTAAGAAATTAAATTATTTATTAATAATTTCTTTATTTATAAAATATTATGAAAGTATTGTTGTTATTATTATTGTTGTTGTTGCTGTTGATCCAATATCCACGGAGCGGTTTGTCTAACGGACCTCAAGGTACAAGAACCTTACTTAAAATAAATCATATACTTTTTTTTTTGTCGTGTCAGGAGTTGCTCCTGTTGTGAGAGAATTGGCCGTCTGCAAGGACGTTGCCCAGGGGACGCCCGGATGATTTGTTGTTTTATCATCCTTGTGGGAGGCTTCTCTCATGTCCCCGCATGAGGAGCTGGAGCTGATAGAGGGAGCTCATCTGCCTCACCCCGGATTCGAACCTGCGACCTGTTGGTCTTCAATCCTGCCGGCACAGGGCTTTAACCCACTGCGCCACCGGGGGCTCCATATACTGGTGAGATAGGTAATAAATAAAACTTATTATTCATTAATAATGTTTTATTTATTTACCTATTTATGAATTATTATTATTATTATTATTATTATTATTGACCTCCTATCCGCTGAGGGGGGGGTGTGTGTGTCTAAATGCTCTCAAGGTATAAGAACCTTATTTAAAATAAATCATATACTGGTGAGGTAAGTAATAAATATAATTTATTAGTAATGTATTTATTTATAATGTATTATTTTACATTTATTATTATTATTAAAATTAAATTGTAATAAATAATAATTAGCTGCAGAGGAGGAGGAGGAGGAAGAAGAAGAAGAAGAAGAAGAAGAAGAAGTTGCTGCTGCAAAAGGCCACTCTACTCAGATCTGCATACGTTATTCACATAGTCCTACACACTTAGGAGCCCCCGGTGGCTCAGTGGGTTAAAGCACTGAGCTGCTGAGCTTGTTGATCGAAAGGTCGCAGGTTCGATTCCGGGGAGCGGTGTGAGCTTCCACTGTCAGCCCTAGCTTCTGCCAACCTAGCAGTTCAAAAACATGCAAATGTGAGTAGATCAATAGGTACCGCTCCGGCGGGAAGGTAACAGCGCTCCATGCAGTCATGCCGGCCACATGACCTTGGAGGTGTCTGTGGACAACGCTGGCTCTTCGGCTTAGAAATGTAGCTGAGCACCACACCCCAGAGTCAGACATGACTGGACTTAATGTCAGGGGACTACCTACCTACCTATCTACACACTTGGGAAGTGTCCGCCGTGTGATCCAATACAAAAGCCAGCAGAGAGATCTTGTTTGTTGTGTACTAATCTTGTTGTGTATCTAATCATCATCATCATCATCATCATCATCATCATCAAATTGCGAAATCGAATTGCAAAGGCTCTGGTATAAACCAGTACAGGTGGTCCCAGTGGTAATCGGCACACTAGGTGCCATGCCAAAAGATCTCAGCCAGCATTTGAAAACAATAAACATTGACAAAATCACGATCTGTCAACTGCAAGAAGCCACCTGACTTGGATCTGCGCGCATCATTCAAAAATACATCACACAGTCCTAAATGCTTGGGAAGTGTTCAACTTGTGATAGCATATATATCTCGTTTGCTGTGCCGTACTGTGTTTTTGTGTCAGTAAAATAATAATCATAATAACAATAACAATAATAATGGTATGAGGATGTGTAGATTTTGTTCCCAAAGTCATCCTATGCCGAAAGAAACAACCTACGTCTGCAGGTGAGACTCGGAAGGCGGATGCCGTCTGCAAAGCAAACCTAGATCGGTTCAGTTTCGAAATGTCTCACCTCGACTTCCCTCTTTTGTCAGAAATACGACCCAAACAAGCTGAAGAGCACGTATGTGAGTTCCCTACAATCTGAGTTACAGACATCCAATTTACATACCACTCCTGGTTAAGAACAAAGCTGAATCTCTGAAGGAAGGGAAATCCACTCCTGGAAGAGTTATTATCATGGGAAAGAGGTGTCTCCAGTGAAGCTTTATCTCCAATCCTTGTTTCCACAACAAGCCATGTTTTGCAAAATCCAATGATCACAGCAACACAAAGTGAGGGGAAATCTTCCAAACAGGGGAACAGGCAGCAAAGGAAACACCACAGGGATGCAAACTCTTCCTTATGCCATCCAAAGATAGATAGATATTTCGCTGGAGTTAACACTTAAGAAATAGCCCTGTTCCAACTTACTGTATATACTCGAGTATAAGCCTAGTTTTTCAGCCCTTTTTTTAGGCTGAAAAAGTCCCCCTCGGCTTATACTCGAGTCAAGGTTATTATTTTCCTCTGTTATTATTATTATTACATTTATAATTTTACTCTATTATTGTTATAACATTTATCATTTTATGATATTATTACTGGTATTTTTACATTTCTATTATTATTATTATTATTATTACATTTATTATTTTACTCTCTATTATTATTGGAAGGATACGTAAGCACATTTACATTGAAGAAGGTTAGAATAATGGTTTAATCAGAGTTGGACAGTCTTATCTTAAATTACAGTTTTATGTAAATATTTAATCTACTGATGCCTCAATTAATGTAATTTTACTGGTATCTGTTTTTATTTTGAAATTTACCAGTAGATGCTGCATTGTCCATTCTCGGCTTATACTCAAGTCAATATATTTTCCCAGTTTTTTGTGATAAAATTAGGTGCCTCGGCTTATATCCGGGTCGGCTTATACTCAAGTATATATGGTAATTGCCTCTATATAAAACTTATAGAAAGTTTACACATATTACACATTACACAAATATACACATATTTGTTTTGGATAGCATAAGTAAGAGTGTATATATACATATACATATATTTGGCTGGAGTTCCACTTCAAAATGGTCCCTTTTCCAATGTACATACAAAATCAACTTCAGAATAAGCTGACAGAACCAATCTTGTTTGTAACTTGGGGACTACCTGTATATACATGTATGGGTGGATGTGTCTGTATATGTATGTATGTGTAGATCAGGTAAGGGCAAACCCAATGCGGCCCCTTAGGTTATTTTCTCAGGCCCTACTCTCTCTCACCATCCTTTCCTCCTTCTTCTCTTCCCTTCCTCCCTCCATTCCTTCCCTTCCTCTTTCGTCCTCCCTCCTTCCTTCCTTCCCTTCCATCCTTTCGTCCCTCTTTCCTTCCCTCTCTCCTCTTTCTCATTCCTTCCTTCCCCTCCCTCTTTCTCTCCATTCCCTTCTACTCTTTCATCCTTCCTTCTTTCCTTCATTCTGCTCTTTCTTCCTTTCCTTCCACCCTTTCATCCTTCCTTCTTCCCTCCCTCTTTCTCCTTCCTTCTTTCCTTCCCTTTTGTCTTCCTTCCCTCTTTCCTCCCTCCTTTCCTCTCTCCCTCCTTCTCCCTCCATTCCCTTTCACCCTTCCTTCCCTTTCGTCTCTCCCTCTTTCTCTGTCCACCCTTCCCTTCCACCCTTTCGTCCTTCCTTCTCTTTTTCCTCCCTTTCCATCCTTTCATCCTTCCCTTTTGACTTTCCTTCCTTCCCTCCCTATTTCTACTTCCATCCTTCTCTTTCACCCTTTCGTCCTTCCTTCTCTTTTTCCTTCCTCCTTCCATTCTTCCCTTTCACCCTTCCTTCCTTTACTCCCTCCTTCCTTCTTTCCCTTCCACCCTTCTCTTTTTCCTTCTTCCTTCTCTTCCTTCCTTTCTTCTCTTCTAGCCTTTCATCCCTCCTTCCCTTTTGTCTTTCCTTCCTTCCCTCTGTCCTCCCTCCTTCCTTCTTTCCTCTTTCTCCTTCCATCCTTCCCTCCCTTCCTTCTCTTCCCTTCCTCCTTCCCTTCCTTTCTTCCATCACTGGGCAGCCAGTCCTCCTAGCAGGGAGTGTTAGGCCCCCAAGTTAGAAAATTTGCCCAGGCCTGGTATAGATAGATTTTGGAGTTACACTTCAAAAATGTCTCATTCCGACTTACATACAAATTCAATTTAAGAGCAAATCTACAGGATCTCTCTGGTTTGTAATTTGGGGACTGCCTGTACTAAGGATGAATGAGACCTTGCCTCTGTCCAAAGCTAAAACATATTTATTTATTTCTATCTATCTGTCCATCCATCTATACCTGTTCCAGCTTCCATACAAATTCAACTTAAGTACAAACCTACAGGACCTCTCTCGTTTGTAACTTCTAAGCTTCAATGGCTGCCTGTATTTATGTCATTCTCAGGCTTAAAATATCTAGTCAACTGCTGTAACCTGCCTCAAGCGAGTAAGAAATAAAATTATTATTATTATTATTATTATTATTATTGATGTTATTTCTTACCCACCTCTTACTACTACTACGATTATTATTATTATTATTATTATTATTATTATTATTATTAATTTCATTTCTTACCTGCCTCTCCCCATTAATAATAATAATAATAATAATAATAATACAGTAGAGTCTCGCTTACCCAACATAAACGGGCCAGCAGAACGTTGGATAAGCAAAAACGGATAATAAGGAGGGATTGAGGAAAAGCCTATTAAATATCAAATTACATGCTGATTTTATAAATTAAGCACCAAAACAGCATGTTTACAACAAATCAACAGAAAAAGCAGTTCAATACATGGTAACCTTGTGTATTAATTACTGCATTTATGAATTTAGCACCAAAACATTGCAATGTATTGAAACAGCAGTGGATCCGAGCGGGAGGTAGACCGTATTGGATGATACAGAACACTGGATGAGCGAAGGTTGAATAAGCAAGACTCTACAGTAATAATAATTTCATCTTACCTCCTCCCTCTCCTTACTATTAATAATAATAATAATAATTTCATTTCTTATCTGCCTCTCCTCCTTATTACTATTATTATTAATAACTAGCTGTCCCCTGCCACGCGTTGCTGTGGCCCACTCTGGTGGTCATGGGGGTTCTGTGTGGGAGGTTTGGCACAATTATATCGTTGGTGGGGTTCAGAATGCTCTGTGATTGTAGGTAAACTATAAATCCCGGCAACTACAACTCCCAAATGTCAAGATTCTATTTTCCCCAAACTCCACCAGTGTTCACATTTGGGCATATTGAGTATTCGTGTAAAGTTTGGTCCAGATCCATCATTGTTTGAGTCCACAGTGATCTCTGAATGGAGGTGAACTACAATTCCGAAACCAAAGGACATTGCCCACCAAACCCTTCCAGTATTTTCTGTTGGTCATGGGAGAACTGTGTGCCAAGTTTGGTTCAATTCCATCATTGGTGGGGTTCAGAATGCTCTTTGATTGTAGGTGAACTATAAATCCCAGGAACTACAATTCCCAAGTGACAAAATCATTTTTTTGAGTGAAGAACATACATTGGGTTGTTAGGTGTCTTGTGTCCAAATTTGGTGTCAATTCCCCCAGTGGTTTTTGAGTTCTGTTAATCCCACAAACGAACATTACATTTTTATTTATATAAGATGATTTCATTTCTTACCCACCTCTCATATTATTATTATTATTTATAATGCTAATAATAATAATAATAATAATAATAATTTGAGTCCCTTTCGAGGTGAGAAGGGTGGGATATAAATGTCATAAATAAATAAACTAATAAATAAATAATTGTATTTCTTACCCACCTCTTGAATTATTTATTTATTTACTTACTTTATTTGTATACCGCTCTTCTCAGCCCTTAGGCGACTCAGAGCGGTTTACAACAATTTAGGTATACACAATACAAAATCATTAAGCATTTAAAAGCAATAGCATCAAAAATCATTAAACATCAATATCAATACATCACTACATCAATATAGCAAATCCATCAGGTCTCATCAATGAAATCAGAGTCCAAACTCGTTATCCGATATTCTGTGTTCCGATAGTCAGTCAATCAATCACACTGCTTAGTCGAATGCCTGTTCAAACAGCCAGGTCTTTACTTTCCTCCGGAATGCCAGCAAGGAGAGGGTTGAGCTAATATCTGCAGGAAGGGGGTTCCACAGCCAAGGGGCCACTACTGAGAAGGCCCTGTCTCTCGTCCCCGCCAGGCGTGCTTGTGAAGCCGGCGGGATCGAGAGCAGGGCCTCCCCAGACGATCTGGTTCATTTATTATCAATTATTATTGATAATAAAAATTGTATGTCTTACCTGCCTGTCCTCCTTATTAATACTACTCATATTATTTGTAGTAATAATTTTATTTCTTACCCACCTCTTTATTATTATTACTATTATTAGCCTCCTCCTTATTATTATTATTATTTTAATAATAATTGCATTTCTTACCGGCCTCTATTATTATTATTATTATTATTATTATTATTATTATTATTTCTAGAATTAAAAATGCCCTCCTTAGCCTAGCTACTCACACACAAAAAAAACAGTATACAAAGCTTCTGGGAAGTTTGAGAACACAGACTGCAAAGCTTGTATTATTCACCCGCTGGAGATTATTCAGCCAGTCTCCGCTGTTGAATCACAGCAATGGCCCTGTAATCTCTGCCCGCTTCGGTTTCAGCCACCAGATCCTCTTTCACTCGCAGGCCGCCCAGTGTTTAACCTTCGTTTGAATTATTTAGCCCGACAACGGTGTAAAGGCTCGGCAGATAGACGAGAGCAGAGAGCAAAGCTTTGCCAATCCAATCTGCCAGCCCAGACGCCCAGACGTCATGCAGATGTTGGCTTCACTGACACAGAAAGGAGGAAAAAAAGAACTGAGTCAACCTCTGGAGGGGGGGAGAAAAAGAAAGACATGATGTCTTTGTTTAGTCAGCCAAGTCATCCGCCAGACGCTGGCGTAAAAAAGGCATGGCCCAATTTGGAACAGAAAAGGAAGTTATCAAGAACAGCAGCCAAGTCAAACAGGGGGGGAAACTGCGCCGACAGAGTCTCCAAAATTGGGGCAAAGAAAGAGCGTAATAATAATAATAATAATAATAATGCATTCCAATACTAATAATAGATATATAGCTGCTCTGAGTCTTCTTGTGGAGAGAAAAAATGGGCTAAACATTATTATTATTATTATTATTATTATTAGAAGCAGGAATGTTGCATTCAAATCACCCGACAGATGGCCACCCAGCCTCTGTTTAAAAGCTTCCAAAGGAGGAGCCTCCACCACCCTCCGGGGCAGAGAGTTCCACTGCTGAATGGCTCTCACAGTCAGGAAGTTCTTGTGTTCAGATGGAATCTCCTTTCTTGTAGTTTGAAGCCATTGTTCTGCGTCCTAGTCTCCAAGGAAGCAGAAAACAAGCTTGCTCCCTCCTCCCTGTGGCTTCCTCTCACATATTTATACATGGCTATCATATCTCCTCTCAACCTTCTCTTCTTCAGGCTAAACATGCCCAGCTCCTTAAGCCGCTCCTCATAGGGATTGTTCTCCAGACCCTTGATCATTTTAGTCGCCCTCCTCTGGACACATTCCAGCTTGTCAATATCTCTCTTGAATTGTGGTGCCCAGAATTGGACACAATATTCCAGGTGTGGTCTAACCAAAGCAGAATACAGGGGTAGCATTACTTCCCTAGATCTAGACACTATGCTCCTATTGATGCAGGCCAAAATCCCATTGGCTTTTTTTGCCGCCATTATGGTCCCACAAATGCCATCTGCCTATGACAAAGAACTGGTGGGGTCACAAGTCTGAAAAAGTTACGGGAAATGAACATGTCAAGCTACTCTAGGACTTCCGAATTCAGACTGGCAGAGTTTTGGAGCACAAGTATGGATTGTCGATGTGGCAATCCCAGGTGACAGCAGGATTGAAGAGAAGCAACTGGAAAAGCTTGCACGATATGAGGATTTAAAGATCAAACTGCAAGGACTATGGCACAAGCCAGTCAAGGTGGTCCCGTGGTGATCGGCACACTGGATGCAGTGCCTAAAGACCTTGACCTGCACCTAAAAACAATTGGCAGTGACAAAATCACTACCTGTCAGTTGCAAAAGACTACCCTACTCAGATCTGCATGCATTATTTGTCGATATATCACAGTCCTAGACACTTGGGACGTGTCCGACGTGAGATGCAATACAAAAGCCAGCAGAGTGATCTTGTTTGCTGTGGGCTCATCTTGTTGTATATCACATTTATTTATTTATTTACTCTATTTATACCCTACCTTTCTCTACTCATAGAGCAACATAGGCAGACATTAAACTTAAAAAACAGTTGAGTTAAAACTGATACACATTAAGAATTTTTAAAAATTACATTCAGTATTAAACTCATGCCACCCAAAAATCATGGTCCAAGGCTGATTCCATAGTCAATTGCACATAATCCGATCTATACTGCACTACACTAGTCTCCAAAAGCCTGGTCCCAGAGTCAGGTTTTTACTTTCTTTCTGAAGGCGAGGAGGGAGGGGAGTGATCTGATGTCGCTAAGGAGGGAGTTCCACAGCCGTGAAACCACCACCAAGAAGGCCCTGTCTCTCGTTCCCGTCAGACAGCAGGACCAAGAGCAGGGCCTCCCCAGATTATCTCAATCTCCAAGGTGGTTCATAGGGGAGGATACGTTTGGACAGGTAAGCTGGGCCGGAACCGTATAGGACTTTGTATGCTAAAGCCAGAACTTTGAATTTTGCTCAGTAGCAGACTGGCAGCCAGTGGAGCTAACGTAACAGGGGAGTTGCATGCTCCCCGTACACCGCTCCAGTGAGCAACCTGGCTGCCGTCCGTTGGACCATTTGAAGCTTCCAAACAGTCTACAAAGGCAGTCCCACGTAGAGTGCATCGCAGTAACCTATGTGGCATGTAACAAGAATGTGAACCACCGTGGCCAAGCTGACTTCCCAAGGTACGGGCGCAACTGGCACACAAGTTTTAATTGAGTAAAGGCTCCCCTGGCCATCATCAAGACCTGAGGTTTGGGCTCAATGATGAATCCAGGATCACTTCCAAGCTGCAAACCTATGTTTTCACATATAGTAATATATAATACACTATAACAACAACAACAACAACAACATATTGTGGAAAAGAAAAAGGTTTGGATTATTGATGTCACCATACCAGGTGACAGCCAAATTGACGAAAAAGAACAGGAAAAACACAGTTGTTATCAGGAACTCAAAATCGAACTGCAAAGGCTCTGGCATGCCAAAAGATCTCAGCCGGCATTTGGAAACAATAAACTGACAATCTGTCAACTGCAAAAGGCCACCATACTTGGTGGCCTTTTGGCGCATCCTTCTGAGTGGCGCATCCTTCGAAAATACATCACACAGTCCTAAACACTTGGGAAGTGTTTGACTTGTGATACAAAATCCAGCATATATATCTCATTTGCTGTGTCATACTGTGTTTTTGTGTCAGTAAAATAAAATAATAATAGTAATAACAGTAATAGTAATAATAATAATAATAATAATAATAATGCATTACAATACTAATAGATACTGTACATAGGTGCTCTGAGTCTTCTGGTGGAGAGAAAAAAGGGGGCGATAAATAAACATAATAAACAACAACAATACATTCTAATACTAATAATAGATACATAGCCACCTTGAGTCTCCTTGTGGAGAGCGAGTTGGAAGAGGCCTCATGTGCCATCTAGTCCAACTGCCTTCTGCCATCATGCAGCAAAAACACAATCAAAGCACTCCTGACACATGGCAACCAGCATCTGCTTAATAATAATAATAATAATAAGTAGTAGTACTAGTAGTAGTAGTGGCAGTGAATTGTGCCGGATGTAAGCCGCCCTGAGTGCCCCCCCCCCCCCCCGGGGTTGAGAAGGGCAGGGTACAAATGTTTGAAATAAATAATAACACGGTATGAGGATTTAAAGATCGAACTGCAAGGACTATGGCACAAGCCAGTCAAGGTGGTCCCAGTGGTGATCGGCACATTGGGTGTAGTGCCTAAAGACCTTGGCCTGCACTTAAACACAATTGACGCTGACAAAATTACCATCTGCCAGCTGCAAAAGGCCACCTTACTGTAGTGGTGCTCAACCTGGGGTCCCCAGATGTTTTTGGCCTACAACTCCCAGAAATCCCAGCTAGTTTACCAGCTGTTAGGATTTCTGGGAGTTGATGGCCAAAAACATCTGGGGACCCCAGGTTGAGTACCACTGCCTTACTGGGATCTGCACGCATTATTCTCCGATACATCACACAGTCCTAGACACTTGGGAAGTGTCCGACGTATGATCCAATTCAACAGCCAGCAGAGCGATCTTATCTGCTGTGGACCCATCTTGTTGTGTTTCTAATAATAACAACAACAACAACAACTATAGAATCCTAGATGAAATTTTCCTGCTTCTTGGCAGGGGGTTGGACTGGATGGCCCATGAGGTCTCTTCCAACTCTATGATTCTATGATTCTAGAGTTGGAAGAGACCTCAAGGGCCATCTAGTCCAACTCCCTTTCTGTAATGCAGAAAAAGCACCATCAAAGCACCCCTGACAGATGGCTATCCAGCCATAATAATAATAATAATAATAATAATAATAATAATATAGAAGTACAGAATCCTAGAGTTGGATGAGACCTCATGGGCCATCTAGAGCTTCCCTTCTGCCAGGAAGCAAAAGCACCATCAAAGAACCCCCAACAGATGGCCACCTAGCCTTTGCAAGAATAATAATAATAATAATAATAATAATAATAATATCATCATCATCATCATCATCATCATCATCATCACTATAGAATTCTAGAGTTGCAGGAGACCACAAGAGCATCCAGGCCAACCTCCTTGCCATGAATGAAAAGCACCATCAAATCAAATTATTAATAAAATTATTGCTGTTATTTAAATCAGCACTGACACAAAATGTTGGCGATTGATCGGCTCTGGCTGCCAGGCTTGTATAGTCTCCTCCACCCATACAGCTGAGGGACAGCAAAGAAGAGAGGACAAAATCGCTTTTGAAAGGAAGGCAGAGAAACCCATGGCCTGCCCCAAAGCACATGGGCGTGGGTGGGTGTTCCTCGGCTTGGAGGAATGCAGAGCTGCTTCATGATATCATTCTGAGACATACAGCATGTTTGAGCCCAGTTGAAACACAAGGACATTTGCTTGGAGAGTTTGGAGTCCCACTTCTATCTCATCCATGCTTATGTTTTCGCCAAGGGATCATTGTGTCCGAGGGTCAAATTTTGGTATTATCATTCCCTCCGGTCTTCCAACATCTTGATTTGTATAAAGTTCTATAAAGATAATGTGGATTATCTGCTTTGATCATATGGATTATATGGCAGTGTAGAAGGGGCCTATGGCATCATCTGCATTGCCATATAAAATCCAGATTATTTGCTAAAAGCTGGATTATATGGCAGCGTAGACTCGTATAATCCAATGCAAAGCAGAAAATATGGTCATCTGTTTTGATACTCCATATATGGCAGTGTCGATTCAGCCTAAATCCTCAAGTTGTTTTTTTCCCTCTCCACCACCATTATCTCCATGACCTCCATCACCATCATAATCAAGTCAGGGGCTGCTGTGGTTTTTAGTTTTGAATATGTTTTTATGGTTTTGAACTTAATTGTTTTTTTCACAGGAGCGGCATTTTATTCTGGTTTAATATTTGTATATTTTAAAACTGTATTAAAATGCTTTCAATGTAAGCTGCTTTGAGTCCCCTTTGTGGAGAGTGAAAGCGGGAAAATAACAACAACACATTCTAACACTAATAATATATACACAGTCACTTTGAATCTATAATAATAGCAATAATAATAATGATGATTATTTTATCTAAAGCCTCCCAAGATTATAGGGTTTTTTCCTCATGGTTGTTTTTCTGACCGCCACATAGAAGCAGTGAGTAGATTGATCCTCTGGGGATATAATAATAATAATAAGCGGTTTATACTTTTGAATATCTTTTTGTGGATTTTAACTGAATTTCTTAAAATACCAGATATTTAATTCTGTTTTACTGTTTGTGTGTGTATGTATGTGTGTGTATATATATATATTATTATAAAATTATATATAATTATTATATTGTATATAATTATATAATATATATTATGTTGTTTATTCGTTCAGTCACTTCTGACTCTTAGTGACCTCATGAACCAGCCCATGAAAGAGCTCCCTGTCAGCCATCATTACCCCCAGCTCCTTCAAAGTCAAGCCAGTCATTTCAAAAATACTATCCATCCATCTTGCCCTTGGTCGGCCCCTCTTCCTTTTCCCTTTCCTTTCCCCCAGCATCATTCTCTTCTCCAGGCTTTCCTGTATTCTCATTCTGTGGCTAAAGTACTTCATCTTTGCCTCTAATATCTTTCTCTCCAGTGAGCAGTCGGGTTTTATTTGCTGAAGTATGGACTGGTTGGATCGTCTCGTGGTCCAAGGCACGCTCAAAATTTTCCTCCAACACCACAGTTCAAAAGCATCTATCTTCCTTCGCTCAGCCTTCCTTATGGTCCAGCTCTCACATCCATAGGTTACTACAGGGAATACCACTGCTTTAACTATGCGGATCTTCATTGCCAGTGTGATCTGGCAAGATTGGTCATTGCTCTCCTCCCAAGAAGGAAACGTCTTCTGATTTCCTGGCTGCAGTCTGCTTCTGCAGTCATCTTTGAACCTAGAAATACAATATCTGTCACTGCCTCCATTTTTTCTCCCTCTATTTGCCAGTTATCCGGTTGCCATAATCTTGGATTCAACCTCACTCCTCAGGATGTGTGGTTCTAATTCACTCACCCCGTCAAAACTATCCTCATTATTATTATCCTTCCTATACAGATCTTCTGTATAGTCTCGCCGCCTTTTCTTGATCTCTTCAGCTTCTGTTTGATCCTTGACATCTTTGTTTTTGATCATGCCCATTTTTGCCTGAAATTTACCTCCAATTTTCTAATTTTCTGGAAGAGGTCTCTTGTCCTTCCTGTTCTATTGTCTTCTTCCACTTCCATGCATTGCTTGTTTAAAAATAATTCCTTATCTCTTCTGGCTAACCTCTGGAATTGTGCATTCAATTGGGCATATCTCCCCCTAATATTGTTTCCTTTCTTCTTGGGCTACTTCAAGTGTCTCAGCAGACAACCATCTTGCCTTCTTGGTTTTCTTTTTCTTTGGGACATACTTTGTTGCCGCCTCCTGAACAATGTTGCGGACTTCTGTCCATAGTTCTTCTGGTACTCTATTTATTAAAACTGGTCCCTTAAATCTATTCTTTACCTCCCCTGCCTATTCACTAGGAATGTTAGTGAGATCATATCTAACTGATCTGTGTGTTTTCCCTGCTCTCTTTAATCTGATTCTGAATTGTGCAATAAGAAGTTCGTGATCTGAACTACAGTCAGCCCCAGGTCTTGTTTTCTTTCACCAACTGGATGGATGTCCGCCACCTTTGACTGAAAAGGATGTAGTCAATCTGAATTCGTTGTTGACCATCTGATGAAGTCCATGTATAAGGCCGTCTTTTAGATTGTTGGAAGTGAGTGTTCATTATACATAGTGAGTTTTCCTGGCAAATTTCTATCAGCCTGTGTCCCGCTTCATTTTGTTAACCCAGACCATGCTTGCCTGTGATGCCAGTTGTGATTTGACTACCCACCTTAGCATTCCAGCCTCCGGTAATGAAAACTATGTCTCTTTTTGGTGTATTATCCAGTAGGTCCTGCAGATCCTCAGAGAACAGATCTTCTTATTCTTATTATTATTATTTATACCCCACTTTTTCTCTCCACAAGGAGACTCAAAATGGTTATGTATCTGGTATTAGTATTATAATGTATTATTATTATAATAATTATTTCCAAAGTGCACACATTATAACGTAGCTATTAGTATTACATTATCATTACCGTTATTATTATTACTAGCTGTCTCCTGCCACGCATTGCTGTGGCCCAGTCAGGTGGTCTGGGAAATAAAGTAATGAGTAAGTTTTGATTTCTAATATATGTAATGTGTTGATGCTTGTGGGTAAACAGTATTTCTTGTTGTTTCTTTGTCAGTGTTGATGGGGAGGACTGTCTGGTTTGCCTACCCTGGAACATGCAACATTTGAAAGAAACCCCTATCTATATCTATGGCTAGATGGCTCTTTGTCAGGAGGGCTTTGATTACGTTTTCTTGCCCTGGTGAAGGGAGTTGGACTGGATGGTCTTAAGTATGAGGGTTCTGTGTGGGAAGTTTACCCCAATTCTGTCATTGGTGGGGTTCAGAATGCTCTTTGATCGTAGGTGATCTATAAATTCCAGTAACTTCAACCCCCAAATGTCAAGATTCTACTTTCCCCAAACTTTACCAGTGTTCACATTTGGACATATTGAGTATTCGTGTAGAGTTTGGTCCAGATCCATCTTTTTTTGAGTCCACAGTGATCTCGGGATGTAGGTGAACTACAACTCCAAAACCAAAGGAAACTGCCCACCAAACCCTTGCAGTATATTCTGTTGGTCATGGGAGTTCTGTGTGCCAAGTTTGGTTCAATTCCATCCTTGGTGGGGTTCAGAATGGTCTTTGATTGTAGGTGAGGTATAAATCCCAGCAACTACAACTCCCAAATGACAAAATAATTTTTTTGAGTGAAGGACATACATTGGGTTGTTAGGTGTCTTGTGTCCAAATTTGGTGTCAGTTCGTCCAGTGGTTTTTGAGTTCTGTTAATCCCACAAACGAACACTACAATTTTATTTATATAGATGTTTATGTTTATTTATTTCCAGCCTTTTCTCTCCAAAAGGAGACTCAAAGCAGCTTACATTAAAATGATTTCTTAAGAGTCCAGAGAGACCCAAATGTAGGAGGAGATTCACAATGCGGCTGCAAGGAAAAGTGATGTAAGGCGGGCCTGCTCTCCGCCAACATGGATAAACGCAGGATTACTAGCCTGAGGCCAAGAGGCAAACCCACAGCAGTAATTGCAGGGAAAGAAGGAAAGGGGGGGGGGGAGAGAGAGAGAGAGAAAAACTGCAGAAACCAGATCCCACTGTCTATAAGGAGTCATCCCAAAAGGTCAATTTTCCCTACCATGTGCCATCAAAATACAATCCGGAGACGTCCAAACCAGTCTAGGGGCTGCAAAACAGAGCTAATTACCAGGCAGATCATTAGACAAACAAGATATTGAAGCATCAATAAGGCTGGGGCAGGCTCTCACTTCCACAAATAGCTATAACTCCCACTACTAGGGAGAAACTAATGGCCCTCCCTCCAATGACATTGCAGGTTATAGTGAGTGCCGTGAGCATGTCCAAGAGCCCTGCCAATGTCCTCCACAAACACTACACTGCCCATCATACGGGAACAATTCCATCCTAGATTTCATGTGTTTCCTCCACCACAGTCATCCCACTGTTTCCTTCTCTCTCCATTGGTGTGGAATTTACATGACCCGCCACTGGCCTGGACATTTTGGAGTTGAAGACACTGGGATGTATAGTTCATCTGCAATCAGTGAGCACTCCAATGTAATTGGACTAAACTTGACCAGCACCCCATGACCAGCAAAAAATACTGGAGGTCTGGGGAAAATGTACCTTGATTTAGGGGAGGTGTAGTTCAACTCCATCCAGAGAGCACTGTGAACCCAAACACCGACTTGGCACACATACCTGATATGTCAAAATTTGATTACTGGAGGGGTGGGGGAGGGGAACTGACCTTCCTTTCTGGGAGTTGTAGTTCACCCACAACCAAAGAAACTGTGAGCCCCACGAACGATGGACCTGGACCAAACTTGGCACACAGAACCCCCATGACTAACTCAATTTACTGGAGGGGTTTGAGGGGAACTGACCTTCTTTTCTTGGAGTTGTAGTTCACCTACGTCCAGAGACACTATGACCTCCACTGATGATGGACCTGAACCATACTTGGAACACAGAACACCCCATGACTAACTCAATCTGCTGGAGGGGTTTGCGGGGAACTGACCTTCTTTTCTGGGAGTTGTAGTTCACCTACGTCCAGAGACACTGTGACCTCCACTGATGATGGACCTGAACCATACTTGGAACACAGAACCCCCATGACTAACTCAACCTACTGGAGGGCTTTGAGGGGACTGACTCACCATAGTGTGAGTTGTAGTTTACGCTACAGCACACTGAACCCCACCGAGGATGCATCTAGAACAAACTTGCCCAACAAAACTTTTAAGTACTGATGGAGACTCTCGGGGTTAACCTGGCATGTCGTGATGGAGTTTCTGGGGGATAACCTGGCGTGATGTGAGTTGTAGCTCACCCACAACCTTATGCATTTTGTACAATTAGAAAATTGACTTTTTCAAATAACCTAAGCAACGCCGGGTATCCAAGCTAGTATATATATATATAAATATGTATACATTCACACATAAAGTCTGCATAATGTTCAAAAATAAGAAGAAAAGATGACAATGTAACATAGTAAACTGTCATCTACACAATATGAAATTAAGAACAAATTAAATTTGGAAGGGAAAATGTGGAGATCATTCAAGATATTGTGCCTTTCCAATCAAATCCTCCCATTACTATGTAACACGGTTATTTGTTCCTGGGTTATAAATGTCATTTCCTCATTGGTTCTATCATAAAAACATGGGAAAAGTTGCAAAAACTTTGTTGAAAATGCAAAAGAAGATACAGAGTGAAAATACAAGTTAAAATTCACAGATGAAATGCAGATTAAAATGCTGTCAATATTTTGCCATCCTTGCAATAAATTTCTCCATTCTGAGCTTTCCATAGTTTGAAATAAGCTATAGAGCCTGTATTTTTGAAAAAATATAAACGGGAAGTATTGTGTCTCCATACATTTTGTCATTTACCATCTATACAAACATTCGTATCTCTTACAAGTGTTTGGTTTAAGCTTTGGATTGTTCACAAAACCGAATGAACATGTCACAAAATGATGCACGGCTGAAAAGCCTGTAATGTTGGGAAAAGTTCTGTTTCATACAGGATGTAATTTTTGATGCAAAATACACACCAAAGGTACGGTATGGTTTCTCGCATGTAAACATAGGGTGCTTCTCTACACAGTACAATTAAGACCATTTCATGATCCCTGTCTGCAGGCTTTTAAGCCACAAGATGGGTGGATGAGTGGTAATCTGTCGGGAGGGATTGGGTGGTGTCTTAGGGTTTCTTTCAATCCCACAATTCTATATTTCCATTTCTCCATGAACTTTAATGTCTATGAGGCTGGATGGGAGGAATCAGAATGTGTCCTTTCCTTAATGGAAGAATGGGTTGGACTAGGTGCTCCTCGGCTCTTTAAAGCCCATGATTCTGTATTTCCATTTCTCCATGAATGTCTATGGGGCTGGATGGCCAACTGTCAGAAGAGATCAGATTGTGTACTTTCCTTAATGGCAGAATGGGTTAAACTGGATGCTCTCTAGGGCTTTGACAATCATATGAACCTACATTTCCATTTCCCCATCAATTTCTATGGGGCTGGGTGGCCTTCAGTCGGGAGGGATTGGATTGAGTCCATTCCTTAATGGGAGAATGGGGTTGCACTGGCTGCCCTTTGGGGTCTCTCTCACTTCTTTGATCCTGTATTTCCATTTCTCCATGGATGTCTATGGGGCTGGATGGCCATCTGTTGGGAGGGATTGGACTGTGTCCATTCCTTAATGGCAGAATGGGTTGAACTGGATGCTTTTGGGGTCTCTGTCAATCCTCTGCTCCTACATTTCCATTTCTCCATGAATGTTACCTCTGAGGATGCTTGCCATAGATGCAGGCGAAACGTCAGGAGAAAAATTGCCTCCAGAACATGGCCATATAGCCCGGATAAACCTACAACAACCAATGTCTTATGGGGCTGGATCTGTCGGGAGGGATCGAACGGTGTCTTGGCAGAATGGCCTTCGGGTCCCTTTCAATCCTATGATTCCATATTTCCATTTCTCCATGAACCTTCTAATGTCTATGGGACTGAATGGCCATCTGTCAGGAGGGATCAGATTGTGTCCTTTCCTTAATGGCAAAATGGGGTGAACTGGGTGACCCTTTCAATCCTATGATCCTACATTTCCATTTCTCCATGAATGTCTATGGGGCTGGACGGCTATCTGTTGGGAGGGATCGGATGGTGTAATGGCAGATTGGACTTTGGGTCTCTTTCAGTCCTATGAGTCTACATTTCTATTTCGGGTTAGACTGGATGCCCTTTGGGGTCCCTTTCAATCCTATGATCTCATATTTCCAGTTCTCCATGAAGGCCTATGAGGCTGGATGGCGATCTGATGGGAGGGATTGAATGGTGTAATGGCAGAATGGCCTTTGGGTCTCTTTCAATCCCATGATCCTGTATTTCCATTTCCTCATGAATGTCAATGGGGCTGGATGCCTATCTGTCGGGAGGGATCGGATGGTGTCTTGGCAGAACGGGGTTGGCCTTTGGGTCTCTTTCAATCCTATGATTCGAGATTTTCATTTCTCCATGAACCTTCTAATGTCTATGGGGCTGGGTGGCCATCTGTCGAGAAGGATCGGATGGTGTCCTTTCCTTAATGGCAGAAGAGGGTTGGACTGGATTTCCTCTTGGGACCCTTTCCTCCTCGAGCATCCTATGCCCCTGCAGCCCCCTTTCTCCTCGAGCATTACCTCAGGGGAAGGCGTCACACGAAGCCGGGCCCATCCTCTCGCTGAACCAGGCTTCCCTCCCTGCTCCGCGGAGACACACCAGTCGGCGTCCTCCCTTCCCGCCTCCTTCCCCCGACTGAGGCGAAGAAGGCCGGCCACTTCCGGCCGGGCAGGAAGGAGGGAGCGGCTCGAGCCCGGCAGGGGGAAGGAGTGGAGAGAGAGGGGAAAGGCGCATGCGCGCGAGCAGGGAGGGGAAGGGGTGAGGAAACCCAGAGGCGAGCGGCCCGCCCGCGCATGCGCACTGACGCCACCTTCTGGAAAGGCGCTTTCTTCCTCTGCTACACACACACACATATATATCTATCCTCAGTCTTTGGATTAATGAATGGATTCTCCTTTCTAGCGCCACCTTGTGGCCTCCGATCGGATAATAGAACTTTATCTTCTATCTTTCTTCTATATAAATAAAAATGTAATGTTTGTTTGTGGGAGTAACATAACTCAAAAAACACTGGACGAATTGACACCAAATTTAGACAGAATACGCCTAACAACCCAATGAGTGACCATCACTAAAAAAATATATGATATTGTCATTTGGAAGTTGTAGTTGTTGGGATTTCTAATCTTCTATATAAATAAAAATGTAGTTTGTCGAAGGCTTTAATGGCTGGAATCACTCAGTTCTTGTGGGTTTTTTCGGGCTATATGGCCATGTTCTAGAGGCATTTCTCCTGACGTTTCGCCTGCATCTATGGCAAGCATCCTCAGAGGTGAGGTGACCTCACCTCTGAAGATGCTTGCCATAGATGCAGGCAAAACTTCAGGAGAAATGCCTCTAGAACATGGCCATATAGCCCGAAAAAACCCACAAGAACAAAAATGTAGTTTGTTTGTGGGATTAACATAACTCAAAAACCACTGGACGAATTGCCGCCAAATTTGGCCACAAGACACCTACTGACCCAAGGAGTGACCATCACTAAAAAGTTGATTTTGTCATTTGGGAGTTGTAGTTGTTGAGATTTCTAGTTTATTTACAATCAAAAAGCATTCTGAACTCCACCAATGAAATAATTTGGCACACAGGACTCCCATGACCAACAGAAAACACTAGAAGGGTTTGGTGGGCATTGACCTTGAGTTTGGGAGTTGTAGTTCACCTACATCCAGAGAGCACTGTGGACTCAAACAATGACAGATCCGGACCAAACTTGGCACTGATACGCAAAATGCCCAAATATGAAGACAGATGGAGTTTTGGGGAAATAGACCTTGACATTTGGGAGTTGAAGTTACTTAGATTTATAGTTCACCAACAATCAAAGAACATTCTGAAGCCCACAAACGACAGAATTGGGCCAAACTTCCCACACAGAACCACCATGACCAACAGAAAATTCTGTGTTTTCTGGTGGTCTTTGGCGACCTTTCTAACACCCCCCAAGACTCCCACAGGGGTCCTAACCCCCAGGTTGAGAAATGCTGCCTTAAGGCCATCCAGTCTAACTCCCTTGGACTCCCAAGGCAAAAAAAAAAAAAAAAAAAAACATGATCAAAACCCTCCTAACAAAGAGCCATAAATATAGATATGATTCACATGCATATATATGTATGTGACAGATATAATGGATTTCAAAGGGACCCCTAAAGAAGGACAATTATATGTTGCATGTTCCAGAGTAGGCAAACCAGACAATCTTCACATCAACACTGACAAAGAAACAAGAAATACTGTTTACCCACAAGCAGAAAGAAATTACATATATTAGAAACCAACACTTTCTCATTACTTTATTTTCCAGATCACCAGACTGGGCCACATCAATGCATGGCAGGGGACGGTTAGTAGAGTCTATCTATCTATCTATCTATCTATCTATCTATCTATCTATACACGCACACACACACACTATATAATTTTAGTTTCCAAATATTGACTAGTGGAGTTCCGCAGGGATCAGTATTGTGTCCTATGTTGTTTAACATTTACATGAAGCCACTGGGATAGATCATCCGGAGTTTTGGAGTGAGATGTCATTTGTACGCAGATGATGTTCAACTCTGTCACTCCTTCTCACCTGTTACTAAGGAGGCTGTACAGGTCCTGAACCGCTTAGCAGCTGTGATGGTCTGGATGAGAGCAAACAAATTGAAATTGAATCCAGACAAGGCAGAGGTCCTCCTGGTCAGTCGTAAGACCAAACAAGGCATAGGGTTACAGCCTGTGCTGGACCGGGTCACACTCCACCTGAAGGACACAGGTTTGCAGCTTGGGAGTGATCCTGGACTCATTGCTGAGCCTGGAATCCCAGGTCTTGGCAGTGGCTAGGGGAGCTTTTTCACGATTAAATCTTGTGTGCCAGTTGAGAAGTCAGACTTGGCCACAGTGGTCCACGCTCTCGTTACATCCCAAATAGATTACTACAATGCACTCTACATGGGGTTGCCTTTGAAGACTGCTCAGAAGCTCCAACTAGTCCAATGGACAGCAGCCAGGTTGCTCACCAGAGCGGCATACAGAGAGCATACAACTCCACTGCTACACCAGCTCCGCTGGTTGTCAATCTGCTTCCGAGCACAATTCAAAGTGCTGGCTTTAGCCCATAAAGCCCCGAACCGTTATGGGCCAGCTTACCTGTCTGAATGTATCTCCTGCTATGAACCATCACAAAGTCTAAGATCGACAGGAGAGGCCCTGCTCTCGGTCCCACCATCCTCACAAGCGCGATCGGTGGAGACGAGAAACAGGGCCTTCTCAGTGATGGCCCATCACCCCTGGTGGCGCAGTGGGTTAAACCCCTGTGCCGGCAGGACTGAAGACTGACAGATCGCAGGTTCGAATCCGGGGAGAGGTGGATGAGCTCCCTCTGTCAGCTCCAGCTCCTCATGCAGGGACATGAGAGAAGCCTCCCACAAGGATGATAAAACATCAAATAATCCGGGCGTCCCTTGGGCAACGTCATTGCAGATGGCCAATTCTCTCACAACAGAAGACACTTGAGCTCCTGACATGACCAAAAACCTGTGGAACTCTCTACCCAATGACATTAGATTGGCCTCCTCCCTCTTGTCCTCTAGAATGAAACTCAAAACCTGGTTATGGGACCAAGCATTCAAACAGTAGAGGCAGCAATTTAGAATGACAATGTACTGACCAATTTGTTTGACAAATGGTAGGAAAGATTTAAGGGAGAGGCAGTGGTTAGGATCATGCAAATTCCACACCAATGGAGAGTAAGGCACACTGAGGTGTTTGTGGTGGAGGAAACACAGAAAATCTAGGATTAAATTGTCCCCGAATGACAATTGGGTGGTGGACAGTATGGTGCTTGTGGAGGGCACTGGCAGCGGTCGTATATGTTCACAACGCTCGCTATAACCTGCAATGTCATTGGAAGGAGGGCCATTGGTGGCTCCTCATTGGTGGGGATCATAGTTGTTTATGGAAGTGGGGTCCTATCTGTGAAAGTAGGCACCCCAGCCACATACACATTTTCACTTTTACTATCTGGACAGATCTACTCTTTCAGTGCTTAGATAAGCAGATATAGTATGGGAATAAAAGTATATACTATATATATATGTATATATACATATACATATAGTAGGAGCCCCCGGTGGCGCAGTGGGTTAAAGCACTGAGCTGCTGAGCTTGGTGATCGAAACGTCGCAGGTTCGATTCCAGGGAGTGGCGTGAGCTTCCGCTGTCAGCCCTAGCTTCTGCCAACCTAGCAGTTCGAAAACATGCAAATGTGAGTAGATCAATAGGTACCGCTCCAGCGGGAAGGTAACGGCGCTCCATGCAGTCATGCCGGCCACATGACCTTGGAGGTGTCTATGGACAACGCTGGCTCCTCGGCTTAGAAATGGAGATGAGCACCACACCCCAGAGTCAGACATGACTGGACTTAATGTCAGGGGACTACCTTTACCTTTACCTTATATATATAGTATGTATATATTGCATATATTTCTATACCTTCAGATGAATAGATATATTTTGGGACTAAAAGTTTGAGATACTATTATATCTCAGACCTCTATTCAGACCTATACTAACTACATATTATACATACACACATCTATAGTATTTTACATGTATTTCTACACTTTCAGTCCTTAGTTAATAGATATATTATGGCACGAAAGGTCTATAGTGTACAGTGTTGGCATAGAGGTCTTTTTATAAATACAAAAAACCATTGCCCCCTTCCTCCACATTTCCTGTTCTTAAGCTGCCCTTCTTTCCTGCTGCTCTGGAGACTGGGATATTAATGGAGCATCTAATCTTCCTGCTGGGGGATGCCTTCAAACCTTTGGATTCACTCATTCAATAAACAGAGACTGGACAACCACCTGTCATAGAATAATAAGAGTTGGAAGACGCCACTGCCAGAAATATTAAAGATTAACTGGGTATTTTTGATTATAAAAGTGTGACTAAAGTACTGAAATAGTGAGTAGGCCGAAGCCTGTTAGTCAGTGATCCAAAGCTAGTGTCATCCTGAAGAGAGTGAGTAGGCCGAAGCCTGTTAGCCAGTGATCCAAAGCTAGTGTCATCCTGAAGAGAGTGAGTAGGCCGAAGCCTGTTAGCCAGTGATCCAAAGCTAGTGTCATCCTGAGGAGAGTGTGTAGGCCAAAGCCTGTTAGTCAGTGGGCCAAAGCTAGTGTAATCCTGAGGAGAGTGAGTAGGCCAAAGCCTGTTAGTCGGTGGTTCAAAGCTAGTGTCGTCCTGAAGAGAGTGAGTAGGCCAAAGCCTGTTAGCCAGTGATCCAAAGCTAGTGTCGTCCTGAGGAGAGTGAGTAGGCTGAAGCCTGTTAGTCAGTGGTTCAAAGCTAGTGTAATCCTGAGGAGAGTGAGTAGGCCAAAGCCTGTTAGTCGGTGGTTCAAAGCTAGTGTCGTCCTGAAGAGAGTGAGTAGGCCAAAGCCTGTTAGTCAGTGGTCCAAAGCTAGTGTCATCCTGAGGAGAGTGAGTAGGCCAAAGCCTGTTAGTCGGTGGTTCAAAGCTAGTGTCGTCCTGAAGAGAGTGAGTAGGCCAAAGCCTGTTAGTCAGTGGTTCAAAGCTAGTGTTGTCCTGAGGAGAGTAGGTAGCCCGAAGCCTGTTAGTTGGTGGTCCAACACTAGTGTCATCCTGAGGAGAGTGAGTAGGCCGAAGCCTGTTAGTCAGCAGTCCAACGCTAGTGTCTTCCTGAGGAGAGTGAGTAGGCCGAAGCCTGTTAGTCAGTGGTCCAACGCTAGTGTCATCCTGAGGAGTGCGAGTAGGCCGAAGCCTGCTAGAGTCAGTGGGCTAAGTCTAGTGTCGTCCTGAGGAGAGGGAAACCTCGGTGTGAGAAGCTTTGGTGGGAGTATCTCTAGTTTGAAGGCCTTGTGCGTAAAGCCTTATGTGTAAAGCTCCAGTATAAAGACTGCTGTCTGTAAATATAAGGTATATTTGTTTATTTGTGTTATAAAAACCTTTTTGTTGTAAACAGTGCAGCTGTATTATTTTACTACAAAGAAAGTCTATGGAAAAGATGACATTAGTCTGTGTGTTTTTCTTCTATTTATCACTTTGGTCTACTGGTGCTGGGTCACACCGTTGTTGATAAGTTATTCTGCTGTGCATTTATGAGGAGGGTGTTTTTTATTAAGCCCACTCGTCCAACAACCACATGGGCCATCTAGTCTAGCCATGTGCCATTCAGGAAAAACACAGTCAAAGCACCCCTGACAGATGGCCCATCACTTGTTCAATAAACATGAGATTTAGGGGTCTCTTCCCCCCCCCCCCCCCCCATTCTCCAAACAAAGCAGCCAAGGCATGAGATGAGAAAATACAAACATGTTGTTATACAAAGAAGTGCAATTCTGACTTATGGAAAGTGCAATTGTGACTGTGGAAGAGCCATATCCCATGGAAAGCCTAGCCAAAATAGAGCAGCTTCGCCACCTCCAGGCCCATGGCCTCCTCCCCAGCCATCTGGGCCACCAGGGAGACCTCCTTGCTGACATCTGCAGAGAGCTCGACCACCTCCGAAAAGGCCCTGAAGAGGAAAAAGAAGAAAGGAAGGGGAGAAATGAAAGAGGGGGAGGCAGGCTTTCATTGGGGTCCCAGGGGTTGGGCTTCATGACGCTTGTGGGGCTCCTTTGGTTCAACAACATCTCAGCAAGAGAGAGACCACCCCACTCCCAGGGCATCCAGTCCAACCCCTCCCAGAGCAGGAATGTGAGGCCTGGGCTAATGCCACACAACTCTGGGCAGTGGTTTCTGTAGATGAAGCACACCAACAATAGAGAAAGAGAAGAAGGTAGAAAGGAGAGAAAGAGGAAGGAAAAAGATGAAGCTCAGAAAAAGTCAATAAAGGAAGGAAGGAAGAGAGGGAAAAAGAGAAAGAGGCAAGAAGAAGAGAATGTAGGAGGAAGAGAGGAAGGTAGGAAAAAGTGAGAGAAAGAGGTAGGTAGAAGAGAAGATTGGAAGAAGAAAGAGAAGAAGAGAAGGAGGAAGAAGAGAAAAAGGAAGGTTAGGAGAAGTAAAGAAAGAAGGTAGAAAGATAAGAGAGAAAAAGAGGAAGACAGAAAGAAGAAGAGAGAGTAAGAGAGAGGCAGTAAGAAGAGAAGAAGGAAGGTAGGAGGAATAGAGAAAGGTAGGAAAAACTGAGAAAGAGGTAGACAGGTAGAAGAGAAGGAAGGAGGTAGGGAGAAAGAAAAGGAGGAGAAAGGTAGGAAGAAGGCCAAGAAAGAAGAAGAGAAGGAGGAATAGCAGAAGTTTAGAAAAAGGCTAGTAGAAAAATGAGATTGAAAAAGAGAAAAGCAGGAAGGAGAGAAGGAGAAAGGTTAGAAGAAGTGAAGACAGGAAGGTAGGAAGAAGAGAGAGAAAGAGAGAGGCAGGACGAAGACAAGGAAGAAAGGAGGAAGAAGAAAGAGGGGAAGGTAGGAAGGAGAGAGAATGAAAAGAAGGAGAAAGTTAGGAAAAAGAGAGAAAGAGGGAAAGGAGATAGAGAAAGAAGAAGAGAAAAGGGAAGAAGAGAAGGAAGGTAGGAGTAAGAGAGAGAAAGGAAAAAGAGAAGGAAGGTAGGAAGAAGAAAGAGGAAGGTAGGAAAAAGAGAGAAATAGGTAGACAGGTAGAAGGAAGAAAGTAGGAAGAAGAAAGAAAAGGAGAAGGAAAAGAAAGGAATAAGAGGAAAAAGGAGGAATAAGAGAAGGAGGAAAGAAGGTAGATAAATAGAACGATGGGAGAGAAAAAGAGGAGGGCAGAAAGAAGAGAAGGAGAAAGGTTGGAAAACGTGAAGGAGGGAAGGTAGAAGGAAGAGAGAGATAGAATCAGGAAGAAGAGAAGAAGGAAGAAGAGAAAGATAGAAAGGTAGGAAAAAGTGAGAGAAAGAAAGAGAATGGTGGGGAAAAGTGAGATACAGACAGATAAGAAGGCCCCCTTTCCTTCCCTCCCCCCCCCTTTGCTTTGGGAAATACCTGGGCAGCTCTTGAGCTACTTCCTGGGCTGCCTGCTGCAATTCCTGGGCTGGCCTCCGGACATTGGCATTGGTCCTGCTGGGCTCCTTGAGGGCTTCAGCCAAAAGTTGTTTGTTTTCCAAAAGGGCTGTTTCCAGATCAGCTGTGTGAAGGAAGAGGCAGCCGTTGGCCAAGGACTGTCTCCCAAAATTGCAGGGGGAGAAGGGGAAGGAGCTGCCCTCTCCATACCTAGGTATCGCCCCATGTCCTCTGGCACGTAGATCTCCTTCACGGGCAATGCATGACGTGTGGCATCCAGGGCAGTGGCAAAAGCCTGGTATTCCTGCTGGAAGCGGTTGCCTTGCTCCTCCATGGATCCCAGGGCTTCCAGCTGGAAGAGAAAGCCAGAATCGCACACAAAAAAACGGAGCCCCCGGTGGCACAGTGGGTTAAACCCCTGTGCCAGCAGGACTGAAGACCGACAGGTCGCAGGTTCGAATCCGAGGAGAGCGCAGATGAGCTCCCTCTATCAGCTCCAGCTCCTCATGCAGGGACATGAGAGAAGCCTCCCACAAGGATGATAAAACATCAAAACATCCGGGCGTCCCCTGGCAAACGTCCTTGCAGACGGCCAATTCTCTCACACGAGAAGCGACTTGCAGTTTCTCAAGTCGCTCCTGACATGACAAAAAAAAAAAAAACCCACAAAAAACTATGGCTTTTTGTGTGTGCAAAAATAATCCGTGAAGCCGACCTCCTCCAAGGTGAACTGAACCACCCAAACTGGGCTCTACAAGCCAATGAAGACTCCACCACAGACATCAGAAGACCTGCGAGGCCAAGAATAAGCCATGAGAGGAAAGACAAAAATCCACCCAGAGGAAAAGGGTTCTTACCATACATCAAGGGACCCACTGACCGCGTAGGGAAACTGATGAAAAAACACAATCTACAAACGATCTACAAACCCACTAAGAAAATCCAACAAATGCTACATTCAGCAAAGGACAAGAGAGATCCTCTCACCTCTGCAGGAGTCTACCATATACCATGCAGCTTTGGACAAGTCTACAGAGGGACCCCCAAACGCAGCAGCATTGCTCAAACACGAATCAAGGAACATGAAAGGCACTGCAGACTAATTCAACCAGAGAAGTCAGCCATAGTAGAGCAGCTGATGAACCAACTTGGACGCAGGATGTTATTGGAGAACACACAAATGCTGGACCACTCTAACAACCACCATGTCAGACGACACAGAGAAGCCATTGAAATCCACAAGCATGTGGACAATTTCAACAGAAAGGAGGAAAACATGGAAATGAACAAAATCTGAATAGCAGTATTAAAAAAACTCTAAAATCAAGACAGTAAACAAAGACACTCATAACACTCAAAAAGCAGGGGAATTCCAGACATGAATCAATCAGGACCAGCTAACACCTTCCAACAAAGTATTCCCTTTGAAGCAGCCAGGCTTTGAAGCAGCAAGGCCATGAAATACTAATCCAGGTGGCCAGTTGCAACATTCACACTGGCCTCAAACAGACAAGAGTTCTTCCTCCCGCCCTGGACATCACTCAACAGATATATAAAACCCACTTGCGTAGTTTTCTAACAGACCCCTCAACCTCTGAGGATGCCTACCATAGATGTGGGTGAAACGTCATGAGAGGATGCTTCTGGAACATGGGCAGACAGCCCAGAAAACACACAGCAACCCTATGGCTTTTAAATCATCACATTCTATGTTCATCAGGGATATGAAGATGTTTCAATATGATCCTTTATATTTCAACTATGTTTTAATATGCGATTTTACATATGTCTTTAACAGTGTTGTGCCCAGTCTCAAACCGTAATGAGTTAGGTAATAAATAGAATATTATTATTTGTCATTATCACAATTATCATCTATACATCTATTATCTATAACTACCTTTCTGCCACCTGCTATATTTTTCTGTTTATATATAAATATAATCAATTATGTATATTATCAATAAAAATTATTTAATAAATAACAAAAATACATCAAAAAAGCAAAATTACATTTTTATATGGAAGTACGTTTATATGGATGTATGACATATGCATCTATATTTGTATGCCATTTCCAAGATGGCTCCCATTTCCAGAGTAGCCCTGTGACTTCTGATGGATCAGGATCTAATCAGGGTTTTAGGGGGCAATGACAAGAGTATGATGAGAGTTGTAGTCCACCCACAATCACTCTGAACTCCACTGACGATGGATCAGGGCCCAACTTGGCACTCAGACCCATCATGACCAACAGGAAGGACTGGAGAGTTTTGGGAGGGATAATGACAGTGCGTGATGGGAGCTGTAGTCCACCTACAATCACTCTGAACCTCACCAATGATGGATTGATGCCCAACTTGGCACTCAGACCCATCATGACCAATAAAAAGGACTGGAGGGGTTTGAGAGGGGCAATGACAGAGGATAATGGGAAGTGTAGTCCAATCACAATTAGTCTGAACTCCATCAATGATGGATCAGGACCCAACTTGGCAGTCAAACCCATAATGGCCAACTTGAGGGACAATGACAGAGGACTATGAGAACTTTAGTCCATCCTCCATCCACAATCACTCTGAACTCTTATCAACGATGGATCGAGTCCCAATTTGGCACCCAGGCCCATCATGATCAACAGAAAGGACTGGAGGGGCAATGACAAAGGGTGATGGGAGCTGTAATCCAACACGATCATTCTGAATCCCACCGATGATGGATCGAGATGTAACTTGGCACTCAGGCCCACCATAACCAACAGAAAGGATTGGAGGGGCAACAACATAGGGTGATGGGAGCTGTAGTCGACCCACATGACTATGCATTTCCTCATGGGTCTGCTCACCAAACCCAAAAGCAAACCAGGCCTTCTTCTCATGTCTATTCCCACAAAAGGCCAAGCCCAGGCTCCGATAGATGTCTAAGCCAGGATCTGGCCTCCAATCCCCTACCTGTGCATCCAAGGCGTTGCTGAGCTGCCTCCGTCTCTGCCTCTCCGCTAACAAGCCTCCCTTGTGCATGGCTTCTCTCTGGAGCCGGTCTCTCCCCTCCAAGAGGACGGCCAGTTTCCCCTCGCCTTCATGCTCCAAAAGGGCCAGGTTCTTCTCTATCTGTTGCCACACAAGATTCGAGGATGACAGAGCTCAGAAACAACCCCAAACAGACTCCATTTCTTTTAGAAAAAAGAACCACCAGACCTTTTATACCTGAACAGCCGCAAAGGTCAAGAGCAGCGATTGAAAATCCTGGATCTGAATCAAGGTCTCGACCTGAACAAAAAGAAAAAGAGATGCCCTTCTGAATGTATGTGCCATTGCACAGGACCTTTATTAATATAATTTATTATTTTTACCCAAACAAAAAAGATAAAAGAATGGTCAAAACTGCAGCTATCACTATTGGGAAGATTGGCAGCTGATAATAATAATAATAATAATAATAATAATAACAACAACAACAACAACAATCCCCCCGATGGGTGCCATCTTGTCGTGGTGGGGGGCTTAACTGTTCCAAGGATGCTGAGAGCTGTGCTGGTGGTAGTGTAACTACCAGCAGGTTCAACCAAGCCAGAGAGGTCTCAGCTGAGGAGGGGAACCAAGAGCACCTAACCCATTCGCATTATGGAGCAGCAAACCAAAACAAAGTCAATACTGGCTCGGTCAATGCCCAGGATAAAAAGGACTGCGGTGGATGCTGCTGATTCTGGACATCCATCAACAAGTGGGCTACAGAATCAAAATATAAATGAACAATCATAGAAATGGCAGAAATATACAATGCCAGAAAACCGCACAGTTATAAAATGCTATTACAAATCAGAACCTCAAAAGCGTGGCTACAAAAAAAGGATGTATCAATTGTGGAAACAAGAGTACCCTGACTCACAGATAACTGAAACCCGACTGGCTGATTCATAATCAGAAACAAAGTGTTCAGTGAAGTTGGACTCGAAGAAATTCAGAAAATCTGCAAAGCAAATGACCATCAGGTCACAGCACAGACAGTAGCAGAGACTCCAGCAACACTTGGAACTCTGGAACAGACTGAACCAGAAGAAAATGTGGAGCTTTTGCAAGAATTTGAAGAACCGGCATCTGAAGCACTTGTTGAACTATCAGGAAAACTGACAGCAGACAAGAGCTCAATGATAAAATCATGACCCATGCTGTATCAAATGCAATAAGAAAGCGACTTCCAACTTTAAAAACAGTGCCTAAGAGACAACTTGCACCTCTCATGAAGGATGCGAATACATTACTTTCTACTGTTCAAATAACATCAATTGAACAATCAAACCAGTTTGCCTATGGTACAGCAGTGATAGTAACAGAAGAGCTTGGGCTCCTACAACCAATGCAGCCTCCGAGAAAATCGACTGGAAAACCAAAATGGAAGGTCAGGTTGGAATTGAAAATCAAAAATCTATGATCAGATGGAAGTAACCTGAAAAATATGAAGGAGAAGAAAGTGAAGAATGACAAAATCAAGCAATATCTGATCAGAAAGTACTGGCTGAACACCAGAAAAAATTGAAGCAGCTTTAGAAATTGTGAAAGAACAAATTACAGCAAACGCCAGAAAAATTGAAAGATATGACGCCAGAATTATCCAGTACAGACAAAATCAACTGTTTCAATCAGACCAAAGATGGTTCTACCAGAGTCTGAACCAAACAACAGACACAGTAGTTATAAAGCCTGAGAAAATTGCAACAACTAAGTTTTGGAAAGGACTCTGAGAAAATAATAACTACAACAAAAAAGCTGGGTGGATAAAGGAGTTTGAAGAAAAATTCTCACAGAACAAAATGGAACAGATGGCAATAACAACTGAAATTATCAGCAAACGAGTGCAAAAAGTCAAGAACTGGACATCGCCTGGTGGTGATCAACTGCATGGATTTTGGCTAAAATATCTGACTAGCCTACATGGAAAAATGGCCCAACAATTCAATGAGATGCTGCAAAAAGGAAGTATCAGTGAATGGTTGACAACTGGGAGAACATATATGATACAAAAGGATCCAGCAAAAGGAGCAGCACCAGGAAATTACAGGCCGATAACATGTCTGCCCAATATGTTTAAACTATTGACCGGCACCATAGCTGACAGAATTCAAGATTATCTTGAAGAAAATAATATCTTGCCAAATGAACAGAAAGGCAACAAACGAAAAAGCAGGGGCAAAGACCAGTTATTAATTGACAAAATGATTCTGGAGAACTGCAAAAGCCGAAAAACCAATCTTCACATGACATGGATTGATTACAAAAAAGCCTTTGACTCACTCCCACACAATTGGATCATCAAGTGCCTAGACACCATTGGGATTTGTAAAAATGTTGGCACTTTTATTGAAAATATGATGAAGAACTGGAAAACTCAACTGTTTGTTGGAAATGAAAACTATGGACTTGTCAACATCAAAAGAGGAATTTTCCAGGGAGACTCATTGACCCCACTGCTTTTCATCATTGCCATGATCCCTTTGTCAACAATCTTACAAAAAACAAACCTCAGCTATCAAACGTCTCAGAGATCTCACAAAATTCCACATCTGCTGTACATGGATGACCTGAAGCTGTATGGGAAAACTGAAACTGAAATTCAGTCTCTGACTAACACTGTCCAAATCTTTAGCACGGATATCAACATGGAGTTTGGTTTGGACAAATGTTTGACAGTGGCACTGAAGAAGGGAAAAATCATTGAAAGTGAGGGCATAAATATGCCCAATGACCAAGCAATAAAGTGTCACCAGCCAGAGGCCTATAAATATCTGGGCATACTACAGCTGGACAACATCAAACATGAACATGTGAAAACTGTGTTCAGCAAAGAATATATTCAAAGGGTCAGTGTTCTCAAAAGCAAGCTCAATGGAGGCAATACCATCAAGGCCATGAACACCTGGGCCATACCTGTCATAAGATATACTGCTGGCATCATAAACTGGACACAGGCAGAACTGGACAATTTGAACAGAAAAACTAGAAAACTCATGACCATTCATAATTTATTACATCCTCGCAGTGATGTTGACCGGCTCTATCTGCCTAGAAAGTCTGGTGGCACTTTTACAAGTAAAACAAGCAGTCGAAGAAGAAAAAACACGCCCTGGCAGTACATGTCAAGGAAAGCCAAGAACCTGCTTTAATTGAAGTCAATAATCGGAAACTTCTCAAAACACAGCAGACAAAGAGTCAGTACAAGAAAACTGCACTCCAAACCAGAGCTGACAGCTGGCACAACAAAGCATTGCATGGACAGTTCCTTGACAAAATTGAAGGAAAAGTGGATAAGGAGAAGACCTGGTAATGGCTCACGAATGGAACCTTGAAGAAGGAGACAGAAGGCCTGATTCTTGCAGCCCAGGAGCAAGCCATCAGAACCAATGCAATTAAGGCCAGGATTGAAAAATCAGCTGATGACCCAAAATACAGACTGTGCAAGGAAGCTGATGAAACTATGGACCATATCCTCAGCTGTTGCAAGAAAATCGCACAGACAGACTACAAAGAAAGACACAACTCTGTGGCCCAAATGATTCACTGGAACTTATGTCACAAGTACCACCTGCCAGCAGCAAAGAATTGGTGGGTCGTGGAAAATGAACATGCAAAATACTGTGGGACTTTCGAAGCCAGACTGACAAAGTTTTGGAACGCAACACGTCAGACATCACGAATGTGGAAAAGAAAAAAGTTTGGATTATTGATGTCGCCATACCAGGTGACAGTCACACTGAGGAAAAACAACAGGAAAAACTCAGCCGCTATCAGAGTTCAAAATCGAACTGCAAAGGCTCTGGCAGTACAGGTGGTCCCAGTGGTCATCGGCACACTGGGTGATGCGCCAAAAGATCTCAGCCGGCATTTGGAAAGAATAAACGTCGACATAATCACAATCTGTCAACTGCAAAAGGCCATGTTACTTGGATCTGCATGCATCATTCGAAAATACATCACACAGTCCTAGACGCTTGGGAAGTGTTCGACTTGTGATTTTGTGATACGAAATCCAGCATATAGATGTCGTTTGCTGTGACATACTGTGCTTTTGTGTCAATAATAATAATAATAATAATAATAATGTGTCATCATGACCATTAATAATAATAATAATAGCACTTTATTTATATTCCACCCTATCTCCCCAGGGGGACTCAGGGCAGATGACAATATACATACACGGCAAACATTCAATGCTGTTTTGGACAGACAGGACAGAGACAGACAGAACAGAAAGGAGGTATGTTGTATCTACGTTGTGTTGATGGCACACAGAAGACTGGGTGAATTGGAAGGCACTGAACAGGCACAGAGCCAACCTTAAAAATCAGGGCTAAAAAGTGGAGTTCACAATGTGCGAGTGTGGAGGACAGCAAACCACAGACCACCAATACAATGCAGTCTGAGCCTTGTCACATGCACAATGGAGGACTTTTTTATAGCAACACCAGAGGCACTTGAAGTGTCTGCTTCTGGTCAAAGGACATTGAGTATAATGCCAAGTTTCTTACTTTCTTTGTATTTTTCAATACATCACAACTGTACCCTCAATTCGCATTTGTAGATCTGCCAGCACAATTCTATGGTGAGAGGGCTAAACATTATTCCAAATATTGTTAATGGCCATTTAAAACACAGAAATGTGGCTTCGCTCACCAAGGGTTGCTTTTTCTTGTTGGAGGGTTGTTTCTTCTTGGTGGGGGTTTGCTTCTTACTGGCCTCTGTGGCTGGCATTTTACCCAAAAGATAAATAATAAAGATCATCATCATCAAGATCCTCATCCTGCAAAAAGAAGCCCTCTTATCAAAGTCTTACCTTTAATGGCTGACACTTCCAGAGTTGGAGGGACACTTTCATGGCTGTCCAGCAGTGTAGACTGCAATGCTGGAGGGTAGGAAATAAAACAAATTGGCTTCTGTTTTGGCATTTTGTCTCACATTCACCTGCATAATGGCTCTCAACAAAACCTTATGGATTTATTACTTTCTTCCCAAATGGGATCCAAAGCAGCTAAGGCCACTCATTAAATCAATACAGCTAAGCCATTCTGAAATAAAGATTTATTTTTTTAAAGGGAAGTAGTTAACACGGTCTACACTGTGGTTTTTTTTAAATGATTTTATGGATTTAACTTAATTGTCTGTAATACCAGTTATGTTTAATGCTGTTTTAATATTAGTATATTAAGGTAAGGTTTCCCCTGACATTAAGTCTAGTCGTTTCCGACTATGGGAGGTGGTGCTCATCTCCAGTTCTAAGCCAAAGAACCGGCATTGTCCATAAATACCTTTAAGGTCATGTGGCCAGCATGACTGCATGGAGCATTATCTTCCTGCAGAAGTGGTACCTATTGATCTACTCACATTTGCATGTTTTCGGACTGCTAGGTTGGCAGAAGCTGGGGCTAACAACAGGAGCTCACCCTGCTCCCCGGATTTGAACTGCCAAGTCAGCAAGTTCAACAACTCAGCAGTTTAACCTGCTGTGCCACCAGGGGGCTCTTTATTATTAGACCCTTTATATAGAATTATTGTTGATTTTCTTATTCAGCACATTGTCTCCTTATGGAGAGAAAAAGCAGGATATAATAAATAATAATAATAATAATAATAATAATAATAATAATAATGGTTTAAAGGAGGAAAGCAAAAGGAAACAGTGATAAGGGGAGATATGCCCAGTTAAATGCGCAATTCCAGAGGTTAGCCAGAAGAGATAAGGAACTATTTTTAAATAAGCAATGCATGGAAGTGGAAGAAGACAACAGAATAGGAAGGACAAGAGACCTCTTCCAGAAAATTAGAAACATTGGAGGTAAATTTCAGGCAAAAATTGGTATGATAAGAAACAAAGATGGCAGGGACCTAACAGAAGCTGAAGAGATCAAGAGAAGGTGGCGAGACTATACAGAAGATCTGTATAGGAAGGATAATAATATTGAGGATAGTTTTGACGGTGTGGTGAATGAATTAGAACCAGACATCCTGAGGAGTGAGGTTGAATGGGCCTTAAGAAGCATTGCTAACAACAAGGCAGCAGGAGACGACGGGATCCCAGCTGAACTGTTTAAAATCTTAAAAGATGATGCTGTCAAGGTGATGCATGCCATATGCCAGCAAATATGGAAAACACAAGAATGGCCATCAGACTGGAAAAAATCAACTTATATCCCCATATCAAAAAAGGGAAATGCGAAAGACTGCTCCAACTTCCGTACAGTGGCCCTTATTTCTCATGCCAGTAAGGTAATGCTCAAGATCCTGCAATGAAGACTCCAGCAATACATGGAGCGAGAGTTGCCAGATGTTCAGGCTGGGTTTAGAAAAGGCAGAGGAACGAGAGACCAGATTGCCAATATCCGCTGGATAATGGAGAAAGGCAGGGAGTTTCAGAAAAACATCTACTTCTGCTTCATTGACTATTCTAAAGCCTTTGACTGTGTGGATCATAATAAATTGTGGCAAGTTCTTAGTGGGATGGGCATCCCAAGCCACCTTGTCTCTCTCCTGAGGAATCTGTACAAGGACCAAGAAGCAACAGTCAGAACTGACCACGGAACAACAGACTGCTTCAGGATTGGGAAAGGCGTATGGCAAGGCTGCATACTCTCTCCCAACCTTTTTAACTTGTATGCAGAACACATCATGCGATGTGCGGGGCTTGATGAATGCAAGGCTGGGGTGAAAATTGCTGGAAGAAACATTAACAACCTCAGATATGCAGATGACACCACTCTGATGGCCGAAAGCGAGGAGGAGCTGAGGAGCCTTCTAATCAAGGTGAAAGAAGAAAGCGCAAAAGCCGGGTTGCAGCTAAACATCAAAAAAACCAAGATTATGGCAACAAGAATGATTGACAACTGGAAAATAGAGGGAGAAAATGTGGAGGCCGTGACAGACTTTGTATTTCTAGGCGCAAAGATTACTGCAGATGCAGACTGTGGCCAGGAAATCAGAAGACGCTTACTTCTTGGGAGGAGAGCGATGTCCAGTCTCGATAAAATAGTAAAGAGTAGAGACATCAGACTGGCAACAAAGATCCGCCTAGTCAAAGCCATGGTATTCCCTGTAGTCACCTACGGATGTGAGAGCTGGACCTTAGGGAAGGCTGAGCGAAGGAAGATAGATGCTTTTGAACTATGGTGCTGGAGGAAAGTTCTGAGAGTGCCTTGGACTGCGAGAAGATCCAACCAGTCCATCCTCCAGGAAATAAAGCCCGCCTGCTGACTGGAGGGAAGGATACTAGAGACAAAGCTGAAGTACTTTGGCCACATCATGAGGAGACAGGAAAGCCTAGAGAAGACAATTATGCTGGGGAAAGTGGAAGGCAAGAGGAAGAGGGGCCGACCAAGGGCAAGATGGATGGATGGCATCCTTGAAGTGACTGGACTGACCTTGAAGGAGCTGGGGGTGGTGACAACCGACAGGGAGCTCTGGCGTGGGCTGGTCCATGAGGTCACGAAGAGTCGGAGACGACTGAACGAATGAACAACAACAACAATGGTTTAAAAAAGATAACAATGCATTCTAAATTAATGTTTGCATATTTTTTAGGTTTCATTTTTTAAAAAAATTATATACATTCTATTGATGCTCTAGGTTGATTTCTGTGCTTTGTGTGGCATATGTTTTATATATAGACCAGCTTGGGTCCCCGGCGTTGTCCAGGTTATTTGAAAAAGTCAATTTATTTGTACAAAATGCATAAGGTTGTAGGTCAACTACAACTCACATCACGCCAGGTTATCCCCCAGAAACTCCACCAGTATTTAAGAGTTTGTTATGTTGGGCAAGTTTGCTCTAGATGCATCATGGATGGGGTTCAATATGCTCTCTGACTGTAGGGCAAACTACAACTCCCACTATGGTGAGCCAGTCCCCTCAAAGACCTCCAGTATTTTTAGTTGGTCATGGGAGCTCTGTGTGCCTAGTTTGGTCCAATTCTACATTTGGTGGAGTTCAGTGTTTTTAGATTGCATGTGAACAATACATTCCAGTACCTACAACTTCTATAAATCATGGTGAATTCTCCACAAACCTTAACCATGTCCAAGAGCCTTCCCAATGTTCTCCACAAACGCAATACTGCCCACCACCCAAGTGAAGGCTTTCATACAGATAATTTCATCCTAGGTTTTCTGTTTTTCCTCCATCGTAGGCATCCCAGTGTTTCTGACTCTTCTATTTGTGTGGAATTTACATGACCCCGCCCACTGCCTCCCCCCTTAACCTTTTCCTATGGCACACAGCAAACAGCAGAACAGATCAGCAACTGAATATATAAGACAGGTTTGGAGAGAATTCACCATGATTTATAGGAGTTGTAGGTCCTGGGATGTATAGTTCACCTGCAATCCAAGAGCACTCTGAACCGCACCAATGATGGACCTGGAACTAACCACAGAACCCCCATGACCAACGAAACATACTGGAGGTCTTTGGAGGGATTTACAGGAGTTGTAGTTCACCTACATCCAGCGTGCACAGTGAATTCAAACAATGATGGGATCTGGACCAAACTTGGCATGCACACCCAATATGCCCAAATTTGAATATTGGTGGGTTTTGAGGGGAATTGGCCAGTTGTAGGAGTTGTAGGTACTGCGATTTATAGTTCACCTGCAATCAATGAGCACTCAGAACTCCACCAAAGATCGAATTGGACCAAACCTGGCACACAGAGCCCCCATGACCAGCAAACAATACTGGAGGTCTTTGGGGGAAATTCACCTTGATTTGGGGGAGTTGTAGTTCTGGACTGAATTTGACACACATACCTGATACACCCAGATTTGAATACTGGAGGGGTTTGAGAGAGATTGACCTTGAGTTTTGGGAATTGAAGGTCATCTACAACCAGAGAAACTGTGATCCCCACAGACGATGGACCTGGATCAAAGTTGGCACGCAGAAACACTGTGACCAACTGAACCTACTGGAGGGGTTTAAGGGGACTGACCCACCATGGTGGGAGTTGTAGTTCATCCTGCAGCCAGAAAGCACACTGAACCCCACCGATGACGCATTTAAACCAAACCTGCCACACATGCCCAACTTTAAGTACTGATGGCGTTTGAAGGATTAACTCACAACTCTATTATTTATTTTTTCTAAAATAAAAAATGACTTTTTCAAATAACCCAGGCATTGCTGGGTACCCAAGCTAGTAAATAAATACTCACTAAATAAATAAATATAAGTATTAAAAACCTATCCCAATAAGCGAAAGTCGTCTTTAAATAATAACCTGTTTGCAGAAGGCAGCAGCCACAGGAAAGGACCCATAATAACACCTAGACAGAAAAATCCAAAGGACTTATGACTTGGATTGGCTCATTTAGGGAGAGGGAGACTGTTTGAAATGGCTTGGATCACAAGTCAAAAAGGACCGCAGCCAAAGATGTGCCAATAAGCAGCCTTAAAAACAGACAGTTGTGGAAAGCCACCTCTACGCTGTCAAAGCTGTAGTTTCTCAAGAGAGGAGGAGGAATGGGCCAGGAGAGATCCGGACTCACCTGCTGAAGCTTTGCCTTTTGGAACCTGTGTAGTCAACTTTTTCAAAGATTTCTCCTGGCCTTTGGGAGCCTGCAGGCTGCTCTCTAAGATGGACTAGACATCACAAAAACATAGAATTAAGAAGTTCCTACATTCTATTCCCTTTGAGGCTAGCAAGCACTGATTTTATTCATTATTACTGTTATTATTCTTTATCACTCAGCAGACATCTTATCAGTATTCTGTACCACTCACTTAGCAATCCTATTTTTTACTGTTATTATTATTATTAATATAATAATACCCCATTTATCTCCCCAAAGGAGGCTCAAAATGGCTTGACATAAAAGCATTAGTACACAATGTAAAATATACAAAAATGCAAACATTAAAATAGAATTAAACACATACAGCACTAAAAAATCACTTAGTAGTCTTATTACTACTATGATTCTTTACCACTCAACAGTCATTATTATTATTATTATTAATAATCACTTAGTAGTCTTTTTAGTAGTATTGCTATTACCATTTAGCAGTTCTATTTATTAATAACATTATTATGCGTTACCACTGTTTATTATTATTATCATCATCATCATCATCATCAATCACCACTCAGCAGTCTTATTTTATTATTATTTGTATTATTATTCCTTACCACTCAGCACTCCTGTTGATTATTAATATTATTAATATTCTTTAGCACTCAGAAGTCCTATTTATTATTAGTATTATTTGCCACTCAGCAGTCTTACTTTATTAGTATTATTCTTTACCATTTAGCTGTCTTTTTATTCTTATTTGCAGTCCTATTTATTATTAGTATTATTAATTAATCACTCAGCAGTCTTATTTTATTAGTAGTACTAGTATTATTCTTTACCACTCAGAAGTATTATTATTATTAATAGTAGCAGTAGTAGTAGTATTCTTTATCACTCAGCAGAACTATTTATTATTAGCAGCATTATTAATATTATTATTTGCCACTCAGCAGATCTATTTATTAATAATATTAATATACCACTTGGCAGTCTTTTTATTACTAGTAATATTATTTACCATTCAGCATTTGTTTATTATTAATAGCATTACTAACATTATTCTTTATTATGCAGCAGTCTTATTTTTTATTATTATTATTATTATTAAACACTCATAAAATGTCCATGTTCTTTTCTTTTACAATTAGTTTTATAAAGTTTTCCAAAAAAATCACTTGAATCCAACCAATTAAACATTAAAAAATAAAATAAAAACACAGAGCAAAAATACAAAAACAATCCGATTGCCTCCCCCCTCATCCCTAACAATTTATTTAAAACGTGTACATTTTCCTAAGCACCGCATAAAAGTCATTCAATTCCTGCCAGTCTCTTAAATTAAATGTATCTTCATCCATTACTATTTGTAAGTTTCAAGATCTTGAATCTTTGATTGAATAATAGCTCCTCTAGCCTTAAAGCCTGTTGGGACAGTTTCCCTTTTAAAAAGGAAAAACATAGCTTCTTGTATATTAATTCCAAGGATTCTTAAAGAGGACAGGAAAACCAGAATAAAGAAATCGTTCCAAAGCCTCACCTTTCCATCCACTTTCTTCCCATAATCCATGTACCTTGAAGGGACCACTCTTCCCCCTGAAAGAAAAAGAATCAGAGCCATGAAAGCCCTATAGAAATGAGAGCTGAGACCTCCCCAAACTACAAATCCCAACCATCAAAGATGTGGGAAGATCAGAGTGGTTGATTAGTAGGATGGCTGGTGCTGCCTGAGTTTGCATTCTCTTTATGGCTCTTTCTTTCCTTCCTTCCTATGTTTTCCATCAACATCTTCTCCCTTTTCTTTTTCTTTCTTTCCTTCTTCTCTTGCTTTCCCTCATACACTTTCATCCCTTCTCTTCCTTTCTCTTTTACTTCTTTCCTTTGCCTTCTTTCCTTTTGCTTCCCCTTCCTTCCTTCTTTCGCTCCTCCCCCTTCCATGTCATTTTACTTCTCTCTTCCAACCAAACTAAAAGAAACCCATAAACCTACTAACCTACAAACAAACAAACCCATAAACCAACCAAACTAAAAACAAAGAAACCTGTAAACCAACCAACCTACAAACAAACCTATAAATCAACCAACCTACAAAGAAACCCATAAGTCAACCAACCTACAAACAATGCTATAAATCAACCCACTCACAAAGAAACCTACAAGCAACCCTATAAACAAGCAAACCTACAAACTAAACAACTTACAAAGAAACCTATAAACCAACCAACCTACAAACAACTAACCTACAAACCTATAAGCCCAGTAACCTACAAACTTATAAACCAACTAATCTACAAAGAAACCTACAAACCAGCCAAACTACAAGCAAACCTATAAACCAACCGACCTACGAACAAACCAAACTACAAACTAACGAATCTACAAACAAAAAAACCTATACACCAACTATCCAACAAACCAACCTACTAACCAACCAACCTACAAAGAAACCAATAAATCCACAAACCTTCCAACAAACAAACCTATAAACCAACAAAACTATAAACTAACAAACCTACAAACCAATTAACATACAAACCTATAAACCCAGTATACAAAGAATCCCACCTACCTACCTTGGCATTCCAGTCTCCTGTAATAAAAATAACGTCTCTTTTTTGTGTATTATGCGGTAGGTGCTGCAGATCCCCATAAAACCAATCTACCTCTGCTTTTTCAGCAGCTGTGGTTGGGGTGTATATTTGGATCACTATGATGTTAAATAGCTTACCTTGAACTCAAATTGAGATCATTCTGTCATTTTTTTTCTATTGTATCCAAGCACCACTTTGGTGACTTTATTATTAATTATGAAGGCTACTCCATTTCTTCAGTGTTCCTCTTGTCCATGGTAGTAGATCTGGTGGTCATCTGTTGTGAAGTGGCCCATTCCAGTCCATTTCAATTCGCTGACCCCCAGAATATCTATCTTTAATCTTGACATTTCACCAATAACAACATCCAGTTTGCCCTGGCTCATAGATCTTACATTCCAGGTTCCTATAGTGTGTTGATCTTTAGAATATTGGATTCATCATTCGTCTACAGTACTGTCGGCCGCTAGCCAGCCTTTCGGCTTTGAGCAAGCTGTGTCATCATATTTGGGACTAGTTGAATTTCTCCTCTGCTCCTCCCCAGTAGCATTTTGACCATCTTCCAATGGCATATTGACATATCTCTAGTTGTACTGATCCATTTAGTTTTCATGGCAAGAATACTGGGGTGAGTTGCTGTTTATTTTCCGGTCCCAATTCAAGGTGCAGGTTATCACCTACAAAGCCCTAAACGGTTTGGGACCTGCCTACCTTCATGAATGTATCTCCCTCCATGAACCACCTCGGGCCCTCCGATCATCTGAGGAGGCCCTGCTCTCGCCACTGCCAGTGTCACAAGCTCGCCTGGTAAGTACAAGGGAGAGAGCTATTTCTGCTGTGGCTCCCCGACTCTGGAACTCTTTGCCTGGAGAAATTAGGAAAGCCCCTTCTCTAGAAGTTTTTAAAAAGAACCTTAAAACTTGGCTTTTCCGCTGAGCCTTTGATGAGTAGGTATACAATTTCACATGACATGTTTCAAAGTTCTGTCATTGGAGTAGACGTCCCCCCCTCATGGGAAAGCTTGACTCCACAACCTCCACCAAAATGAACCCTCCTCTGCAAATTATCTGCTTCTCTCTTTTATCTTGTCTGAGTTTTTAATTAGTTTTAATCAGTTTGTCTTTTAATCATTACATGTAGCTCACCCACTGTCACCCTACCTGTGTTTATTGTAATTTTTATATTGTTATGTGTCCACATGTTTGATGTAATTATGATGTTACTGTTTATTGTTCATGTTTTCGGTTGTGCTTTGGTTTTTCTTTATTGTAATTGTTGTTTGGGCTTGGTCTCATGTAAGCTGCTCCGAGTCCCCATTGGGGAGATGGTGGTGGGGTATAAATAAAGTTTAGTATTTATTATTATTCCTTCCCCAGGGATCGAGTTTGGCCTGATCTCTCTGCCATGACCTTCCCATCTGGGTGTCTCTTCACGGTTTCGCTCGTGGCATCATTGCTCAAGCTCCAGCACCGTGGCAAGGCAACAATCCTTTGCTGGATAGCGAGGTGTTTACAGTTGCTTAAAAAGATGGGAGAAGTGTGTGTCCCTAGGTGGCACCTAGGTGGCACCATAGAGAAGGACTCAGAACTGGGCCTCTCAGTCCACAGGAAGTGGGTCAGGGGGAATCTTTCATGTACGCCCCTCGCAAACCAACCTACAAAGAAACCTTGTTGTTGTTCATTCGTTCAGTCGTCTCCGACTCTTCGTGACCTCATGGACCAGCCCATGCCAGAGCTCCCTGTCGGCTGTCACCACCCCCAGCTCCTTCAAGGTCAGTCCAGTCGCTTCAAGGATGCCATCCATCCATCTTGCCCTTGGTCGGCCCCTCTTCCTTTTACCTTCCACTTTCCCCAGCATAATTGTCTTCTCTAGGCTTTGCTGTCTCCTCATGATGTGGCCAAAGTACTTCAACTTTGTCTCTAGTATCCTTCCCTCCAATGAGTAGTCGGGCTTTATTTCCTGGAGGATGGAGTGGTTGGATCTTCTCGCAGTCCAAGGCACTCTCAGAACTTTCCTCCAACACCACAGTTCAAAAGCATCTATCTTCCTTCGCTCAGCCTTCCCTAAGGTCCAGCTGTCACATCCGTAGGTTACTACAGGGAATACCATGGCTTTGACTAGGCGGATCTTTGTTGCCAGTGTGATGTCTCTACTCTTTACTATTTTATCGAGATTGGACATTGCTCTCCTCCCAAGAAGTAAGCGTCTTCTGATTTCCTGGCCACAGTCTGCATCTGCAGTAATCTTTGCACCTAGAAATACAAAGTCTGTCACGGTCTCCACAATTTCTCCCTCTATTTTCCAGTTGTCAATCATTCTTGTTGCCATAATCTTGGTTTTTTTGACATTTAGCTGCAACCCGGCTTTTGCGCTTTCTTCTTTCGCCTTGATTAGAAGGCTCCTCAGCTCCTCCTCGCTTTCGGCCATCAGAGTGGTGTCATCTGCATATCTGAGGTTGTTAATGTTTCTTCCAGCAATTTTCACCCCAGCTTTGCATTCATCAAGCCCCGCATCAAACCCCAGCTTTGCATTCATCAAGCCCCGCGTTCTGCATACAAGTTAAAAAGGTTGGGTGAGAGTATGCAGCCTTGCCGTACGCCTTTCCCAATCTTGAACCAGTCTGTTGTTCCGTGGTCAGTTCTGACTGTTGCTACTTGGTCCTTCTACAGATTCCTCAGGAGAGAGACAAGGTGGCTTGGGATGCCCATCCCACCAAGAACTTGCCACAATTTGTTATGATCCACACAGTCAAAGGCTTTAGAATAGTCAATGAAGCAGAAGTAGATGTTTTTCTGAAACTCCCTGCCTTTCTCCATTATCCAGCGGATATTGGCAATCTGGTCTCTCATTCCTCTGCCTTTTCTAAACCCAGCTTGAACATCTGGCAACTCTCGCTCCATGTATTGTTGGAGTCTTCCTTGCAGGAAGTGTTTACAGTTGCGAGGTGTTTACAGTTGCTTAAAAAGATGGGAGAAGTGTGTGTCCCTAAGTGGCACCTACATAGAGAAGGACTCAGAACTGGGCCTCTCAGTCCACAGGAAGTGGGTCAGGGGGAATCTTTCATGAACCAACCTACAAAGAAACCTATAAAATGTATTGTCGAAGGCTTTCATGGCTGGAATCACTGGGTTCTTGTAGGTTTTTTCGGGCTATAGGGCCATGTTCTAGAGGCATTTCTCCTGACGTTTCGCCTGCATCTATGGCAAGCATCCTCAGAGGTAGTGAAGTCTGTTGGAAATAGGAAAATGGGTTTATATATCTGTGGAATGACTGGAGTGGGGCAAAGAGCTCTCTGCTGAAGCTAGGTGTGAATGTTTCAGCTGACCACCTTCATTAGCATTTGAAGGCCTGGCTGAGTCTGGGAAAATGTTATGTTGAGAGGTGTTAAGATGTGCCTGGTTGTTTCCTCTCTGCTGTTTTGCTGTAGTAATTTTAGAGTTTTTTAATACTGGTAGCCAGATTTTGTTCATTTTCATGGTCTCCTCCTTTCTGTTGAAATTGTCCACATGCTTGTGGATTTCAATGGCTTCTCTGTGTAGTCTGACATGGTGGTTGTGAAACCATCCAAACGACAAACAAGCAAACCTATAAACCAACCAAAACTACAAACCAACGAACCTAGAAACAAACCAATCTATAAACCAACTAGCCTGCAAACAAACCTACAAACGAACCAACCTACAATGAAACTTCCAAACCAACCACCCAGTCCCCATGCGCATGCGCACTGCGCTCACTCCTCTCCTTGGGCCTGGCGCCGGGCTCTTTCTCGGCGACGCCGCCCTTCCTGAGGAGAAAACACAAAAAGGAAGAAAGTATCAGGGCCCATTGAAATACATTATTATTATTGCTATCATTATTATCATTCTCCTTTTCCCGGCCTGCCCTTCCTCCGCGCCGCTCACCCGCCACTTGGAAGCTTTGCCGCCATTCTCTTCAAAGCCTTTGACTTCGACGCGCATGCGCACAGAGGATGAAGCCGGACGGAGGGAGGCCTCGGCTGTTGCCATGGCAGCCGGGGTGGGCGCGTGACGGCCTCCCTTTGGCTCCTCCCCCCGGTAGGGCCCTGGCCCCGCCCCTTTCTTTCACTCTCTTCTTCCTGGCTCCAGAAGAGCGAGAGCGCCTCGTGGAGCGAGCGGGCGGTCATAGGTGAGGGGTCAAAGGCGAAAGAGGGGTCCGGAAGTGGCGAGAGACAGTGGCAGCACTCCCACTGTTGAGCGGGGTGGCCATATGCCGGGAGGGATTAGACGGTGTCTTTCTGTTGTGGTAGAATTGGGGGCCTTTGGGGTCCCTTCCAACCCTAAGATTGCATAGCCTTATTCTTCACCATTCATGTCTATGAGGCTGGCTGGCCATCTGTCGGGAGGGATCGGATGGTGTTCATTAGTATTGCTAATATATTTATATCCTGCTTTAGATAGATGGAAAAATAGATAAACAGACAGATAGATAGATACACTGAGACAGAAAGAAAGAAAGAAAAATAGGTAGGTAGGTAGATAGACCGAGAGATAGACAGACAGATTGATTGATAGATAAATAGAAAAAATATAGACAGATAGATACAAACATACACTGAGAAATAGACAAACTGACAGATAGAAAGATAAATAGATACACTGAGAGATAAGATAGATAGATAGACTGATAGATAGATAGATAGATAGATAGAGAGATAGATAGATAAACAGACTGATAGAAAAATAGATTGATAGACAAGCTGATAGATAGATACATTGAGAGATGGATAGACAGACTGATAGAAAGACAGATAGATACACTGATAGATAAACAGACTGATAGATAGAAAATAGACTAATAAATAGAAACGTAGATAGATAGACTGAGAGACAGATAGATAGATACACTGAGAGAGAGAGAGATAAACAGACTGATAGAAAAATAGATAGATAGATACATTGAGAGATAGATAATTGGTAATGACGACAGGAATGGAACAACGGAAATGATACTGGATTGTGGTTTAAACGATGAGACGTTGAGATTGGCTTTTTGTATTTTGATATTGTGGATATTTTTGATGATGTTTTTGGTTTTGCTAGATTGATATTTTAGATTGTGTCTTGTATCTTGAACCTTGTCCTTTCGATGTTGTACACCGCTGTGAGTCGCCCCCAGGCTGAGAACAGCGGTATATAAGCAAAGTAAATAAATAAATAAATAGATAGACAGACAGACTGATAGATAGATAGATTTACTGATAAACAGACTGATAGATAGAAAATAGACTAATAGATAGAAAAGTAGATAGACAGATAAGTAGATAGATAGATAGATAGACTGAGAGACAGATAGATAGATACACTGACATATAGATAGATAAACAGACTGATAGATAGATAGATAGATGATAGATAGATAGATAGATAGAAAAATGGGTAGCTAGATATTTAGACCAATAGATAACCAGACCTTTACCTTTGTTTATGTATTGTCTATCCTTGTTAATTGTATAATGGCATTGAATGTTTGCCATATATGTGTTCTGTAATCCGCCCTGAGTTCCCTCAGGAAGATAGAACGGAATATAAATAAAGTATATTATTATATTACATAGATAGATAGGACAATAGATAGACAGACTGATAGATAGGTAGGCGAATAGATATTAGATAGATAGACCGATAGATAGACCATTGTCCTTGAAGTGGCTTGACCTTAAAGGAACTGGGGGTGGCAATGGCCAACAGGGAGCTCTGGTGTGGGCTGGTCCATGAGGTCAAGAGGAGTCAGAAACAACTGAACGAATAAACAAAAAAGACTGATAGATAGAAAAATAGATAGATAGATCAATAGATAGATCGACTGATAGACAGAAAAATAGATAGCACAATAGATAGATAGACTGATACAAATAGATAGACCGATAAAATAATAGATAGGTAGACCAATAGATAAATAAACCAATAATAGATAGACTGATAGAACAATAGATGGATAAATAGAACTATAGATAGACTGAGAGATAGATAGACTCACTTATTATGTTTGGTTTACTGTGTTTATTTTCTTTTGTGTATATTGTTTATTGTATTGTGTTTTGTACTTTATTGCGATGTTTATTTTATTGTAACTTGTATTTTATTTTATTGTAATTTGTTGTTTCCTCATGTAAGCTGCCCCGAGTCCCCGTTGGGGGAGATGGTGGCGGGGTATAAATAAAGATGATGATGATGATTATTATTATTATTATTTTATATTAGATAGATAGACCAAGAGATAGAACAAATGATAGAAAAATAGATATATAGAACAATAGATAAATAGATAGATATAGAACAATAGACCGATAGATATAGATAGACCGATAGAACTATCTATACCAATAGATAGATAGACTGATAGAACAATAGATAGATAGATAGATAGATAGAGCAATAGATAGTCTTTTTGGATGGCCCTTGGGGTTAAAGACACAAACCCCACTTCCAAAACAACCCAGGGCTGCATGTGGGTGCTTATTGGCCTTAACACTTCTCTTCCTTCCTTCCTCAGGTGGTCTTCCAGAGGGAGGGATGTTGCTCCGCAGCCGGCGCTTCCTGTGGGGCCCCTCAGCCTTCTGGAGGCCTCTCTTCCAGGGCCGCCTCCTCCTGCTCACCAACACCCTCAGCTGTGGGGGGCTCCTGGCCGCTGGGGACACCCTCCGACAGGCCTGGGAGAGGAGGAAGGGGAGCGGGAGACAGGAGCCTCACCACCACCGCAAGCAGGACCTGGCCCGCACAGGTAGCGGGGGGCTGTGCTTGGGCCAGAGGGCGGCAACGGGGCCCACATTCCAGCGAGAAGCCCCCTGGACACAGGTGGCAGGGACCCTAAGAGACATAGAGAATGAGGGAGGGATAGACAGACAGACATAATTCTAGAGCTGGAAGAGATTGATAGATGATAGATAGATAAGGTCCCCAGAGCCATCCAGTTCAATGCCCCTAAGATAAATAAATAGATAGAATCCTAGACTTGGAAAATATCCCAACAGCCATCCAGTCCAACCTCTTAAGATAGATAGAGAGGGGCGGGGGAATAATCCAAGAGTTGGAAGAAATAGAGAGAAAGAGATAGAATCCTAGACCTGGAAGAGACCTCCAGTCATCCAGTCCAATGCCATTAAGATAGATGAATAAGAGATAGAAAGATAGAGAGAGAGAGACAGATATAATCTTTAGAGCTGGAAGAAATAGATAGATAGATAGATAGATAGATAGATAGATAGATAGATTCCTAGTTGGAAGAAATTGATAGATAAATAGAAAGAATCCTAGATAGATAGATAGATAGATAGATAGATAGATAGATAGATAGATATAGAGAGATAAACTGATAGAAAATGACCAGTTCCATCTCTTTATACCAGTGGTTCCCCAGATGTTTTGGCCTTCAACTCCCAGAAATCCTAACAGCTGGTAGACTGGTTGGGATTTTGGGAGTTGTAGGTCAAAATACCCGGAGAACCACTGCTTTAGACAGGTAGCTGGATGGGTAGGTAGATAACAACAACAACAACAACAACTTTATTTATACCCCACCACCATCTCCCCGAAGGGACTCGGGGTGGCTTACATGAGGCCAAGCACGTCAAATACAAATGCAACAGTACATCAACAAAGCAAGCAAGCAAGCAAATAAAACAATATAAATAATATAGCTAAACATATAAGCAATAACACACAAAAGATTTAAAACACTATGGCATGGCCAGACGTAATCGATTAAAACTTTAAAACCCTGGGCGTGTACAGAGTAGGGTATGTCTAGGCATGGGGGTTTTAGAGAATGATGTAGGGAGATCAATCCAACAGATAGATAAAGAAGGCTGAGAGGAGATATGATAGCCATGTATAAATATGTGAGAGGAAGCCACAGGGAGGAGGGAGCAAGCTTGTTTTCTGCTTCCCTGGAGACTAGGACGCGGAACAATGGCTTCAAACTACAAGAGAAGAGATTCCATCTGAACATGAGGAAGAACTTCCTGACTGTGAGAGCCGTTCAGCAGTGGAACTCTCTGCCCCGGAGTGTGGTGGAGGCTCCTTCTTTGGAAGCTTTTAAACAGGGGCTGGATGGCCATCTGTCAGGGGTGCTTTGAATGCAATATTCCTGCTCCTTGGCAGGGGGTTGGACTGGATGGCCCATGAGGTCTCTTCCAACTCTATGATTCTATGATTCTAAGTGCTTCAGAGGACATATAGAAGGAAATTGGTCAGATCGGGCATGGTTTCCTTTATTCAAGGAAGGCACACTGGAACAGCCACGTTTTCAAGCTCCTCCTAAAGACTGCCAAAATGGGGGCTTGTCTGATATCTTTAGGGAGTGAGTTCCAGAGTCGAGGGGCCACCATAGAGAAGGCCCTCTCCCTCGTCCCCACCAATCGCGCCTGCGAAGGGGGCGGGAGCAAGAGCAGGGCCTCTCCAGATGATTGAAGAGATTGTGTGGGTTCGTAAACAGAAATGCGGTCATGCAGATAGATAGATAGATAGATAGATAGATAGATAGATAGATAGAATCCATAGATGGATGGATGGATGGATGGATGGATGGATGGATGGATGGATGGATAGATGGATAGATAGATAGATAGCAGGCCATAAAGGGCTCAAACCCTTTACAAAAAAACACCTGGTTTACTCGCGAATTGGTTAAAATTCATGAGTAAACCAAGTGTTTTTTTTTAACTGAAACATTTTGGAGGGGGTTTGAACCCCTTAACATGCCCTCCCCCAAAGCTACAGGCGAGATAGATAGAATCCTAGAGATGGAAGTGACCAGTCCCAACCCGTTGGAGGGATGGATGGAGAATTGTAGTGTTGGAAGAGACCCCAGGGCCAGCTAGTGCAATCCCCTGAGATGAATGGACAGATAGGTAAATAGATAGAATTGGAAGAGACCCCAAGAATCATCCAGTCCAATCTCCTAAAATAGATGGATGGAGGGAGGGAGAGAAAATACAGGTAATCCCAAAGGCCATCCAGTGCAGTCCCCTAAGATAGATGGATGAATAGACAGAATGCTAGACCTGGAAGAGACCCCTGGGGCCTTTTCGTCTGAGCCCATTCATCCAGGCAAAAAGGCACATCCTGAAGTAGATCTTGCTTGCGCAGCTTTTCTTGCCTTTTTGGGTGCAAAGTGCTTACCTTGCTTTTAAGCCGAGGGACCAAAGTCCCAAGCGTTTACCTATGCCTTCTATTGCAAGGGGAGGGACTTGACAACTCCTTTGAGACAGATATATTTCAGCGTGAGTCTTCAGTATGAGTCATTCCAGTTCAGTGTTTGGGAGCAGCCAGCATTATTATTATTATTATTATTATTATTATTATTATTATTATTTTACTGACACTACAGTATGTCACAGCAAACGAGATATATATGCTGGGTTTCGTATCACAAAATCACAAGTCGAACACTTCCCAAGCGTCTAGGACTATGTGATGTAGGTGGCCTTTTGCAGTTGACAGATTATGATTTTGTCAATGTTTATTGTTTCCAAATGCCGTCTGAGATCTTTTGGCACGGCACCCAGTGTGCCAATGACCACTGGGACCACCTGTACTGATTTATGCCAGAGCCTTTGCAGTTTGATTTTGAGGTCCTGATAACGGCTGAGTTTTTCCTGTTGTTTTTCCTCAATGTGACTGTCACCTGGTATGGCGACATCAATAATCCAAACGTTTTTCTTTTCCACAATCGTGATGTCTGGTGTATTGTGCTCCAAAACTTTGTCAGTCTGGATTCGAAAGTCCCACAGGTTTATGATCCCATCAATTCTTTATTGCTGGAAGGTGGCACTTGTGACATAATTTCCAATGAATCACTTGGGCCACAGAGTTGCGCCTTTGTTTGTAGTCCGTCTGTGCGATTTTCTTGCAACAGCTGAGGATATTATTATTATTATTATTATTATTATTATTATTATTTCTTACCCACCTCACCTCAAAGAGCCATTGTAATTCAGTCTTTGGGAACAGCCAGCATTGTTGTTGTTGTTGTTGTTGTTATTATTATTATTATTTGACACAAAAACACAGTGTAACACAGCAAACGAGATATATATGCTTTATTTCTTATTACAAAATCACAAGTCGCACATCTCCTAAGCGTTTAGGACTGTGTGATGTGTGATGATGATGATTATTGGTAAGAAGCATGTCCCTCTTTCCCGCAGCACGCATGTTCGCCATTGGCTGCAGCATGGGCCCGCTGATGCATTACTGGTACCTGTGGCTGGATGGGGCCTTCCCTGCAGCCGGCTTCAGCGGCATCCGGAGTGTCTTGAAGAAAGTCTTCATCGACCAGATCGTGGCTTCGCCAGCGCTGGGTGTCTGGTACTTCTTGGGTGAGTCCATTTATGGGCATTTGGTGGTCGATTTGAATCCAAACATGGCTGGGAAATGGGACTCACAAGGTGACCCCAAAGTATATGAGAGAATGAAGTTAGACTGAATGGCCCCTGGGGGTCCCTTTCCAGCTTTAAGGTTCTATGATTCTATATTTCTCTAGGGACCTTCCCAATGTCAAGGAGGCTGGATGGACTTGTGTCAGAAAGGATTGGATTGGGTATTTCTGCCTGATTGAAGATTGGATTGGATGGCCTTTGGGGTTTCTTCCGACTCTCAAGTGCTATGATTCTATAGACTCCTTTCTTCGCGAACTGTCTAATGCAGTGGTTGTCAACCTGTGCATCCTCAGGTGTTTTGGCCTACAACTCCCAGAAATCCCAGCCAGTTTACCAGCTGTTAGAATTTCTGGGAGTTGAAGGACAAACCATTTGGGGACCCACAAGTTGAGAACCACTGGTCTAATGTCTATGAGGCTGGATGGCCATCTCTCAGGAAGGCTTTGTGTCCTGCATAGTAGAATGGGGTCCTTTGGGGTCCCTTCCAACTCTAGGATGATGATGGTGGTGATGATGATGATAATGATGATAGTGTACTTTTAATCTTCCTGACTGGCATAAGGGGGTTAGACTGGATGGCTCTTGGGGTCCCTTCCAACACTAGGATGATGATAATACTACTACTACTACTAACAATAATAATTACTAATATAGTACTATCTTCCTGCCCAGGCCGGCAGAAGGAAGTTGGACTGGATGGCCCTTGGGATCTCTTCCAACTCAATTGTTGTTGTTGTAGAGTTGGAAGATACCTCAAGGGCCATCAGATATCATCATCATCATCATCATTATTGAATCAGAGAGCTGGAAGAGACCACAAGGGTCATCAATAATAATAATAATTGTTGTTGTTGTTGCTGCTGCTGCTATTGAATCATATTGAAAGACCCCAAGGGCCATCAAAGATTATTATTATATCATCATCATCATCATCATCATTGAATCTGAGTTGGAAGTGACCCCAAGGGCTATCAATGATTGTTGTTGTTGAGGTGAAATAGACCCCAAGGGCCATCTAAGATTATTTGTTTGTTTATTTATTTATTTACTAAAGGAATGGGGACCCTGGAAGGGCAGGCGCTGGAGAAAAGCTGGCAGGAGCTGGAGGACAACTTTTGGGAGTTTTATAAGGTGGGTTCCCTTCTGTCTTTCTCTCGGTTCCCTTTTTGCCCAATGGAGATGCTGACCCACTTTCCCCTCCCGCAGATGGACTGGTGCGTCTGGCCGCCGGCCCAGTTGGTCAACTTTCTCTTCCTGCCCCCCAAGTACCGGGTGGTCTACATGAACGTCATCACGCTTGGATGGGATACCTACCTCTCGTACCTGAAGCATCGCGTGAGTGCAGTTCGGCTGAGAGGGAGAGCAATAATAATAATAATCATCATCATCAGTGGTCCTTGTTGTCCCTTCTAACTCTACAATTCAATGATGGTGATAATATCCTATGGCCTTTGGGGTCTCTTTTAACTATCAATAATAATAATAATCATCATCATCATCTTTGATGGCCCTTGGGTTCCCCTCCAACTCTACGATTCAATGATGATGATGATGATATTTGATAGCCCTTGGGGTCTCTTTCAACTCTATTATTATTATTATTATTATTATTATTATTATTATTGTTATTATCATCATCATCACCATCATCGTATCAGGAGCAAACCAAGGGTACAGTTGTAAAGTATTTAAAAAAACCCACAAAGTTTTAAAAACTTGGCTTGATACTAAATGCCCTTTGACCAGTACCTGGCCACTTGGAATGCCTCTGCTGTTGCTGTAAAGTCCTCCATTGTCCATGTCGCAGGGCTCAGGCTACATTGTAATAGGTGGTCTGTGGAGAAATTGTAATAGGTGGTCTGTGGTTTGCTCTTCTCCACACTTGCATATCATGCACTCCACTTAAAGTTGGCTCTGCATCCCGTGTTGCCAGAGCAGAGTCTGTTCAGTGCCTTCCAAGTCGCCCAGCCTTCTGTGTGCCCAGGAGGGAGTCTCTCATTCGGTGTCAGCCATGGGTTGAAGTTGTGGGTTTTAGCCTGCCACTTTTGGACTCTGGCTTGCTGGGGTGTTCCTATGAGTATCCCTGTAGATGGGTTGTTGTAGGTTTTTCGGACCTCTGAGGATGCTTGCCATAGATGCAGGTGAAACATTAGGAGAGAATGCTTCTAGAATAT